>NW_011494879.1:10527601-10529215 GCF_000754665.1 Bison bison bison
TGGCTCAGAGGTTAAAGTGTCTGCCTACAATGCGGGAGACCTGGGTTGGATCCCTGGGTTGGGAAGATCCCCTGGAGAAGGAAACGGCAACCCACTCCAGTATTCTTGCCTGGAGAATCCCATGGACAGAGGAGCCTGGTGGGCTACAGTCCACGGGGTCACAAAGAGTTGGACTTGACTGAGTGACTTCACTTTCACTTTCATAACAGAGAAGGGCAAGGGGAAAGAGTGAGGGCTTCGCTGGTGGCTCAGACGTAAAGAATCCACCTGCAATACAGGAGACCCTGGTTCAATTCCTGGGTCAGGAAGATCTCCTGGAGAAGAGAATGGTTACCCACTCTAGTATTCTTGCCTGGAGCATTCCATGGACAGAGGAGCCTCGCGGGCTCCTGTTCATGGGGTCACAAAGAATCGGAAATGACTCAGCATCTCACACTTTCACTTCTCTTTCAAGGGGAAGCGGGAATGTGTGTGGCCAGTCCATGGACTCCTTCATGGGGCCCATCATCTCTACACTCTCAAGGGCCTGGGTAACTCAAGGATGTATTTTTTAGGGCTGCCTTTGCAGTTAAAATCCATCTGGTCTGCAGTGACCTATACTACACCTTACCTGAAAATACGTATCACAGTCTCTCTTGGGTGCACGGATATTACAGGAAAATTCCACCAAACACTCTTGGCTATGGGTCCAAAACGTTCAATTACATAAAATGCTGGGTTATTGTGAAGTTATGGAAATAAACGTTGGTGGAAAAGTCCCAGCTGGGAGTTTTAATTACCTTTGCAGGTTTATCCAGCATGGCTGCAGTTACCAGTTTGGTGCCGTCAGCTCAGCTAGTGGCACCACCTAGTGGTGGCTGTCTTCCCACCTAATGATTTATGTGGAGTTTCCGGGACCAGGTGGAGAAGGTAACGGCAATCCAATCCAGTATTCTTGTCTGTAAAATCGCACGGACAGAGGCTCCTGGTGGGCTACAGTGCATGGGCTTGCAAAGAGTTGGACATGACTGAGCGACTAAGCACACACAGATAAAGAAAAGCTGCCTGGCTATTTTCATCACAACTATAGTCTCATTTCTGTTATTAAATTATTGGGTCCAGTGTTACGTGGAGAAGGCAATGGCACCCCACTCCAGTATTCTTGCCTGGAAAACCCAATGGATGGAGGAGCCTGAAACTGGAGACTATTATACAGAGTGAAGTAAGCCAGAAGGAAAAACATAAATACAGTATACTAACGCATGTATATGGAATTTAGAAAGATGGTAACGATAACCCTGTATACGAGATAGCAAAAGAGACACTGATGTATAGAACAGTCTTATACTACTGTAAGTTTGTACAGATCATATTCCTAAGATGTGTCTTTGTTCAAGAAAGTCTTGATTACATAAATCATATTTAGAAAAAATATTTAGTTAACAGTTTATATCTGAACACTGTTTATATGTTATGAAAAATGCTTAATTACAAAGGCTGATGTATGTTTTATTTCTGTTTTTTTAAATGACCTACAGTACTTGGTAGGTGTACTAAAATTGTTTGGGGAGTGGGGTTTAGAGTCTTCTAATAGATGTATAGTTAATTTGGTAATTCTCTCGCATGAGGTATAAG
>NW_011494879.1:10529315-10534483 GCF_000754665.1 Bison bison bison
TTACCAGTTTGGTGCCGTCAGCTCAGCTACAATTTGGCGCCACCTAGTGGTGGCTGTCTTCCCACCTAATGATTTATGTAGAATTTCCGGGACCAGGTGGAGAAGGGAACGGCAATCCAATCCAGTATTCTTGTCTGTAAAATCGCACGGACAGAGGCGCCTGGTGGGCTACAGTGCATGGGCTTGCAAAGAGTTGGACACGACTGAGCGACTAAGCACACACAGATAAAGAAAAGCTGCCTGGCTATTTTCATCACAACTATAGTCTCATTTCTGTTATTAAATTATTGGGTCCAGTGTTATGTGGAGAAGGCAATGGCACCCCACTCCAGTATTCTTGCCTGGAAAACCCCATGGATGGAGGAGCCTGGTGGGCTGCCCTCTCTGGGGTCGCACAGAGTCGGACACGACTGAAGTGACTTAGCAGCCAGTGTTATGATCAAAATTCACAACTTGAACCAAAAGGACAACTTCCTTCTCCCCAGCTTAGCAATGCTGTGAAGGGTGCAGTCACTCTCATTTCTGCTCTCCTGTCTCCCATTAGCTATTGTTTCTGACCCTTGGGGAGAGATAACATCTGGCAGAAAGGAGACTCACCTTTGGTTGGCGGGTCCCTTTGTGATCTGAATCTGGTGCTCTTGGGTTCAATCATGCCCAAGGTTGATTTTTTTAGCTCAGAGGTACTTTTGTTGGTTTCTTGGGAGATTCTTGTGCTGGTATTCTCCAAACGCAACTCACATGATGCAGGTGACGTCTGTCCTCAGGTTAAAGTGTTAGTCCCTCAGCCGGGTCCAATTCTTTGCGACCGCATGGACTGTAGCCTGCCAGGTTCTTCTGTCCATGGAATTTTCCAGGCAAGAATACTGGAGTGGGTAACCATTGCTTTCTCTATGGGACCTTCCTGACCCAGGGATTGAACCTGCGTCTCCTGCATTGCAGGCAGATTCTTTACCATCAGAGCCACCAGGGAGGCCCCCATCTGTTTAAAAGTATGAATAAAATGGGGTCCTTTGGGGATCTGTCTGCTGCATCCCTTAGCTTCTCTAGGCAGCTCTCTTGGGCACATTCCCTTTGAAGAGAGCTTCAAGGCCACAGGTGCAGTTAGCTCTGAGGGGGAAGGTCACACATATTCCCCTGCAGTTGCTGGAACTGTAGTCTGCTTACACAGCTGCCTTCTCTTCCCTCCGGCTCTTTTTCTGCCCTGCTGCCTTGGTGCCTTCTAGTCACAGCTTCTCAGAGTATGCCTTCTGCTTCCCCGACTCCTGAGATCAAAAGTTCTGAGTAGTCCCCCGGAAAATGCTTCATCCCTTGAGCTAGGAAAAATATGGGGTATATGGTATCTATTCAGAACTGCTACACTGCATAACTCTCAGGTGTACCACTTATATAAATTGATACAAAATAGAATGAGAATATAGAATATACTGTGAATGGTGCCCCCTGGAGGTGGGAGGCTGCAGCTCGGCCTGATTTTATTACCTTTGGAACTTCAGGTGGTGGATCCTCTTACAGGTCCTAGTGTAATAAGAGAGGTAACACACACAGGAGAAGGGGACGACAGAGGATGAGATGGCTGGATGGCATCACTGACTCGATGGACGTGAGTCTGAGTGAACTCCGGGAGTTGGTGATGGACAGGGAGGCCTGGCGTGCTGCAATTCATGGGGTCACAAAGAGTCGGACATGACTGAGCGACTGAACTGAACTGAACACACATAGACAGTGCTGTGCACTGTTGTAGATGCTTTACCTATTTTATTCAATCCTCATACCAATCCTTCAAGGTCGACATTATTCATGGTTATTTCACAAAAGAGTGAACTGAAGCCCAGATTTGTTCAAGGTTACACAGCTGAGTGCTATCATTGTAAACAACTGTTTTGTTGATATCTATACAACAAAAGTCAAATTAACTTAAACTTATTAAAACAAGAAAAACCAGTTTAGAAAGCTTCCTTGAGGTCTTCTCAATGGTTTCACAGATGCTGCTGCTGCTAAGTCGCTTCAGTCGTGTCCGACTCTGTGAGACCCCATAGACGGCAGCCCACCAGGCTCCCCCGTCCCTGGGATTCTCCAGGTAAGAACACTGGAGTGGGCTGCCATTTCATTCTCCAATGCATGAAAGTGAAAAGTGAAAGTGAAGTCGCTCAGTCGTGTTGGACTCTTTGCAACCCCATGGACTGCAGCCCACCAGCCTTCTCCATCCATGGGATTTTCCAGGCAAGAGTACTGGAGTGGGGTGCCATCGCCTTCTCCGTCACAGATGCTAATAACAGCAATTAAGAACATCAGCAAAAAACTTGAAAAAACACAAAAAATATCTAGCTATTGTTTTAATGAGGTAAAAATCTTTTTCTTTTAAAAAAAGGAATTACCACAAATGAATTTTAAAAAAGTTCTTTGGATGGTTATTCAAAATGGGATAAGTAAAATAGACATTTATGTTGATTAAAACAAGATTTGATATTACTACCCTATGTAAAGTTGGCTTCCCTGGTGGCTGAGACTGTAAAAAATTTGCCTGCCAATGTGGTAGACTCAGGTTTGATCCTTGGGTTAGAAAGATCCCCTGGAAAAGGGCATGGCAACCCACTCCAGTATTCTTTCCTGGATAATTCCATGGACAGAGGAGCCTGGAAGGCTATAGTCTATGGGGTCACAAAGAGTCGGACATGACTGATGACTAACACTAACGCACACCTAGCAAGAGGCAGGGCTAGAATTCAAACCTAGAGAGTATGGCTCCCGAAGCTGTCGTTCTAAGTCCATCTGAAACATTTTGCCTGAGGTTTTCTTTTCTCCTGTCCTTCTGTGGCTAGCTACTCATGGTACAGCAAGCACCCTGAGGTTACGCAGATGTGGCTCAGCTACCACTGCTGTCCAGTAGCCACGTGGCTTTCGGTTCAGTTCAGTTCAGTCGCTCAGTCGTGTCTGACTCTTTGCGACCTCATAGACTGCAGCACGCCAGGCCTCCCTGTCCAACACTAACTCTGGGAACTTGCTCAAACTCAAGACCATCGAGTCAGTGATGCCATCCAACCATCTCATCTTCTGTCATCCCCTTCTCCTCTTGACTTCAATCTTTTCCAGCATCAGGGTCTTTTCGGTGAGTCAGTTCTTTCCATCAGGTGGACAAAGTATTGGAGTTTCAGCTTCAGCATCAGTCCTTCCAATGAATGCTCAGGACTGATTTCCTTTAGGATGGACTGGTTGGATCTCCTTGCAGTCCAAGGGACTTTCAAGAGTCTTCTCCAACGACCACAGTTCAAAAGCATCAGTGCTTTGGTGCTCAGCTTTGTTTATAGTCCAACTCCCACATCCATACATAACTACTGGAAAAACCACAGCCTTGACTAGACAGACCTTTGTTGGCAAAATATGTCTCTGCTTTTTAATATGCTATCTAGGTTGGTCATAATTTTTCTTCCAAGGACTAAGTGTCTTTTAATTTCATGGCTGCACTCACCATCTGCAGTGATTTTGGAGCCCAATAAAATAAGGTCTGTCACTGTTTCTCCATCTATTTGCCATGAAGTGATGGGACCAGATGCCATGATCTTAGTTTTCTGAATGTTGAGTTTTAAGCCAACTTCTTCACTCTCCTCTTCCACTTTCATCAAGAGGCTCTTTAGTTCTTCATTTTCTACCATAAGGGTGGTGTCATCTGTATATCTGATGTTATTGATATTTCTCCTGGCAATCTTGATTTCAGCTTGTGCTTTCATCCATCCCAGCGTTTCTCATGATGTACTCTGCATATGAGTTAAATAAGCACGGTGACAATATACAGTCTTGATGTACTCCTTTTCCTATTTGGAACCAGTCTGTTGTTCCATGTCCAGTTCTAACTGTTGCTTCCTGAGCTGCATACAGATTTCTCAGGAGGCAGGTCAGGTGATCTGGTATTCCCATCTCTTTCAGAATTTTCCACAGTTTATTGTGATCCACACAGTCAAAGGCTTTGGCATAGTCAATAAAGCAGAAATAGATATTTTTTGGAACTCTCTTGCTTTTTCAATGATCCAACAGATGTTGCCAATTTGATCTCTGGTTCCTCTGCCTAAAACCAGCTTGAACATCTGGAAGTTCACAGTTCATGTATTGTTGAAGCCTGGCTTGGAGAATTTTGAGCATTACTTTGCTAGTGTGTGAGATGAGTGCTGTTGTGTGGTAGTTTGAGCATTCCTTGGCATTGCCTTTCTTTGGGATTGGAATGAAAACTGACCTTTTCCAGTCCTGTGACCACTGCTGAGTTTTCCAAATTTGCTGGCATATTGAGTGCAGCACTTTCACAGCATCATCTTTTAGGATTTGAAATAGTTCAGGTGGAATTCCATCACTTCCACTAGCTTTGTTTGTAGTGATGCTTCATAAGGGCCACTTGACTTCACATTCAGGATGTCTGGGTCTAGGTGAGTGATCACACCACCGTGGTTCTCTGGGTCATGAATATCTTTTTTGTATAGTTCTTCTACGTGGCTTTAGATGGGTTAATTTCTTGACACTTAGTGTCTTCATCTAAAGATGTTAATACTCCTTGGCAGAGCTGACGGGAGGATTAAATATTCGTTTACTTTTCCTATCTTTCTGCAAAAAGAAGAGTCAAAACTGTATGAACATCAAACAGATTTGAAATTTTCAATACTACATCAAACACTGAGGCTGGGAGGCTGGAATCAGTCAAAAATATTTAATAAATGGCTATTGGGTGCCAGGCTCTTCTCTCCCTAGTATTGGTGGGGGAGGGGGGGGGACGGGGTGGACATTGAGTTCAGTACATTCTCTCCAGGTCATTCGCATACCAGAAAGCCCTGCTTATTATCTTTGAGAAGTTGAGGGGTCTGAAGGAGGCAGCCGAGATAACACAGTTTTGTTGTCGGATCATCCTGGGCCTTGTGTGAGCCTCATTACGAAAGCCCTGCTTCCTTATACGTGTGAAAGTGGTCCTGATGACACACAGCATACTTGACGTAAAAGGTAACTCTGAGTTCGTCTAATGATGACGGGTACTGGCCACTCAGGAAAACCAAGGCGCAGCTGAACTGGGTCTCCGCTGTGAGGTCCAGGGGCGGGTCTTTCTGTGCCCGGAACCGTTCTGTCGAGGCTGTGTGCCTGCCCGGACTTGGAAAGCAGCAGACCCGGGCGGGGGCCGGGCAGGGAGCGGAAGC
>NW_011494879.1:10534723-10544769 GCF_000754665.1 Bison bison bison
TCGGTGCGTCTCGCTGTTGCAGGGAGACAGCCTTTTGCTGTCTGGATGCCGGCTGGCTGGCCGGGCCTCCCCGGTGCTCGCTCCCGTCCGTCTCTCCTTCCAGCCGCCCTTCACCCTGCTGTCCTGCCCGATGCGGCGGCGATGCTGCAGCTGCGCTCGGAGCCCCGGGCCTCCTGCGCTTTGACGTGGCGGGTGGTGCAGGGAACCGTCTTCTGCCCGCGCCCGGGGAGGGGCGGGCCGGGCAGGGAGGCAGCGGGGCGCGCGGAGAGGGCTTCCTTGGAAGTGACCATCCTGCATCTAGAGTTTTCCCCAGGCCCTTCCAGAACGAAAAGTCCTAGGCACAAACCTGATCCTTCTTTGTTGTCAAGCGCTGTTAAATCAACCCTAACGTTATATATACCTAAGCTATAGGGAAAACCTTTTCAGCCGCGTAAACACGAGGTCAGCGCACACTTTTAAAAATCGTTCTTTTCTGGCGATACCCTCTTTCGTTCCGAAAAGGAATTTGAGATGGCTTACGTAACTGGACAGTTGTTTTTTTCCTTTTTCTTTATCATTCTTCCTTTATACGTCCACAAGTTGCAGTCAGCCTTCCATACTGAAAGTTGTACATTTACCTAGCAATAAATGTATGCAGTTAGGCCAACCATCTTTAATGTTTGTTATCCTATTAAGGTGACTTCACATATAACCCAGTATTGTTACTTTCTTCATTTTTCTACTATTAGAACATTAGAAATTGCAGATTTTTAGTTGGGAGGAAGATTTCTGGTGGTTTTAGTTGGGTTTCATAGGAGACGAGAGGAAATCTGCGTAAACTGGGAGCTGCTTTTCTTTGACCAGCTCTCCTAAAACAAGATTTCAGAGCTCAGGTGTGCAGAGCAGCTAGCTCCAGGTTTTCGTTTTGTAGGGTCACTTTGAGAGTTATGCACAGATTTCAGCAATATTAGGGTAACGGGCTGGAAGAGTCTGTGATGTGAAATAAAGACAATAGTGGAATTAAAGAGCATGAATATTGCTATTTTTCTTTTGAGTATTAAAAATGTTCTGTTTAAAGAAAACATAGTTTCAAAGCAAATCTGCAAAGAGCATGACCAGTGTGGAACAAGAAATTGCCTGGAATTTGCTGAAAGCCGTCTTTAGTTGGTGCTTGCAATGTAATAGTTAATACAGATGCAGCCTATTGAAGACCTTCCTCCTTTTTTCCAAGCAGTTTGCATTTTAGGAGAGAGAATACACCTGGACTCTCATGGGGTCACTTTTTAAAAAGGTCAGCTTGGCTGTACTTTTGACCTGGATTAGTTTTTCAATCTGTGGATTTCGTCAAAGAGATTGAGGGGTAGAAGAGCCTGCCTTTTTGGAAGAGATTTTTATACTTTCTTATGTCATCAATGTTTATATTAACTAGGTCACTATATAAAATGTTGGGGCTTCCCAGCTAGCACTAGTGGTAAAGAATCTGCCCACCAGTGCAGGTTCCATCCCGGGGTCAGGAAGATCCCTGGAGAAGGAAATGGCAACCCACTCCAGTATGCTTGCCTGGAAAATTCCATGGCAAGGGAGCCTGGCTGGCTGCAGTCCATTGGGCCACAAAGAGTTGGGCGCTACTGAGCACACATATAAAATGTTAGTATTGTATCTACTGTTGACTGCTAATATGAGTCTTCTCACTTGATGTGGTAGAGGGGGGCGTGTGGGAGCTACTTTTGCAGTGGATTATAGATTTATTTTGTCTTTTTACAAACGATTATAAGAAATACAAAATATCCAAATAGTTTATCTTTGGGGTTGGGTGTGTTTGAGTATTGTTTGTTTTTTTAATAGAAATATATACTGTTGTATAGATAACTAATAAAAGCTACAGTTTTAAAATGCAGACTTGAAAGATCACTTCTTATTTGGAAAGGAAATTTAAGAAATACAACTGACTATTCCATACAACCCTACAGTTCATTTGAGAAGTGATGAAATTTCAAAATCCAATGAGAAATAACCCGGCCTATTTATTTAGGATTCGCTTTGATGTAAATTACTTAAAACATGTGAACAGGTAAGAACAGAGAAGTTCTTCAGCTGACATTTCCGGTTAACCCAAGTTCTCACCACCAGCCCCTCCCTTTCAGTTCATCATAGTTTTGATTATGGCTACCTGTACATGTGGGCTCCCTCTTCTTACCTGTTCATTTGTCTCAGATCGCTGAGGGTATTCACATGGTCCTCACAGAGGCAAGACACGTGATTTCCACATCATCTCTAGATGAAACACCAAGGTACTGGTCTGGAACCTCTCCAATTCTGGCAGATTTCTCACTAGTGGTAGGAAGGAAACTGTCACCGGTGGCTGCTGTATATCATCCCTAAGTGGCAGCTGTGTTCCAGGTGCATTACATATGAGTATCTGTAATCTTCCCATATCCCTACAATGCAGGCAGTATTTTAGCTCCTTTTTCTGTGGGGAAATAGGTATGGAGCTTGCTTAAGGTCACATTGGTAGTGAGAGCTTGAATTTGACTTTCAAGGTCTTTCTCCAAAATTTATACTCAGTAGACATTTGAATGTTGCTTCAAACCTGTTTCACCACTGAATAGTAATTTTAAGAGCAGTATAATTTGTTTAGTACTATGTGTAATCTTTAAGATTAATTTTTATTTTCAGAGATGGGTGTTATGCCTGAGATTGCACAAGCCGTGGAAGAGATGGATTGGCTGTAAGTACCTCTGTCTTTAAAAACTTGTATGTTCCTGTGACAGCAGAGTTTTACAATTTAAAATAACAGTGATTTTATCAAAGATTGTTGGGCCCAGTTGGGTAAGTGAAATTCAGTTTTTTTCTTGTGATTCTTTAAATTGTAGAATTTCCTTTTTAAACGTTGATATATTTTTAGCTGAAAAAAGATTGTTAGTATTTACCAAATAAAATTCTCATCTAGGTTTATTGTTTAACATGACTTAATGAGCTTAGGTGATTTTTTTTTCTTTCTTTTTACTAACTAAAATTCTTCAAAATGATTCTTCTAGTCTCCCAACTGATATCCAGGCTGAATCGATCCCCCTCATCCTAGGAGGAGGTGATGTCCTTATGGTATGTTTAAACATGGTGGGGTAGTCAGAAGCCAAGGAAACACAATTCTGGGGCTGTTTGTAACCGCACACTTAAAGAGGCCCCATAGGCTTAAAAATGATATTTTCACCAGATTAATTTTGTTTATTCACCAACATTGAAGATCCATATGCTCCATTCAAAATAAGTAGGTAGGAGTTGCGGGGAACACAGAGGTGGATACGATGCAGTCCTTGCCCTTCAGAAGCTTAAACTCAGTAGCTCAGTAAGACAGGTACACAGATAAATGTCATACAAGGGAGGATTTGCCCAAGAAACGCAGTGTGTGACAAGATTCAAGTGGGGATGCAGTTACTCTTCTGTTTGAGGAATTGTAAGGGACTCGGCTTGGAGGAACTAGATTTTGGACAAGGGACGATAAAGGAGAAATGCCCTCCAGGTAGAGAGCACATCGGCAAAAACAGGGAATAGGAGAATGCAGGGTACGATCCCAGAGTAGTTCACTCAGGTGGGAGCATGCCATACATGTGTCTGCGGTGCGGGGGTGGAGAGGCGTAACTTGAGATAAGATGGGAGTATATGGTGGGTCAGATTATCTGAGCCCTTTCTTAAGGGTCATGGTAAAGAATTTGGGTGTTTGTTGGCAGTGGGGATCATTGGACATGTTTAACTAGAGATGCCTTGCATGGTTAGAAGTGTGTTTTTTTGTGAAGACTGATTTGGTAGCAGCTTGTAGTATAGCTCTGAGAGGTGAGATGCAGTTGCTGCTGCTGCTAAGTCACTTCAGTTGTGTCCTACTCTTCGCGACCCCATGGACTGCAGCCTACCAGGCTCCTCTGTCCGTGGGATTTTCCAGGCAAGAGTACTGGAGTGGGTTGCCATTGCCTTCTCCAGAGCTGCAGTTAGGGTGTTAGAACAGTGAGGATTTAGATTTGACTGTTAGCAATGGGAAAAGCGAACAGATTGCAGAGGGAATGGAAAAGAAATGGCAAGATTGGCAGTAGTCAAAAGAATTGAATGAGGAAATCAGAATAATCTGGCTAGCTTGTGTATCGTTAGAGATTTCTACATGCTATCACGTTAATTTGATTTCTTTAGCTGGCAATTTAAGCTTTATTTATTTTTTTCATTTAGGCTGCAGAAACAGGAAGTGGAAAAACTGGGGTAAGTAAACTTCTAAGTTGACTTACTTTGTAAGAGTTGATTTTAAAGCAACTTTTGTTGTTCAGTCATCTAAGTTGTGTCCAACTCTTTGTGACCCTGTGGACTGTAGCACACCAGGCTTCCCTGTCCTTCACCATCTCCTGAAGTCTGCTCAAACTCTTGTCCATTGAGCTGGTGATGCCATCCAACCGTCTCATCCTCTGTCGTCCTTCTCCTGCCTTCAGTCTTTCCCAGCATCAGGGTCTTTAAACATTGGTTTTTGCTTTGAAATATTTAATCAAATAATCTCCTTCCAAAATGTAAAAAATTTGTTGCTTGCCACTGAGAGCGATATTTTTTTTGCCATGCCAGCTAATTCTGAAAAAGATTTACAAGAGTATGGCTTTAAGAATATAGTTTTAAATTGGTCTTGGAAATAGTTACAATATCTTTAATATTTATACTCACTTCTGAATTTTAATGTAGTGGCTCTAGTAATAAAGAGGTTGCAATTAGGTTGATCTCCTATTGGTCTAGACTAGAGAATAATATTTATCCTTTTCAGTTCAGTTCATTCTGTAGGTCCCTATTGCTTATTATTTTGGGCTGTTGGCTGGCTCCTATTTCTTTCATTCAGTCAACTCTTATTATCTTACTGATATTTTGGCTTTGGGCAAATTAGAGCAGCAATCAGGAATATGTGTATTATTTAAGGTGCATGCATAATTCTCACAATTTACATTGATTATTAAACTGTCACTGATATCTCATTACTAATATAGAGCACTCTTGTTTCTTCGCTAGGCTTTCAGTATTCCGGTTATTCAGATAGTGTATGAAACTCTGAAAGACCAACAAGAAGGCAAAAAAGGAAAAGCGACAATTAAAACTGGTGCTTCAGGTGATTTTTTGCGTATTATTAATTTCATTTTGTATAAATTAGTAATTCTCATGCTAGATATTTAAAGACATGAGATTTGAGTGTGCACTTTTATTGTTGATACACGGGGGATGGTATTGTCACTTGGTGTTGTGGAAACCATCAGTGCTAAAAGTGAGAGCATAAACATTGAAAGACGATCCCTTTTAAAATACTAACATTAGTATTAATTCCTTTGAGAAAATACTGGCATTTTGGAAATTATAGTTATTTTAATGTTTTTCTTAACTTGATAACTTTTATGCATAATATTGAAGATAAAGGGCTTCCTTGTGTCTCAGCTGGTAAAGAATTTGCCTGCAGTTCAGGAGACCTGGGTTCGATCCCTGGTTTGGGAAGATCCCCTGGAGAAGGGAAAGGCTACCCACTGGAGAATTCCATGGACTGGATTGTCCTTGGGGTCGCAAAGAGACACGACTGAGCGACTTTCACTTTCATTGAAGATAAATTGGTACGATGTTTTACAAAGGCATTGAGGAAGGATTTTACAAATAATTGGTAGAGTAAAACCCCACAGTGGTAGAAAATACTGCCTTCTACAGGGAAAGAGGCATGCGTTGTCCTTTAAGGAAGGAGCCCAAGAAGTTAAAATGTAAAGTGTACATTTTAAACTCAGTTTCATATTTTCAGTCCTGTCTCCATGAAGATTGGTTCTGTTGGTGCCATCAACAATCTTACATCAATTTTTTCATCTTTAAATTTTGTCACTTTCATTAAATGGTTTCTGAATTCCATTCTATCTTGAGTAATCTGTGATTTTATTAAGTCACTTTTGTTTCATGAAACAAAACTCAGTTGTGACACAATTGCAAGCTTAAGTGGCATGAGCTGGCATATCAACTGTTTTCTTCTCAGGAGTTTGAAAGTAACAGTGTTAGAGAGTTTGTGGAACGAACTTATTTGTAAATGAATTGTAAGATAATGGATGTGAACACTAGACTATTAGTCTATTTAGAAATAGTCTCAGAACTTGTAACGGCTATCAGCCATCATTTATGAGAGATGATGATGAAAGGGAACACTACACAGAAGATAACCTGAATGGTTGTGGTTCTAAAAACCATGTCCTGTTACAGATAAAGAAGCTAGGTACTGAAACATGGAGAAACAAAGAAGAGAGATGGTGTAATTGTTAAATCATTGAAGGGATCTGGAGAGAGAATATTGTTCTCGAAAGTACTGTTTAACTTAATTCCTAGTAGCTCACTTGAGCCCACAGTGAATGGAGACGCTCAGAGAACATTCAGAATGTTTAAGCAGATGGTAGATACATTTTGACCAGAAATAGTCCAGAAAAGATTTCTATCTTGGGCCGAAATTGGGCTTGAAAACACATCGAGTTCTCTTTAGCTATTGCGATTCTTTGGTTATCCAGACTCTTAAGATACTCTAGAAAAGGAAAATACTGATTCCTTAGACGTAAGGAGGAAAATACTTTGTGACTTTTGAATTATTTAAGATAATAATAAGATAAAGGACTGGCTTTTCTTTTAGTTATGATAAAGTGATAATTGGACTCTGATACATTGGTAGGTTGTTTTCACTATGACTGAAGTCGCCAGAACTTCATTTTATTAATGCTCTCATAGTTAGGACACAGATCAGTGCCATCCTGTAAAAAGGCACTGAAACGAGAGCAGAAAAGGTTTTAGCCCTTGGTGGGTCAGTGACTATTATTTTTGACATGTTTCAGTTTTCAGTTTCAGTTTTGCCTTTAATCAAAACAGCAACACTTTTAATTGTACATTCCAAATAGTGTGTAAAACTATATTGAATCTAGAGGAGTTATGGTATGATATAAAATATAAAGTATTTGCTTTATTTTCTGTAGAATGTTTTAAATTATGTTTATTTAGGGTTAACTTTTCTTCTTTTAATTTGCTTAGTGCTGAACAAATGGCAAATGAACCCATATGACAGAGGATCTGCTTTTGGTAAGTGGAGAGACTTCAGCAGCATATTTATAATTCAAAAGCTTGTTTTTAATGCAATGCTGAGGAAAGATAAAGAATCCTTATAAACTTATAAGGGGTTCTGGTGTTGATGGATGATAAAGGGTTACTTATTTTAGTAAGAAAGAGGTAAACAGCCAATAAGGAAAATGGGCGAAGAATGTGAATAGGCAGTTCACAGAAGAGCAGATCCAAATGGCAATATACTTGCAAGGTCAAGTTTACAGGTAGTAGGGAAGTGGAATGTAAAAGTTACAGTGACTGTGTTACACCATCTGATTAGCAAGAATCCAGAAGAGTGATAAAAATGTACAAATTGGCTGCCTCTCTAAGAAGCAGTTCCGCATTATCTTTTAGTATTTAAAGAATGTATATTCCTGGAAGATTAAGCTCATTGGGAAAATATTTCCCATATGCAAGGATATACATTCAGAGCTGTTGGATGCAACATTTCTAATGATAAAAACTACCAGCAAAGTAAATGCTGCTGCCAGAATAGTAAACAAAGATCAGGGTGTATCCCTGGACTCTTGTGTAGCCATTAGGAAGAACAAGTCAGAACTGTAGAGTTGACTTGGAGGAATTTTCCCCAGGTGTCAGGGAGGAAGAAAATCAGGATGCAGAGAAAGGTAGAAGGGGCCTGAGGAATCATGACAAAAACAAGCAACCCCAATGCTGCTCTTCACCATGTGGTATCTAGATTAATTATGTACATACGCATAAAGAATTTTAAATACAAAAATGTTTAGGATTTACCATTGTCACAGAACTTTTTAAAAATTCAGAGGTTTATATGATACACTCATGAGAATTTATACTTTGAGTAAATAATGTAGTTTCTGATAAGGAAAGGAAAATGTGTAATGAGGTGCTTTTTCAAAAGGTTTCTTCTATAGTCAGGTGCCAGATATGATTTGCAAGCCCAAGCCAGGACAAAAGTTGCAGTTTCTAGTAAAGATAAAGGCCAAATGCTTTACTTAAAGCCAAAAAGCACCAATTAGCGCTATGACTGACTGTGATATATAATATAGAACTTCATGTTTGAGAGTCCTATGTTAGCAATAATAGCCACAGGGTTATTTATTCAGACTTTTCCTGCTTTCCCTTTGTGATTGCTGGATCTGCAGATTAGGGAACAAGCCAGGGAGACTTTCTCTTTTCCTTTTAGTGTAGCATTCATTCAGACTCTAATTTCAGCATAAAATCGGAGCAACCAGTGTCATTCTTAGTATCCATTTGTGTAAGGGACTCTAGAGAACAGTTGTCTAAGTATTGGTGGTGCAGCTGGCGTCGGTGCAAGTCAGGTTAGGTACTGTTTTGACTCCTTTTTGTTGTGGTAAAATGCTGTCCAGGTCAACAGGTCACAGTAAAGAAACTAGTCCCCGACCTTTGGCATGGCCCTCCAGGGCCTAAATGGGGGCGGTTACTCACACAGAGGATGCTGCTGTCCTTCAGCAATCAGCAGCTCTTAGTCCTTGGAACATTGCAACAAGCGAAAATTTATCTTGTTAGTGAGACTGAATGATGCTTATTTCAGAGTGCGTGATTTACATCATCTGTATTGACGTGGTTTTCTGTGTTTTTCTCAACTCCAGCAATTGGCTCAGATGGTCTTTGTTGTCAGAGCAGAGAAGTAAAGGAGTGGCATGGGTGCAGAGCCACCAAAGGCCTAACGAAAGGTATCAAACGACATTTGTGCTCCTACAGACTTTTGGGGAGATGTATTGGTACATGAACTTTCTTTAAAGTAGCTTTAAAGTGAGGATCGGAAAAGATTTTTAATGTTGGAGAGAGAGCTACAAGTCTTCATCTGGAACATATAAAATGTAATTCAGAAAGAGTAGAAAAGTGTTGTTGTTCAGCTGCTAAGTATCAAGTGAGTCTCTGTGACCCCATGGACTGCAGTACGCCAGTCTCCCCTGCCCTTCACTCTCTCCCGGAGTTTGCTCAGATTCACGTCTAAATGGAAAAGTGGCTGCGTGGTAAATGAATCATGTGTACGATTTATGTAAATCTCAAAAGTATTTTGTCCCTGTAGGGAAGCACTACTATGAGGTATCCTGTCATGACCAAGGGTTGTGCAGAGTTGGGTGGTCTTCCATGCAAGCATCCCTAGATCTTGGTAAGTGTTTCTAAATAAACTGAGTTTATTGATTTCCATTTGTGAATTTTTAATGTTTTGTTTTAGTGGGGAGTGAAGTAATAAACTTAACCATACAGAGTTTATATTTAGAGACATAGAAATAATATTATTTACCTATTCCCTACCTCATTCCAAGAAAGATTTGAAGTCCACCAAAAATAGATACGGTAACATCATAAAATCAGGAGGAATAATGTTGAGGGTAAGAGTAAAGTCAGTAAAGTTAATTTGCATTAATACATACCACATAATACTTGTAGATGTTTCAAATCTTCAGCTTTTAAGCTGCTTTTATGGTGCTTTTCACTTTATACTTTTTCTTCCTACACTTATAAAATACTTTTAAAATCTAGGTACTGACAAGTTTGGATTTGGCTTTGGTGGAACAGGGAAGAAATCCCACAACAAGCAGTTTGACAATTATGGAGAGGTAAGTTGTCTTTCGGAGAAGGCAATGGCAAGCCACTCCAGTACTCTTGCCTGGAAAATCCCACGGATGGAGGAGCCTGGTGGGCTGCAGTCCATGGGGTTGCTAAGAGTCGGACGCAGCTGGGCGACTTCACTTTCACTTTTCACTTTCACACAATGGAGAAGGCAATGGCAACCCGCTCCAGTGTTCTTGCCTGGAGAATTCCAGGGACGGCAGAGCCTGGTGGGCTGCCGTCTACGGGGTCGCACAGAGTCGGACACTACTGAAGCGACTTAGCAGCAGCAGCAGCAGCCGCAAGTTGTCTTTAATGACTCAATCATAGCTTAGTATGTTTTCCTGCATACTTGATCACTCGTGACATGACTGAGTATAAAAACT
>NW_011494879.1:10544869-10572483 GCF_000754665.1 Bison bison bison
AGGCCTGGTGGGCTGCCGTCTACGGGGTCGCACAGAGTCGGACACTACTGAAGCGACTTAGCAGCAGCAGCAGCAGCCGCAAGTTGTCTTTAATGACTCAATCATAGCTTAGTATGTTTTCCTGCATACTTGATCACTCGTGACATGACTGAGAGTATAGAAACGATTGTCAAGTTCAAGTGAATTTTCTGAACATTTTCCACAGAAAGTTCAGTTTTGGACTGGGGTGAAGAAATGATACAAAATGAAAAAAAACTACTTTTCATTTATACCATTCATTAGCCCCTCCATAGTTTCTTTGTGTTCACCCCATTTTGATTTGGGCTTTGACTTTAATACTTGGGGTGTTCATTTCTTCTTCTGAATTATGTTACATCTAAATACACTTGTTCTGGTAACTTGTGTCTGTAGTAATGTGGATGAGCCTTAATATCATGTGAATTCTAAGAAGTGTGTCCGATGCTTCTATTATTATATGTGATGTGCTGGAGTAGGCATTTTTAACATCTGCATTAGAATTTTAAGTAATTATTATTCAATACTAGCAGCAGCACTTACTTTGGATGCAACTATATTTGAACTTTTAACCTTATTTTCAATTTTGCTTTTTATTAACAGTACCTGACTTTTTGGTTTTCTAGGAATTCACTATGCATGATACCATTGGATGTTACCTAGATATAGATAAAGGGCATGTCAAATTCTCCAAAAACGGTAAGCTTTCTGTGGGTTGTTTTGTTGGAGACTATATATGATATTCAGTATTCGTGATTTTTAAAATCCCCTCACTGTCTTCAGTCCTCTTTCTCTTCCTCCTTACCTTTCTTTTAGACAAATGCTTACTGAACATTTGCCATGTGTCAGGCAGGCTGGTAGGTTCTGGAGATGCAGCAGAAAAGGAAGGAGACACATTTATGTACAGTTCTGTGGGCTTTACCTACTGGTGGGGGAAGCAGACAAATCTGTGATAAGTTAGGAGGGAGCAGTGGGCACTGAAAGGGTATGTAAGTCTGGGTGAGGGAATGGAAGGTGATGGTCTGGGGTTGGTCAGAGGAGGCTTCTCTGAGAAGGTGGTATTAGGCAGCACAGTTAATGCCAGAACCAGTAGATTTGATGGTGTGAGCATGTGGCGGTCCTTTTCTGGTTGTTTCGATTCATTTTCTGTATCTCTCTCTCTTTTTTTTTAAAGGCAAAGATCTTGGTCTGGCATTTGAAATACCACCACATATGAAGAACCAAGCCCTGTTCCCTGCCTGTGTTTTGAAGGTAATTAGAGATATCTTGCTGTGACTATAAGCTAATTTGATCTTCATCATTTCATCCTGGTTAGTTTGCTCTTAGGTTCAGAGTTACCATTTTCTCCTTTATTCAATGCTAGAATGCGGAACTCAAATTTAACTTTGGGGAAGAAGAATTCAAGTTTCCACCGAAAGATGGTTTCGTTGCCCTTTCCAAGGCGCCGGAGAGTTTCGTTGTCAAGTCGCAGCACACAGGTAGGTACTGCACCCGATGGGGTAAGGGTTTCAAGAAGCGGGTGTTGTGAGAACTCCAGTGACCGAGGCTTCTCGCAGTGAGGTCCAGGTTCTCCTCGGCTGGTTTAGTCTCTCTCGTTTATTGAACACGTCAGTAAAATTCAGGGTCAGAACCCAATTCATAAACTCCCAAGTATTGGTTTCAGGCCGGGCATTTGGGGGAAACTGATCATAATGACAACGATGGTGTCTCGGGTTTACAGGGTGTGTGCTTATTAAATGCCATGGTGCTGTGCTAGGTGTCACGTGCGTTATTTAGTCTTCGCAACAACCCTGCAAGGTGGTTTTACAGACAAAGAACTTGAGGAATAGGGACTTGACCGAGGTCACAGGATAAGTAAGCGGTGGAACTAAATTCAAATACAAGCCGTTTGACTCTAGAGCGCACACTCTAACCATTGTGCTGCCTAGTCTGCTTCAGTTTTTAAGCTCAGTACATCTCAAAGCTCATTTATCACAAAGGAAAGTGAAAGGAAAGGAAAGTGAAGTCTCTCAGTTGTGTCTGACTCTTTGCGACCCCACGGACTGTAGCCTACCAGGCTCCTCCGTCCATGGGGTTTTCCAGGCAAGGGTACTGGAGTGGGGTGCCATTTCTCTCTCCAGAGGATCTTCCCAACCCAGGGATCAAACCCAGGTCTCCCACATGGCAGGCAGATGCTTTACTGTCTGAGCCACCAGGGAAGCCTATTTATCACAAAGCGTATGATCAATTAAAATTACCACAGCTAGTTTTAAAGAAGCTGTATTCATTTTAGCAATCTTTGTTTTGTTCGACTACCATCTGTATTGCTTGACAATTGTTTCTGAGATTTTTGGTGGAATATTTGCGCTTGTCGTCTTAAAAACAGAAGTATCCTGAGGTGTACCCCAGTCTTCTTCATTCTGTTTAGGTAGTGCACAGGTGGCGCAAACAAAGTTTCTCCCCAATGCTCCAAAAGCTCTCATCGTCGAGCCTTCCCGGGAGTTGGCTGAACAAACTCTGAATAACGTCAAGCAGTTTAAGAAATACATCGATAATCCTAAGTTAAGGTAAGGAGTCCTCTTGTATTCAAACGCCTGTTGTGTTTAGACCTGAGACGTTTCAGAAGAAGAGTAAAGTAGGAAAAATCAAGGGAGAAATGCAGGGCGTGTACATATGCACGTGGATGTGTGTGTAAATATATTTGATTTTGCTATATAGTAGCAGTTAGTTTCCATATAAAAGTCCTGTTTAAGTGAGAAAAGTTCAATTAAAAAAAAGTGGTGGTGTCGTTAGTCTCTGATTCATGTCCAACTCTTTGCAACCCCGTGGACTGCAGCACGCCAGGCTTCCCTGTCCTTCACCATCTCCCGGAGTTTACTCAAACTCATGTCTGTTGAATTGGTGATGCCATCCAACCATCTCATCCTCTGTCGTCCCCTTCTTCTCCCACCTTCAGTCTTTCTCAGCGTCAGGGTCTATTCCAGTGAGTCAGTTCTTCACATCAGGTGGCCAGAGTACTGGAGCTTCAGCTTCAGCATCAGTCCTTCCAATGAATATTCAGGGTTGATTTCCTTTAGGATCTGACTGGTTGGTTCTCCTTGCAGTCCAAGGGACTCTCAAGAGTCTTCTGCAACACCACAGTTCGAAGGCATCAGTTCTTCGGTGCTTAGCCTTTTTTACTGTCCAGCTTTCACATCTGTACATGACTACTGGAAAAACCATAGTTTTGACCATACTGGCCTTTGCAGGCAAAGTAATGTCTCTGCTTTTTAATATGCTGTCTAGATTTATCATTGCTTTTCTTCCAAGGAGCAGGCGTCTTTTAATTTCATGTCTACAGTCACCTTCCACAGTGATTTTAGAGTCCAAAAAGTAAATTGAGATTTTCCTGTGTTTCTTACATAAAGAGTCATAATTTGCAAAATAGAATCAGAGTAAAAATTCATTAAAGGATCCCTTTCATTAATTTTAGCTTCATCACTTCATTTGCATAGATAATGTATCACTCTGTCTTGTGTGTTGGTAAACCTGACTTGGTGGTTAACTCTCGCCTGTCTCACAGTGGTGACCACCTTGCCTGTGGGCATCAGGCCGGTCGCTCTAGTTGGGGGGGTTCTTTCTGCCACTGCGGGGAGACCACAAGTCCAGTGAGCTTGGGGAGCTTCTGGCTCAGTAACAATCCCTTTCAATTACAGAAAAGCCTTTTCTACCTTCTCAATACCAGGAAAGCCATACCATACATAACATCTGTCAGTTGATTTTTATTAATTTCGCTTTTAATGACCTTTTCTTACTGAAATATAATTCACATTCACTGTTAAAATTTACTATTTAAAGTATACAATTCAGTGGTTTTTAGTATATGGTCATGAGATTGTGCAACCATCCACACGATCTAACTTCAGAAGCTTTGAATTATTGATGTCCCATAGGCGCATCTTTTGGAGAAGGCAATGGCAACCCACTCCAGTACTCTTGCCTGGAGAATCGCATGGATAGAGGGGCCTGGTGGGCTGCAGTCCATGGGGTCGCTAAGAGTCGGACCTGACTGAGCGACTTCACTTTCACTTTTCACTTTCATGCATTGGAGAAGGAAATGGCAACCCACTCCAGTGTTCTTGCTTGGAGAATCCCAGGGATGGGGGAGCCTGGTGGGCTGCCGTCTTTGGGGTTGCACAGAGTCGGACATGACTGAAGCAACTTAGCAGCAGCAGCAGGCGCATCTTTTAAATATTAATCTGTCTTACAAGTTAAACTTAATTCAGGGATAAATTTATACTTAGTAAAACTTTTTCGGTAAAATAATTTGTAATTTTGTCTTAAGGACTGATGCACTTCATTCTTTCAGTAACTGTCTGAATACCTACCTAAGGTGTGAAGACTTAGGTTAGGAATTAGGGTATAACTGAGAATTCATCTTTGCTTTTATAAAATTGTGTGCAGAAGTGGAGACAAGAGTGGTGGGGAGAGAAACAACACAGCAGTAATGTGACGAAACGCCCTGAGGCCACGACCGAGGGTGTCACACAGAGTACATTTCCAGAGCGCCTGCCTAGTATCAGGGGCTCGGAGCTCTTCACAGGGGAGTGTTTTTGGAAGAACATAACATGCTCATATAGGTTGATTTTTGCGCTCTAATTATGGGTAAAGATTAACGTGCATCTGGACAAAGCCTGGAAGGGAAGATGGACGAAAGATCAGTTTATTTGTTAAGATGATCAAGTGGAGTGGTTCTCATTTCAGTATTTAGTACTGTTGAACCTTTCCCTTGTTTGAAGACCCAGCTCAAGTCCTGGTTCTTTCTGGGAAGCTAATGTATCGGTACTGGCCCAGTCCTTTCTCCCTCCTCAGAGATTGACTGACTGCATTTGCCTCCCTGTAATCCCTACACACCGTCACGTTAGCGTTCCTGGTCTTAAATGTGCATAATTTTACTCGTCCCAGCTCAGTTTTACACTCCTTAAGGCAGGGGCTGGTCTTTCACATTCCTCAGCCCTGCAGTGCTCTGCTCACAAGCGTAGATTGTTACATGTTTGTGTAGTTTTCCGTTCTGCTAAATTTGTAGACGTAAATATATCTGATTAGAAAGGTAGAGAAGAGTAAAGTTTTATAAAAGAAATGATAGATTTAGGACTGTAGTTACCGAACCCAGAAGTTAAGGACCTTATTTGAAACTGCACATTTATTGATCTCTCCTCTGGGTATACGGAATCAGATTTCCTGGAAATAAGAATTAGAGCTCTTTTGTTTGTTTGTTTTTTAAGGAAGAATGGCATGTCTTCCAGGTGATTCTTAAGTAGCCAGTTTCGCATCTGGCGTTACCAGATTTAGGAAACATAATGGCTCTAGAGTGGTAGGTGGTTAGGGACGTGGCAAGGTAATAGACTTGCACAGAATAGAAGGCTTTTTGGTTTTTCATTTTTACTATCTGAATCGCTTAAGATGGCAGAAGGCAACCATAAAGCCATTTTTTTAATCTGTCATAGAATTTATGAGACTAAGTGTTGACACCTTCTCTGTATTTTCTGCTGTTTTTAAAATGAATGATTAAAAGTTGTCTGGCCACCTCAGGAAGTAATTTTGTAGGCTATTTATAAAAAAGAGACAATCTTTTTGGGAATAGCTGTGGTGAGATATGGGCTTCCCAGGTGGCTCAGTGGTAAAGAATCGCCTGCTAATGCAGGAGACGCAGGTTCCATCCCTGGTTGGGAAGATCCCCTGGAGGAGGAAATGGCAACACACTCCAGTTTTCTTGCCTGGGAAATCCCAAGGACAGAGGAGCCTGGCAGGCTACAGTCTATGGGGTTGGACACAACAGAGCTACTGAGCATGCACATAATGAGATATAATTAACATATCATACAATTCACTTTTTAAAATGTACAGATTATCTTAACTTCTCTTATATTCACACAGTTGTGCAACCACCAAAGCCAATTTTAGGACATTTTCATCACTCTCAAAAGAAATGCTGCCTATTAACAGTCACTCCCATTTCCCTCTAACCTTCCTGTCCCTGGGCAACCACTGATTTCCATCTATCAATTGCCTGTTTTGGACAGCTTATTATATATAAATGGAATCAAATAATATGTGCTTTTTTTGGACTGGCTTCTCTCATGTAATCATAATGTCTGTAAGGTTCATCAGCGTTGCAGTGTGTATTAGTACTTAATTCCTTTTTATTTTCAAGAAGTATTCCATTGTATGCATATACCACATTTTTAATTAATCCATTCATGGCTTCATGGATGTTTGTGTTGTTTCCACTTATTGCTTACTGTGCTGTAAGCATTAGTGTACAGTTTTGTGTGGACACACATTTCCGTTTCTCCTGGGAATATGCCCAGCAGTGGAACTGCTGGCTCATGTAGTAGCTTCTTGTTTAACACCTTCAGGTGCTCCTGGCTGTTTCCCGAAGGTACAGCACTATTCTGCATTCCTGCTAGTAACGTGTGAGCGTCCCAGTTTCTCCACATCCTCTCCTTATTATCTGTCTTTACAGTTATAGCCTTCCTAATGGGTGTGCTATTGCTATTGCTATTGCTATTGCTAAGTCACTTCAGTCGTGTCCGACTCTGTGTGACCCCATGAATGGCAGCCCACCAGGCTTCCCCGTCCCTGGGATTCTCCAAGCAAGAACACTGGAGTGGGTTGCCATTTCCTTCTCCAATGCATGAAAGTGAAAAGAGAAAGTGAAGTTGCTCAGTCGTGTCCGACCCTCAGCGACCCCATGGACTGCAGCTTTCCAGGCTCCTATGTCCATGGGATTTTCTAGGCAAGAGTACTGGAGGGGAGTGCCATTGCCTTCTCCAAATGGGTGTGCAGTGGTACCTAACCGTGGTTTGGGTTTGTATTTCCCTAATAGCTAATCTTGTTGAATATCTTTTCTTGGGCTTACCAGCCATCTGTAATGTCCGTTCAGATCCTTTGCCCATTTTTCAGTTGGGTTATTTGTCTTTTTATTATTGAGTTGTAAGATATATGTAGTAGTATGGTTAAATATACATGATTTGCATGTATTTTCTCTCATTCTGTGGGCCTTTTCACTTT
The DNA here is from genome assembly GCF_000754665.1 of Bison bison bison. Classification (NCBI taxonomy): domain Eukaryota; kingdom Metazoa; phylum Chordata; class Mammalia; order Artiodactyla; family Bovidae; genus Bison; species Bison bison. The sequence continues at coordinate 10,551,917 of NW_011494879.1, forward strand.
CTCGGTAGTGTCCTTTGAAGTGTAAAAGTGTTTAATATTGATGAAGTCAAGTTTATTTTTTCATTTGTTGCTTGTTTGCTTATTTTTTGGTGTTGTAAGGGACTGTGCCTAACCTAAGATCATGAAAATTTGCATTTTTTTCCCCAAGAATTTTATAGTTTTAGATCTTATATCTGTGTTTAGCTCTGTAATTCATTCTGCATTAATTTTTGTGTGTGGCCTGAGAATGAGATTTAACTTCATTTTTTCGCTCTTGCATATCCGTTTGTTCTAGCTCCATTTGTTGAAAAGACTTTTCTTTCCCTGCATTGAATTAATAATCTTAGCATAAGACAGTCTTTTAATTTAAACATATTTTTGGAAGTATTATTATCTGGAATGAGAAGAATTCAAATACAAAAGGATATTCTGTGAAAAATCTCTTTTCACCCCATCCCCTAGTTTTTAGTTACTGACCTGGAGGCAACTTTTAAGAATCTATATGAGTGTATATTTTATACACATAAAACCACATGTGTCTATAAAGGTTCATTGAATCTGATTTCAGGGCACCTGGAGTTATCCTAATATAGGAAGATGCATAGATGAGGACTGCTGTTTTCTGGCTTCTAAGGTTTTACATTCTCCTAACTTTACCATTCATTAACATTTTATTAGCTTCTGAAAATGAAAGGCCTTGTTTTTTTCCTTCTCTAGACTTTTATTACAGATTCTTTTTCAGTTATTCAATTTGAATATGTACCTCCTCAAAATTGGGGGGGGAAAAAAGCAGGCTTTCATCTTTCTCTACATTATTATTCTGGTATTCATTCATTTCAGGGAGCTTCTGATAATTGGAGGTGTCGCAGCACGGGATCAGCTCTCTGTTTTGGATAATGGGGTAAGTTGTACTTTTAAAGTAACATTTTGTGTTGTCATTTTGACAATATAGTTCTGTTGTGTTTCAAGAAAAATGAGGCTGAAATGAAAACAAGATCACAAGAGTGTATGTATGTTCAAAAACATCTTACAGGTATTCCTTTTCTTTGCCCAAAAGTATACAGTGCAGCAGTCTCTTCCAAACACCTCATGCAAAATTCCAACATACATGAATTCTTTTGGTTTATCTTTTGAGCACCTGAAAATTCCTTCCCATTTTCGTGCATTAAACAGTCATTTCCTCTGGGAGTAGCTGAGAAAGAGGAAACTGGAGTGAAAAATAGAAATGGAGATAAGGTGGATTGCAGAGAAGGTAGAAGTATTAGCAGTGATCCTTGGAGGCTGAGGGGTGGTGAGGTGGTGGTTCCAGTGGGAGGGAGACGAATTCAGGTCTGTCTTAAAGGCTGTGCAGTTACCAAGAACGAAGCTAGGACCGTGAGTCTCCTTACTGGGGAGGATGTTTGGGAAACTGAATTGTTCGTCCATTCAAATACAGGTAGAACTTCATAAAATATTCTGTATGTATGAGGTAACTTTTTTCTTACAAAGTTCTCTTCCATTCCTTTCCTAAATATTTTATCATTTAATTTAAACAGCCTGATACTGAGTCATGGTGAGCAAATACGCTCTCCCTCTAATTCCTTGGTGCTGCTGTCAAATGAAATTTTATGCTGAATGGTTTTGATTTGACCTGGTATGGCATATTAGAGGCAAGGAATCATATTACTGTACTTAATATTGTTCTAAGATAGTAATATTGCTTTGATATGTTCTTACTTGACGGGTCATGTTTTAGTGGTTATAAGAAAGATTTAATATGTTCATTCCCTATCTTGGTTCCTCACATCCAAATTTATTTTCCCCATAAGTGATTTTCTTATATTTTCCAGCTACAGAGCTTTTAGAGAATTATATCTGCTTTTGCCAGTTAGATCTAAAATTTGGTACTGACTGCAGCTGATGGCAAAGTAAAGGCAATGTTACTCCACAGCTTTCTTGTTAGGACTCAGGTCCTTTCTACTTAAGAGAATTTGTAATATATTCTCCTTCTGCTCTTCTTTCCATCTTACCTTCTTGGCCTCTATTATCTCCCACTGCCCTCTGGCTCTCCCTCAGCCCTGTGTTCTGTCTTACGCTGGGGCCAGAAGTCAGCTCTGGAGTCAGAGAATAGAACTACTTAATTTATAAAATTTCTTAAAGTTGCAGAATTATGCAACATATGCAGTTAGACTTGAAGAAGTGCTTGGTGCTGTTATCCAATTTATATAAATATTTCTTGCAGGCTTTTCCAATTTGACTTTTTTTTTTTTGAACCTGAGAGACCTGGTGTCTGTTTTCATGCCGACTACCTACTGAAATGAGGAGGGAGGAAACTTGCATGGTGGGTTAGCATCCTTTGTAAAGAGACATTACACAAAGAAGCAGAGTGGTATCGTATTCACTGCTGTGTATATAGCGCAGTACTTGGCACATAGTACATTGTTTTAATACGTTGAAGGGTTTTATCTCCATATTTTCAGACTATTTTCTAGATTGAACTGAGACTTGATTATAGTTATCAACACAGTTGAAACAGTAGCTTCAGCAATATCTTTCATTTTTTATGGGGCTATAAATGCCTTCCACTGGATCAAATTAAAAGTCTTTTCAGGACAGTACTCTCAGTTTTTCAGGGGGTGAAATATTGAAGTAATGAGACTACAGTGATAAATTTGTTTGGAGATGGTTACGTTTTTAATCTGGAGTGGAGAAAACAAGTGAAAAACAAGAGAAGTGATTTTTTATCCCTGTTGGTAAAGAGGAGAAGTTTAGAATTGTCTTAATTTATTGAATGATTCTATATAATACCTTATTGTGTTCACACACATACATTCTGTACACACTTTAAAAATACTTATCCCCTTTTGAGTACTTTCTAGAAATGGGCCAGGCTCTGTTAAACGCATTCTACACATTTTCTTATGCAGTTCCAACAACAGACCTTGTGATGGTCCTTTTCTCCGTTTTTACAGATTAGGAAAAGAACTTACACCAAATATTAAGTAATTTGCCCCAGATCTTACAACTTATAGGTAGAGCTTACTTCAAAGCCCATGTTTCTGTTCACTGTACCATGGACTTGATTAAAAGGTGTATTGGTGTGTATGTGTGTGTGCAGTTTTAAAATGTTAGTCAGGTGTGCTGGTATAGGGGCTCATTATACTGTTCTCTTTGTGGATGCTTGAAAAGTTTTTTAATAAAAATATAAATGAAACTTGTCCTTAGTTGAATTGACAGGTGGATTTCTTAGCCACCCTGGGAATGAGAAGATGGAAACTAGACGAGATGAAATTAGTCAAGGTTACACAGTGGATCATAGTAGAATTGGGGTTTGGATCCTGGTTTAATTTCAGAGTTGCTATAATTAGACTGTGTATAACAGTTAAAAATGTTAAAATCAGTTGCTAAAGTGGTCAACACTAATTTCAAACCAGATACAAATTGAACATTTCAGCAGTATCTAGAACTCCCATTTTTGCGGATGTATAGTTGACTGTGACTACTTCAGTATCATGTTTTTATTGTAAGTGGGCCGTTGTTGGTTGCTATTCTAAGGGGATTGCAGTGGTCCTTTAAGTTTCATAAGGTGCTGTTTTGGTGTATTTTTTAGGTGGATATTGTCGTTGGCACTCCAGGAAGACTGGATGATCTGGTGTCTACCGGAAAGCTGAACTTATCCCAAGTTAGATTCCTGGTCCTGGATGAAGCTGTATGTTAAAATCTACTCATGCTTTCAGAGAAAAAAATTTTTTTTTCTGCTTATGTTTTTGGAGATAAAATGTGTGACTTAAAGAAAAAATACAATTCAATCATGATCCTAATATTTAGAAATATTGTTACCAGTTTGGTGTATTTCCATTCACTCCTTATATTTATAGTAAAGACTACTTTATGCAGTTGTAGTCAGGCTATGTGGAATCTGGGAAATCTTTTTTTTTTTTTAATATGGTACAGAAGTATTTCATGTCATTATTTATGAACAGTTCTTAAAGGCTGCCTAGTGATCTCTTACATGCATACTTCATGGTTTATTTAACCACCCTCATTATTAAATATGTAAGTTTGTTTTCTACGCCAAATAATTATCTTGTTTGTACGTACTTTTTTTTTTAACATTTCCAATTGCATTTATGTGTTTTGGGCTCTTGAGATATATTTTCAAGATGAAGTAGCTTTTCAACATTGAAGCTTTTTGTTTTTTCATGTTAAAGTCATATTCTTAAGGAGATGTGGTGGGAGCTATTAACTCTCATGTTCATTTTAGAATACCAGAGTATGATTTTTAAGTTATAAATATGAGGTTTTTTTCATATTGTAGTCACATGGGCTTTAAAGTTGAATTAATAACTCTTTCAGTATCCAATAGAAAATAATTTTGAAAGTATGGAGATATGTATGAATTAGTTTCCATGTCTTTTGTTTTGCGATTGATTTAGAAGAGATTTAGATACTAGTTTAAAACCTAATGCTTTTTTTTGCTTCTGCTATAGGATGGGCTTCTTTCTCAAGGTTACTCTGACTTTATCAATAGGATTCACAATCAGATTCCTCAGATTACCTCTGATGGAAAAAGACTTCAGGTATACAATAACTAACGCATTTTCGAATACACGTAGGCATTTGTTATGTACTAATGCTTAACTTGTTTGTTATATTCACATTTTAGTGTCTTCTGGTTAAGTTAACTACTGCATAAAACGTTTTCTTTCTTACCTGATTAAATAGTGCGCACAAAGGAACAGTCTTAGGAGCTGCTTTTAGAAATAAGGTGGATGGAATTTGAGGACATGACTTAAGTATAACAGAAGACTAGAAGTAAAAAATTCTTAGCTTTTTTGTTTTTTTTTCCCCCCTTTTCTACAGAGTGTAGGGTTTATATTCAAGATTCTGAGCATTCCTTCCTTTTTGAAGGAAAAATGTCTTGAGCTGTTGCAAAACAGTTGCTTCCTTAGTAATTATTTCTTAAAATATTATTCTTTCTCATTCTGTTTTCTTAGGAAGAATTCTAGAGGTAAAAACTTTTGGGAGGAGATACATAGTACCTTATGATTTTAGGTTTTTAAAAACCTTTTCACTCATCTGAGTTTTGTAGGGCCTTGGGGACTAGGTGGTGTGATTTCCGTGGCAGTGAGGGGCTGGAGCTCAGGACTAACCCGCCCAAAGTCACATCGCTAGTTGTTGCTGCAGAGTCAGGTTTTGAACTCGTGTTAGGTTCCAGGCCTAGTCAGCCCCATGCCCCGTGTCTGTATTCATATGCTGGATTCATTATTGTCACTCTAAAGTAAAAGTTTATCTAAACACTGTTTTTTCTGTTCTTAGGTGATTGTGTGCTCAGCCACTTTGCATTCTTTTGATGTGAAGAAACTGTCTGAGAAGATCATGCACTTTCCCACGTGGGTCGATTTGAAAGGAGAGGATTCCGTCCCAGATACTGTCCACCACGTTGTTGTCCCAGTGAACCCCAAAACGGACAGGCTCTGGGAAAGGCTTGGGAAAAGCCACATTAGGGTAAGTGCTCTGCAGGGTGCACCTGTGTATAGCGTAAAGCATTCATGAACGAGTTTACCCTGAGCCTCTGTGATGCTCAAAGCGACCAGACATCGGACCTTTGAGAGGTTTGCATACATTGGACCTTTGAGAGGTTTGCATATTGCCAGAAAAGTTTAGGTCTGTCAGGTATGGAATAAAGGATGGGCTCATGCTTTACTTTTTTCTACATATAAAGTTATTTCTGTGAGCCATCTTCCTTGTTATAATTTTCATAAATACATAGGGTTGCCTGTGTAACTTCTTACACTATAGTTTCCTTTTTTAGTAGTATTTTTATTCTTCTTGATATGCCTTATTTCCCTAAATACCAATTTCCTGAGTCCATCTTCCCACTTATTTCACTCTTGTTAGATTTATATTAATATAATATGGGTATGCTTACTGTAAATACACAGTGTTCTAAAAACCACCTTTGTGTTTTTATTATTATATTTAAAATTGATTAGCCTTAGACCTATAATTCGGAGAAGGCGATGGCACCCCACTCCAGTACTCTTGCCTGGAAAATCCCATGGACATAGGAGCCTGGTGGGCTGCAGTCCATGGGGTTGCGAAGAGTCAGATACGACTGAGCGACTTCACTTTCACTTTTCACTTTCATGCATTGGAGAAGGAAATGGCAGCCCACTCCCGTGTTCTTGCCTGGAGAATCCCAGGGACGGGGGAGCCTGGTGGGCTGCCGTCTATGGGGTCACACAGAGTCGGACATGACTGAAGTGACTTAGCAGTAGCAGACCTATAATTAATAAGAGTTTTTCTGAATCTGAAGAATGGTTTTGCCTATAGATGATAAAGATGCATGTCTGAGATGGAATCTAAAGTTAGATCCAGTTCTCCCTTTAAAAAAAGATGCCTGTTCTGAATCATCACTTAACCCTTCATCCTTTTCTTTTGATAGACTGATGAAGTTCATGCAAAAGATAACACAAGACCTGGTGCTAACAGTCCAGGTAAGTTAGAAGAATCAATAAAAATGTGTGGGGAAAGGTTTGAATTGATCTGCTTTGCTGAATTTCTGCTCTGTCTGCTCTTATGAAGGAACAGGAGATACGAAAATAAAAAACAGAAATAACTTAAAAATGGGGGAGAGCTCATACCAGTCAATTTGTAGAAGTATTAATCACTGAATTTAAGATATTAGTCTCCTGGCATATAAAATACAAATATTTTGGATTATAGAAGTCTAATTTTTCTAGGAAACCAGTGAACTTCTCTGGCTACAGGTTGTATTTTAGTCCTGAATTCCCAGAGAAATTATACGTAGATTCTTCCTGTCTGGCAATTGAGTAACAAAGTGACGTCGTTAGGTATGACCCTGTGAAAGACACAGAAATGATCCTCAAATGGGTTTTTGATTCTTTTGTGTGTGTGGTAAAATAGGCATAGCATAAAATTTACCATTTTAATCATTTTAAAGTATACAGTTCAATAGCATTGAGTCCATTCCTACTGTGCAACCATCGCCACCATCCATCTACAGTACTTCATCTTCCCATAATGAAACTCCATATCATTAAACATTTATCAATTTTTAAAAAGCCTAAAATTAAATTCTGATTTAATAAAGATACTTCCATGCAGAATTGAGATAGTTTGTAAGAGGTGTATAATATTCAAGGATACATGAAGATAACAGCATGAAACTAAGGATGGTTGTTGTTGTTCAGTTGCTAACTTGTGTCCAACTCTTTGTGGCCCCATGGGCTGCAGCACACCAGGCTCTTCTGTCCTCCACTGTCTCCTGAAGTTTGCTCAAATTCATGTCCACTGAGTCGATGATAGAAGGCTAGTGCTTCAAGAACGGAACCTAGAAGAGATCTGAAACCCATTAGGCCACATGTCTGGTGTCCCATGTCTCAGGTGGCTCATTGGCAAGGAAGGCTTAGATTGCATTTTGTTCATGATTGGATTCAATGGTAGATTTTTGGCAGGTATCTAAACGGTTAGTTACCTGAAATTTTGATTAAAGAGGGTTCCTTTGAACTCATTTTTATGTGCAGCTCCAAGTTTATAAGGTGTATGCTCAGCTAGTACAGTTGGAGAGGAGCACACGGATAATCAAAATAATGTAACATCCCACAGTTGGAGAATGCATTTTATAAAATAAAATTTTTTACTGCTTCATATATTTTTCCTTGTAAAAGTTTTACTTAGTTTTTACTACAATTAGAGATGATCAGAGCCACCTTAGAAATACACTGGGTTACAGTTGTGGAGTAACTATAGCCCAGCTTCACACTGAAAAATAGATACTTGCAGGGTGGCAACTGAGAAGTCACTAACTAGATTTGATGTAAAATTTTTATTTCATAGAGTGAAAAATGAACTTTCTGTTGTTTAGATTGATTTAGGAAGTACCATTTATTAGTTTTTAAAGGGGGTTGAAGTAATTGAGTAAACATTTACTGAGCATTTAGGGAAACTAATGCAAGGCAGAATACTAGTTCTTTGGTCTTTGTAAGAACAAAGCTTTGTTGTGGGTATTTCTGTTTATTTGTGTATGTGTGTGTACATGTACATTTTTATATGACGAATGGTTATAGGTGTTTTGGTATCCCATAAACTGGCATAAAAAAGAGAAACAAAAATAAATGAGCAAGTGGATTCTCCCACCATTTTATCCTATCTTTTTATTGCTTGCTTTTGGCTATAATAGTTGCATTAAAATAGAGATTTTTAGGTGAGTTAAGCTGTAAGTCTGTGTGATTATGTGTGTTCCTGACAATTTCAGATTGAAATTCTGTGTTTTTTTTTTGTTATTGTTGTTGTGTTATTCAAGAGATGTGGTCTGAAGCTATTAAAATCCTGAAGGGGGAGTATGCTGTCCGAGCCATCAAGGAACACAAGATGGATCAAGCAATTATTTTCTGTAGAACCAAGATCGACTGTGACAACTTGGAGCAGTATTTTATGCAGCAAGGAGGAGGTAGTAGTTCCTCCCTTGAAATAAACTGTGTTCATTTCCTCACTTAATAGACTGTTAGTCCCACGCTGATGCAGTGTAGCGCTCATGCCCAGGACTAAAGCAGTGACTGCACTGAAAGTATCTGTGCTTATCCAGTACTTTCCCATATGATCAGTCCCAGGAAAAACGATGAGATGGTTTTCCACATAGGTAGTTTCATTGCAGTGAAGATGAATCACAGCATTCTAAGGTCCTTATATTATTTAGAGGAATGGTGAAGTTTTGATTAATGTTAAAATTTCAAGTGTAATCATTATATAATAGGATATATATCTCCTAAACCAATAAATGAGGAAAAACCTTAATCTAAAAAAAAGGTAAGAAAGGAAGGGAGAGAAATGAGAAAAAGCAGAGCAATTAGAAATTACAGAGTAATAGAATTGGTGAAAAAAATCTGAGCATATGAGTAAACTGTAGTATTTGTCAGTGGATTGAAGTCTTTTGATGAAGAGCATAGATTGTTAGACTGCATAATATATAGCTGTATGCTGTTTACAGGAAACAAACCTAAAACCTGAGGACATAGGAAGATTGGAAGGAAGGGGAATGAAAAGACATATATCTGTCAGCTAAAACAGGAATTTAAATATTAATAGAGATGCCATAGACTTTAAGACAAAAATTACTGAAATAAAAAAGGTCACTATGTAATAAAATACTTGCTCTACGATGAAGATATAATGATTCTAATTTTATGCTCCTTACAATTAATGTTAAATATATAAACCAACCTGAAAAAATGTTCAGTATAATCAGTCGTTAGAGAAATGCAAAATAAAATCACACTGTAATACCACCGTACACTCATTAGGATGCCTAGATAAGTACACTTACTAGAATGACTAGATTAAAAATACTTAAAACACCGAATTTGGGTGAGGATATGGAGAAACGGGAATTCTCATACACTGTTGATGTACAGACACCTATGTAAAGGGTTGTACAGTTTTTTATAAAATTTTACATTGCTGTCTTATGGCCTCTCAGTTCAGCTCCTAAGTATTGACCCAAGATAAGTGAAAACATGTATTGACGAAAGATGTGTGCAAGATGGCCACAGCAGCTTTATTCATGATGGCCTCAGACTGTACACCAAGTGGCCATTAATAGGAGAATGGCTAAACAAAATGCAAAATATTTATTCACTGAAATAGCTGATACTCGGTGCTGAAGTGGCACAGGCTGCGGATAGAGACAACTGTGGGTGGCATCTCAGAAGCGTTATGCTGATTAAAAGAGTTCCTAAACACGAGTTTGTGCTGTGTGATTCCATTTGTATGACTTTCTAGAAGAGTCAAAACTAATGTCTGGTGGGGAAAAGTCCAGAACAGTGGTTGTTCCCAGGAAGGTGGGAGTGTGGATAGGTGGGAAAGGGCAAGAAGGTTCTTAGTGGATGATATTCATGTTCTGTACCTTGATAGGGCTTTGGGCCGTGTAAGTTACACGTTTGTCAAGAACTTAGCAAGTGTACACTTAAGATTTGTACATTTCCTTGCATGTAACTTTAACCTCCAAGAGAAAACAAAGAAACCTAAACGAATATTGTGCTCTGGTTAATGATATGCGTGCTGAACTGTGTACCGATAACTGCAGTTTACATTGAAATGCATCAAAAATGTAAAAGTGAGTTGATAGAAGGATAGAGGGATAAGTATGTGGTGAAGCAAATATAGTAAATGTTAATGGTAATTTTTACTTTATATCTTTTCCCAACACTTACTATGTTTTCAAACATACTGCGAAATTGAAAGTCTGGTCTGGACTGCACTGCTTTTTGTTACTGTGTCTACTTGAAGAGTTTCTCTTTAAGGACTTGCTGCCACTGTACCTGGGTCTAAAATACCATTGCTTCCTCCTCTTTTGGTACTTCTAATCTGCTTTGGTCAGGAAAGCAGATAACTAAATTGCTTAGAATACCTTGAGGAAGGCAGGCATGTGGGCATGGCCATTTAGTAAGGACATGAACTTCATAATGACTGTTTTGCTTCTTTCAAGAAGGATCTCTTTTGTTTACTTTTTGGTTCTTTACATAGGTGAGGTGAAGTCCTGGGGTACACAGGAACCACTGCTGCAGATTGGAAGAGGTTACTTAAAATATCTTTCAAAGCAAAGCGAATCAGTTTTAATGCTCATGGAGTTCATTTTGATGGCATTTCACCTAGGACAGAAATTGGTCAACCATGGTTTATGACAAGTTGGAGTTTAGATTTCCATGGAATTATATGGCACCGTTGTAGTCTAAATGTTACTGGTTTTTTGATATACTCCTAGGCATACTGTTTCCCAGCATTGACTCTTTAATGTGCTTTTCACTAGGACCTGATAAAAAGGGACATCAGTTCTCGTGTGTTTGTCTTCATGGTGACAGAAAGCCTCATGAGAGGAAGCAAAACTTGGAAAGATTCAAGGTACTGATATTTAGTTGACTGCATTTCCTTAATACTTAAGAGGGGAGTTGTACCTAGTTTTAAATCAATTCCAGTTAATATTCTTAAAGCAATTCTTGTCCTAGAAATTTCAAAATACTTCTGCCCTGTTGGTATATCCTCATCACGGCAGGGCCTCATCATCTTTAACAGTCAGATGGTAAATTACATGTTCTCTATTGGCACAGAATTTCTATGGTAAGAATTTTCAACTTTAGAAAATTTTAGCTAAATTTTTCCACAGGTATTTTTAGGAGAAGCATCACTAGATAAATCATGTCTGTGATCTTTTTTTTTTTAATTGTACTAATACCCAGAGGGAACTTAATTTGTAGATTAATTTAAGACGAGTATCAGAATATGGTTTTGTAGAATTACACATATTTTTAATGATTTGCGGAAGAGTGTCCCAGTTATTTGATTGCATCCCATGACAGGTTGTATAGCTCTTGGTATCGATAGTGGGACTTGAGCCATTTGGAATTCAAGGTCAGTAACCTCCACCCACAGGCTCTCTCATCATTTATCACAGTGTGTTTGTCCCAGCATATAGTACAGATCTCATTTCTCTCAGACCCCTAATATGAAAAAAGCGGCAAGGTACTGGGCCTAGGAGTTTGGATCATGATTCTACGCTGAGTGTGGTTGCCGTGGATGTTACAACTGGTCACCTGGCCTTATTTCAGCATCTGTGCCACCGCTCTATCCTGGCTTTGTCCTGGGCTGGAAGGCAGTGTGCTCTTCACCCACTCCAGTCTCTTAGTTGCTGTGCCTTGTGGCACAGATAACATCTGAAGGCCAGTTTGTATATTCTTGGTGAGAGTACCAGGGGCCCACTCTCTTTGGGATTTTCATCTGTTGTCCTCAGAAGTGTAACCTCAAGGTAAAATACCTAGGATTCTGAATTATTTTAGTACAAGAGTAAAGGTAATGCTTATGTTTTATTCTGTCTTATCTTGCAAATTACTAGTTAGGATTTCTAAAAATAAAGCCAAATTTTTAGCAGTGGTTTAATAACCTTTATGTGGAAAAAAGCAGAAATGAATCCAGTCATTGATTTATTCACCTTGAATGTCATATTTTGGCAAATTGTAAACTTAAAAATGAAAAACTTGTTCTAGTGAATAATGAACGACTGGACTTCTAATCTGATAGTAATATATTCATGATTAGAGGGCTCAGTGGAAAGATGGCACTTATGGTTTTTAGTGTATGTACTAATAAATCCCCCTCTCTCTTGTCTGCTCTTTTTAGAAAGGAGATGTCAGATTCTTGATATGCACAGATGTAGCTGCCAGAGGAATTGATATCCACGGTGTTCCTTATGGTAAGAAGAAATGTTTTATGCTTGCATTTTGAATTTTAAGGAATGCAAAGGAAACTTTTAATATGATTCAAATATTTAGAACAAAAAACATCAGATATGTTTGAAAATTTTAGGACTTTATGTCAGTTGGTAATAACTTTTTATTTACAGTCATAAATGTCACCTTGCCTGATGAAAAACAAAACTATGTCCATCGCATTGGCAGAGTAGGAAGAGCTGAAAGGTACTGCTGTAATTTTGCTTTTTCCTTTTTAAGCTTCTTTGCTTCTGGAATAAAGTCTAACGAAGACTTTTCAAATCTTTCAGGATGGGTCTGGCCATTTCCCTGGTGGCAACAGAAAAAGAGAAGGTGATCTTTTAGTGCTGTGTTATATTCATTGTTTGCATTGTCATTTTAGATACTGGAAATAAAAGCAGTTTGAGTTTTCATTTATGTTGAATTCAGGTGCATATGGAATATAAATGAACTTTTTATGGCATCTTTTTCTGTTTATTCATTGAATAGACAACTGGTAGGATCAAGTTCAGAAAGGAACAATACAAAATGTAATTTTCCCTAAAAGCTTTCATGTAATTGTTTTCACTGAAAGGTATTTAAACCCTGTTTAGCATCATGCCATGGTAGACTTTTTTTTTTTTTTGCCATGGTTGACTTTTTATGGGAGAGAGAGTTAGCTTATTATTTTGATATAAATTGATTCAGATTGACAGAATAGTTTGCAGGCATCAGAAACGCCTACAAACTCATTGCCCAAACTAGATATTGTGCATTTTGCTTTTTGCTATATTTTATTCTTATGGAAAACCTTTGAACTTTATTTTTGATACTGATCTTGAGATAGCATTCTCTAATACTTTACATTTTTTGTTATTTTTTTTAATCTGAGAATTCCTTTCTATTGACATCTAATTGAAGTCTGTTTTAGAAAATCTTTTGGATTCCTCTCAAAAAGAACTCTGTCAGAAGCCCTAGTTAGTGAGCTATTGATGGTGGTAGTGATTGATGACATACCATAGCTGCAGTCTATTTTTCTTACGCTTTGAGGACAGAAAATTAAAAAAAAAAAAAACTAGTTGAGAACAAAGATATCTAGTATGTCAGTCACCATACATGTTAATCTGTTTTTCCTTCTTTAATATAGGTTTGGTATCATGTATGTAGCAGCCGTGGAAAAGGGTGTTATAACACAAGACTCAAGGAAGATGGTGGCTGTACCATATGGTACAATGAGATGCAGGTAAGGCTCACAAAGTGTCACTAAAATTGGTAAGAATAGACTGCATTTATCTATGAAGGTTATATATCAGCTCTTGTCTGTGAGTTACAAGACATAATGGGTGGTGGTTATTGTAGTTTATAAATTGTGACTTGTGAGTTCATCTCTTTAGAAATCTTATTTCCCTTTAGCCTTCCTGGTTTTAATGCTATTAAAATGCAGCTTGGGTTTGTCAAAATGAAATTTTTATCTGAAAATACTTGAATTTCCTCTCCTTTTCTCAGTTGCTGTCCGAGATAGAGGAACACCTGAACTGTACCATTTCTCAGGTTGAGCCAGATATAAAAGTACCGGTAGATGAATTTGATGGGAAAGTTACTTACGGCCAGAAAAGAACTCTTGGTGGTAAGCTGTGAATTACTTTTAATTCTATTTTGCATGTGAATGTGTCCTTTTTTGAGTGCTAGTTTAAGAAGAAAGTGTTTCATTTCCTTCTGTTAATTGTATATTTTTAGCATATTAATCATTCCCTCGTGTTCCTCTCATAGCACTTTGTTCATACTTGTCTTGCAGCATTTTTATTTTGTGATCTGTATGTGAGTGAAGGACAGAAGCTTAGCTGTTTCTGTTGAGGTGTTAATGTCATCGGAGTAGTTAAAAATGTATGGAATTACTAGGAAACAAGAGAATAACAATAATTTTGAACAAGTAATAACCAGGATACCATTTAATTCCCTTTGCCTATGATGCCCTTAGCTGATTCCTGAAATTTTTTAAAAATTCAAACTAAACTGATGGTTTCTAAATCAAGAAGATGATGGGGGAGAGGTTGGGAGGGGTATTGGATATTGGGACAGCTGTTAGTAAGGCCTAACCATTGATTTTAATCGATTTAATTTAACATTTTTAAAACTCACAGTTTGGGAGGTAACTTGCCCAGTAGTAAGTACATCTTTATTGCTGGGAGCAATGTTTAAATTGATATAATTGGTTCAAAGTATTGCTGACAAGTTATTTCAAGCGTGTCATTTGCATTTCTTTGTGATTCGTGTGTGTGATCCAGGTGGAAACTATAAAGGCCACGTGGATATTTTGGCTCCTACGGTTCAAGAGTTGGCTGCCCTTGAAAAGGAGGCCCAGACATCTTTCCTGCATCTTGGCTACCTTCCTAACCAGCTGTTCAGAACCTTCTGATTTTAACATACACAGAATAAGATTTGAGTAATAAAAGTCTGTGGTCTTAAAACTCTAAAATAGTTGTACTGCTTCCAGGCAGCAATATTTATAGTAACTTAAGCTATGAGTGCTAACTCTTGCATGTCAAGAAGCAACAGTCTTAGAAAATCTTCATAGAATGCCGAACCCAATGAAAAGAATAAATTTGATGACTGTATTTTCATGAACATTTGTGTCTTATTTTACAGTTATTTTATAATGTTTCTTTTTCAAGAAAGCTCTGGGTTTAGGAAATCAAGTGTGTGTGTGTGTGTGTGTGTGTGTGTGTGTGTGTGTTTGGTAGAGGACTGTGTGGAACCATTAGTGATTGTCTTGAGGATTTTTGCAAGAAGTGGTCCTAAATGGAGACAGCCTCGAGATGCTTCTGGTTGCCTCGGTGTATGGGGAAGCTTGGAAACAGTCATGAAAGAGAAGTGGAGTATCCCAAGGTGGAAGGACAGCTGGGTTAGTTTGGAAGCCTGAAGTTTTTATCACGAGTTAGAAGAGGTTATGCATTTTAAGGACTGACGACTGATCTGATGATGGTATCCCTGAAGGCCCATCTTCTTTTTAAGAGCCTTTCTTTCCAGATGATACTTTCTGTAAAGATGAAACTATTCTGATGTCCCTCAAGGTCTTAAATGCAATTCTTTGAAATTTCCTCAAACCGTCTTACCTTTTAAAATACCAGAAGAAAAAGAGAACATTCACATAGACATAATTGAATTGTTCTTCTGTGCCTTTTCGCTCTTAGCTCCCAAAGTAGTTTCTTTGGGAGGATTGTTCTTGCCCTAGAGATTCCGTAGGGGCACACACTACTGTCATTTCTTATATGATGGTTTTCAAATATTCTAGCCCCAAAATATTTTCTTCAAAGAAACTCTTGAGTGAAATTCATTATATAAACAGTGGGAAACCATTACGTAGCATACCGAGTTACGCTTGATGTGCGTTGAGTATGAGGATTCCATTCTTCCAGTTGTACCTAGACCACTGCCATGGGATTTCCTCCAACCACCGTAGCCAGTCTTGAACTGTGCAGTGGCAGCTGCTCGCTGTGTACATGCTTAGAAATCATGCTTTAGAGATGAGTTTTTAGTTGACAAATGGCGAAGAAGACACTTGAGACCTAGACCATCTAACACTGGAGCTGGAAGGGAGCTTCCTGGTCTTGCTCATGTTCTTGTCTTGTAGGGCCAGAAGCTGTTTCTAGGAATACGTGTTCACACGGTCCAGTGTGTAGAACCGGAACCAGAACCTGGGTTTGTTAGTTTCAGCTCTTAATCTTGGGTCTCCCTTCAGAAGATGATTCGCAGGTCCAAATGGGGAGATCAGAGAGGAATGTAGGATAGAGCTGGTAGACTGTGGAAGGAACTATTTGGTTTTTCCTCTTCAAATTACTGTTCAACTGCAATTACTCAGGCAAGAGTTTTTAAAAGAGGAAGCAACATACA
Source organism: Bison bison bison (assembly GCF_000754665.1). Lineage (NCBI taxonomy): Eukaryota > Metazoa > Chordata > Mammalia > Artiodactyla > Bovidae > Bison > Bison bison. Next base: position 10,568,029 of record NW_011494879.1, read on the forward strand.
GCCAGACTTTTGGAGGGGTTTCCTGGAGACCTGATTTCCCACTCGCATCTCCATCTGTCCTTCCTTTTATGCCGGGTCCCTGCTTCTACGTGCCCGTCGCTCAGGCCTCTGATTAATGCTACAGATGTGAAGACTTGTTTCTGTACCTCGTTTTTAATAGACATTTTCCTATTGTAAACAGAAACGGGAACTTGAGGTTAGAGTAATCCCCATATTTCCCTATTTTTTACTTATATTCCCACTTGCAGAGAAAGTCCGTAGATAACATTTGTGTTCATTTATTTTTTTTCTTGTAAATGTTTTGGTATACAGTTTAATTCTTACAGTATTAAAATTTTATATCTTCATTGGGTGTAAGTAATTTTCTTGTTATAAAGACTTTAATGGCTGCATGATCCATTAGAAGTGCTGTGGTCTGTGTACCTGAGCTTTGAGGGAAACTGAGGAGGCTATGAACCTCAGGTGTCAGACCTAGATGTGAATGGGCTCTCTATGCTTCTGTTTCTTTGTTCATAAAAATGGTGAAAGTAATTCTCATCACTCAGGATTATGTTAACAAAAAAAAAAACGTCAGCAGGTGAGAGGCACTTGGACCACATTTGATGGGCTTCCCTGGTGGCATGAGTGGTAAAGAACTCGCCTGCCAGTGCAGGAGACGGAAAAGACCTGGGTCTGATCCCTGGGTTGGAAAGATCCCCTGGAGGAGGGCATTGCAACCCCCTCCAGTATTCTTGCCTGGAGAACCCCATGGACGGAGGAGCCTGGCGGGCTGTGATCCATAAGGTCGCACACAACTGAAGCGGCTCAGCATGCGCACACATTGTTCACAGTTGTCCTGTGTTAACCGTGAAGATCTTTGTTCTGTCTTCTGGATTGTTTTCCTTCTCTTAGATTCCTAGAAGCTGGATTATTGAAGCAAAGAAATTTTATGAACACTTTTCAGGGTCATCTTCAGGTGGCTTTCTGAAAGGGTTGTTCCAGTTGGCATTCACACTAACAATATGGGAAGAATTCTGGGCAACTTATTTTACACTGAAATAGTACTTGTTGCACTGAAAGTCTGTTTTCACCCTTTCTCTTCATGTGCTGTATGAATTGGGGCCGGTGAGTAGAAGTCCTCTTATGTCTGACCTGCAGCCTCTTTGCACGTGACTCTGTACCCCCCACGCTCCCCAACTCCTGGCCCACTGCCATCATTAAACGACAGAGATCCAGACTTGCTGTAAATAAGGTGCAAGGCTTCACTTTTCTTTTTAAGGTAGAAATATGTGGCAGTGACCGAAAATGGTCCAGATTAAAAAAAAAAAAAAAGTTCCCAGTCAATTCTAAATGGGCAAAACTATGTAGTCAAACTTTTCACCTTATTCTTCCAACTTATGCACTTTATTGTATCTTGACTGAAATCTGAAAAATGTGTAGGTGAATATAAAATGAGATCTGGGGTAGTTTTCCTTATATAATAATTTTATTATTTCCCTATGATGTTGACATCTGTCAGGAATTTTTTTTTCCAAGTGACCTTATTTGGGGGGGAAAAGGAATATTTGTTAGAGGGGAAAAAATGTAGTGGAACAGGAAGGAAAGGGAGGGATAATATTTTGCTGCTGCAGAGTAATTGATGGAGGATTCCTTTGGTGGGAGGAGTAGGAGGGGAATTTTTACTGTTGTTTTCCATTTTTTGGATTTAAAGAATTTTCTTTCATTAAAACCATCTAAAACGCTAGTTTTTCTCGTGGAGATTCTACTTTTACTGGTCAGAAGTGTTGGGGAGTTGGAAAGAACCTGGTGTCAGGTAGGCCTGGACCTGATCCCAGCAAGGATTCCTGCTACCAATTCCTAGTTATAAGTCACAGGAAGAGATCTTTGGGATTAAAGTGGGGCCTGAAATGGGCTTCCCAGGTGGCACAGTGGTAAAGAGTCCACCTGCCAATGCAGGAGATGCTGGTTTTCCTTGGGTCTTGAAGATCCTCTGGAGAAGGAAATGGCCACTCATTCCAATATTCTTACCTGGAAAATCCTGTGGATGGAGGAGCCTGGTGGGCTACAGTTCATGGGGTCACAAAGAGTTGGACAGAATCTATAACAAATTCCTAAGATTGTGATGCAGACGAGTCTTCAACCTCACATCAAGAAACACAGTTATGGAGAAATGGCTCTTAGAAATTTGGACCAGTTTTCAAGTCTTTATAAAATTTGTTGCAATATCGCTTGTTTCATATTTCAACTTTTTGGCCGTGAGGCATGTGAGATCGATCCCATTTCCCTGACCAGGAATTGAACCCGCACCCCTTGCATTGAAAGGTGAAGTCTTAATCACTGGACCACCAGGGAAGTACCCTCACTGCAATCTTTTACTCCAAGACTCAAGCGAGACGCCTGAAAGGGACACTTGAGGGAGAGATGCTTGCAGTACCAGAGTTGCTTGTCTGCTGGGGCAGTCTACTGCCTTTAATGCAGATCCTTTCTGTAGTTAAGTGGTTTTCAGTCCTGGATGTGCATTGGGACCACCTTACGGAAACTTGCAAAAAAAAAAAAAATACGAGTATCTGTCCTTCACCTCCAGAAATTCGGATTTTCTTGTTCTGGAGTGGAGCCGGGTACCCCAGGTGATGCTTATGTGCTGCCAAGGTTGAGAGCTGCTGCTTTAAACGACCTGACTAGATGTTTCTTGGTCCTGCTGCAAATCATTGTGTGACCTCCGCACATGCTCCAGCAGGTACGTGTCTTGAAGTTCAATACAGTTTAGACTCAGGCTGGAACCCTTCTTTACACTATGCAGCAGAGGTTTTTGTCGAGAAAAAATTTTGATAAAAGTGGTACCATTTGGAGAAACTAATAGGGTTATTTAAAAAAAATAAAATTTGTAGCCAGATGAATTTGGTTCCTTTTGAAATAGTTGCTTTGCAGATCCAGACAAATCTTTTAAGAAAATGCTTCAGTTTTTCAAAACCCATTTGGCTTTTAACTTTTTTTTTTTCTTTTTGCCACTTTGTTTGTATTTGAAACATTTCCTTTGCTTGACCCAGAACCACAGTATGAGCCTCTGGAAGTCTTTGGCTCACCTCATTATTTTACCTTCAATCTTGTTCCCAGCTTGCTAACGCATCCTGTCCACCAGAGAAGGCTCCGGTTGGCTGCTGGGCTGTATGTTGCCTTAACTTAAATCCCAAAGGATAAATACTTGCCACTGCCAAGTAGGATTTGAAGAGACAGTGAGGGGTTGTCTCTCTTGTAGGGCAATGATTGGATGGCAGGGGTGTTCTGCTTTGGGGGTGGGTCAGGGTCTCAGGGAAGAGAATCTCGAATGAAAATCCTGATCCGAACAGGAGTTGCCAGCATGGAGTTTGGAGGTGGGGTGTGTGTGTGTGTTAGTCACTCAGTCGTGTCCGACTCTCTGTCACCCCATGGACTGCAGCCCTCCAGGCTCCTCTGTCCGTGGAATTCTCTAGGCAAGAATACTGCAGTGGGTTGCCATTTCAGAGGTGGGGAGATACGGCCAATAGGAGTGGCATCAATAGAGTCTCCTGGGAGCAAAGGTGTCTGTCTGCTAACAAACTTTCCTTTGTTTCATTGCGGTTCCCTTGAAACCCTCCAATGTTGCTCAAGTGTTAGCAATTAGGTATGTTGGCTCAGTGGTAAAGAACTTGCCTGCCAATTCAGGAGATGCAGGTTTGATCCCTGTGTCAGGAAGATTCCCCTGGAGAAGGAAATGGCAACCCACTCCAGTATTCTTGCCTGGGAAATCCCATGGACAGAGGAGCCTGGCAGGGTACAGTCCTTGGGGCCACTAAGAGTCGGATGCGACTGAGTGACAACAACAATGTTCATATGACTTGTGCAGGGAAAGAAGGGCTCTGTGTTTGGACAGAGAGATGCTGAAGGGTGAGGGAACCAGTCAGGACCCTGCCCTGTAGGAAACTGTTACATAATGATGGGAGGGGACAAGGAAACCTCTGGGGCAGTCGTCCCAGTGGAAGCTCAGTCAGCAAGGTGATGGTCAGGCTAAGGGCAGTCAGGTTTAGCGGGCACTCCCATGACTTTGAAGACATACTGGGGAGAGAACTGTCTCACTGGTAGCCATCCAGGCTGGAAACTTGAGGTATTTTGTTTGGCTCTGAGAAGCTATATTGGATTATATCCACATCATTAAATACCGTTCACTTGAAATTTTGGTGTTAGTTGTGTTGGTTGTAATAACAAATTCTGTCCTCATATGCTTCCGTCCATAAATTTTTAAATTCATTTCCCCACTGTTGGCTCACAACCCGGCACCCTGAGAAAAGACGCAAAAGCTCACCTTTCCCTACATCAGCTCCCTGGGGTCTGTGGCTTGTCGTTCCCAGCCAGGTGCAGCAGGTGGCGCTAGTGTCACGCCGAGAATACCCACCAACACCTAAACACTTCTGCTGGGATATTTTTACCACTTGGGGTCACTTAAGGATTACCTGACTTCCT
>NW_011494879.1:10572583-10581228 GCF_000754665.1 Bison bison bison
CTTTTTTTTTTTTTTCCCCCTGCTAAGCAAATCCCAGATTCAAAGGAATTTTTTTCCCATTACATTTGTCAGAGTCCATAGTCTTTTTTGTTTTCTGGATCATGAAGGCCAAAAATAACATGAATTAGGGGTTTTATCCCCATGAGTTGGCTCTATATGGTTTGTGCTACAGTGGTTTCTTCTGCCACAAAGCACTTAAAAGACCACCGCACGGCCTTTCTCTTAGACGCAGCATTTGGGATTTCTCTGTACAAAAGAACTTCCACACGTGTGTCAAAGTCGCATTTATGCTAATTGCCGTTCTCATTACCATTTCCAGAAGGCAGGCTGCTTTCCCCCAGTCATTTCCTTGACTCTGACAGTCTCTAAAAGCTCAGATCTGAATGCAGTGGGGTGGGGTATCACGTTCACGCCACTCACCTTCCTGCCACTTATCCGGTGATCCTAGGAATTATGGCATCGCTCTTTGAGAGCACAGTGGAGATTTGTGGGATGATCCCCGGATTGACTTGGCCTGGCTGTGGGTGGGTGTGGGTGGGAGCGAGGGCAGGATGGGTGGGCTTAGCCAGGCAGCCCAATGAGCCTAGTGACTTCAGAAAGTGGCTGCGCCCCCTTATTGGAAAAGCCAAAACAATGAGCGGACACCCCAAGTGATTCTCTCCAGTGATTTCATGGGATTGAAGATGAAAAGAGATCTGAGTGGAGAAATGCCTAGTTATGTGCTATATCCTTTGCTTTCTACTTTTCTCCAAAGAATGCCATCTTAGGTGATGGAAGAAGGAGCCTTGAGTCATTATTCAAGAAATAGCCTTTTTTGGTATAATTAAAAGAGCAACAGGAGTCCATTTATTTCCATGGCTGTATTTCAATTTATAATTAATTCATATCAGCCCCCCTCAAGAATCTGAAGTGGACCTTTATTGCCTTAATCAAGTATCCAGAAAAATCAGACAATTAAGGTCCTCTAAAATTTGGTTCTAGTTTTCCTATTAGTTCTTTTATTCCCCAATTCACATTGAACTTGGTCTTCTCACTCCCCTGCATGTATAACAACAGATAACATTAATTGACGCATCCCTAAGTACCAGGTCTTGTTCTAAGTGCTTACTCATCTTAACTCAATGAACCCTCGTAATCCAGAAGATAGGGTCTATTAGTGTTCCCATTTTACAGATGAGAAAACTGAGACATCAAGAGGTGAGTGGTTTACTCAAGATCACCTGACCAGTGAACAGCAGAGCTAGAATTAGGATGCAGGTGCTTATCCATGGTACCCTGTTGTTCTTTCTGCCAGGATGTGCGGCTGCTGTTGCCTCCTGGGAGGCTTTCCCGCCTTCTACTCACCCATCAGATTCCGCCCAGCTTCAGGGATCTGAGTCACTGTTACCTCCTTTGTGGAGATAAGAGAACACCACACTTATGAATGTTAACCATAAACCAGATATTTTATTTTGCCTCATGTAAGAGCCAGTTTTTTCCTCTCTATTTTTTTTTTTTTTGCAGATAAGAAACCCAAGGTTCAGAAAGTTTAAGTCCCAAGTCCAGCAGGCTGAGTCAGGCTCCGGAATCTATGATTTTTGGTTCTGTGCTCTGCCTTTAGGAAGCCTTCCAGTACATGACTCTTGGTCTTGCCCTTATGCATAGATAGCTCTTAATTTAAAAAAAAAAAAAAAAAACTGTTTCATGACTTTTCCCTCTTTCTGTGTCTTCAGGTGGATCCAGTAGTTCTAGTGAAGGGTTTTTCCTCTTCCTACAGCATACGTAGTGGACATACGACAAATATTGATTAGCTTTTTTTTCATGTTTTAAGGAGGAGAGTCTATCCACTTACCTGACAGCAACAACAGTTCTGTGGAGACTGAGAGCCAAATAAAAGGCATGTAGCAAATCTGAACCCTGAACAGGAATGGCCCTGACAGGAATGGAAGAGCAGGACCACTTTCAATAGGAAAATACAGCTTTTAACTTCTTCAAGAAAACTTGACTAAAATAAGAGCATGATTTTGAACATATGGGGCCCAAAGCTCTGATTTCCTATGGCTGAGGTTTCAGTGTTACGGTGGACCCATCCTTGCAGAGAAATATGTGAGTTCATCACGGTTATTTTTGTAATAGCATTGAAGCTGGCAAACTTCCAAATCAAGAACTTTCTGCCTTTGCAGTTCTCGGTTATTTGAGGCTGGATGACTCACTTTGTGTAACATCCTCTTGTTTTCCTCTTCTTCCTCCCATGGGCCCCCTCTTACCTGGGAGGATTGGCAGGGGCAGGGAGGGTTATGAAACTCAAGCCTCTGTTGACAACTTCTCTTCAGTTCTGTTAACATTTGTTGGGAAGTCATCTCGATCTCCTCTCCTCGTTCTCCCGTCAGGCAGCTCACTTTCTCTTCGGTGCCCTCCAAACCTTTCGTTCCTTCCTTTAGTGTAACATTTATATTTATATATTTTATTTACCTGCTTCCATGTCAGGGTCGATTCCTAGATGGGACAGATCCTTTATAGCAGGTCCTATTTCAGTGTCTTCTGTCCCTAGACCAGAATCTGACCCAGAGAAGATGGCTTAGTAGAGGTGGAAGAAAGGAAGGAAGAGGTATATGGATGATGAGAAGATTTATGTATGGATGGATAAATAGGTTATCACAAGAAATGTCTATGAATTTCTACCTCAGCTAGCAAATTTCTATGAATTTCTACCTCAGCTAGCAAATGAAGGATGAGAAGTTAGGATTTGTTAGCTACTTGGTTTTTATTTTTTTGTACAAGGGATGTGCATATCCTGAATATAAGGCCATGGAAGTAGACACCTTTCTCTTTAAGAAGGGTTTTGGTTTTCATACTGAAGCTGTGCTGGCTTAACCTAGAACCTCCCAGTTACTCTAGAAGGAAATCCTTACCACCACTGTCCTCTATTCTGTTAAGTCATTCTGAGACACATCAGTAACGTCCATCGGGTAGCAGAATGGACGTCTCTACATCTCTTCAAGGCAAGAATAATTATTTTCCTCTAAGGAAACAAGGCTCCAAGAGGGGAGGTAACAATTCAGCGACAGTAATTGGAAACTTAAATACCCTCACCTTTAACAATGGGTAGAACAAACAAACAGAAGATGAACAAGGAAATAGAAGACTTTAACAAGACTATAAATAACTGACTAGGAATAACAAATGTCGCTAGAACACTCCACCCAGCAACAACAGAACACATGTTCTTCTCAGGTGTGTATGGAATATTCTCCAAGATAGACCACATACTAGGCTATAAAACAAGCCTCGGTACATTTAAAAAGACTGAAATTATATAAGATGTGTTCTTCAGTCACAATGGGAGGAAGTTAGAAATCAACAAAATAAATAACAAATATGTGGAAATTAAACTGCACAATACTAAACAACCAATGAGTCAGAGAAGAAATCAAAGAAGAAATTAGAAAAATACTTTGAGATGAATGAAAATGGAAACATACTGTAGGAAATTGTATGGGATATTGGTAAAACAGTGCTTGGAGGGAAATTTATAGCTGTGAGTGACTGTGTTCAAAGGGAAGAGAGATTTCACATAGATACTCTGATCACCCACTTCACTGAGAAGAAGAAAAAAAATAGAAGAGTAAACTAGACCCAAAGCAAGCAGAAGGAAGGAAATAATAATAAAGATTAGAAATTAGTGAAACAAAATAGAAAACCAACAGGGGAAATTAACAGAACATAAGTTTGGTTTTTTGAAAAGATCAACAAAGTTGACAACCCTTATAAGAAGAGTCAACTCATAGAAAAGACCCTGATGCAAGGAAGGATTGAAGGCAAAAGAAGAGGGCAGCAGAGGATGAGATGGTTAGACAGCATCACCAACTCAACAGACATGAATCTGAGCAAACTCCAGGAGATAGTGAAGGACAGGGGAGCCTGGTGTGCTGCAGTTTATGGGGTTGAAAAGAGTCAAACATGACTTAGAACTGAACAACATCAAAAGCTAGAAGGAGGTAAGGTAATTTTCCCAACAAGACCCCAGTAGTAAATGGCTGTTGTCCAATAGACCCTGAGACTCTCTGTTGCCAAAGCTGGGATTAGAGGTCTGTCTCCCACCTAGACTGAACATCTCAAAGCCAGGAGCCTGCCTGATGGTCAGTGCATCCCCAGTGCCTTGCTCTCTGCCTGGCACACGCAGGAGCTCAGGAAACGTTTGCTGAACTAAAATGGAAAGTAAGCCTCCTCCCCACCCTTAGTCAACCATCTGTGTGAGATGATAAATTATGCTTCCAATGCAGATCGGGCTGAATTGCACTATTTCTGATGAGAAACGCTGAAAACAGCAAACTGCTTGTCCTTAAAAATAAACCCTTCAGCTTCAGGGATTTGGCCCAGAAATGAACCGTGTTAACAGTTCAAGCCCCAAGATTGAGTTTATTACTTTGGAGCCAGAGGTGATGGGGTTTCTGAGTGGAGAAGGAAACTCGATCACCTTGACCTGGCCCCAGGGCCCCGAGTAGGAGTGTGTGCATGGCCACCCTTCGGCCCATCCTGGTTACCACTCCGGGTGGGGGCTGGCCCAGCTCCAAGGGGGCGGCTGATCCCAGGAAGCCCCAGATGCTGAATCTTGTCCCCAGACTGACTGATGAGGGATGAGGGTGCCACACTGGCACCCCAGCGGAGTCAGAGCGGGCTCCACGTGGAATCTAGCTTTTGGACATTTTATAAGGGGTGAAGTGTAAAGAATGTTGACTTTAATTAACCCAAATACATGTTGGTGTGTCCCAAAAGGCTGGGGATGGGGAAGGGGATTCCGGGTAGATACTATGCCAGGAGGCTCCCACGCAATCAGGCTGGAGTGACAGGCCACCTGTCCTGGGGGGCGGGGAGAAGGCAGAACTCTATCACAAATGCACATCCTCTTGGCCAGACATCCTGCTGTGTGAGAGAGGCAGGGTGCGGGCTCTTGGCCCATTTTTTTTAGAAGGGTAAGATGGAGTCCCTAGACGTTGCCCAGGACTCACACCAGGCAGGGAGATGATCCATTCCTTGGTCTCCCAGGTTCGGAGATTCCTTGCACACCCTGCGTCATGGGAGCCTGCCTGAGGAGTTCTATCTATGGGTTCCCATGGAGCACACGTGTGTGGTGCGGGGTGGGAGGGCTGAAGCCGGGCACCTTGGTGTGTGTGATCTCCCTGACATCTCTGCAACTTTTTTACTTTTCTTAATTTCAAGATGACTCCTCTGGAAGCCCCCAGTGTGGAACTGACCCTAGAGTGAAAAGAGGATCTTTTTAGGGTAAGAGCTTTGTTCTTGTGAATTTTCTGCCTCACCAACCATGGGGAATGTGAGCCGGGGGGCCGGGGGGAGCGGAGGAAGGGAGAAAGTCTGTTAAAGAAGCTGCTCATTCATTTCAAGGGGCCGAGGAGCTATTTTGAAGGAGAAAAGTCTCTTCATTCTCTTGGCCTTTTGATCCACTCAGGCTCCGTGGCAGGAAGTCGGGGAGGAATTACTCTGACCACCCAAAGCCCTCCCACCTGCTGTTGCTGGGGAAGAAGGGTAACTGGAATTAACATAAGGAAATATAAGCTTTAACTTTAAAATTAACAATCTCTCATTGCGATACCGTAAAATCAGTAAAATAGTTCCTTTTTCTTTTTTCCCAGATAAAGTGATGAACTGGTACTTGCATTTTAATCTGTTATAAAATGTCTCCTTCTCCTCTTCTGTATATCTGTGTCTTCAGACTACCTGGCACACAGGCACTATTCCAAATATTGGACATAGATTTAAAATTTAATTTTATGATTAGAATAAAAGAAATACTTATTATCAATGAGTATTAATAAAAGAACTTGTTATGTTGTGTTAGGATTAGGCTCAAATATGTACAATAGCATATTCAAAGTAATGGTGGCCTAAATGCAAAATTTAAGGGCAAGAGGAAAAGAGGGTGTCAGCAGATGAGATAGTTGGGTAGCATCATTCACTCAGTGCGTGTGAGTTTGAGCAAACTCTGAGAGATGGTGAAGGACAAGGAAGCCTGGTGTGCTGTAGTGCATGGGGTTGCAAGGAGTCGGACACAACTTAGCGACTGAACAACAAAATGCAAAATATTTATTTACTTATTTATTTTAAATATAAAAAAGATGTGGAGGCAGGCAGTCTGGAGCTGATATAGTTGGTCCTCCATCATCAGAGATCCAAGTTCCTTCTGCTCTGCCATACTTCATTCATAGCTTCCATCCTCAAAGATTCTTCATGATGTGAACTTGCTGCTGGAGCTCCAGCCATCACATGTGCACTTAGAACAGCAAAAAGGGGGAAGAAACGGAGGGGCAAAAGGAGCTCCCTACTTGATTTTAAAGACTTTTCCTAGATATCTGACCTAATGACTTCTATTTAAATCTAGTCAGCCAGAACTTGAGGTCATATCTCTGCAAGGGAGATGGTGTGTGTGATCATGCAGATTTCTTTTTATTTATCTTTCTTTCCTTCCTTCCTTCCTTTCTCTGGGCATTTTGGGATAATGGAAAAGTTAATGTTGAGCAGACAGCTAACACCCTCTGCAGCATGCACTTTATACTTTTGGTAGTGAAACTGTGTGACTCGTGTCCAAGCATGTGAATTTTTCCCATCAATTTTGTCATTCATCAGCCATTTACTTTTCGTCTCTGCTTATATATAAATGATTAATACCTAGATATTTTCTTCCTCCTGTGTGGGAGATAGACAAGTAGACAGAATACAAGTAGGATCTGCAAGTATGATGGCAGAACACGGAGGGCCCAGAGCACCAGGCCCCAGTTGGAGAGTTCAGGGAAGCTTTCTAGGTAGAGGTGACAGTGGTAAATTTGAAGAATGATTAGGAGTTACTACTTCAGGGTAGGAATGTTGACTTATTTAAGCAGGTGTGTGCCAACTAGTCCTCTATACCAGCATGCACCACAGCAACAACAGCAAAAAGTCTTTGGGAATATTCTCTGATCAATTCCTGCTCCACCTTGAAGAGAAAGTGAGTAACTTACATATGCATCAGGTTGCAAGTGGTAACAAATGCGACTCAAACTGGCTTACGTCTAAAAGGGAATATACCAGTCCACATAATCAAGAAGCCCAGACTCAGAGAGGCCGCAGACCGGACTTGATCCAGGTGTGCATCTGATGGCAAAGAGCCTTGATTTCTCTGTGCTCCTTGGCTCTCTTGTTTTATAGGTTGGCTTCATTCTCAGGCTGCGAATGGTGACCCTGACAATCCCAGGCCCAGAAACTCTGGGTCCAGCCAAAGCAGAGAGCTGCTTTTGTGTAAGACCCAGATGTACTGTGATGATTTGCACAATATAGATCATATACCCACTCATGACTAGTCACTGTGGCTGGCGTATTTGGTGCATGATTGGCTGGGTTCAGGTGATATGGTCACTATATCTGTAGAGCTCAGAGCTCGACCAGAAGTGAGGGAAGATGGTTCCTCAAGGGAAGCTGGTTAGAAGGAAGCGGTGTGAAGGCTGGGTGCTATGCTATGCTGTTCTTAGTCATTCAGGCGTGTCCATTTCTTTGTGACCCCATAGCCTCGGAGGTCTCACTGCCAGGCTCCTCTGTCCATGGGATTCTCCAGGCAAGAATTCTGGAGTGAGTTTTCATGCCCTGGGATCTTCCCAACCCAGGGATCAAACCCAGGTCTCCTGCATCACAGGCAGATTCTTTACCATCTGAGCCACCAGGGAAGCCCCGAAGACTGGATGATAACACCAAATATCCACTACAGATAGGTACTGGTAGGTATAGAAGGTACTGGGGTGAACATTCACAGATGAAATTGACGAGGTTCAAAAAGGTTAGATAACGTATGCCCCATCGGCTGGTGAGAAGCAAGTGGTGATTGGAGCCCTGGTTTCTCTGATGGGAAAGCTGAGGGTTTTGTTGGTCGCTGCTCCCACAACGGGACCCTGTTCAGTCCCATAGCTTCGACCCCATTCAATCCCACGGCTTCGTGTTTGGGTCTGACCTGCCCGCAGTCAGCTGAGTTATTTGCTGGTCAAGAACAAACTTATTGTCATTGGAGGTCAAGGATGAGCTTACTGTCATGGGGAGGTGGGTGACGCCTCAGGGTTGTGTGCCCACATGTCCTGTGGGACAGGAATGACCTACAGCCACCGGGAAGTGACTGAATGGGCTTTAGAACCTAGAGGAAGAAAAAGGAAGCCTGCCCAGTGCCTCAGTTTCCCTATTTGCACACTGGAAAAAAATCATCTAGATGGTATGTGCTACTTCCCTGGGGTGCTTTTTGTCTTTAGGATTTCGGTCCGTTCAAGACCTGTAGCCAAACGAGCCACACCCCACATACTCAGATCTCCCTAAATTCTGTAAGCTCAGAGGTGATGGACCACCCTCCCCTCTGCTTTCCAACTCCCCTCCCCACCCCGAGAAGGGGCTCCAGTGTGGACAGGGCTCAGTCAGCACAGTCCTCTGGGCTTCATGCTGCTGTGCTCAGACTCCTGGGGGACAAACACTCCTGGCCCCACCGGACACAGAGCCCCCTCCACCCAGAGCACCCCTGGGGACAGACCCAGGCTGCATTGCAGTGGCATTCCTGGTGACTGCATGGGCTGGCAGATGGCAGGCACTGGGTGAGACTTTTAGGGGCAGCGTTGAACATATTGCAGAAGAGGTTTTTTTTT
>NW_011494879.1:10581364-10582538 GCF_000754665.1 Bison bison bison
GAAGCCAAAAAAAAAAAAAAAGTAGCTGAGGAGGAGCAAGGGCAGTGACAGGATGGTAGAGGGGTCTTCCCTGAAGATAGTGTTTCCTTCCCCTCAGGGGTTGCCCTTGGGAAGCCTGATTCCCCAGCTGATGCAAGCAGTGATGTCTGTGGCCAGCACCGAGGGCTTTGTCAGGCTTGCCTGCCCCCCAAGAGGCTCCAGAGGCCCCAGGGACCCCTCACAGTATGCTCTGCCCCACCAGAAACAGGATGCCCGGCCGGGGACCCCTGAGGGGAGACCAGGGCCAGGAAATGCTTCTTCCTGCTGCAGGGACAGCTCAGTGACCTGGAAAGGTGTGGGCCCGAGTGCTTATGCTTCCACGGTGACATCACCCCTGGTGTGGACCTGAGGCTCAGCTCCTTGCGCTCAGCAAACTTGCACGGTCCACGTGGTCGGCAGGGAGACCCTGGCAGACGATGCTTTTCTGCATGCAAACAGGTGCATCTTGCATCATGGGTTCACCACTGGGAGAGTTCCTAGACCCAGAGACTCTCAGCTCAAAGATGCAGGAAACGCAAGAGGGAGTCACCCCTCCATCACACAGGCTCTTTCTCTCCAGCCTTCCACGTGACCTTCACACATCTCTGTTGCATGCTTCTGGGGATGGGAGGCTCGCTCTGTGTGAGGCCATGGTGTCACTGCTGGGCCAATTCTAACTCTGTTGAAATGTGGATTCCTTTCTTTCCCTCCACTGCTCTTCATACCATCGCCCCTCCTCCAAACCGGATACGTCTCTCTTTACTCCATGAAGTCCTTCAAAAATACATCCCACTGGGCTTTTCTCCAGACCAGAGAGCTAGAACCCCTTCTGTTCTGTCCCTTTAGTGAGACTTCAAGGTCCTCGTCCTGATCACTTTGCTCTGAATATGCTCACGTGATGAGAGATGGAACCCAGGACCAAGGCAATGCTCCGAGTAGGGTCTGACGGCTGCGGCACAAAGCAGGGTCCTTACCTCCTCGGAACTGGACGTTGGGCCTTTATTAATGTAGCTTCAGGTGGCCTAAAGCATGGGCAGCTGTCAAACCTGAGGAGCAGCTCAGCTGCCTTTTAACCCCATCCTCCACCATTTCAGCCATGGGTCATCCTCTTCTCCGACAGGAATTAGCATCTCGAGCCCAAATCTGTTACTGCACA
>NW_011494879.1:10582638-10596458 GCF_000754665.1 Bison bison bison
TGCACACAGATTTGCAGGATTTTTTGGCTGCACAGCTTGCAGGATCTCAGTTCCCTCACCAGGTATTGAATCTGGGCCAAGGCAGTGGAAGCCCACAGTCCTAACGACTGGACCACCAGGGAACTCCCAAGGACAACTGTTCTGACCATCAGATCTCAAGCTCATCTTTCCTGGGAGAGGCTGCAGCTTGTTGCCTGTGGACTGTGGCCTTGCTGAGCTGCAGAGCTGTCCTGGTTGCCTCCAGCAGGAAAGAGGGGAGGTCAGGGCTGTCCGAGTTGCCTGGGGCACCTCCTCTTTCCTTCCTGCCCACCCCCTGGAGCCTGACCTCCCATGGAGGATGTGAATTCAGGTCTCACACATTTCTGTCTCTCCCAGCTCAGCCCATGTTTCTCCTGCTCCCATCTACTCACCAGGCATCCCTTCAGCCCTGGCAGCCTGCCTATCTGTGCTCCAGGGGAGGGCTGGACTTCTCTCTCTCCCTGTTTCACCTCCAAGGACCTGCCATGGAGAGGGGACACAGTGGCAGCTCCTGAAGGAGCAGGGGAAGCTGGAATAGCCGACCGGGAAGGGCTGGAGGGGGTCATCCGGCCCCACCACCTCCACTCTGCAGGGAGTTAAGGACAGACCTGGGTACTGACACCAAACTGGGCTGTGAATGAAGCCACGGCGCCTGGGTACTCGGGACCACTGTGCGCCCAGGCGTGCTGCTGTGTCCTGGACACATGTGCCAAGCCTGAGAGGTGGCAGCGAGGGGGGCCCTTCTTTCCACCTTCAGCCTCTAGGCTGAGTATGCCCCCATGGGTCTCCCAGCCCACCCCAGGGGGCCCTGATTTGAGGGTGTGGTGGTCTTTGGCCTTTGCTCCTGCTCCCTTTAGAAAACGACCACCTCCCCAGACGGCATCCCTGACCACTTGCCGGCTCTCGGGTGAAGGGATGGCGGCCACGCTCCCGACGTGCGGAGTCTCTGCACCTGAGCCGGGGGAGCCTCATCCACGTCCTCCCCACCCTTCTGCTCGGGGGTCGAGTCAGAGGGCTCAGGTCCGAGGCCATCAGAACCCGAGGTCAGTTCGCCCAGAAGCAGCTTGGGCTGTGTAGGCCCTCGATGCCGAGAAAGGACTCAGGGATTTGCCACCGGAAAGAAGCCCCATGCACCTCTGGTGATGGACAGGGAGGCCTGGCATACTGCAGTCCATGGGGTTGCAGAGAGTTGGACCCGACTGAGTGACTGAACTGAACTGAATTGGGAAGCTGGGCCAATGATTAGGGAAATCAGGCTATTGCCTCAGGGGTAGGCTTCCTGACTAAATAATAACAGCAATGCTGGGTAGCTTAGAGTGAGGGCCTTCTCTAAACCAGAGACAGACTATTTGTATTGACCCCATGTCTCTTCAAAGCAGGCCAGACCACCTCCACTTTACAAGGAGACAGCAACCCCATGGACTGTAGCCCACCAGGCTTCTCTGTCCATGGAAATCTCCAGGCAAGGATGCTGGAGTGGGTTGCCATGCCCTTCTCCAGGGCATCTTCCCGACCCAGGGATTGCACACTGGGTCTCCCACATTGCAGGTGGATTCTTTACTGTCTAAGCCACCAGGAAAGCCCACAGAGGTTCAGGGAAGGTACAAAAAATGCCCCAGAGCCTTCTGTTAATGGGCCTGGGCTTAGAACCTTGGTATCTGAGTCAGAGCTTGTTGTGTGTTTTCTGCCCCGCTGCTTGCCTCCCGGGAAATAACACTGAAGGACATCCCTCCCTTCCCACCTCTGCCCTGCCACCTGCCCACTGGGCCCGAAGTCAGACCCCATCTCTTTGTCTGCCGGCTGGTCATGGGAGCCCTCCGGGAGGGGACGGGGGTGGGATGGCCACTCAGGGCTAAGGCCAGAGATCAAACAGGGCAGCCTCAGAACTGCCACGCGTAAATCACTGCTCACCGGGGCAGTTCCAAGTGACTGGAGAACCTGGCGATTCCCATGGACATCCAACACCATCTTCGGGTCCTCCCTGCAGCCCCTCAAGGTGGGGGCACCTCGCACAGCCTGGGAACCCAGACATCAAGACCTCCCAGGCCTCCTCTCCCTGTGTAGAATCTTCTGTGGCCCCCGCTTTGGGTCTGGCTCTGCAGTGATGAACACTCATGCACGGCCTGTGAAAGGGTGTAGAGTGACCAATCTCACATTCAAAAACTTGCGGCCACTTCCTGGCTGTGTGCAGTGAGACCACACAATACCAGTTAAGTAACCACCCTTTGTAACACAGGGAGGAGAGGAAGGTCATTGACCTGTGGTGGGGGTGAGCTGGGAACCCCCTGATGGATAGTTGGCACCTAGGAAAAGCCAGCGCCCTTCCGCATGCCTGCTCTCTGCAGAAGGTTTTCCTAGCCATTGTCTCACTGAAACATCACAACCCTCAGGCAACAGGCAGGGTGGTCTCTGCCCCTTGAGGAATTAAGTTCCATAATTAAGCCGAGGTCTGGGTTTCCCTGGTGGCCCAGATGGTAAAGGATCTTCCTGCAATGCAGGAGACCTGAGTTCGATCTCTGGGTGGGGAAGATCCCCTGGAGGAGGGCCTAGCAAACCCATTCCATTATTCTTGCCTAGAGAATCCCCATGGACAGAAGTGCCTGGTGGGCTGCAGTCCACAGGGAGACAAAGAGCTGGACACGACTGAGTGACTAAGCACATCACCGCCCACTCTTGACCAGAGGGGCTTCCCAGGTGGCTCAGTGGTAAAAAGAATCTGCCTGATAATGCAAGAGATGCAGGAGATGCTGGTTCAATTCTGGATCAGGAAGATCCTCTGGAGGAGGAAATGACAACCCACTCCAGTATTCTTGCCTGGAGAATCCCATGGACAGAGGAGTCTGGCAGGCTGTAGTCTGTGGGGTCGCAAAGAGTCAGACATGACTGAGCTACTGAACACACTCACACCCGTGGCTAGAGGTGTCAGCCTTAGGACTTGAACCTGGCACTGCCGAATCCTAGTCCCTTCTTCTCCTCCTTGCTTCCTGGGTTGCCTTGGCTGGAAAAGATTTATGCCTAAAATTACTATAAAGGTGGACCAATTTTATTCCCCTACAGTAACAGTGTCAGTTGGGGTGCCTAATACTTTGAATTCTCTCCGTGTTCTGAGGTTGGAGACCCAGCAGTTTTGCAGACACTTTCTGCGGAAGTGAACCTCGTCCTTGGAAGGGATCTGACATTGCTCCCAGGCCTAACGACCTTCAGTGCTTGTTGGGGTCTCTTGGAAAAGCCTGGGGGCTGTCACCTTCTCTGGGCCTTTTGGTGATGCTCTGTGGCTGCAGGTTGGGCGTGGAGGGGTGTCAGCACAGATAATCCCCCCTTGGCCTTCACTCCCCCCCTGCCAATCTGGATTCTGTAGGGATGGGAGCTGTGGCCCCTGCCCCAGGGAAGCCAGGGTCCCCAGTGTACCCCTCATCACCCCCAGGGCCTGCTTCTCGTCTCCCAGCGCCATGGGCAGTAACCCCTTGTCCTGTGAAAGCCGAAGAAGGAGAAGTGTCACATGAAAGGTGCCCGAGGGGGCCTGGCCAGCGTCAGGCCCCCGATGGCAGGTGCCAGGTGGTTAGCATTAAGGCAGTGCTGAGGGGGCTGGGCTGGGGGATGGCTGCGAGGGGGCCAGTGTGAACTGTAACGGCCCCTCGGCCTGCGGATCTTCACCCTTCCTGTCTTGACCGCCTGCTGTCCGCCAGACACTGGCTTAAGTGACAAGGTTCTCATGTGCACAGTCCTAGAGGCTCCATGACCGGGCCTGTGGCCTCCAGCTGGGCACCGTGGTCTTCCTCAACCCAATGTGAGCGCATCCCTCTCCCGTGGGGGTCCCTCTCTTGTGGGGGTCCCCCTCCCGTGGGAGTCCTTCTCCCATGGAGTCCTTCTCCTGTTGGGGGTCCCTCTCCCATAGGGGTCCCTCTCCCCGTGGGGGTGCTGCCTGATAGCCCTTGACCTCCAAACCCCCCAGCTTGTCACCAATGAATGGATGATTCAGCCTCCCCTCTCCCTGGCACATGTCATCCTCCAGCCCCCCGGAAATGTTCACTATCTATGCTCCCCGTGCCTCACACAATCGGTGGAAGACAAATGTCTCCTGCCTGGCCGGGGAGCACCCCCCTCAACCCCGCACACCATGGCTCATGCTAGCGATAGGGGGACACCCCTTTCCTGGGGTGGCAATTTCCTAAACCAGGCAGAAGCCCTGGAAGAAGGTGAGAGTCAAGAGAGCCAGGCCTGAGGGGAATTAGTATTAGAATATATCTATCTGAGGTTCCCTTGTCCCCTCCTCCTGAATGTAACAGAATCTCTCAGATTCAATTCATCCCCGAGCACCTACAAAGTTTCATTATTCTATTTTCTTTCCCTGGAAATGTTGTGGACATTTTCAGAAATATGAAGTTAAAAAAAAAAAGCGAAAATCACCCTCCCCTGCACTGGGCTGTCTGTGCTCCCTCCTGGGGGTGACGCTCCTCCCATCCGAATTTATCCCCAGGTCTCTGCACTGGGATACCCCAACCCCCACCCTGGGGCCAGCAGCTTTACACCCCTAGAACCTTGCTCACAGCCTGCACGTAGCCCATGGCCAGTGTATGTCGAACGAACGAGCTGCTTTCTAAACCAAGCTGGATTATTTCTTCTGATAAACTGCAGTGAGTATCAGCCATGCCTTTGACTGCTGGGGTTAGTTGAAAACCAGTCCTCCTGTCTGATTTGTCCACATTTTAACCAAACCTTCTCATAGGCACACCTCAGCATCTACCTATGAGCTTTGAAGGCTTACTCCCAGCCTGGCTGTCCCATGTAACTACTCCACGCTTTCAAGTGTGAACCACAAGGGGCTCCTACCTTTGGGTTAAGTTGAACAAGAGTGAAAAATAATTGCGCTCTCAGCCTCTCTCTCTTTTTCTTAATAAGAGAGGAAATGTTACCAATGGCAAGGTCTTCAAAAGGCCACTTCGCAAACTCCAAATTGACTTGAAAGCCCACAGTCTTTCGCTGGAGGCCAGGCTTGGTATGTTTCTTATTACACCGGTGACCCTCACCCTGAAAACCCTTTGTAGATGGGCCTTTTTTCTAGACAACCCACTGATGAGCAAATGATCTAACAGATTTCACACCACATAAATTTAAGCCTAATAAATGCCTTCGAATTCAGAGCTCCTAATTCTGGGTTCAGAGAGGTAGTCCCTTTACAAAAGCAATCATGAGACAATGGGCTTCCCAGGTGGTGCAGAGACTCAGGAGACCTGGGTTCAATCCCTGGGTGGGAAAGATCCCTGGAGGAGGAAATGGCAACCCATTCCAGTATTCTTGCCTGGGAAATCCCATGGTCAGAGGAGCCTGGTGGGCCACATAGTCCATGGGATCACAAAGAGTTGGACATGACTGAGCACGCGTGAGGACGAGATAATTAATAAACCCACACATGATACTGGAGTGAATTCCGCCCTGTCCTGCAATCCCCATCCCAAAGCAAATTCCAAATGATTAACTTCGGGAAATGTACATTTCCCCCAGGCTTCTTATTGAGACAGAAGACAGGTCCATGGTAAGGTCCACTTGGCTGTCAACATATAGGTGCCTAGCACCTGAGCCAGTGGCCACATGTGGCTATTTCAGTTTACATTTATATTAATTAAAATTTAAAATCCTGTTGTTTAATTGCACTGCCCACATGTTATTAGGAGCTACTAAACTGCTGCACAGGATAGAATGTCCATCATCACAGAAATCTGTTGGACAGCGCAGGCGAAACCTCTCAGGGCCCAAATTGCTTCTGCTTTGTCTCAATTATCGGTAACCATATGTCCCCTGGGACTGTTTTATTGCCTTCGTTTAAGTAAGCAAAATGAGAGGAAGTTCATACTGAAAGAAATCGTAGAATAAAAGAAAAAAATCTTATTGTCAAAGAGGAAAAAAAGAACTTTGTTTTAAATCTGCTGATGAGCTCATTTTCTTTCAACTCTTTGCTATTCTGGGTGGCTTATTTACAGCTTTGGGGATGAATAATCTTGATTCTTCAGGGCCAGAAAAATAAAAATCTGCCTTCTCATTTCAGGAAGATAATCCCTCTCTCTGAATTAACCAGGTGATTGCTTTGGTTGGTTGTCCTTAAGCTGCTAGGGGCAAGTACACAGCTACTGGGGGTGGTAAGGGCCTTGGCGATCCCCAAGGTCCATGAGCTCATGAAGGTGGGGGGCAGGGTTTGAGGCAGGAGTGGGAGAGCTTATCCAAGGTCACATGGCCAGCTGTGGCCGAGCCAGTCTTTCTGACTCCTCACTCAGCTCATTCTCCTTAGCCAATCATATACCACCTCTCTTTTGATATTTACACCTTGGTTTAGCTAGCTATAAAGTAGGCAAAGACCTGCCTTTGTGTGGCAGAAGGAGTTACTTGAGTGCCAAGTCAATGCCCAGTCAATGCCAAGTCAAACTCTGTTGTGGAGCCACAGAGGTTCTGGGAGATACAGTCCTAGATCTAAACTGCAGGTCATCCCCAAAGCAGGCTTTTTTAGCTTCTACAGTGGGAGGTGGACTTTTCCTCCTAAAGCAAGGGCTTTCCCAAAGGGCGTTCAGATAGGAGACAGCCCAGAAGAATACCAAGTGCCCACTAACCTTCATCCATAGAAGATGGTGCCCACTTTAAAAATTGCATCCTTAACATCTCTTATAACTAGAACTTTATCTCTTACTTCCTGTTTAGCACTTTAGGGGGAGTATTTTAATGGCACCTCAGACTTACCTTAAAACTAAGCTAATAATCATCCTTCTCAAATCTGGTCTTCCTCAGTACTCACCAGGTCAGTGAATAGACCATCATCATCTCAGTTAAACAAGCCAGAGGTCCTGGCATCACCCTTGACCCTTCCCCCTCCCTCTATTTCCAGAGCCAATTCATCACCAAGCTCTGAAATCTTAACTCCTAAAGCTCTCCAGAGTCTGTTCACTTCTTTCCATCTCCTTGGTCCTGAATAATGGCATTGCTGACCTGGGGTATTGGTTAGTGAACCTGTATCTACTTTTGCTCCCCCTCCACACACAATGTTTTCTTCTCATGGAAGCCAGAGCAACCTCTTTGAAATGAAATCTAACTGTGTCACTGCCCTGTTTGCAATTCTTTAATGACTTCTGTTTGACCTTAAGAGAAGGTCTAAGGTCCTTGACTCACTAGGAACCCTTACATGGCTGCCCCTTCCTCTCTCTGGTCTCCCCTTTCTCCACCCTTCCCCTCTTTCTCTTCATTTCAGACATGCCCTTTGGCGTCTGTCAGTCTCTCTCAACCCCATGCTTTTTTCTTCTGCAGAGACTTTGCAGTTTCCTTTTCCTGAATCATTCTCGCCTCAAGCATTACTTCCTCAAGGGCACCTTCCATGGCCTCCTTGTCAAGGTCAAACCCCAAATATAGGTTCTCAAAGCACATCGACCTCTCCTTCAGAGCTTGCATTGCAGCTACAATGTCACATTTATTTGCCTGATAATTGGACAAACACCTTTCTCCCCTACTAAACTGTAAGCTCCATGCTAACGAGGATCACCCCTGTATGCTCACATAGATGCCCGGTCCAGCACAGGGTGTAATGTTGAATGAATGAATGAATGGGCTCCATTGTGGAGTAGATCATACCTGGGTTTGAATCTTGGTTCCACTACTTCCTCAGTTATGTGAACCTGGGCAAGTCATTTAATCCCTCTGAGATTCACTTTCTTAATATGTAGAAGAAGATCCTCATATTTCCTACAAGGAACTTGATGAAATGATGGTGACAGCATACCTAAAACAGCCACTGTGTTTGGCACACAGTAGGTAACTGAGCAATGATTATGGTCACTATTCAAACGTCCTTCCCATTGGAAGACTGGGTATCCTACTTAATATGCTTTAAGGCTTCTTTTTTGGTTTCAGTTGGGTTGTATGTCTGCTGTTTGCAACCAAAAATTCTATATGGAGTGTAGCTATAGTCCAGACAAACAAAAGCATCAACCTCCAATTTTATACCTCTGTTGCTTCTTTCTAATATTTTTTTAGTACAAACACTAACTCATTCGATTCTATGGGCAGGTAAACACTCCCAGGCATGTATTATTATTATCCCTATCTTACCCAGAGAAAACTGAGACACAGCAAATTCAAGTAACTTGTCTGAGGTCACACAGCTAAGAGGTGCCTGAGACAGGACTCAAACCCAAGCTGCCCTGCTCTTAATCCTGTGCTCTGCTACTTTGTCTATATTTTGGAGAACTAACCCCAAAGCTAACCCCATGGAGTGTTCCCTGGTGTCTCAGAGGTTAAAGCATCTGCCTCCAATACAGGAGACCCGGGTTCGATCCCTGGGTTCGATCCCTGGGTTGGGAAGATCCCCTGGAGAAGGAAATGGCAACCCACTCCAGTACTCTTGCCTGGAGAATCCCAGGGTCAGAGGAGAGAGTCGGACACGCCTGAGCGACTTCACTTTCACTTTCTAACCCCAAAGCAATGAAAAGGTAAATGAACAAAAAGCTTGCAATATGTTACATAAACCACCCCCTCACTGCCACATACCACCAAGATCCAAATTATGTAAAAGAAAAAAAAACTTATATATACTTATCACGTACATAGAACAAAGATAACAAAGGGATATACTAAAGGACTGGTTTTCTCTGAGTAATAGGTTTGAGCACAGTTAAATTTTTTTCTTCTTTTGGTTTTTACCAGTTTCCCACATTTGCAACACTATACAATGTATTACCATTATAATCTAAAGAAATATAAATGCTCCCAAGTGGCTCAGCGGTAAGTAACACACCTGCCAATGCAGGAGATGCAAGGGATTCAGGTTCGATCCCTGGGTCAGGAAGATCCCCTGGAGTAGGAAATGGCAGCCGTCTCCAGGACTGTTGCCTGGAGAATTCCATGGACAGAAGAGCCTGGTGGGTTACAGTCCATGGGGTCACAAACAGTCAGATACAACTGAGCACACACACACTACACAATGTTATATTCCATTATAATCTAAAGAGATAGAAATATTGCTAAAAAGAAAAGTAAGTGAATTTCTTATTAGTAAGAAAAAGAAAGAAAGATATCAAAAAGTACCACTGTATTCAAAATCCAAACAGAAAAGGAAGAGAAGGGAGTATGACATGACTATGCTCCCCAAAGCTTTGCTGGATGAGTCTCATCTTTGGGACCTGCGCAACAGCTGAAATTCTCATTTTTCAGGCAAAGCTCTCGTGGAATTTTCAGGTACACATAACCTTGGACCACAATTAGCTCACTCAACATGGAGTAATATTTAGGTAGTAGCTGAGCATGAATTTGGTGCCTGGGAAGAATGCTTGCTGGGATGCCAGGGACATCTGGACTCTAGCCTGAGCCTGGCTGACCCCTCACCACGTGACCTGGAAAATCACTTGCCTCTTTCGTCTGCCAAATGGGAGTGGCTGAATCAGCTTTATCACCTTTGATCTTCTGTGAGTTGCAAGAAAGACAGCAAAGTGACTATTGTAAGTGCTTCACGTAGGTGAACTCATTTAAACTTCAGGACAACCCTGAACGTTAGTTGTCCTTATTCCCATGGTCCAGATGAGGAAAACGTGGCACAGAGCAGTGAAAGAACCCACCCAGGGTCACAACATTGATAAACATGGAGCCAGGCTTCAAACCCAGGCAATCTGTCTAGGGCATTGCATGCAGTCATAACCACTATGGCAGGCTTTGAATGAGATATAACATGGAATAGTTCAAAACACTAAAAGAAAAAAAGCAAGCTGTTAGTTTGGGGACATTTTAAAGGAAATGGCTTCTTGGTTTGGGGCAGGGTTTTAGAATGGTTAGTGATTAGGAAATAGGTGTAAACCTAGGAAAGGCTGTACATAAATAAAACATTTCCACCTCTCATTGAGGAAGAAAAAAGTTTCCACCGAGAGCACAGGAGATTCCCCAAACGGGAAGAGAGACTCCTTACTCAATAAAGTGGTGATTTGGTGTTTATATGCCCTACTTCAGTAATCTGCCATTCAGACATTTTGAAAATTTTTGAAAATTGCGTGGGCAAAGCAGCCTTGAAACTCCCTCCCTCCACGAATCAATCGAGCAGAAATTTGGCGCAAGTCCTATGCTGGACCCATACTCCCAAGCTGAGTTAGTTGCCTTTGATGGGAATTGGATATTGTCACTAAGACTCCTTAGTGGAGAAGACCTAGAAAGGCCACCTGGTTCACCCCTTTCCCTACTTACCTTTTTCCACTTAAACTATCACCAACAGATGAGGTGAGGTTCTCTTTGCAGGGACCTCCAGGGGAGAAGAGTATTTGGCCTCCCCCTGGGAAGCCCTCATCGGTCCTAAATCAAAATGTTTAGGGCCCGTGGGAGAGCTGCGGCAGGGGCCAGCTTATCAAGGTGGGATTTATTTACTTACTGTCCAAATCATTTCACATCAGATTGGCTTGTTGCTCTCTCGGCTTTCGGGCTGGAGAGCGGAGGTGACAGATCACTCCATTGCTTACTTAACCAACCATAAACAGGACTTGAAAGACGGGCATTTGCTGCACACAGCTCATCTTTGGAGACTCTGACATGCATCAAGTTGATGGCGAACTCCTGCTCGTTATCTCAAAAGGCCTTTCTCTGTTCCCAGAGGAAGGCATTTTCCTTTGAAAACTCACTCATTTTCCCTCCAATCAGGGCAGTAGAATTAACGTGAATCTGAGCCCGAAAGTGGTATCCAGTTCCAATGGCCTGGGGACTTGCTGAAGGCTTTCTTTCTCACCTACAGGGACCTAAAGGGCAGGAGGCAGCACCCCGAATTTTGTGTCCCTTTAGAGCTTATCAGTTTGCCAACACCCCTTAAAGTGTAACAATGCCTTTGATTATCCACAATTTGGAATGCAGTAGGATGAAGTTGAAATGAAGTTCGAATATCTAAATAATGGTTGATCTCTATGAGTAACACATTCTGAGTTTCATGGCATAATTTCAGTTTAAAGTGTTTCCTTCTTCTCTTCACTGCTCTCCCCCCAATCCCCCCTCTCCCCTCCGAATAAAGGAGTAAATGGGATGTTGATTTCTCACACCAGGCCAAGTGCTGCACTAGGCATTGGGCTTTTAGGGATGATGCTATTTAATTAAATTATCATCATGACAGCCCTGCATGATTTGCTTATCATTCCAGGTGAGGAAACAGAGGTTCAGAGGGGCTATGTCTTTTAGCTTGTTCAGCTATGCTGACATGGTTAGTCCTGCTGTTGGGCTTCAAGTCTAGGTCTTATGATACCAAAATCCAGATGCCTTCTTTTGCTGCTGTCGAATCTGCCAGATGGTGGGGACTGGTTAGTGGTCAGAGAGGTGAAGGCTGGTCACCAGAGGCAGATACAAGCAACAGGGGAATGAGGGCAGGAGGGACGTGGCTGACATACAAGAAGCTAAAGGATTAAAGAGAAACAAAAATAAAAGCAAAATATGCCCAGAAAAGTAACTGGGCGGTATGACAATAAAATCTAGAGGAGAAGGTACAATAAATACTATGGCCAGATAGGAAATGGAAGCTGCCACCCAATGCTGGATTCTAACGCCAGTCCTCCTTGGGACCCTTTTCCCACTGACAGGGTCTAGACGTGTGGTCAAAGATATACAAGTAGCTCTGAAGAGGGCTGATGTGTGTCACTTGCCATCTTTCTGGAACCAACAAATATGACCTTAATATTATAACATCTGTTTTGGAGGAAAATAAGCTCTCTTGGCTAAGAGTGAGTAGGCCAGTACAACGTCATCCACACTCTCACCCGTGTCCACGGGTACGTGACATCTGAAGCCGTGTGTTTTCCTGCCTGGAGCCCGGTGAAGTCTCCTGGTGTATCCTCTCCTATGGGCTCCCGGGAGGCAAAGCAGACAGCTGCTGACCAGGCCCTCAGCTGCCCTGCTATGTGACACTGTTTAGGATGTCATTTAACAAGTTGTCATTTAATAAAAGCCACCAGGCCTTCTTGGGGCCCTAGGGACTGTGCCATTTCTTCTACATCCTCATGTCGAGGGGGATGACAAGAGTACAGATTATTCCACAGTCTGAAGATTCAGGTGTTAAATCCCTGAAGCATATATTTGGGGTGACCATAAATCCCCTGGCCTCCTGGTCTGTCCGATGAGGATAAGGGTCTCTATGTTGAGCAGGGGGTGCCTGTGGGAATTAGGTGCCTGGGGCAAAGTGCAATCTTATCAGCTATTAGCCTTCTTTGTAACCTTTGTAAATGTCATCAATGTCTTCTCAGACCTGGAAATTTGGAATGGAAAGTTACCTCCTTGTTGTCCGCTTCTAACCAGGTACCAAGGACAGTGCAAACAGTTTTAGCAGCTCCTCAGTCAGTTAAACATAGAATTACCATATGACTCACCAACTCCACTCCTGGGTCTCTCACCAAAAGAACTGAAAACAGGTATTCCAACAAACACTTGCACGAGTTTACAGCAGCATTATTCACGAAGGCCAAAAGATAGAAACAACCCAAATGTTTGCCAACTGATGAACGGATACACAAAATATGGCCTAGCCATATAATAGAATATTACTCAGCCATGAAACAGAATGAAATACATGCTCTACCACGGGTGAGCCTCGACAGTATTACACTAGGTGGAAACGCAAGGCATGAAAAGTCACATGTTACATGATTCCATTGATGTGAATTGCCCCAGAATAGCCAAATCCATACTGGAAAGGTGGAAAGTCAGAATTAGGAGAGGGAGAGGAAAATCCACAAGGGAAGACCAACTATACTGGAGTGGGTAGCTTATACCTTCTCCAGCGGATCTTCCTGACCCAGGAATCAAATTGGGGTCTCCTGCATTGCAGGCGGATTCTTTACCAACTGAGCTATGAGGGAAGCCCCAGAGGAAAGTGGGGAGTAGCTACTTAATGGGTACAAGACTTCCTTTCGGGGTGATGAGAATGTTCTGGACCAGTAGTAGTGATGGTTGTACATTATGAATGTACTAAATGCCACTGAATTGTACACCTTAAAATGGCTAAAATAAGTAAATTATATGTCATGTGACTTTTACCATATTATTTTTTTTAAAAAAGGAGATAGCAACAAACCAATATAATAACCTCGTGTCATGTTGACAAATGCTGTTCTGTAAAAAAATTGAAGTACAGTTGATTTATGTGTTAATTGCTCAGTCATGTCTGATGCTCTTGTGACGCCATGGACCGTAGCCCACCAGGATTCTCTGTCCATCGAATTCTCCATGCAGGAATACTGGAGTGGGTAGCCATTCCCTTCTCCGGGGATCTACCCAACCCAGGGATTGAACCCAGGTCTCCTGCATTGTAGGCAGATTCTTTACCATCTGAGCTACTAGGGGTATAGCCAAGTGATTCAGCTATACATGTATGTATATCTATTCTTTCCCAGATTCTGTTCCATTTTAGATAATTACAAGATATTGAATATAGCTCCCTGTGCTATGCAGTAGGACCTTGTTGCTTATCTCTTTTATATATGTATATAGTGGTTTGCATCTGTTATTTCCAACCTCCTAGTTTATCCCTCCCTCCCCCCACTTTCCCCTTTGGTAACCATACATTTGTTTTCTATGTCTGTGAGTCTCTTTCTGGTCTGTAAATAAGTTCATTTGTCTCATTTTTTTCAGATTCCACATGTAAGTGATGTCATATGATATCTGTCTTTCTCTGTCCCGTTGCTGTTTTTTAAATCTGGCTTGAGCCTTCTCAGATGATGCATGGCTCTGGGAAGATGTCTTGCTGCAGGGCTCTGCCGGGTACCAGCTCGGGGCAGGAGCCCCACTCCTGAGGCACCCCCCCCGCCCCCGGCACACAT
>NW_011494879.1:10596558-10597168 GCF_000754665.1 Bison bison bison
TTTCCCCTGATCAGGAGGACCTGAGGGGGCATGGTGGATGCATAAACATGGGCAGGAAGGCAGGCCGCCTGAAAGCTTCCAAAAGCCCCTTTCTGACAAGTGAAAAATGTTGGTGACTTTAAGTCACAGGCCAGGCTTTTAACAACCCTCGCCGTATTTATTTAACCCAGTAAATACGTTTATTAGCAAGGCCGCCTCCTTTGTAGAGCAGGTAATGGATTCCCCATATGTTTCTGCTTTGCAGACCCGGGGCCGGGCGGCCGACACCTAGCCGGCCTCCTCCAGCCTCCGAGGTGGAGGCCGGGTGTGCTGCCGCTTTACAGCCTGGCCCGGCCGCGTGTGTAATTACACTTACTCCCAGAGAGGAGGAAATCCCGGGCTGTGGCCTTAACTAGCCCCACGTTGCACGACCGAAGGGCATGTCTCACAGGGGGGAACGGGAGAGGTAATAAAGCTTTCACGTTATTAACTTTTTTCCTTCTGAAAAGAGGCCTGAAAAATGCCATCGCACCACATTAAAGGGCTTATGTGAGAGCTGCCACCACCTAATGAGGGGCTGGGACCCTGGGCCACATGCGAGGGCTCCGAGGCTGCTTGGAATGGAACCTTG
>NW_011494879.1:10597362-10602894 GCF_000754665.1 Bison bison bison
AGGTTTGCACCTGACTCGGGCCCAGATGGGCAGGGTGCCACCCAGGGTGGGCAGAGCTGAGCCTTCACCTCTCTGCCTGGTCAGTTCTGAACAAGTGTGGTTCCTTCCCTCCAGGACCTTAGAGCAGTATGCCACGCGGGAGGTGGCAACAGGCTGGTGCGATCACAGTGAGGGGTGTCAGAACAGGTGTGGAAAGCCCTGTGCACTGAGGCCGAAGGTGTGACATACTGGGTCGGGGCCAAGGCCCCCCCAGGGAGCCACGATGTGGGGGCCGGGACCTCCAGGGTGAATCGCGGTGTTGCTGAACAAGTCCTTCTGCAGTGTTTTCCCCAGATTCCAGCCATCTCACCCCATGGGCCAATGAAAGGATTTTTAACTATTTTGATGGCATTCCAGGGGGTGGCATTTCCTCCCTGGGCGTTCCAGTGGAGTCAAGTGGTCACCGGAATCTGTTACGGGGCAGCAGAAAGACATCACTGGGAGCGCTGACAGCCAGGATGGGTACTGAGTATTGGTCTTGCAAGTCCCGTAACCCTGGGTGGGCCCCTCAGGTCTCATGCTCTCGGGGTCTGGTTGCTCTGAACTCCCCTGTCCACACCGTGAGGCTGTGGGCAGAGGATGAGCGAGTGGGGGGTGGGCAGGAATTAGCAGCCAGGGTGAGACTCTCTCCTTCCCAGTCTCTCCCACACCCTCCCAGTGAGATAAGGACCCAGCCATCCTTGGGTGAAAAGAAGAGCAGACAAAGCTCTGGGTTTGGAGGATGGAGAAAAGTTGTTGGCGTGCTCATTCGTTTCAGTCATGTCAGACTTTGCAACCCCCTGGACTGTAGCCTACCAGGCTCCTCTGCCATCGGATTCTCCAGCAAGAATACTGGAGTGGGTTGCTGTGCCCTCTTGCAGGGGCTCTTCTGGACCCAGGGATCAAACCTGGATCTCCTGCCTTGGAGGTAGATTCTTTACTGCTGAGCCTTTGGAGAAGTTAAGTAGATCCTGGAATTTGTCTCCTGGGGCAGAATCTCCCTCCCATCCTTTGATCTGTTGGACCATTCTGCAAGCAGCTTGCAAGGTTAAGTCCAGGGAGACTTCTCCAGGCCTAATCTCTGGAAATCTGCATCTCCTCTCTGAGAGCTCCTGGGGACAGGGGGCAGCTTTTCTATCTTCTTGCTGGTCACAGTACTGAGTTCATGTTCCCACCAAAAATAGACCCTAAGCTAGAACTTCTGGGTTCAGTTGCACAGGTTGGGCACTGACCAATTCCCAGGGGGGGTGCAGAGATTCACATAGATTATATCCATGTGATGGAATCACTCTAGAGTTGTGAAGCATGGGGGACACTGAGCCCCATGGGGGCTTCGCTCGATGGATATTTAAATCACCCTTGCAATTAATAAAGCACTTTATGTACCTTATATTTTTTGACTCTCTGTGGGGGCAGGCGAGCATTAAGAATCCCACTTACAGGTAAAGTGAAGACCAGACGGGGGAAGAGACTTCCCCAGTGGCACACAGCTAGGGGTGGCTGTGGCAGAACCAGGGCCTGGGTCTCTGGTCACAAGACCTTGGGCTTCCTATGAGGCCAATCTGCTCGTCTCTCCTTTGCAGGTGAAGGGCCTTCAGGCATCTAAGCATCATCTGTATCTCTCTGGGAAGCTGCTGCTTTGATAAACCTCAAGAGGTAACTCGAGGTTCAAATGCCAACTCTGCTCGCTGACTGCTCACGAGCAAGTTACTTAACTCATTCATTCATTCATCCTGTAAGTACCTATTGGGTGCTGCTGTGTGTCAGGCATGAATCTAGGTTGAGAGTACCACAGTAAACGGTGCATGAGTGTTAAGTCGCTTTAGTCATGTCCAACTCTGTGCCGTGGGGCTTCTCCAGGCAAGAATACTGGAGTGGGTTGCCGTGCCCTCTTGCAGGGGATCTTCCTGACCCAGGGACCAAACCCGCATCTGTTACGTCTAATCTGCATCGGCAAATGGATTCTTTACCACTTGGGTCACCTGGGAAGCCCACCACAGTAAACCACATGCCCACCAACCTCTGCAGTCCGTGCTCCACAGCTGGGCCTCCAGGCTTGCCCTCCCTCTGCCCATTCTCCTTGTGCTTTGTAGGTGCAGAGATACCGTGACCTCTCCCTAGGGAGCAGAGGAGGAGGTCAAATTTTCCCTCTGAGCAGCCTCAGCTCTTGGGAGCAGGCAAGGGAGGCGTGGGAAAACTAGTTGTTCATCCCCGTGCTTACTCTTCGTGGCCTGGGGTGGCTGAGCGTCGTCACGCTTGAGCTGGTGATAATATATCCCACTCCAAGGTGCCCGTAACCTCAGCGCTTGCCTTGGTGAATGATGTTCCCTGACACACAGAGCATTTCCTGTACCAGGCACTGAGCATTGTTTATTTATAGGGTCACTGAGGGAAGGGAGATGCCAATCTCCTCATCTGTGAAATGGGGATGGGGCGGGCTTCCGAAGAGCGCTTCATCCATGGAGAGATTATAATCATGCTGTTAAAATGTCTGGGAAGGACCTCAAACAGTGCTCGGTGCATAGGAGGCAATAGGGGAAAAAATGCTACCAATTTGCATGCTTGTTACTATTGGAGGCAGCGAATTCCATGCATGGAGGGAACGTGTCTTTGCTTGCAAAAGATTCCATGCCTGCCACACTCCGCTCTATCATATTTTTGGAGGGGGACTTGGCAGGTAAGATCTAGACTAGAGAAAGGCTTGGTGGTCTTAATATGAACTTACTACCTCCTCTGTGAGGCAAACTCACGGCAAAACTCCAGGCCTCATTAGTCTGAAACAGTCACTGTCTCCTCCAGGAGGCTTTTCTAACATCGGAAAAGGAGAAATCAGAAAAGGCACGCCGAGGTTTCTGGACTGGAATTCTCTGAGAAAGCAGCTGTTTGCACGTTTGCCTATCAAAGGTTGCAAGTCAGGACAATTGAGGGTTGGGAGATGAAAAGAATTTGTGGGTGGCAGGGAGTCGGTAAATGCAAACGACGGCTCCTTAGAAACAAAGAAAAATGTTAAAGATGAGTGCAAAGGATGACTTCTCCCTCCAGAAAATCTGCTCAGCTGAGACTCGACCTACATCCCTTTAGAAGCAGGAGAAGGCGATGCTTCTGGAAACATTAAAGGGGCTTTTGTTTTCACTCTCAAGAACACGCAGGGAATGCAGGGAATGATGATAACTTCCTGTCACGTCATAACGACAACTAGTGTTTAGCCACTGTTGTCCTCATTTTATAGCTGAGGTGACTGAAGTTTCAGTGTGAGGACCATGGTTCAAATCCCAGCTCTGCCACTGTTAACTACAGGTGACTTTGGGAGAGTTATTTGTTCTCTGAGCATCAGTTTCCTCATCTGTAAAATGGGGATAGTCAGTTGCAGGATTGTTGGAGAGGCTTAGAACAGTGTTTGGTACAGAGTTAGTAGTCGGTAGATGTTCCTAATGATGATGGTGAGAATGACCGTGATGATGGTGATGCTCAGGGCCTCATGGCTGGAAGAAAGCAGAGTCAGGTTTTGAACTTGTATCTGCCAGGCTTGTGTTGTTTCCATTCCCCCCTTCACTGTCTTACACTTTAGCAAGGGGTACTGAAGACTATGGGCTTCCCAGGTGACTTAGTGATAGAGAATCTGCCTGCCAAAGCAGGAGACACAGGAGACACAGGTTTGACCCCTGGGTTGGGAAGATATCCTGGAGGAGGAAATGGCAACCCACTCCAGTATTCTTGCCAGGAAAATCCCATGGACAGAGGAGCCTAGAGGACTATGTAGTCCTTGGGGTAGCAAAGAGTCAGACACAACTGAGCATCGAACACACACACTGAAGAATATGAAGTAGAAATAGCTCAAACTAAATTGAAGTAAGAGTGTTAAAAAACTATTTGCTTTACCACTTGCATTTCACAGGTGCCCCATCAGCTCATCAGGCGGAGGATTGGTGGGAGAGACCTGTGATCAGGACCTGAGGCTCTGCATACTTCATTTGAAATTTTTTAAAAAAGAAAGAAAATATAACCTCTGTGAAGTCTTACAACACCTTCTCAGTTCACAGAACCCTCTACTAGGTAAAATCTTTCTGTATTTTTCTTTTCAGAGGGCAGTTTTCTGAACTCCCTTTCCTACTGTTTGCTCTGCTCATTCTGTGCCCTATGCCTGCAGTGCTTCTAATTCTAAGTCCATTCCTCAAAATCTAGCTCAAGCCCCACAACCTCCAGGAAGCCTTCCCTGACTACCTGGTCCACAGGGATGGCCTCCTCCCATGTATCTGGGTGCTCATTTGGCCAGAAGCACGCACTCCATGTGAATTGGAACTCCTTTGCATGCATGCCTAAGTCCTTTCCTGGAAACCGTACCCAGGACTGGAGCCCTGACCCATATCCCTTTGTGTTTTTTATTGTATGGTATTTTGGCTATGTTCAGCCGCTAAGTCATATTTGACTCTGTGACTCCATGGACGGCAGCACTCCAGGCTTGCCTGTCCTTCACTATCTCACAGAGTTTGCTCAAACCCATGTCCATTGAGTTGGTGATGCCATCCAACCATCTCATCCTCTGTCACTCCCTTCTCCTTCTGCTCTCAATCTCTCCCAGCATCAGGATCTTTTCCACTGAGTCAGTTCTTTGCATCAGGTCAAAGTACTGGGGTTTCAGCTTCAGCATCAGTCCTTCCAATGAATATTCAGGACTGATTTCCTTTAGGATGGACTGATTTGATCTCCTTGCTGTCCAAGGGACTAAGACTCTTCTCCAGCACCATGATTTCAAAAGCATTCAAAATTCTTCAGTGCTCAGCCTTCTTGATGGTCCAACTCTCACATCCGTACATGACCACTGGAAAAACCACAACTTTGACTAGAAGGACCTTTGTTGGCAAAGTGATGTCTCTGCTTTTTAATACTCTAAGTTGTCATAGCTTTCCTTTCAAGGAGCAAGCATCTTTTACTTTCATGGCTGCAGGCCCCATCCCCAGTGATTTTGGAGCCCAAGAAAATAAAATCTGTCACTGTTTTCCACTTTCCCCCATCTATTTGCTGTGAAATGATGGGACCAGATGCCATGATCTTAGTTTTGTAAATGTTGAGTTGTAAGCCAGCTTTTTCACTATGGGTAATGCTTATTTAGTTTTGATAAGTTCAACATCTCCACATACTCCTTGAAGCCTGGGAAACCTGAAACTCACCCTTTATTCCGCTTGTTGTTGGTGACATCGTCTTATCCCAGTGCCCAGCTCAAGGAGACACATACTCAATCACCATCTCCTGTTGACCAAACAAGCAGGTGCTCCAGACCTACCGTGTGCAGGCTCTAGGGGAACAGAGATGAGGGAGCTGGTCTCATGGGGAGGAAGGGCTGCAGGAGAGGAGAGTCCACTATAACATAAATAATTTCAGCCTTCTAAGATGGGGGTGCAGAGGTAGGTGTTCAGGAGTGGCAAATTCTGGCCAGGATGTGTGAGAGGTGGTGAGGACTTGTTGTCAGAAAACTGGGGAAGGCTGCTTGAGGATTAGAAACACCTGGTGCAAGGT
>NW_011494879.1:10602994-10606262 GCF_000754665.1 Bison bison bison
TGTGTGTGTGTGTGTGTGTGTGTGTGTGTGTGTGTGTGTGTGTGTGTGTGTGTGTGTGTGTGTGAGTGCTCAGTCATGTCTGAGTCTTTGCGACCCTATGGACTGTAGCCTGCCAGGCTCCTCTGTCCATGGAGATTTCCATTCAAGAAAACTGTCATTTCCAGACAAGAATACTGGAGTGGGTTGCCATTTCCTCCTCCAGGGGCTCTTCCTGACCCAGGGATCGAACCCTTGTCTCTTCCGTCTCCTGCATTGGCAGGCGGGTTCTTTACCAACTGAATCACCTGGGTAACCCTTGGTACAAGTGTATTTTGGCTTATCAGGAGCCTAACCGGATTAGGGGCTGATCCGCGGGAGGATGTGGTTGGAGTAAGAACAGGCAGGGAAGAGCCAGGGGAGGAAGACCTCAAAGGATTTGATCAAATAACTCTCGGTGTTGGACCAGGTTTCAGGATTTTCTGCAGGGTGTTGTGTTTTAGAACATAGGTTAGAGGCTGCTTCCACCATTAATCTGATTTGATAAGTGCAGAAGCCTCTGCTGACAACAAAGATCTGAATGTGAGTGATTAGCAGGCTGATGGAATACTCCCCAGACAGCGACAAAAGCCCAGGATGCGAAGGCAGCCTGATTTGAAATGGCTATTTGTGTCCTGTTCTGGGAGCGAGCCCACGTCTCTGTGTGCCCCGCCCCCTTCCTCCCGGGAAGCTGTCTGTCCTGGCATGAGCTGCCCGTCCAGTACTTTCCTTGCAAACCCTGCTCTCGTCCACCCCAGGCGGCTCACAGCTTTCAGCAGAGGATTACTTAGAAAAATAAGTTAATGACTGTCGTCCTTGGATCAGGCGAGGTTTGCTGGAAGAAGCAGGCATGCCCAGAATTCATTTCCCTCGAGTCTGATGGGGGCGGGTAGAGAACACATGTTGCGAATTCCAGTCTGGGAAGAAAGAAAAGAATTCTTCACCTAGTCAAAGCAGCATCATTAGAACTAACGTGTGGGGACAAGGCATCGTTTAAAAATGTAATAGCAGCCGTGAGCACCTTCTGAGTATGGCTGGGGACCTGGGTGGAGACCTATCTGTGGAGTGAGGAGTGGGCTGCCACCTGTGTTGCTCCTGGGGTCAACTGATCTCAGGCCCCGTAGGAAATGGCGGGGGGCTCCAGTGTGGAGGTGGGGGAGACAGAGATGGGGTGGGGAGGGGAGGTGGGGAGTAGGGTAGGGAGAGAGGGAGAGCAGAGGACAGGCTCGCTGGCTCTTTTCACTCAACGCGGGAGACCACCAACAGGCCCCAGCTGGCAGGTGTCCTGCTCCTCGTGCCAGGCCAGCCCATCTGATCCTCTTCTAGGGACTTTGAAGGCACCTATATTCACTCATTTATTCACTCAACAAACACTTGATGTCCCAAACTTCCCACAACACTAGTAGGAGAATCGAATGATACAAACCTTTTCACTAAATGCTAGCTCTGAAACCTGCAAAGTCTGTTAAAGACACTATTTTCTATGGGGGGGGGGAATATATATATATATATAGAGAGAGAGAGAGAGAGAAGGAAAGAGAAAGAAATACAAGTGGGGGTGAGGGAAGGAGCTATGTTGCTGACTTACAGCCTGTCTCTGTCCTGGAAAAGCCCCAGGGCACTGAGGGGATTGAATCAGCTGGTGTTCTGGGAGCAACCGGGAGTGACAACCCAGGGCAGGCAAATGTGGAAGAAGGGAGGCCAGGATAGGAAGACAACCATGCCCTGCTTGTCCTGAGTTGACCTGCGCATGCATTGTTTTCAGTCTTTAAACTAACCCAGGTGATCGCTGAATACTCACTGGGAAAGGCTGATGCTGAAGCTTCAATACTTTGACCACCTGATGCGAAGAGCCGACTCATCGGAAAAGACCTTGATGCTGGGAAAGATTGAAGGCAGGAGGAGAAGGGGATGACAGAGGATGAGATGGTTGGATGGTATCACCGACCTGATGGACATGAATCTGAGAAAACTCCAGGAGATAGTGAAGAACAGGGAAGCCTGGCGTGCTGCAGTCCATAGGATTGCAAAGAGTCGGACACGACTGAACGACTGAATAAGGTGATCGCTACTCTACGGAGGTGGTGGGCCAAGGTGTCGGATCTCACTCCACTTGTGGAGGCTGCTTGGTGAATATCAGGGTTATTTATTACTGCTAAAAGGTCAGTTGTTTTTAAATAGAAGAAAATTGAGGCTCAGGGAGATTAATTTCCTAAGTCATAGCTACTAAATGGTAGGGTTGAGACTTGAACCCTCTGGTCTGACTCTGGCCTGTGTTTTTCTCCACTGTTCTTCAAGGAAGGGGCTGCCTGGACTGAACCAGGAGGTGAGCTTAGAGGCGGGGGTGGGGTGGGGTGTGTATAAAGCTAGGGGCACCCAGGGCGGCCGGAAGTCTGGCCTGGAAGTCCGGCAGAAGACTTTGCCGGGGGACGGGGAATTTCCAGGCCCCCGCCTGGAAAGGAAGATCTTAGCCCAAGTGTGGGTTCTGCGGTCCCGAGTCCCCTGAGGCTCCCTGTCCTTCCTCCCTGGCCTGGCCAGAGACTCTGGATCTGAAACCGGAAGTTTCTGAGGGATGACAGTCAAGAATCATCTGCAGAGAGTTGTATACAGAGGGAGAAAAACAGAAGTAGGAGTGGAAATGGTGTAAACAGATGACTTCATGCTTTCCCTGGTCTCCTCGGGGCTGGCTGACTGACCTGGCTGCTTGGTGGGAGCCCCAGCCCTGGAGAGGAGCCACTGAGATGTTGCCCCTCCTGCCGGAGACCTGGTTTTGGGGTTCCCACACCCCCGTATCTGGGTTCCCTGGAATTGGAGCCATGGTCACTAGGGCTGCCTGTCACTGACCCACACCTACATTCTCCATCCTCCTTGAAGATGTCACCAGCTGTTTCACAGGTAACATGGAGCCTACATGTTACCTACCATGTTAGGTAACATGGAGCCCTACCTACAGCAGGGCCTGACTAGTGAACCTCCTCTGCATCTTGTCAACTTTATCGTTGCTGTTATTCAGTCACTAAGTTGTGTCTGACTTTTTGTGATTCCATGGAGTGCAGCATGCTGGGCTCCTCTGTCCTCCACTATCTCCTGGAGTTTGCTCAAATTCCTGTCCATTGAGTCTGTGATGCTATCTAACCATATTATCCTCTTCCACCCTCTTCTCATTTTGCCTTCAATCTTTCCCAGCATCACGGTCTTTTCCAATGAGTCAGCTCTTTGCATCAGGTGGCCAAAGTATTCTTCAGCTTCAGCT
>NW_011494879.1:10606362-10620317 GCF_000754665.1 Bison bison bison
TAACCATATTATCCTCTTCCACCCTCTTCTCATTTTGCCTTCAATCTTTCCCAGCATCACGGTCTTTTCCAATGAGTCAGCTTTGCATCAGGTGGCCAAAGTATTGGAGCTTCAGCTTCAGCATCAGTCCTTCCAATGAATATTCAGGATTGACTTCCTTTAGGATGGACTGCTTTGATCTCCTGCTGTCCAAGGGACTCTCAAGAGTCTTCTCCAGCACCACAGTTGGAAAGCAACAATTCTTCGGCGCTCAGTCTTTATGGTCCAACTCTCATATTGGTACGTGACTACTGGAAAAGCAACAGCTTTGACTACACGGGCCTTTATTGACCTTGTTGCCTGTTTTGCTACAACTTCATACTTTCAGATCTAGCACATGGATCTGACCTCACACTGATCAACGTGGAATCCCTCTGTGGCTGCTGCTCCAGGATACGACCTTGGCTCCCAGGTAAGGAGTCACCTGGCCTGGCTCCTCCAAGACCCCATCTTATAGTCCAATGCATCCCACATAGGTAATCTTAGTTGATAAATGTTTTCGCTTAATGTTATTCTTTTGAAAGTTTTTGAGAAGTGGAAAATGAGAATGCAGGAGGGCATCTTAGGGACCCTGTGTCACAGAAGGCAGTTCCCCTGACCATGAAGGGCCTTTTGTGCCACATGGAGGAAGTTGGAAATGCTTCTGTAGGCAATGAAGAGCCATTAAAGCCTTCGTAACTAGGAAGAAAGTGCAGAGAGATAAGTGAAGAGTGGATCAATGGTTTATTTCATTGATGATTATAACAGAGTGCTAGGAAACAGATCTTTAAACACCCCCCTCTGAACTGACACCAATAAAGCTGCTTTTGTGGGCTCTTTAGTGGAAGGAGGACTTTGGATGACCTTCTCTGAGCAATGTGCACGAACGTGCCCTGTGGTGATGTTCCAGGATTCTGCAGTGGGTTCGATCCCATCTAAGGGAAAGATTGTCAAAACCACCACCAACTGGTCCCCAGCACTGGTTCCTGGGGAGGCAGAAGAGCAAAACAGACAAAGGCCCGATTCTGACTCTGCTATCTGCTGGTGGTGACCTCGGGCAATCCCGCCGTCTCCCTGAGCCTCAGCGTCTGCATGTATAAGACGGGGATGACGATGCCTGCCCCACAGAGAGAACACGAGATACTGTATATGAAGCAATTGGAATAGAGCAGGAGCCAATAAGAGCTACTTGACATCAATCCCCATACCAAAGTGACAGCTGGAGGCTGGGAGAAAACCCATACACACAACATCAAAAAAAATTCCTTTAGGGAAAAAAAAGAGAGAGAGAAGAGACAGGAGCAATGGAGAGGAAGAAAGGAATTAGTGCTGTCAACAGCAAGTCAGTTTGTCTTAAAACCTTTCAAATTGTGGAAAGAACTGAGAAATGTATTTCCTGG
The DNA here is from genome assembly GCF_000754665.1 of Bison bison bison. NCBI lineage: Eukaryota > Metazoa > Chordata > Mammalia > Artiodactyla > Bovidae > Bison > Bison bison. Next base: position 10,607,781 of record NW_011494879.1, read on the forward strand.
GGCAGGAGGCAGGGGGCTGAGGGGGCCTAGCGCTGATTGCCTGCACAGACAGTGGAGGGAACATTCCAGAGGGAGGGGAGCCTGGTGTTTGGGAAGCCCTGACAAAGAGGTGAGCCCGTGGCCAAGGCTGCAGCCCTACTGGGTGAGCCAGGGAACTGGTGGGGGCAGAGGAGGTGAGAGACGTGACACAGCCTGGAGGAAGCTTACACACACGATTCTCAATGAAAGAGGCCAGACGGCAAAGAACACATAGGGCCGGACTTCACTGATAGGAAACAGAATGGTCCAGAGAGGCCAATCCACAGAGATAGGAAGCAGTCTAGTGGTAGCCTAGGTGAGGGGGTTTGGAGCGAGATGGGGAGTGACTGCTAACAGGTGTGGGGTTCTTTGGGGGGTGATGAAAATGTTCAAAAATTGATTGCAAGGATGTTCACAGAGCACTGCGACTATACTGAAAACCACTGAATCGTGTACTTTAAGTGGGTAGATGGTATGGTATGTACATCACATCTCAATAAAACTGTTATTTAAAAAAAAAAAGGAAAGAGACTCAAGTGAAAAACACACACCGCTTAATGTATATGTCTTACAGACACAGCACGTTCAAGGGAAAAACTCCAGGAAATTCTCAAGCCCGCTTTCCCGAGCAGATGGCCAAGCCCCAGACGCCCCGGGTGACTTGCTGGTGGCCCCATCGCAGAAGAAAGGGCGGGGCCACATGCTAGCCCCGCCCCCGCGGCCCGGGCCCACCTGTGCTGGAGCTTTTGGTAGTTCAGTCCACACCATCCAGCACCGGGTTCACCGCACTGGGGTCATACAATGGGAAACTGGGAGAAATGACTTCCAAATTCAGGTGGACTCTGTTAGTTTAAAGTTCCATATCTCCCGAGGGACTTTTGGCTATAGTGCGGTAAAAACCCTAAAGCCGGTCCTAAGCTTCTTCCACTAAATTCTCTAGAACAGATGGGTGTTAGGGCCGAGGTCCAGTGGTGATGGAGACTGGGGGGAGGTGAAGAAGCCTTGTTGTGTCGTTTGCAGGGGTGGTGGTGGTGGTGGTTTGTTTAGTCGCTAAGCCAAGTCTGACTCTTGCGACCTCATAGACTGTAGCCTGCCAGGCTCCTCTGTCCATAGGATTCTCCAGCAAGAATACTGGAGTGGGTTTCCATTTCCTTCTCCAGGGGGATCTTCCCGACCCAGGAATCAAACCCGGGCCTCCGGCATTGCAGGCAGATTCTTTACCAAGTGAGCTTAATGGCTCTTCAGAGATGTCTCAGCTGAATCTACTTTGAAATACGTGGCGCGTGAAGCCCAGAGAGGGGAGGCGATTTTCGCCCAAGGTCACACAGTAAAGCGGCAGTGATGGAGTGAAGAACCAGGCCTCTGGACTCTCTGTTCGGTGCTCTGTCCATGGCACTCTATGGCCACCTTTAGCCACCACGGGGCCGGGAAAGGAGGGCAGGGGAGATTGGCTGTGCTGGGTAGGTGGAGGGGCTCCAAACACTCCAGGCCAAGGAACTAGGGGGCCCATGCTCATGGGAGACCGGAGGGAGAGCTCGCGGGGTGAAGGGACAGATGGAGGGGTCAGATGGAGTCTAAGAGACTGGGTCTCTGTGAGCCCTCTGGTTCCTAAAGGATGCTCCAGACCTCAGGAGGGAGGCTGCTGATAAAAGCCCAAGAAGCATATCACCTCAGGCCTGCTTGGGAGGTGCCTGCCAGTGGTTCTGTGTGGTTCTGCTTAACTTTCCCACCTCAGAGAAGAGAAGGTGCAGTCCCACAACCAGGGGTGGCTTGGAGTTAGACTGGCTCTGATCTGGGCCTTTATCTTCGTTCTGCCTCTGACCCACTGTGATCTCTTAGGCCAGTTCGCTGTCTTCACTGAATCTGCGTCTCTTGAGGTGTAAAAGGCATCAGACGCACACCCATTTCTCTGAGCAGTGACAATTAGCTGAGACCATGTCTGTGGGGGCTTTCTAGGTGGCGCTAGTGGTAAAGAACCCGCCTGCCAATGCAGGAGATGTAAGAGATGCGGGTTCAATCCTGGGTTGGGATGATCCCCTGGAGGGAGGGCATGGCCACCCACTCCAGAATTCTTGCCTGGAGAATCCCATGGACAGAAGAGCCTGGCAAGCTACGATCCATAGGGTCGCACAGAGTCGGACACAACTGAAGCGACATAGCATGGGCACCTGTCTGTGAAGTCGGTATGTTGTCCATGGTGACTTTGTGACAGGGGTTTTGCTGCATGTAGGTTATTACTCTGTGACTGCAAAAACCACTGTCTGGCACCCTGGAGGTTTTCATGCCAGGTCCCTGTATTTGAAGCAAATTCCTCATGGGGGTGGGAAGAGCTTCTTTCTAAAGAGAGAATATAAGTGCAGCCTCCTGGGGGCGGGGTATGAGCCTCTACTCACACTGATAGCCCACCTCCCTGAGAGGCTGGCCCCATCAGGTCCCCAGGGTGCGGGGGATGGGGGAGAGGTCAGGAACCTGCACAGCAGTGTAGAGGGAAATTGACTAATCTTATCCATCATTTAATTCTCATACTCTCCATAGCCATGATGACTACCTTTCTAACTTCTAAATAAACTTACCTTCCCCAAATTAGGGGCTTCCCTGGTGGCTCAGATAGTAAAGAATCTGCCTGCAATGCAGAAGACCTGAGTTTGATCCCTGGGTTGGGAAGATCCCCTGGAGAAGGAAATGGCTACCCACTCGAGTATTCTTGACTGGGAAATCTCACGGACAGAGGAGCCTGGCAGGCTACAGTCCATAGTGCCGCAGATGGACTGCCAAGGCTCAGAGATGTTAAGTGATATATCCGAGGTCACTGGGCCAGTAGAGAGTGGCCGGGGTGAAAAACTCTATCTAAGCACGAATCTTTCCGAAGCCGCCCAGAGCAGAGGTGCTGGAGGCGCTGTTCGCCCGCAGTCTGATGTTGCTCAGGCCTGGCTCTGAGCCAGGCCTCTGAGTTTACTGAAATGTTCTGAGAGTTGTTGGGGGAAATGGAGCTTTGAACTTGCCTAATATAACACGGGCTGGTTCTCAGGATCATAAACATGTTTCTGAACCTAATTAAAGAGTCTCGTGAAAAGAGGGAGAGCAGAGCTGAGACATGACGGTCCGTCTAAAACCTCCCCGTGGGCCAGAACGGGAGCTTGGCTTTTCCCAGACTCGGGGAGAACCAGCCCTCTCTGGGGGCAGAGAGTTAAGAGGCTTTAGAAAGAAGAAAAGGCTCTTTTACAGTCCTGGCTGGGGACCTGGGCTGCGCTGGGGAGGGGATGTAGGAGGCATAATTGGGGCTTGTAAAACATTTCCAGACAAAATCACTTAATGTGTTTTGGAGAGTAAAAAGTAACAGTCCACATAATCCGTAAATTTGGGCAGTTTTCTACAGAGTCAACAGAGCTGGAACAGGGGACCCGAAGGATGCCTGGGCTAGTGATCAGCGTTCTGTGACGGCTGCAGGTGGACTTTGTTCTGAGCACTGGACCCCTGAGCAGCCAGATGCTGCTCCTTTGCTGTGTGACCTTGGCTAGGTCACTTACGCCTCTGGACCTCAGTTCCCTTGTATGGAAAGTGGGGCTAGAACGCTACCCACCTCACAGGCTTGTTGAGAGGTTTAAAGGTGGTGAGTGTGTTAGTCGCTCAGTCGCGTCCAAATCTTGCGACTCCATGGACTGTAGCCCACCAGGGTCCTCTGTCCGTAGGATTCTTCAGGCAAGGATACTGGAGTGGGTTGCCATTTCCTCTTCTAGGGGATCTACCCAACCCAAGGATGCAACCTGGGTCTCCTGCATTGCAGGCGGATGATTCTTTACTGTCTGAGCCACCAGGGAAGCCCTTAAAGGTGGCAAAATATACTAAATGGTCAAAATAGTGCCTGGCACACAGGAAGTGATTGTATAAATGTTTGCTGTCATTATTCTGCTGCCTTGGGAATGGGCTACGACCCAGTCACCTGTGAGAGTGTCTAAAGTTGGCGTCATCGCGTCTCTATTGAGCTCTTCCTCTCGTTTCTGTCCTGCTGTCCTCTGTGCCAATATTGATCACTCCCATCAATTTCCAGCTGTCCCCAGCACTGATTCGCTTCATGGAGCCAGACCTTTCCCCTGCCAATGCTCCGTCGCCCGCAGCGTAACATTCAAACCTTGGGGCCCTTTACTCTGAGTTTACTTTCTGCCTTATGTGCAGCCCTGTCCCCCTGTGGCTGTCACAATGTGCCAAGTGTTTCTAGTTTTTCCCCACTTCTGGGCAAATGGTAAATATTGCACTTCCCGGTTCCCTTGTGGTTGGCTGGAGGCAAACGACTAGTTTTTCCGGATAAATTGTGAGCAGAGGTACATATGGGCTGGAGTGCTTTTTCCTTCTGCTATGACAACTGGGAGCGTGATCTAAACCAGGTGTCAACAAACTTTTTCTATAAATGCGTTCAGCTTTGCGGGCTCTACGATCTCTGTGGTGCTTCTCAGCTCTGCCATTGCCATGTGAAGGCAATCATAGGTAATCCACAAGTGAATGAGCGTGACTGTGTTGCAATAAAACTTTATTTATAAAAACAAGCAACAGGTTGGGTTTGGCTCATGGACAGTAGTTTGTAAACCCCTTTTCTAGACCAGGCATCCAGGAGAAGTTTCTGCAATGATGGAAATGTTCTGTAATATCTATGCTGTCCACTACGGTAGCCACTAGCCCTTTGAGTTCACTGAAAATTACATAGCCTCAAGTGACTACTCCTACTTGAGTGGACAGGCAGTTCTAGGCAGTTGCTCTACTTCCTGTGAAGGTCCTGGAGTGAGGATGACATGGAGAACTACAACAGATAGGGATGGACATGTAGCCTCTCCAATTCTTGATCTTATAAACAAGTGAGATCTGGGGAATGTTTGTCACTGCAGCATAACATAATCATTCCTAACTTATGTACCATTCACTCTCACCCCTGTATAAATCTACATATTTCACTTGCTTTCACGGAAGCATTTCATGCACATCCAGGCCTCCAGGCCTTGACTCATACTCTTTACTCAGCCTGGGATCCCCTCAACTGTCCCTTACTTCAGTGATACATGTGGCCTCCATGTTTAAGTGTGAAAGTGAAAGTGTTAGTCACTCAGTCATGTCTGACTCTTTGCAACTGCAGGGACTGTAACCCCCCTGGTTTCTCTGTCCATGGAATTCTCTGGGCAAGAATACTGGAGTGGGTTGCTGTTCCCCTCTCCAGGAGATCTTCCCCACCCAGGGATTGAACCCAGGTCTCCTGCATTGCAGGCAGATTCTTTACCATCTGAGCCACCAGTGAAGTCCATGTTTAAAGTTCAGCTCCAATGTTACTGTCTTTTGGTTGTTTTTCCAAGAGCCCTCCAAATCACCTCCGTGTAGTAGGAATCACCTGCAGTTTCCCTAGGATTCTTTGCAAGTATAATGTAAATATAGTGTTATCACAGTTTATCTTATTCATTTATTCATTGTAAGGACTAATGCTGAAGCTGAATCCCCAATACTTTGACCGCCTGATGTGAAGAACTGACTCATTGAAAAAGACCCTGATGCTTGGAAAGATTGAGGGCAGGAGGAGAAGGGAGCAACAGAGGATGAGATGGTTAGATGGCATCACCGACTCAATGGATATGACTTTGAGTAACCTCCAGGAGACAGTGAAGGACAGGGAAGCCTAGCGTGCTGCAGTCCATGGAGTCGCAGAGTGAGACATGACTTAGCCACTGAACAATAGTTTATCTTGTGTTTTCAACTAGATGGTGAGCCTTGGGAAGAGCCCTCATCAGATACTTCAGCATTTTCGTTGTGACCTGCATAAATTTTGTTCAGTTGAATTTAATACATGTCAAACTCAGTCCATGGTGGCCCTTATGTCCTTAGTGGCTTTCTCTGTCCCTGGGTGCAACTTTGGACCATTTGCTTTGCCTTCTTGTCATTCTTCTGGCTATAGTGAGACACCTCAGTCTCTACAGTTCAGCAATGGTGATGATGGAGGGTGAGGGGAAAGGAAAGAAAAGAGACACATACCAGTTTTATCTGGTAGTGGTATAAAAACACCAATTTGATTATTTAGGAAAAAATGACTCTCCAGTGCAGGGCAATTGTGACTATAAGCACAGACATAGTATTGCTAACGGCTTCCAAGGCTGGTCTTAGGATCTCAGAGTTGGCATACTGCCAAGCTGGGACTTGTCTGGGAGGCTTTGTTGTTCAAGGCTTTTCTCTTAAAATTTCTTTTCAATGGAGTATGGCTTGTCAAAAATACTAGTTTAATTTTTCAATCATTTTCATTCTATCTGGCAAAAGATGTTAGTGTTTTGGTTTTTTGTACAACTATGGAAACATCATCATCACCACCCCTTACCGATATGCATCTAACACTTGTCACCCAGGTCACCTTGAGCCTCCGAGTAGCCTAGGGAAGAAAGCAGGACACTATTGACCAAATGCGTTTTACTCATGGAGAAGCTATAGCCCAGAGCAAGGAGGTCATTCACCCCCAGTCACAAGCAGCTGGGGCCAATATGAGAACTCCAAGCTCTTAGACCAGGAGTCTCCGCCCTGAGATACATTCCAGTCTGACGGCCACTAAGACCACGTGCTCCACCCATCAGCACTGCAATTATTCCACAGTTGGGAGGTTGGGGCAGATCTGTAGGCCTCTGGCACACCACCATGGAGCTGATTGACAGTGCTTCAAAACTGATTTTATTCCAACAGATGAATCTGTTGTGAAGCAGAAATAGAGACACAGATGTAGAGAACAAATGTATGGACCCCAAAGGGGAAGGAGGGGTGGGGTGAAATGGGAGATCGGGACTGAAATGTATACACTACTATGTATAAAATAGGTAACTAACGAGAACCTACTATGTAGCACAGGTAACTTTACTCAATACTCTGTGGTAACAAAGAGGACATATATGTATACGTATAGCTGATCCTATTCTCTGTTCATTTCCAAGGCAAGCCATTCAATATCATGATAATCCAAGTCTATGCCCCAACTAGTAATGCTAAAGAAGCTGAAGTTGAACAGTTCCGTGAAGACCTACAAGACCTTCTAGAACTAACACCCAAAAAAGATGTCCTTTTCATTATAGGGGACTAGAATGCAAAAGTAGGAAGTCAAGAGATACCTGGAGTAACAGGCAAAATTGGCCTCAGGGTACAGAATGAAGCAGGGCACAGACTACCAGAGTTTTGCCAAGAGAACACAGTGCTCATAGCAAACACCCTCTTCCAACAACACAAGAGAAGACGCCACACATGGACATCACCAGATGGTCAATACGGAAATCAGATGTTTGAGTAAGCTCCGGGAGTTGATGATGGACAGGGAAGCCTGGCAAGCTGCAGTCCATGGGGTTGCAAAGAGTCGGACATGACTGAGTGACTGAACTGAACTGATAGCTGATTCACGGGCTTCCCTGGTATCTCAGCTGGTAAAGAATCCACCTGCAGTTCAGGAGACCCTGGTTCGATTCCTGGGTTGGAAAGATTCCCTGGAGAAGGGATAGGCTACTCACTCCAGTATTCATGGGCTTCCCTGGTGGCTCAGACGGTAAAGAATGTACCTGCAATGTGGGAGTCTGGGTTCAATCCCTGGGTTGGGAAGATCCCCTGGAGGAGGGCATGGCAACCTACTCCAGTATTCTTGCCTGGAGAATCCCCATGGACAGAGGAGCTTGGTGGGCTGCAGTCCATTGGGTCACGAAGAATCGGACACGACTCAGTGACTAAACACAGCACCACACATAGCTGATTCACTAACTTTTCTGTTACTACAGCAGAAACTAACATATTGTAAAGCAACTAAACGCCAATAAAATTTTTTTTAAAGTAATAACCTCATTCAGATAGACTGACCCAGCTGTTAACTCTACAAATATGTGGTGCCACCCATATGAGATTGAGCCCCTCAACACAGTGCTCCCTGTCTCCCACGGTCCCATTCATGACTTTGTCCTTCTAAGTCCCTTGGGCGCCCAGTTTCCTGTCTGCCTGCTGGGTGTGTCTCCCCCCAGCACTCCCAGCCTCACCTGTTTATTTCCACTCATTGAGAGGCAGGTGTGACTGCGAAGTTAAGACTACACCCTCTGAGCCTAGACTCCTGGGAGTTAACTCTTGGTTTCACTGCTTATTAAGTGTGTGTTGCTTTGGGCACATAACTTCCCTGCACTTGGTTTTCTTCTTTATAAAATATATTTAAAAAATGAGTTTATAATAAGAGCACCATACAGGGTTGTCATGAGGATGGAGCTGATATACTCAGACCAGTCCCTGGTGTTTACTTTGTGATCATTTCAGTGCGTCCTCATGGTCTCTTTTGGACCCTCACCCAGACTTTTCTTCCATCGATGTGCTCATGTCTCTTCCAGAGAATAGATTCCATGCCCTGTGATGTTTTTCCCTCTTATCAGTTCAGTTCAGTTCAGTCACTCGGTCCTGTCCGACTCTTTGTGACCCCATGAGTCGCAGCACGCCAGGCCTCCCTGTCCATCACCAGCTCCCGGAGTTCACTGAGACTCACATCCATCGAGTCAGTGATGCCATCCAGCCATCTCATCCTCTGTCATCCCCTTCTCCTCCTGCCCCCAATCCCTCCCAGCATCAGACTCTTTTCCAATGAGTCAACTCTTCGCATGAGGTGGCCGAAGTACTGGAGTTTCAGCTTTAGCATCATTCGTTCCAAAGAAATCCCAGGGCTGATCTCCTTCACAATGGACTGGTTGGATCTCCTTGCAGTCCAAGGGACTCTCAAGAGTCTTCTCCAACACCACACTTCAAAAGCATCAATTCTTCGGCGCTCAGCTTTCTTCACAGTCCAACTCTTACATCCAAACATGACCACTGGAAAAACCATAGCCTTGACTAGACGGACCTTAGTTGGCAAAGAAATGTCTCTGCTTTTCAATATGCTATCTAGGTTGGTCATAACTTTTCTTCCTTATCACTGTGTTTTCAGAGTGGAAACTGCAGAGGGAATGGGCAAGTAGAGATCTTCCAATTTCAAGTCCTGTAGGTTCCCCACTAGACCACTACACCTGTTTCTCCAACAGCACAATGTTGGACAGACAATAGTGCTGATACATATTTGTGGATTAATTGGAAATCAAAATCAGTCATGTGAGAACAGAAAAGGATTACAGTGTTCAGAAAAGGATTCATTATTGAGGAGAAACTTCTCTCTTCCGTAAAATCTTTGAATCTGTCTAAAGAGAGAGTATTTTCATTCTTGATTAAAATGACTAAGAGTTGTTATGAGAGGAGAGGCTTGGAAGCTTTCCAAAGAGACACCATTCCATATGGATTAGAGAAAGGAGAGAGGAGGGAGAAACTTCTGCTGAGAATAGGAAGTGAAAGTGAAGTCGCTCAGTCGTGTCCGACTCTGCGAGTCTTTGCGACCCCATGGACTGTAACCCACCAGGCTCCTCCATGGGATTCTCCAGGCAAGAGTACTAGAGTGGGTTGCCATTTCCTTCTCCAGGGGATCTTCCTGACCCAGCAATCGAACCCGGGTCTCCCGCATTCCAGGCAGACGCTTTAACCTCTGAGCCACCAGAAAAGCCCCTGCTGAGAATAGTCTGGAAACAAATTGACCTGAGATGGAATGCCAGCTCTCTCACTTTCCATCTGAGTGACCTTGGGTAAGTCATGGAAACTTTCTGAGTCTCTCTGTCTGAATCATGAGTAGAACAATATTCCTTATCTCACTGTAGATTTGTAAAGACAATATGAAATGATGGTAATAAGACTGCTCACTGAGGTGATAAACACTAACTAAGCGACTTACACATACTAAGTCATTTAAACCTCACAATTATGAAGTCAGTACTTACTCCCATTTCACAGATGAAGAAACTGAGGCACTTAGTGGTAAGTTCCAGAAGTTACCTTCTTAGCATAACCTTGTACTAACTGTATCAATTACGTTAGGAGTTCCTTTAAAAAGCAGAACCACAGTAAGCAAAATAGAATGAGAAATTTTTAAAAGTAAGAGTTAGACTTTATATAACTGTGGGAGCTGGTCAAGCATTCTGTGTGCTGGTCTTGTCCTCAGCAGGGCGAGGAGGGATGGACATGACATAGAGAGGATGAGGCCAAACTGGAACCAGCAGGAAAGCGGAGTCCTCGTCTCACCGTCAGCGCTCCGTCCTCAGCCACACAGGCGACCTGAAGGGTTAGTTGGTGTCCTTCCCCACACGACAGCATGTTTGTCTGGCCTGGGACTGCTAGAGGCCGGAAGGGCAGGTGTTGCTGCCACCCCAGGCCACAAAGGTGGACACACAGATCAGTGACAAAGCGTGGGAGCAGCATCAGTGTCTGGCCCCACTGCCTTCAGAGCATCACAGAATGGCTGGGGGTTCACACTCGCCTTCCAGGTCTCCTGCAAATATTTTCTGTAGCCAGTCTGAAATCTGAAGCCTGTAGGGAGGAGAATTCTGGGAAATGCAATCCCAGCTCTGCTAACCTGACATGCGACACATTCTTTAGCTGCTCAAATACGAAAGCACCCAGGAGAGTGCCTGGACCAGGTAGTTCTTTCCTTGTGTGTGCGTACTAAGTCACTTCAGTCATGAACGACTCCTTGCCACCCCATGGACTGTAGCCTGGCAAGCTCCTCTGTTCATGGGGATTCTCCAGGCAAGAATACTGGAGTGGGTTGCCATTCCCTTTTCAAGGGGATCTTCTTGACCCAGCAATTGAACCAGGATCTCCTGCATTGCTGGCAGATTCTTTACTATCTGAGCCACCAGGGAAGCCCAAATTGGGTATTTGAACCCAGTCCTGTCTGAATTCAAAGCCCCTGTTCTCATCACTTCAAGGAGAACTGAAAGATTGGCTGAAGTTTTGGACTTTGAGGTTTTTCCAACTTTGAAAGTCTAAGATTCTTGGGAATGTGAGGCTGGGTCTTAAATTTTTTTTTTTCCAAACTGTGTTTCTTAGGATCTGAGAAAAGGAGGCTGAGTTGTTTCTTCAAAAATGAAGAAACCCTTTAAAGCCTGTATTCATTATAGTTTTTCCCCTTGAAGCTTTTCAGTCTCAAATTCAAAGCAAAATTTTAACAATAAACTCTGACTTTCCAGAAATCAGTTGCAATCACCTTTTTGTTCTTTTAATCGAGCCACTTTGCACTTATTGGAGTTATTTTTTTTTTAATGAGCATGCTTTCCTTCTCTCAGATGACGATTCTGATTCTTCTTTTGAGAAGGAAAAAAACGGATCCTCAACAGGTGCCTTTGGCCAAGATCACAACGAACCAAGAAGAGGACAGGGTGTGATGAATGTGGGGTCATCTCTCCTCATGCTGGGACCATCCTTGGGGTGCTGACAGGGAACCCCAAACTGATGCCCAAAGCCTGATATTACTTGGCTTTGCCTCTTTTGACTCTATTCTTGATTTCCTGTTTGCTGTTTTATTCACTTGAGTAATTCTGTGTTCAGAAACGGGTCCGCAGGACTATTTCTTGTCTTTTAAAAAATTTCATCCTTTATAACAAGCATCTTTGCCTTTGGGGATCTGAGCATGAAAACCCAGAGTGGAAGGGCTCCTGTCCTGGGTTCTGAGATGACCTTCACTCTGTGCACGTACTTTCATGCTTGCTAAGTCGCTTCAGTCGTGTCCGACTCTGTGTGACCCCGTGGACTGTAGCCCACCAGGCTCCTCTGTCCATGGGATTCTCCAGGCAAGAAACTGGAGTGGGTTGCCTTTTCCTTCTCCAGGGGATTTTCCCGACCCAGGGATTGAGCCCGGGTCTCTTATGTCTACCTGCTTTGGTAGGCGGGTTCTTTACCACTAGCGTCACCACAAATACTCACTGGACATCACTTTGCCCAGGCTCTGTCTGGTGCAGCGAGATTAGGTGGGAAGGGAACAAGTCTCACAGACTGTGTGAGCACACACTCCAACTGAACAGATAAAGAGCAGGCTTGTGTGCGAACACACATTCTAATTGAACAGATCAAGAGATCAGGCTTGATTCGCACTCCGGGTCACTGGCTGCTCTGATTCTCACCATCCACAACTGCAGACACCCCTGAGGTACAGAGCTCGTGAAGGGGCAGGCATCGACACTGATGGGGTGCCCTCTCTGGGTGGGGCATCTCTCCATTTCACCATCATGGCAATACCAGGTGGAAACTGTTATTGCCATTTTGAGGCGAAACAAACAGAGTCTCCGAGACACGGAGGCCCTCACCTGGGATCACAGAGCCAGCAGGTAGAGCTCCTCCTCAAACTGGGGGCAGGCACTCCTGGACCCTCCCTGAATCCCATGCTCCCACGCCTCCCTCCCAGCCTGGGTGGAAGAAGCTCACACGTCTCAGCCTCCCTGTCCTCCTAGGCCAATCCTTTGTGGAATACCTGGTCCCTTTGGCAGCAGGCGCTTGCTTTCCTCTTGAGGAGAGGGGGTGATGCCTTCCAGAACTCCAGGTCCCCTGAAGCCCCGCAGTGGGATGAACACCTTGGCTCTCGCCCAGTTCAGCTGGCAGAAGGGGCTCATTAATAACACAGGGGAGGAGATGGAGGCGGCCTTC
>NW_011494879.1:10620417-10636552 GCF_000754665.1 Bison bison bison
CCTTCACCCAGTGATGCGCTGGGAGGTTGCTCATCTTAGCAGCACAGAAACGAGGGTTTGTAGGGATTTCATCTTGAGGCTCGACAGGGGATGGGTCTTCCTCATCTCCCCGTCGCTTCTGGGTAGAGGATCTGACACCCTCGGGGCACAGCCACTGGGACCAGGGACAGACAGTCAGGCCAGAAGCCAGAAGGCAAAGAGGATGGCATACGAGATAGGATCCCTTTGGGGAGGGATGTGTTCATTAGATAGGGCCTGGGGACCCGGTCTGGGGCCAGGGTGGACTGACAGGGCTGCCTGCAGTCCTGTAGCCTCTGGCCCCACCCTCCACCCCGTCCTCGGAGCTCTGCTGCCCAGCCTGACTGACAAGGTGCTCTCCACCAGGCTCTGATGAAAAAACCTTGGAGGTTGGCAGGAGAGGTTTTCTCAAACAGCTTCCATAGTAACCAGAGGGAACTGAGAGAAACAGCCCAATAGCTCCTGGTTGCTTAGCAAGTGCTGGCAAGCGGCAGTCATGCTGTGTACCTGCCCGAGGTGGCGGGGGGTGAGAGTCGGGGAGGGGGGACAGGGAAGGCTGTGCAAATTGTCTTTCCTCTGATTTTTCCTTTTTTCCTTTCTGTTTAAGGGGCTTGAGGTCAGAGTACAGTGAACACTCCAGGCCTGAAGCCTGCCTCCCTTCTCTTCCAACAACCCTGGCTCTCTCAATGGGAGGGGATCTCATTAAACATTCCACCTATCGAGTCCAAGCTCTGTTCATCCCGACCCTTCGGATACCTGAGGACCTGGGGTGAATCTCCAGGGGCCCGGTCAGTCCTGGGGAGAATGGACTTGCGAGCAGTCTCCGAGCTAAGTGGTCAGCAGGGCAGCCCAGGGCCTCAGGTATTTGGACAGTGAGTTGGGGCAGAGATTCAGGTGAATGAAGCTTCCTTGGCCCAGAGGACAGCACACTCAGTGAGGAAGGCGCTGCTGTGGGGGCCTGGAGGAACCTCCTATAGCCTGGGTCTGTGGGTGGGGCTCTTTGCCATCTGGCTTCCATATCCTCCTTGAGCGGTAGCTTCTGGCTATATTTGGAATCTGGGAGCCTCACTTTTAAAAAATTAATTAATTTTTAAGTTGAGTATAGTTGGTTTACAATGTCATGTTATTTTCCGGTGTACAGCAAAATGATCCAGCTATACGTATATATGTATTTTTTTTCATGTTCTTTCTCATTATAGGTATTACAAGATACTGAATAAAGTTCCCTGTGCTATCCAGTAGGTCCTTACTGTTTACCTATTTCACATATAGCAGTTTGATCTGCTAATCCTGATCTCCTAATTTATCCTTTCCCCCTCCTTTTCCTTTGGTAACCAGAAGTTTGTTTTCTATGACTGTGAGTCTGTTTTCTATTTTGTAAATAAGTTCATCTGTATCATATTTTAGATTCCACATATAAATGATATCATATGGTATTTGTCTTTCTCTGACTTGCTTCATTTAGTATGATAATCTCTAGGTCCATCTGTGATGCTGCAAACTGCATTATTTCATTCTTTATTATGGCTGAGTAATATTCCTATACATTACTGTATATATAAAGCTCCCTCAGGGGCTCAGCAGTGAAGACTCTGCCTGCCAATGCAGGAGACTCAGGTTCGATCCCTGGGTCAGGAAGATCCCCTGGAGAAGGCAATGGCAACTCACTCCAGTATTCTTGCCTGGGGAATCCCATGGACAGAGGAGCCTGGTGGGCTACAGTCCATGGAGTCTCAAGAGTCAGACATGACTTGGTGACTTAGCAACTGAACAACACCAGGCATACACACACACTCCATATTCATCTGTGGATGGTCATTTTCATTGCTTCCATGTCTTGGCTATTGTAAACAATGCTTCACTGAACACTGGTGCATGTATCTTTTTGAATTAGAGCTTTCTCTGGATATATGCCCAGGAATGGGATTACTGACTCACATGGCAAGTCTATTTTTAGTCCTTTAAGGAGCTTCCATACTGTTCTCCATAGTGGTTGCACCAATTTACATTCCCATCCATGGTGTGGGAGGGCTCCCTTCTGAGAGCCTCACTCTGATGACACTATGGGCCAGCATGGTTTCTAGAGGTGGACAGCTCCAGGGCGGTGGCCTTCAAGGGGCCCAGCTGATACTCCTCCTAAGTCCTCATGGAGCCTGCAGCTTCTCCAGGTGGTCCCCTTCCTCGTTCTTAGAGAGCAATCCTAGTTCCAGATGTACATTTTCTTGTGATGCCCTCTTCCCCCTCAGTTTCCTGAATTGCAGATGTCTAACCTGAGTTGGGTTTCCCTCTCCTTTCATTTCTCATTGTCGTCTGGCGCAGTCTCTCTACCGTTCATGCCAGGAAGGCAGCAGGGTCAGGAGAGAAGCTGGGCGGATAGTTGGTTTCATCGTTAGGTTGCATTATAGCCTGAGAAGCCCTTGACATTGACCTCCTTTGTGATAGGAGCTGTGTTTGACTCATCTGGGCATCTCAGTCCCTTGAGCAGGGAAGGCTCAGAGGAGTTCTGTCGAGTGAGAGGAAGAGGCAAGAGAGTCGGAAGGGATGGGGGTTGGCGTGAGCCTCCCCTGCATGTAGGAGATGCAGCTGCTGGAGGGGATGGTGAGAGCAAAGCTTGGAAAGCTGAGTGCTTGGCAGAGTTGATCTTTGGTGCTGGGCCAGGGGGGTGAATACCTGCAAGATCCCTTTCCTTTTTCACTCTATTTAAAACCAAAGGCCCTGGAGAAGGGCATGGCAACTCACTCCAGTATTCTTGCCTGCAGAATCCCATGGAAGAGGAGCCTGGTGGGCTACAATCCGTAGGGTCACAGAGTTGGACACGACTGAGTGACTAACACACACACATGCACTCACACACACACACACACACACACACGCAACCAAAGGACTTTGCTGGTTGTCCAGTGGTTAAGAGTTCACCTTCCAATGCAGAGGTGTGTGTGTTCCATTCCTAGTCAGGGAGCTAGGACCCCAAATACCTCTTGGCCAAAGAACTAAAACATAAAACAGGAACAAGATTGTAACAAATTGAATAAAGACTTTAGAAATGGCTCACATCAAAAAAAGAAATCTTAAAAATATTTATGGCTGATTGATGTTGATATATGGCAGAAACCAATACAATACGGTAAAGCAATTAACCTCCAATTAAAAAAAACTAAATTTAAAAAAGATGGATACCCAGCAAAAAAAAAAAAAAAAATTAAACTGAAGGAAGTTCACAACTTGCAGAACTGCCAGTCCATGGGCCAGGCCCAGGAAACAGTGCTATAAGCTGCCACTCTTATTTGGGCTGCTCCACGGCTGGACCAGCCTCTGCACCCAGGCCCTGCTGCTGAGGCTGGGGCTCTCTCCCCTGGGCCATCCTGCAGATCTGGACTGATGGTAATTCATCAGTCATTCATGCAAACCCCTGGGAGGGTCCTGGGCAGGTGGTTTCCAGGACACTTAGTTGGTTTCCATAAAGGTGGGTTTCCATGTGGGATGGAAAGGCAGAAAAGCCCACAAATGATCTGGTGAAAGCAAGAGCTTGGGGTTAGCTGGGAGGACAGGGTTCAGGTGCTGGCTCTTGTCCTGGGCCAGCTGGGCTGCCTTGCTGGGGGCCGGGCCTTGAGGGTCAAACTCCTTATATGTAACATAGGGATCGGCGTCCCTGCCCTAGGGGCTGCTGTGAGGATTAGACCACGTAATCTGTGTCCAGCCTTTGGCGGAGGTTCAGGTAGTGATCATAGGGAGTTTTGTGATGTCACAGGTCATATAAAGGTCGAGCCTAGGGGGCCATATCCCCACCTGCCCTCTGATCTGAACTTTGCTTGGGGGACAGTGGCCCAGGCTGGTGTTGTCCATAGCAGAAGGCAGGACAGCCAAGTGGCCCAATTTTAGGGATGGCCCTTCTGTCTCCAAAAGGCAGTCTTCCCGAGCCGAGAGTTCACATCCCCAGGACTCTTTTCCTCCACCATCTCATTTCCTCTTCCCACCTTGTGAGTTACCAAAGGCCCAGAGGCTTCCACTGTATGTTAGCTATGGGCTGGGCACTGAGCCTAGTGCTGGGAGAACTAAAACCAAACAGAAGAAAAGCCCCCCAGAAACTCACAGAGGAGAAGCCAGCAGGCAGTACTGTGGCCTGGGGGTCAGGGGTTGTAGCGGATGTCACTGGTGCCCGCTTACAAGCGGCATAGTTAGAATTTAAACCTACATTGGTCTCGTCCCCAGTGGGGTGCTCTTAAGTTCGTTTCACGGATTAAAGGACCCAGGCTTTGGACTTCCCTGGTGGTCCAGTGGTTAAGAATCCGCCTGCCAATGCAGGGGACATGGGTTCAATCTCTGGTCCAGGAAGATTCCACATGCTTTGAGGCAAAAAAGCCCAGGCACCACAACTACTGAGCTTGCGTGCTGCAACCACTGAAGCCTGAACGCCCTAGAGCCTCCACAGTAAAAGAAACCACCACAGTGAGAAACTCGGGAACCGCAACTAGAGAGTAGCCCACTTGCCACAATGAGAGAAAGCCTGCACCCAGCAATAAAGACCTAGTGTAGCCAAAAATAGAGAAAAAAAGAGGACTCAGGCTTTACTAGGGGAGGGATTTTTCTAACCCCAGCTTGGCTGACTCTGTGGATGGGCCTAGGTCTCTTTGGAGAGGCAGTTGGGAAGCTGGGGGGCTGGGGGTCCCCTCGCCCCTGGTTGTCTCATGCTGCTCACAGACTAGCTCTCTAGAAGGTCTCCGTTGCAGAGCCCTTGCTCTACTTTCATTCGCTATAAAAAACAAATGCTGGGAGTGGATTTAGTGGTTGTGAAATTTAAAAAGGCAAGTGCAGAGCTGGGAGGCATTTCCTTAAGCATGAAGTAATGAAGTGGCCGGCCTGCCCTCCCAGCACGCCGCACATGGTTAGAATTAGCGGCAGCTGCAAAGCCATTCCACAGCCCCGCCAGGCCCTCCACGGTGGAGAAGAGTCCTCTCACCTCCTCTTTTTTTTTTAAGACTTCATTTCTCAGAGGAGTTTTAGGTTCACAGCAAAATTGAGAGGTAGGAACAGAGATTTCTCATATGCCCCCTGCTCCCCCGTCCACAGCCTCCCCCATTATCAGCATGTCCCCCACCCCACCGCCAACAAGAGGCACAGTTGTTATAACCCATTGTGACAAATCTACACTGACACATTGTGTTGTTGTTTAGTTGCTTCAGTCGTGTCTGACTCTTTGTGACCCTGGAGACTGTAGCCTGCCAGGCTCCTCTGTCCAAGGGATTTCCCAGGCAAGAATACTGGAGTGGGTTGTCATTTCCTTCTCGTGGGGATATTTCTGACTCAGGGATCGAACTGCATTAGCAGGCAGATTCTTTACCACTGAGCCACCAGGGAAGCCCTATGCTGACATTATAATCACCAAAATCCATGGTTTACTTTAGAGTTCTCTCTCAGTATTGTCCATTCCATGAGTTTGGGCCAAAGTGTCCAATGACACGTCTCCATCATTACAGAGCAGCAGACATTACAGAGCATTACAGACAGAGCAGTTTCACTGCCTACAGTCTTCTGTGCTCCATCTATTCATACCTCTCTGCTCACAACCCCTGGCAACCACTGATCTTTTGATTGGCTTCACCGTTTTGCCTTTTCCACGGTATCATATAGTTGGAATCATACAGAATGCAGCCTCTACAGATTGACTTTGTTCACTTATGTGCATTTAAGTTTCTTCTGTGTCTTTTCCCAGTTTAATAACTCATTTCTTTTTAGTGCTGAATAATATTCCATTGTCTGCATGCACCATATTTTACCTACCATCCATTCACCTACTGAAGGACATTTTGGTTGCTTCCAAGTTTTAGCAATTGTGAAGAAAGCTGCTAAAAACATCCATGAGCAGATTTTTGTATGGACATAAATTTTTTATCTCTTTTGGGTGTATAGCATGAAGCACAACTACTGGATCAGGTTGTCAGAGGATGTTTAATTTCAGAGGAGGAGATGGTTGGATGGCATCACTTAACTCAATGGACATGAGTTTGAGCAGACTCCAGGAGACAGTGGGGGACAGAGAAGCCTGGCATGCTGCAGTCCATGGGGTTGCAAAGAGTTGGAGATGACTGTTTGAATAACAACAAATGTTTAATTTTATAAGAACTGCCAAATTGTCTTCTGAAGTTTGGGCAGTGGCTGAGCCATTTTGCACCCCCATCAGCAAAAATGAGAGTTCCTGCTGCTCCACACCCTCATCCAGCATTTGGTATTGTCAGTATCTGGATTTTGGCCATTCTCACAGGTGTTCCCAGTCCTCTTTATGAAGAGGGGAAGCCCTATTAGAGGTGGGGGGTGGGGGGGTCCTTCCATGCAGGGAGCATTTAGGGAACTTAATAGCACAGATTGTCATCTCTTATTGAAATATATTACCACTCCACTCACTCTCAATGATTCATTTAGAGTTTCATGTATTAACCAATCAATATTTATACTCTACATTCTTTCCTCTCATATTTACCTACCATAGGGAAATGACACTTCAAGGAATAAAAAAACTCCTGTTAGGAGGAGCTCACATATTTTTGTGGTGACAGACACATAAAAAATTGCAGTTCAGCAAAATAAGTGCCATTATGTAAAGATGCACAAAATGCCATTTGGCTCTGCATTTGCTGAGCAGAAGGGAACATCCTGATAGGCTTCAAGGAGGTGGTGTCCCTGAAGAATGGGTAGGTACAGATTCAGGGCTCATCATGGGAGGAACCCATAGCCCAGTGTGGTTGAGATATAGGAAGAAAGGCAGAAGGATAAGTAGGAGGCCCTTGACTCTGAATAAAGCTGAATTTAAAAAGAAAAATTTAAGGGTAAGTATCCAATCATCGGGGGCTTCCCCAGTGGCTAAGTGGTAAATAATCTGCTTGCAATGCAGGAGCTGCAAGAGATGTGGGTTCAATCTCTGGGTCTGGGAAGATCCCCTGGAAGAGGGCATGGCAACCCACTCCAGTATTCTTGGAGAATTCCTGGAGAATTCCATAGACAGAGGAGCCTGGCAGGGTATGGTTCATAGGGTCTCAAAGAGTCGGACACGACTTAAGTGACTTAGCATGCATGCGTCCAGTCCCAGACACCCCTGAGTGCCATGTTTAGGAGCTAGATCTTGCCTTTCAGGAAACAGGAGCCATTGGCAAGCTTTCACTTCTCTTTCCAGGCCATAGAGGAGCACTTGAGCTTGTCACTGAGAGACATTTCAACTTCCCTCGTCGGTGGCACCTTGCATGAGAGAATTTCTCGGGATCTAACAGCTCAGCTGGTAAAGAATTCACCGGCAATGCAGGAGACCCCAGTTCGATTCCTGGGTTGGGAAGATCCCCTGGAGAAGGGATAGGCTACTCACTCCAGTATTTGTGGGCTTCCCTGGTGGCTCAGAATGTAAATAATCCTCCTGCAATGTTGGAGACCTGGATTCGATCCCTGGGTTGGGAAGATCCTTTGGAGGAGGGCATGGCAACCCACTGCAGTATTCTTGCCTGGAGAATCCCCATGGTCGGAGGAGCCTGATGAGCTACAGTCCATGGGGTCCCAACGAGTTGGGCATGATTGAGCAACTAAGCACAACAAAGCAGGAGATTTCAAGGGTCCCTTGCCAAGGCCTGGCACCTTCTTGAGGCTGACGGCTCCCAACTGACTGGGCCATTGGCATTCTGGACTCTCAGCTGAATTTTCCTGTGTCTTTGGATTACACTCCCAAGCAGCTCTGTACCTTGAGGATTCCATCTGGGAACTGGCTCCAGGGCTCAGGGGCCCTTCCCCAGCAGGGCACTGCCAGAAACATCTGCTCAGGCCAGAGAGCAAGACCTCTTGTTGCCACCTGTCACTCTTCTCTCTCTTTCTGTTCTTTAAGACAACAATTGTTGTTTCTGTTTTTCAAGAAAGATGCTATGGTCTACGGTGCTTTGGAAACCTTTTGGCAGGCCTGAGTCATTAGGGTAGGACTCAGATGCCCCCAGGTCCTAGGAGGCATGCCAGTCACAGGTGATGACAGCCTTGGGGCCTGCAGGAACCTGTATGTGTGTGAGCTCCTGTGTGTACATGTGTGTATGCACATGTATACACGTGAGGCATTTCTGAGCCTTTGTTATTACTGAGAGGGGTGTTGCCTTTATCACCATGTATTTTTAGGGCCCTTGTCTCATAGGGTCAATCAAGTTCAAGGCCTGATGTGGGAGCAGAAAGAATCCATTCTTTTCCTCATTGACAGCCCTCAGGGTCAGAGTGGCTTTAATCATTAGACACTAAATACACAGTGTCTATGGTCTATCAGCTTTATAGGAGCCTATGGAAATGTTTGAGATCTGAAAAGCTTATTTACTCCCAAATATGTAAAAAAGAAGCCAAATTGAATTTAATAAGCATTTAACTGGAAGTCTATAAAACAAACAGCTACAACTCAGTTCTTTTAGAATAATGTACTTTGGCAAGCCCAATTGCTATAGACTAAATGTCTATAGACTAAACGTCTAAATTTCATATGTTGAAATCCTACCCCCTCAAGGTGATGTTATTAAGAGATGGGGCCTTTAGGAGTTAATGAAGTCATGAGGATGGGGCCTTCAAAAATGGGATTGGTGCCCTTATAATAGAGACCTCAGAGAGCTCCCTTGCCCCGTCCACCTGTGAAGAAATAAGAAGTTGGCCATGGAAACACGTTTCTGCTCTCAATAAGCCACCTAGTCTGTGATATGTTGTTATAGCAGCCTGAATGTACCTAAAGCACTGCAGATCTATAGGTATGTTCTTATTTTGGATGTGATGTTTGGAACTATTGTAGCTTTTTCATGACCATGAGGGGCAAGCCTAGAATAAAAGTCTATCATTGAAGATGCAAAACAGAAGCACAGAAGGCACCTGTGCCTGTGATAATGTCATTAGAGCTGAATTAACCAACCCTGGAACTTCCTTACCTCTGGGCTACTTACTATATGGCACAACGTTTAATCTTTTACCTTTATTTTTAAAAATATTTTTAATGTGGACCATTTTTAAAGTCGTTATTGAATTTGTTACAATATTGCTTCTTGTTTTAGGTTTTGGTTCTTTTGCTGCAAGGTATGTGGGATCTTAGCTCCCCAAGCAGGGATCAAACCTGCAGCCCCTGCATTGGAAGGTCAAAAGTTAACCCCTGGGTCACCAGGGAAGTCCGTATTTTTCTATTTTAAAAATTGTTTCAGCCACCTCTGGTTGAGTCTTTTACTTGTAGCCAAGAACAATCAAAATGATTCAGTGACAAATATTCCATTTCCTCTGGGCTTTTCCACGTATTATTCTCATCAACAGACATAGGAATATTTTCTTATTCATCTGGGGAATTCTTACTTGTGCCTAAAAATCAGCTCAGATATTACTTCCTATAATAACTCTTCCCTAAATACTACTTGCCCAAAGAGTCTATCATTTCCTTCTTCGTGTGGTCACTGTACCTTGTCCTTACTTGAATTTATTGCACAATATGTCATAGAATGGTGTCACCTCTCTCTTGGCACCACTGTACCTTGAAGGCAGATGCAAGATTTTGTTTTCTCTGTTTCTCCATCTCTGAGCCTGATGCAGAATAAACTTCACTAAATAAGTGTTCAATTGAATCAAATCAAGTGGCACAATGTATGAGAAGTTCAATTAACTATAAAGCAAGAAACAACGTGCGATAGTATTAAATTGATAAATGAAGCCACTAAAGTGTTGATTGCTTTTTAATGTGCCTCATTCAATTAAACACATACTTATTCAGCCATTGATGCAGCTATCTGTGTAGCCAAAGGAAAACATGTTTGCTGACAGTCTCTCTCTCCCCTTCCAAAAACAGTTAAGGATAAGCACATGATCCAGCCTTTCCTCTACATAGTTATTCCTCTTCTCCCCAACAGGCAGTGGGGAAAGCAGACTCTATGAATATTCCCAGGGAGACTTGCATTTACGCCCAGATCTGCATTTGCTATGCACGACTTTGGGCAAGCCATATCATTCACTGTGCTTTTCACTTCAGTTCAGTTCAGTCACTCAGTCGTATCTGACTCTTTGCGACCCCATGGACTGCAGCATGCCAAGCTTCCCTGTCCATCACCAACTCCTGGAGCCTGCTCAAACTCATGTACATTGAGTTGGTGATACCATCCAACCATCACATCCTCTGTCTTCCTCTTTTCCTCCTGCTTTCAATTTTTCCCAGCATCAGGGTCTTTTCCAATGAGTCAATTCTTTGCATCAGGTGGCCAAAGTATTGGAGCTTCAGCTTCAACATCAGTCCTTCCAGTGAATGTTTAGGACTGATTTCCTTTAGGATGGATTGATTGGATCTCCTTGCAATCTAAGGGACTTGCAAGAGTCTTCAACACCGCAGTTCAAAAGCATCAATTCTTTGGCCCTCAGTTTTCTTCATGGTCCAACTCTCACATCCTTACATGGCTACTGAAAAAGCCATAGCTTTGACTAGATGGACCTTGTGGGCAAAGTAATGTCTCTGCTTTTTAATATGCTGTCTAGGTTGCTCATAGCTTTTCTTCCAAGGATCAATTTTTAATTTCATGGCTGTGGTCACCATCTGTAGTGATTTTGGATCCCTCTGAAATAAAGTCTCTAACTGTTTCCATTGTTTTCCCATCTATTTGCATGAAGTGATGGGATCAGATGCCATGATCTTTGTTTTTTGAATGTTGAATTTTAAGCCAGTTTTTTAACTCTCCTCTTTCACTTTCATCTGTGCTTTTAATCTTCTGTAAAATGGCAACTATCATTCTGTTCCATCCACCAAAACTACCTTGAGACTCCTGAGAGGCCAAGACTCTTTGTACACTGTTAGATGTTGTGTGTCCTTTGAAGGAAGTTTACTAGAATCCACCACCAAGGCTGCACTTAGTCCTGTCAGCCCTCATATTAAACATGTCTTTTTATTTTGATACTTTGACATCTAGGTCTTGCTGACCTGGAGGGACTGACCCTCCCAGGATTAGCCAATCCCTAGAGATTGTAACTGACTTACTGAGAGCGCCTTTCATATGCAAACCAGCAAATTCAGAGTTCAGACCCCAACCACCTCCTCTATGGGGCTCTCACTCTTGTCAGCCATTATCCACCTGCCCTAATCATCCAAGGGTCAAGTACTGTATAGCTGGGGACAGCCCCTATTCCCCAGAGCCTGCTGAAATTGTTCAAACCAGCTAAGCCTCAGCCTCACCTATTCCTTTCTCTAAAAACCACAGTCAAGATTCTTGCCCGTGGTCTCTCCACATGCCCTCTGCCTCCTGACTGACCCTGATGCTTCTCCGTGTGGCCCTGCATGGTATGACATGTCCCCTCCTCTTGAGAACTGCAGCAACCTGTCATTTCAATCACAATCATCTTCTGATCTGTTGGCCTCACCATACCTGAAAAACGAAGAAGATGTATGCACGCTCAGTCATGTCCAACTCTTTGTGACTTCATGGACTGTAATCCACCAGGCTCCTCTGTCCATGGAATTCTCCAAGCAAGAAGACTGGAGTGGGTTGCCATTTCCTTCTCCAGGGGATCTTCCCAACTCAGAGATCAAACCCATATCTTTTGCATCCCCTGCATTGGCAGGTAGATTTTTTATCCTTGTGCCACCTGGAAAGACCTGAATAATAATAGCACATTTAGAAACAGCTCCATAGCAGGATGATGGGTGGTAGGAATAGGTGAGAAGGAGTCACTCCTTTCTTCTTTGAGAATTTGAGTATCGAGGAGTCTCTGAGTGGCAGAGACAAGAAAAAAGTGTCCCTTGCTCACTGGGCCTCATGGACCATTTAAACATCTTAGAATGTTAAAAATGGAGGGAATCCTGGTTGTGAAACTGGTCCTTTCAAATGCCTGATACCAAACCCCAAGTGTGCTCTGGAGTACTGCCTAGAATTCCCTAAGCCTTTGACCAGAGGCTTTGGGAACTTGAGGGAAGTGGGCACTAGAATTTCCAAGCCTGGTCTTCAAGCTTAGAACCAAAGGCTGTGCTCTGGACTTCTGCACGTTCCTGGGGAGACTGACCCAGGGGTGGGAAGGGCTTGCCTCTAAAGGCTCATTAAAGCATCTGAAGAAGGAGAGTGCCTAGGAAGCCTGGTCCAACCTTGGCAGAAGGCTGCTGCCCCAGGCAGAATGGAGGGCTCTCTGTGCTGAATATCTGTGGGGTGTCCCTGGAGCAGGGTTCTGGGAATCTCTGCTCTGGAGGCCCTAAGGTGAAATGGATGGAGAGGAGGAGAGGAGGAAGCTTCGGGTTTCTTGGGCTCCATTGGTTTTACCAGGGCTGCTGGGAAGAGGGAGTGGTGGCAACTCTGCTGAATCCAGTCTTGCCGTTTGAACCCTGTCCTGACCATGGGCACGGCCTTCCTGGTGCCTGGAAACTGAGGTGGAGCTGGTTTGGGAAGAGCTCAAGCAGGAGCTTCCTAAACAAAGAGCTGAGGCTGATTCATCTTCTCCTGGATCTTTGTTGTGAAGTAAATATCAACCCAAATGGCAATTTGGAACAGAACTTCAGGAACTGAGCTCATCTGGGCCTCGCGAGTCCCAGGCCAAATTGAAAGGCATCTGGTGCTTCTTGAAGTGGCTTATCCTGGTTCTTCCAAGATGCCTCTCCAGCTGCCAGTCTCAGGGGTCCTCTACGACCTCCTCCCCCCCAGCTTGCCTCTGCTGTGCCTGGTCCTGGGGCTCTTTGGATGTGGCTGGCCATGGTCCGGCCACTCCCCCTACCCTCAGGGGTGGCCAGTGGCCTCTTGGAGTCCATATCAAGCACAAGCGCCTGGTTCAGCCTCAGTGCCAAAGTGCATCCTTGGCGGGGAATAAACATGTTCTAATCAAAACAAAACACTTCCAAACGGGAGTTTCCTGTTGGAATTTCCTGGCAGCTCCCAAAGCAGTGGTGATTATGGAAACACTCACTGCTTTTTTTCTTTTCAACGGGTGTGCAAAGCATATACAATGATAGTCTTTGCCTTCCCTTTCTGGGCAGAGATGACAACTGTGGTCGTCAGAGGAGGCAGCCTGAAATCGGATGGTCACTAGACGAGCTGCCGCTCTGGGCCACAGGAGAAACTAAAAGGTGCCTGCCTGCTCATCCGGCTTAATGGGCTGCATTTCCCTCTTCTAGAAACTGGTGACAGTTAGAATAACTTACAAGCATCTAGGCATCATCTTTAATGCTTCTCCATCTCATCACATGCCATTGGTGACCAAGCCCCATGCATTGACCCCCTCAAAATTTTTCTATGGGTCTCTGTCACCTTCTGGATTGAAGCTCAGTGTCCTCAGTTCAGCCAGCAGGGCCATTAGTGACCCAATCCTACCTCTACATCTCAGCTCCTGTATCCCCATCCATGCCTTGTGCCCCAAACTCATAAGCCTACTTCATCCTCCCATGGTGTTGCCCTGAAATAGTCTTTCCCTGGGTCTGTTTACCATGTCACTTTCCCCAGGGCTGCCATAGCACAGCACTGCAAACTGAGCAGCTTAAACAGAAGACACTTATCATCTCAGTCCTGGAGGCTAGAAATCTGAGGTCAAGATGGCAGCAGGGCCATGCTCCTTCTGAAGGTGCTTCAGAAGGATCTGTTCCAGGCTGGTTTGCTCACAATCTTTGGTGCTCCTTGTTGTTGACACACCACGCTACTCTCTGCCTTCATATTCATAGCATTCTTCCTGTATGTGTCTGTGTCCAGACTCACTCTCTTTACTAGGGTACCAATCATACTAGTCTGTGGGCTTCCCAGGTGGCTCAATGGTAAAGAATTTGCTTGCCAATACATGAAACACAGGTTCAATCCTTGGGTTAGGAAGATACCCTGGAGAAAGAAATGGCAAATCACTCCAATATTCTTGCCTGGGAAATCCCATGGACATAGGAGCCTGGTGGTCGATAGTCCATAGGGTTGCAAAGAATCACAAAGAATTTGTGTTTGTGTCCAGATTCACTCTCTTTATAAGGATACCCATCATACTGGATAAAGCCCACCCCAATCTCATTCGATTCCTGGGTTGGGAAGATCTGTGGAGAAGGGATAGGCTACCCACTCTAGTATTCTTGGGCTTCCCTTGTGGCTCAGCTGGTAAAGAATCCACCTGCAATGTGGGAGACCTGGGTTCAATTCCTGGGTTGGGAAGATCCCGTGGAGAAGGGAAAAGCTACCCACTCCAGTATTCTGGCCTGGAGAATTCCATGGACTGTATAGTCCATGGGGTCGCAAAGAGTCGGACACGACTGAGCGACTTTCACTTGACTAATCTCATTTTAACTTCATCCCCTCTACAAAGAACCTATCTCCAGGGACTTCCCTGGTGGTCCAGTAGTTAAGAACTCATCTTCCATTGCAGGGGACGTGGGTTTGATCCCTGGTGAGGGGACTAAGATCCCACATGCTGCTCTGCATTTAGAGAAACCCACATGCTGCAATGAAGACCCAGCACAGCCAAGAAAAAAAGAACCTGTCTCCATGTAAGGCCTTGTTCTGATGCACTGGGTGAAGGGGAGGGGCACATTTCAACCCATAGCACTTCTCTTTCATGACTTTTCCTTCCTCATCTCCCTTCTGTTCTCTTTCTGCCCCCTGGAAGAATCGGCCATCCTCTCCTCTGTGCTCTCACTGGATCCTGTCTGAAAGATCATCAGGACCAATAACTTGCCTTTAGACTATGCACATATTTCTCTTATTAGATGGTAAGTTCCTTAGAGAGAGGGTCGATGCGTTCCTCCTCTGTATGCTCGAGGCCCAGAAGACTGCCAGGTGCATGGGTGGTGCTTGGTATTTGCTTGCTGAATAAGTGAGAGACTGAAGGCATGAGCTGCTTCGTGAAGAAATCAGTTGAAGTTCGCTCACCTGAATTCCCTGGAGACCCCCACCATCAGTTTGTTAATGCTACCTGGTCTCCCTTCTGTCAATCATTTCTACTGCTGACTGGATAATCTTTATAAAATACAAAACTGATTACATTATTCCTTGGGGGCAATGACTTGCCATCCCTATGGAATTAATTCAACAATAGTACCATGAAGTACCATACGTCTTACATGGTCGCTATTACTTAGCAAAATTATTATACAGATCATGATACATCCATTTAATGGAATCTTATCTAGTCATTCGATGTGTGAAACAATTGTCATTGGTAAAGAAAAGAAAGAAGCTGGGCGCAGCCTCCTGCTAACAGCTAGCAAGGAAACAGAGACCTCTGTCCTGCTGCTGTAAGGAACTGAATTCAACCAACAACCTGTCAGGGGCTGGAGGACAGTCTCCCCAGCCTCTAGATAAAGACCCAGGTGACACCTTGACCTTGACCTGTTCTATAAGCAGAGAACCCAGTGGAGCCTAATTGGACTTCAGACCTAGCAGAACTGTGAGAGAAAATAAATGGGTGTTATTTTAAGCCACTGAGTTTGTTATGTTATTGTTATAATTGCATAATTGCTCTACAGCAGTAGAAAAATGATACAAAGTGGGATAATCACTTAAAAAAAATGAAATCGAAAACTGAAAGAAAATCTGCCAGTACGTTAACAGCGGTTGTCCATGTGACTGTTTTCCTGCTTGTTCATTCTTTACCAACCTTTAGAAGTGCTTTATATGTGCAGGCTTCACTTCTACAACAAGCAAGCATATTTTTCTCAGCCTTCTTTTGCTTAGGAAGATCTAGGTTTCTCAATGACAGAGGCTGATTGAGCATTGAGTCGGGCAATAGATATTTGAGTGAACAAATTCAGCTTTCCAAGCCAAGACGGGCTTGCATTTCTAGGCATGATATGATCTCTAATTCTAATAGTGCCTCTGCCAGTTTAACAGGTGTGGAAGTGGAGACCCTGGGTGGTTGAGTGGCTTCATCTAGGACCTCTCATTTCGTAAGCATGGAGTCTGCATGCGAACCCAGGTTTGTCTGTAGACCCACGTGCGTATGAGCCCAGTCATTCAGTAGTGTGCCGCTCTTTGTGACCTCGTGGACTGTAGCCCACCAGACTCCTCAGTCCACAGGATTTCCCAGGCAAGAATACTCGACTGGGTTGCCATTTCCTTTTCCAGGAGATCTTCCGCACCCAGGGATCATACCCATATCTCCTGCATTGGCAGGTGGATTCTTTACCACTGAGCCACCTGAGAGGCCCATTAGCTGGAAA
>NW_011494879.1:10636652-10663585 GCF_000754665.1 Bison bison bison
GAGCTGGAAAGCCTGGGGCAAATGGCCAGTCCTTGTGCCTAGGGGCTCCCAGCCTGGTGCAGCCCAGCAACTGTAGCTCCAGCTCTCAGTGCCCCTCTCTGCCCTGCTCCCAAGGCTGGACCACAAATACAGGAGCTTGTTTCATCTCTGATGCACTCTGCCCTGTGCCAGGTTAGTTGTGCCCTCCAGAGGCCTGAACCTTCCCTATATCTTCACAATCTGGACCAGCCAACTCTGTGAGAAGGGCCCTGACGGCCCTGGGAGGCCCCGTGCAGTGTTTGAGAGAGGGTGCAGCACTTCTGCCTGACTCACCATAACTCTGTGCCTGTGTTTACAACAGACTTTAAACAATTCTTATGCTGTCGACAACCCCCCACCAAAAGGCAGCTGCAAAACCCCTCCTTCCTGAGCTGACATCCCTGTTTAGAGAGGGGCATCCGGGCTTTTCTCTTTCCTCTCTCTCTCCTTTAAAGTGAGATTTGAAAACAGCAGAGAGCTCTCCCAGTCCAGAGCCAAAGCTGGCCTTTTATCACTGGGAGGCCCTGCAAGAACCATTTGGAGAGTCTACTTCCTGTCCAGAGAGGAAGTGGCTAGGTCTTGACCTCGGACATACTCTCATTCCCAATCATTTTCCAGCCTGGAATGCAATGATTCAGTTTCCATTTATAAAGTGAAATTAGTGCCTGTTGAATACTCGGCATGAGGGAGGGGGTAGGAAGAAGGAAATGAAAACCCCTTCCAAACAATTCTCCCCTGTTTAGCTTGGAGCCTGCTCTGTGGTGGAAGGATTTCCTTATGTTCAAGGTGTTAGCAGCCTCTGTCAGGAAGGGCCCTGCTTCATTCTCTTCTGCAGTTTAAAAAAAAAAATGCTGGAGTGGAACTTGGCAGAGGCTTGGCTGCAACTGAATCTCGTGTTTCCATAGCACTTTGAGCTTTTCCAAGAACTGTCACATGCATTGTCTGTGCACATCCTCAGAACACCTCTGGAAGGTGGGAAGGCATGAATAGCCTCACGTAACTTTCTTTGCAAAGTGTGTTAATTCTCAGAGCTTCTGTGAGAAGGCCAGGGAGACGGCGGTGGTTTGGGGTGCATGGCCAGATCAGGGAGTCAGGTGATCTGATTTCTGGGGCTTGTTGGGTCTCTATTTCCTTGTGCGTCTCTCTGGACTTTGTTTACTGATGTGTGCCATGGGATAATAATACAGAGTTGTTGACAGTGTACAACTTACATGTGTGAGGAGGTAGGTTGATAGTTTGGTGGCATTTTGTTGCATGAATAAATGGTTCTAGATGAGTGTCTCCTTGGAACCCCGGAGAGAATCCTGAGAGAGCTGAGGAGTGTGACTAGAGAGACCCACTCATGGCCAAGGTTTGGTTTATTAAGGGACTGATAACAGAGTGGAGATACTCATGGGGCACGCCAAGAGACCATAGGAGCTCTGAAATCAGATCCAGCATCCTTGCCTTGCCATTAAGGACATGAACCTTGAAGACTGTGGACAGTGGCATGTGGAAAGGTCTGGAGAACAAGGTGAGGTGCCCAGGGACTGAGAAAGGGGCTCAGATGTGCAGAAGACCCAAGAGACCCCCAGGGAGAAGTGTCATCAGCAGATCTTGCTGTAGGGCCTGGATAGCTAGAGAGACAGGATTCAGAAATGTGGGTGGTTGGATCCCTGCAAAGCTGATGGCTTTAAGTCACTTTCCCAAGGTTTTGGCTAATAAGTGGTGAATTCAGGGTTCAGAGATCTTCCTGCCAGTACTCAAAATCTCCTCTCTATGCCCCTCTCCCCAGCCTGCTGAAATAAGGACACAGATAAAGTGTGATGCTTGGTTGCACGTTCATTCCTGGAGGGTGACCCCAGGGTTGGGGGCACTGTGGCGACTCTTCTATGGCTCTTTGTGTCATGCCACTAGAAGCATCTTCAGACAGGTCAGCCTAGTGGGTGGCATGGGACCATGGGCCCTTTTGGCGTAATAACACGGGAGAGCGGGGTGGGAGGGGGCCCGGGCAGCCAGAAGGGTTGATTCCAAGGATTGGGGTTCTTCCAGTCTTCCTCCCCACACTTAAGCTATTGGGTTTCCCAACCCTGACCCAAATTCTGCTTTTCTCACAGGACCAGCTGCTCAGAACAAGAAGCAAAAGGACAGACAGCAGCTGGCAGCTGTGGGGCTGGGCAGGGGCTGTGTATTACGGGGCCCAGACCGGATTGCCAGAGACCAGATGCGTCAGCCAACCACCTCCCCACCCCCAGGAGGAGCACACCCACCCCCAGGGTACAGAGTCCTTAGCACCCTGTGCTTCAGCCCATCTGACCTTGGCTGCTCCCTGGCCTTTGTCCTCTGGTGTCTTGTGGCCTGGAGACCTGCCTGCCTTCTTTCTCCATTTCCTTCTTTATCTTGGGAAATTCAGTGTGTTCTTGAAAATACAGGCCAGGACACCCCACCCCTCCTTGCCTGGCCCTGATCCCTGCTCTCCCTTGGCCAGCCTTTCTCTTAAAACTTGGCACTTTATTGTGATTTTAGAGCTATGTTTCACTTCTCCTTCCAGGTTCAAGGTGAGGAGTGGAGGGCCAGGCCTCTCTTATTCTCCATTTCTGCTTCCCTTTAAAATTGGTCAAATAAGGGGAATTCCCTGACTGTCCAGTGGTTAGGACTCTGTGGTTTCACTACGGAGGACTCGGGTTTGAGGAACCCATTGGGGAACTAAGATCCCACAATAAAATAAAATAAATCAGGTGGAAAATACTCATCAGTTTGCTAATCCTGGACATAGGATTAGACCCAGAGCTTTGGGCTGTGCTAACCCCACATTCTGCTCAAGGACCACCACTCTTGGGCATCCAACACTCATCAGCTTTAGCTTGAACTATATGATTTTGAAACTTAGTACCAGATTAAGTGTGACAGAGTGGGGAAAAAGAATGTCAAAGACACCTTGTGGGTTTTGATTTGGGTGAAGGAATAGAAGGTGGAATGCCATCCTCCAAAGATAGGAAATACAGGTGGAGTCACAGGTTTTGGCTGGGGAAGAGAAAGACCTCTGGAATATATTTGGTCAGAGTCCAGCTTTATGTCACACTTCCTCCAGTGTTTCTGGAATCAGAGTTCTTCTGATGGAACACATTCAGTCAGTTCAGTTCACTTGCTCAGTTGTGTCCGACTCTTTGTGACCCCATGGACTGCAGCATGCCAGGCTTCCCTGTCCATCACCAACTCCCGGAGCTTACTCAAACTTACGTGCATCACATCAGTGATGCCATCCAACCATCTCATCCTCTGTCATCCCCTTCTCCTCCTGCCTTCAATCTTTCCCAGCATCAGGGTCTTTTCCAATGAGTTGGTTCTTTGCACCAGGTGGTCAAAGTATTGGAGTTTCAGCTTCAGCATCAGTCCTTTCAATGAATATTCAGGACTGGTTTCCTTTAGGATGGACTGGTTGGATCTCCTTGCAGTCCAAGGGATTCTCAAGAGTCTTCTCCAACACCACAGTTCAAAAGCATCAATTCTTTTGTGCTTAGCTTTCTTTATAGTCCAACTTTCACATCCATATGGTTACTGGAAAAACCATTGCTTTGACCGGATGGACCTTTTTTGCTAAAGTAATGTCGCTGCTTTTTAATATGCTGTCTAAATTGGTCATAGCTTTTCTTCGAAGGAGCAAGCATCTTTTAATTTCATTGCTGCAGTCACCATCTGCAGTGATTTTGGAGTCCCCCAAAATAAAGTCTCTCACTCTTTCCATTGTTTCCCCATCTATTTGCCATGAAGTGATGGGACCGGATGCCATGATCTTAGTTTTCTGAATGTTCAGTTTCAAGCCAATTTTTTCACTCTCCTCTTTCATTTTCATCAAGGGGCTCTTTAGTTTTTCTTCACTTTCTGGCATAAAGGTGCCATCTGCATATCTGAGGTTATTGGTATTTCTCACGGCAATCTTGATTCCAGCTTGTGCTTCATCCAGCCCAGCATTTCACATGATGTACTCTGCATATAAGTTAGATAAGAAGGGTGACAGTATACAGGCTTGATGTACTCCTTTCCTAATTTGAAGCCAGTCTGCTGTTCCATGTCCAGTTCTAACTGTTCCATCTTGACCTGCATACAGATTTCTCAGGAGGCAGGTCTGGTGGTCTGGTATTCCCATCTCTTTCAGAATTTTCCACAGTTTGTTGTGATCCACACAGTCAAAGGCTTTGGCATAGTCAATAAAGCAGAAGTAGATATTTTTCTGGAACTCTCTTGCTTTTTTGATGATCCAACAGATGTTGGCAATTTGATCTCTGGTTCCTCTGCCTTTTCTAAATCCAGCTTGAACACCTGGAAGTTAACGGTTCATGTCCTGTTGAAGCCTGGCTTGGAGAATTTTGAGCATTACTTTGCTAGCATGTGAGATGAGTGCAATTGTGTGGTAGTTTGAACATTCTTTGGCATTGCCTTTCTTTGGGATTGGAATGAAAACTGACCCTTTCCCAGTCCCGTGGCCACTGCTGATTTTTCCAGATTTGCTGGCATATTGAGTGCAACACTTTCACGACATTATCTTTCAGGATTTTAAAGAGCTCAACTGGAATTCCATCACCTCCACTAGCTTTGTTCATAGTGATGCTTCCTAAGGCCCACTAGACTTTACATTCCAGGATGTCTGGCTATAGGTGAGTGATTATACCATCATGGTTACCTGGGTCATAAAAATCTTTTTGGATAGTTCTTCTGTTTATTCTTGCCACCTCTTCTTAATATCTTCTGCTTCTGTTAGGTCCATACCATTTCTGTACTTTATTGTGCTCATCTTTACATGAAATGTTCCCGTGATATCTCTAACTTTCTTGAAGAGATCTCTAGTCTTTCCCGTTCTATTGTTTTCCTCTTTTGCTTTGTATTGATTGCTGAGGAAGACTTTCTTATCTTCTCTTGCTATTCTTTGGAACTCTGCATTCAGATGGGTATATCTTTCCTTTTCTCCTTTGCCTTCAACTTCTGTTCTTTTCTCAGCTATTTATAAGGCCTCATCAGGCAACCATTTAGCCTTTTTTCATTTCTTTTTCTTGGGGATGGTCTTGATCACTGCCTGCTGTACACATCGCAATTTCTCTGTCATATGCATACTAATTCATATTGGTAGTATTTATCACACATGCTGAATTTACCAACCCAAGTCCTACAGACACCTTGGAGAGTACCATCCCTAAACTGAAGTCATCTTTAGTGCATCTTTATCACAATATTGTCATTGCCCCAGCATCTAATGTTCATGCCTGTGTAGATACCTGAGCTGAATCTGAGGACAAGAAGAGACCATATTATGTGTTGCTAAGTATGAGGCTAGATTTGAAGGGCAGATAGAATTTCGTGTGCGTGTGTGCTAAGTTGCTTCAGTTGTGTCCGACTGTTTGTGACTCTATAGACTGTAGCCCACCAGGCTCTTCTGTCCATGGGATTTCCCAGGCAAGAATACTGGAATGGGTTGCCATTTCCTCCGTCAGGGAATCTTCCTGACCCAGGGATCGAACCCATGTCTCGTATGTCTCCTGCACTGGCAGGTGGGTTCTTTACCACTAGCACCACCTGGGATGCTCCGATAGAATTTAGGGATGTGCCCTAACAATTGGCTGGGTTAATGTAGGAGGAGAGGTTGAAAGGGTATGGAGATGAGTTATCAGAAAGATTCTGAAAAGCCTGCCTTCTGCCCTGCCCACTGGGAGAGAGCTGGAACACACAGGCTTGGGGGATTCTGACAGTGATGACTGGCCTGGGCTCTCATAATATGTGTCAGTGTTTGCCATGTAACGAGGAAAACATCTCCCCATCCTGCCCACCCCATGACCTTGGCTTAGGCTTCATCTACAATTGTAAGAACTGATGATACTTACAGACTGTTTTTGTCTTTAAATCATAAATAAAATAGACATGCTTCCCAACTCATTTGAGTGGGCCAAAAGCTTTTTCTGAAAACATGGAAATATTAAAAAAAACAGATATATTCTACTGTCTTCCTAAGAAACGAGGAAATAACTCTGTTTATATATGATCATTTCTGTGACTGATTGCCTTGTGTAGAAAAGTCCTGCAAGGATAAAGCTCTGAGTTGTGTGTGAGTTTCATTCATGCTTTTATGCAGGCTTTAGTTTTGTCATTGCATTCAGTTCATTTCAGTTCAGTCACTTAGCAGTGTCTGACTCTTTGCAACCCCACGGACTGCAGCACACCAGGCTTCCCTGTCTATCACCAACTCCCGGAGCTTGCTCAAACTCATATCCATCAAGTCGGGGATGCCATCCAACCATCGCATCCACTGTCTTCCTCTTTTCCTCCTGCTTTCAATTTTTCCCAGCATCAGGGTCTTTCCCAATGAGTCAGTTCTTCCCATCAGGTGGCAAAAGTATTGGAGTTTCAGCTTCAACATCAGTCCTTTCAATGAATATTCAGGACTGATTTCCTTTAGATTGACTGGTTGGATCTCCTTGTAGTCCTAGAGACTCTCAAGAGTCTTCTCCAACACTATAGTTCAAAAGCATCATTTCTTCAGTGCTCAGCTTTCTTTATAATTCAACTCTCACATCCATACACGACTACTGGAAAAATCATAGATTTGACTAGACTGATCTTTGTCAGCAGAGTAATGTCTCCGCTTTTTAATATGCTGTCTAGATTGGCCATAGCTTTTCTTCCAAGGAACAAGCATCTTTTAATTTCATGGCTGCCGTTACCATCTGCAGTCATTTTGGAGCCCAAGAAAATAAAGTCTGTCACTATTTCCATTGTTTCTCCATCTATTTGCTATGGAATGATGGGACTGGATGCCATGATATGCCATAATATGTCTCTATTACAGTTTATTCATCTATACTCATATTGTTTTTTTAATTTGGCTGTGCTGAATCTTCATTGGAGTATGCAGAATCTTTAGCTAAGGCATATGGGATCTAGTTCCCTGAACCATTGCATTGGGAGCACTGAATCTTAGCCACTGGACCACCAGGGGAGTTCCTACATTCATATTGTTTTATATTTAAGTTTCTCCCTTGATTTTTCCTTTTATGGAATCCACTTATAAATTTTTCTTTGGATGTGTGTGTGTGTGTGTGTATATATATATATATTAATATGTATATAGGCTTCCTCGGTAGCTCAGTGGTAGGGAATCTGCTTGTCAATGCAGGAGCCACAGGAGACTTGAGTACAATCCCTGGGTCAAGAAGATTCCCTGGAGAAGGAAATGGCAGTCCACTCCAGTATTCTTGCCTGGAAAGTCCCATGGACAGAGGAGCCTGGTGGGCTACAGTTCATGGGGCCACAGAGTTGGACACGAATGATCGTGTAACACTCACTCAATCTGTATATCTATGTCTATCTATCTATATATGTATGTCTGTATATGTATTTGTATGTATAGATAGATAAATAGGACTTCTGGATCATAGGGTGTATCCATCTTCAGTTTTGCTAGATATTGCCAAAAAGTTTGCATGTACTTACAACAGTAGAAATGAGTTCCACTTGCTTATCATCACCAGTACTTGATGCTGTCAGACTTTTTATTCTTGCCAGATTGTCGAGTGTGAGATGGACACTCTCTCATTTTCACGTGACAGACGTCATGTGCTGGCCTTGGAGTCCCTTTCCTGCGCATCCCTCCTGTCCATATGGCACACACAGCCTACCAAGGCAATACTGTGCTGATGTGCTGAAATGGATATTCACTGCTAGCCTTTAGTGAGTGTTTGCTTCTGCTGGATAGTCTCCTATGTTCTTTTCACAAACTATCTTACTTAATGCTCACAATAACCTAAAAGAGGGAGAAAGCACTATCTCCATCTTACAGATTTCTTTTTTCATTCGTTTACTCATTCAGCAAAATTTTTTTGTTATTGTTCAGTCGATCAATTGTGTCCAACTCTTTGTGATGCCATGAACTGCAGCCTGCCAGACTCTCCTGCACTATCTCCCAGAGTTTGCTCAAATTCATGTCCATTGAGTCGGGGATGCTATCTAACCATCTCATCCTCTATTGCACCCCTTTCCTCATGCCCTCAATCTTTCCCAGCATCAGGGTCTTTTCCAATGAGTTTGCTCTTCCCATCAGGTGGCCAAAGTACTAGAGCTCCCGTTTCAGCAAAATTCAGAGAGACTATTCTGGACCAGCTGCAAATGGAGTAGAACCTCAGACTTCCTAAAAAGAGGCAGAGTCTGATGTGGCCCTGTGATGCTCTTGTCTGCTAAGATCCAATGTCCCCTCCAGATAACAACCCACTTTCCCATTGGGGTGGCTACTTTTCCTGGAATGTGTGGCCTTTGTGGAAGTGGGAAGGAAGCTTCCCACTCTTGAAGCTTAAGGTCTGGATTTTCCCTGTCCTGCCTGTAGAGCAGGGAACAGGGAGTTAGATGTTGTCTCCCCAGTCTTTGAATCCCAGTGACTCCTGGGCGAGGGCCAAAGGGAGAGGTTTCAGGTCCCTCGGGTGGCCCTGGTGGGCAAAGCTGCAGAAAAGGGCATCTCTGACCTTCTCCACTGAGAGAGAGCTGCTGTGTGTCCTGCCTTCTACTTCCCAAGCCTTGGAGCTCTGTCTGTTCATTCCCTAGTCACCTGTCCTCTACGTGAAGTTCCTGACATCCTTCTAAGAAAGTCCCTTCTGAGGTTCATGCGTGCTTGCAGGCTGAGTTGCTTCAGTTGAGTCTGACTCTTTGTGACCCTATGGACTATAGCCCGCCAGGCTCCTCTGTCCACAGGATTCTCCAGGCAAGAATACCGGAATGGGTTGCCCTGCCCTCCTCCAGGGAGTCTTCCTGACCTGGGGATGGAACCCGAATTTCTTATGTCTCCTGCATTGACAGGTGGGTTCTTTATCACTAGTGCCATCTGGGAAGCCCAAGTGGTTACAGAAGGAATGAAATGAATGAGAGAGTGAATGAATGCAGAAGACCCTCAGGTGATGCTCGCGACTGCCTTCCGCCAACACCCTGATGCCCTCCTAACAGCATAGATTACTCACAAGTTCTCTTTGGCATGTCTGTCCGCCCACCAGGTGGTAAGCCCCATGAAGACACATCCAGTGTCTGCAGGCTCCCAGTACATCCCCAGCTCAGGGCACAGAGGCGTACTTATCGTTGGCATTTAATAAGTATTTGAATTAATTACATAATACCTCATGGATTACCCAGAGAGAACAGACAGTGGCAAGTAGACATGTGCCTTGTGAGCACAGATGTCTGAACTGGAGCCTTGGCCCTGCTGTTCACTGCATGACGGAGGCCCACCCCTCTCCACGCTTTCTTGCAAAATGAGATGTTGGTCTCTGAAAATCTGTTTCTGGAACCTCCACAGCAGCTCTAACTCCATGGAAATGACTG
The DNA here is from genome assembly GCF_000754665.1 of Bison bison bison. Classification (NCBI taxonomy): domain Eukaryota; kingdom Metazoa; phylum Chordata; class Mammalia; order Artiodactyla; family Bovidae; genus Bison; species Bison bison. The sequence goes on from NW_011494879.1 coordinate 10,645,998, forward strand.
TGAGCTCCCCAAGTCAAGGACTGTATAATTTGGATCCTGTCCCAGCACCCAGCAAAGTCGGCAGTTAGACATCCTTGGTGAATGTCTACCCACCTAAAAGTTCTTGCAGCCCAGTTTCTGCACTATGACCTCCTTGAGAGACAAAAGCATCTCCAGGTCAAATCTGTGTCCTGTGAGTAGGGAGCAGCGCTCACTTATTCAGCTGGAAATGTTGAGGCCAGGACCTGCGCCTGACACCATGCAGAGGCAAAAACAGCTTGATTTCTGCCCTTGGGGAGCTCCCTATTGGGCTGAGAAAGGAAAAGGGTCCCAAGATTCAGAACAATACAGTGAGGTGAGCACACAGCAGGAGAAAGCTATTTTCCCCCAGCTATGGGTTTCCCCAGAGGCTCAGTGGTAAAAAATTGCCTGCAATGCTGGAGACCTAGGTTTGATTCCTGAGTTGGGAAGATCCCCTGGAGAAGAAAATGGCTACCCATTCCAGTATTTTTGCCTGGAGAATTCCATGGACAGAAGAGCCTGGTGGGCTACTGTCCATAGGGTAGCAAAAAAAGAGTGGGACACAACTTAGTAACTAAACAACCAGAGGTCTATGGGCTGATCTTACATACCAAGGGAAAATTATCTGGTCCTTAGAAATTCCAGAAAAATACATTTGTGTTAGGAAAAACCTCTCTGGGTTTAGGGAGTCATTGGCAACATTCCTTGGAAGGGTGAAGTCTTTACCAGTTGAAGATTTGTGTCTTGAGTAAGGGCAGAGCCTGCTGCCATGACAACAGGGCTTGACTCCTATCCCAGGGGTGGAGTTCCCTCAAGGGCCCAAGTATCCAGGGAGGCAGGTTTGGGGGCTCCATGATGGAAGATGGACCACTGGTAAATTGGTGGACTTTCCCTAATAGTCCCATACAGTCCATAGGATTGTAAAGAGTTGGACTTGACTGAAGTGACTTAGCGTACATGCACATAACCATTTCGTAAGTCTACTACACACCAGGTGTTTTTTTCACAATCCCTCGCAGTAACTGAGGTTTCCGGTTTTGCACCCATCTCGGCTCAAAGCTAGAGAAACAAGCATTTCTAGTAACAGAGGGAATTTGCATAAACAAGAGCGATCGATTCTGCAGTGGAGAAATTACTGAAACTTTTTAACAGGGATCTAATTGCACGTCTTCACACCTTCTGTCGCCAGCTGAACATTGCATCCTGGGCTCCAGATTGGCCCTCTCTGGTGTTGCTCTGGTAGAGGGAACACGGGGTGGCTGCTGCTAAATTTGGTGTGTTTGGGAACAACATTGAGACAACGTGGGTACATGAGAAAGGAGTTTGGGGGCATCTGTCTGAAGCCCCGTGGGCTGGGCGTGGGGCAGGCATACCACCCCTTCACGTGGCCCTGACCAATTGCTTCCCGCGGTTGCTGGGAGGGTCCGGAGGACCAGTGATCTCTGCTGAGGGTCCTCGGGAATCTTTGGTGACAACAATGGCCAGGGTAGCAATGACCTACATGGCTTACAAGCTACTAGGAAGCAAGGGAGGAGCTGTGACGGGGGCGCCTCTGGAGGAAGCTCCAAGCTGAAGGGGACGAACTTGACCCAAGGCTGGGGAAGGTTTCCTGGAGGAAAGGGAATTTGCAAGGTGGGGCAAATGATAGTACTAAGAACAGGGGTGTCTTCTAGGAGAGGAAGCCACTTGTGCTGCAGACACGGGTGTGGGGTGTTGGGGTCAGGGAGAGGCTGAAGTGAAAGGAGTCACCAGGAGCCCCGGCCTTCGGGTCCTTTGCTTCCGTTTTCTCCTTTGTTCCATCCATCCTCCCACATCTTGCCTCACGGAACCCAGGCCCTTTGCCTGCTGTCCCTTCCTGTGTCCTTGGCCCCTTCTTCCTGCTCTGAGGAGTCACTGAGAAGTCAAAGCTTCCCCTCCGCCCTTGAGTCACTCACGACCTAGCACAGGAGATGTTAGAAAATGGCTCTTGGCAATCCACTGTAATGAACTAGAAAATGATGGAAAATCCAGAGAAAGCAGCTCACTCTGTCCTAGAGTTTCAGACCAGGCTCACAGGGCAGGGACAGTGGAGTCGGGAAGGTGTTAGGATGAGAGGGGGATGTTTCTAAGCAGAGAGAACCGGCTTTGCCAAGTTAAAACCTTGGGATGTTCAGGGCCGGGAGGATGTTCAAGGGGCTGGTGGCTGCTGAGGTTTTGTTTGAAGTTGGGGTGCTATGTGTTGGGCCCAGTGATGGCACTCAATGTAGAAAGACCTTTCTTTAGTGGAACCCCTCCAGGCTGAGCACTTACCACAGACTGAGGCTGGGACTCTCACCAGGCTCTGGCAGGTCAGGAAACCGCGTCTCACAGGGGCTCAGAGCCAAGCCTGAGTCTTGGAGCTTTTTCCACCCAGGTCATATATCTGCCTCCTCGGCCTAGGGTAGAGAGAAATTGCTGTTTCTTCTGAGTTTGCTGATGCCCCCTGGAGAATTCTATGGAGGACCTTCTAGTCTCGATCTATGTGGTCCGGGTTCTGGCAGGCACAGTGTCCAGGGCTCTCACCTCCCCTACCCGCCCTGCCAGACTCGCAGCCTCTGGGTGCCCTCCTGCCAGGCCATCCTGTGGCCACAGGGACCGGGGTGCGACCACACTTTTCCGCTCTGCACGCGGGTGTTTATGTTTCTTCCCCAGATGGCCTCGCGCGCCTCCCCGGCCCCGCCGGCTTCCAGAGCATTTATCAGGGCCGGTGTATGTTTTTCTTGTGTGGGATTTGAAATGATTTCTTTAAACAAGGTCTACGCTGCGACTGACTTCCTCTCTTTATTTAGAGTGGTTTGTTTTGTAATAGGGTTCTTTTAACTGGCTAAATTGTGGGAACTGGGGAGGAAAAAAAGAGAATTTACTGACTTCATATAAATACAAATTACTTTATCTCTCTTTGAAGACTTCCATGTCTTTTCCTTGAAAACGCTGGAGCCAAATTCTTTGGGGGTCCCTTTCTTGTCAGAATTGTTATGATGGGAAGGCTACGCTTGCTGTGAGACTTCCATTCCGGGGCTGACTTTTACAAACAGCTGTGGTCTTTATATGGTGCCTTGTACATTTCTTTCAAAGCAAAATTCATGCCCATTAATTAGATCATCACGACATAAAATTCTGTTTTAATGCGATGTTCATAACAGCCCCAAGAAGTGAGGAGGGAAAGCAAAATCCCTCTCAGTTGATGGAGGAAGAAGTGGCTCACCAGTCCGATTGCGGTCCTGGTCTGGGAGGTATTGAGTCCCTGGTTGAGTAGATCCATCACCCACGTGTTGATTCAGTAAATATTTCTGAGTGCCCGCTACGTGGCATGCTCCGAGTTGGAAGTGACCCTGACAACGAATGGTCTCACTTTTCCCAGTGACGGGTCGAGTCCTCCTGCCCCCAGCAACGTGCAGGCTGTAGTTCCCCTGCATGTGCTCGCATGCTTCCAGTGATGGGGAGCTCACCACGTATCAAGGCAGACCGTGCCAGCCGTTAAAGGCTCTGATCATTGGAATCCTCCCTTACACGGAGCTGAAACCACCCCCCTGTATATTTCACCCATGCTGCCCACTATATATTCCAGCTTGTCCACCTCACGCTCCCTTCTCTGAGGGGTTTGTCTTTGATCTGCTTGACACTAACCTCTGGGTCCCTTATCACAGGTGGGGCCTGTCCAGACTCTGGGTGGAGTCTCCTAGGTTCTCATTCTGGGCATTGAAATTCAATCCATGCAGCGTGTGCTGGCCTTAGCTTGGTGTTGCCCCATCCCTGGGGACTGACATTGGCCTTGTGCTGATGGAAGCTCCCAATCTTCCTCCAGCACCTCCTGCTTGGGTCCTTAGACTGGAACAGGGAGATAGGTAGCACATTCATAGCCTCTTGGTCGAACCATCACCAGCTTTCACAGATCCCTTGGATCCTAACATTTCTATCCTTGAGGTCACCTTTCCTCCAGTGGTGGTTCATCCACACCGGACTAGCCCTCTGCCCACTTCCTGTCGCAGCACTAATTCAATTGCTGCTGAGCACTGAGCCCAGGTGAGGCCCTCTGTTTGGTTCTCTTTGGATCACTAGCAAGTGAACCTTGCAACCATGCCATTTTCCAACTTGTCCATAAGGAGAACATGACCTACTTTGTCAAATGTCTAGCTGAAGTGTGGATTCATTTCATCCACTGGATCTTTCTGCTATCTCAGGCCAGGGAACCTCTTAGGAAGGAAATGAAATGTAAAATAACTTATTCTTCAAGCTCATACTCTGGTTCCCAGAGCACAGCACTCATCTCGTTTCTCTCCAGCTGTTCACCAATCATCTGTATACTTACCTATGCTAAACAGGGATAGAGTAAGTCTCTCTCTCTCTCTTTTTTGGTTTATAGTTGCATGGGATTAGGGAAAGGAGAGTAGTAGAAGAAATGAGAAAAGTTGTTCACAGCCTTGAAGGCTATGCTAAGATGTCTGTAAGCAGCTCTGTCCAATCTGGGACAAGCACGAGATGCAGGTTCCATTTTTTTGTTGATTTCATATCCATTCCACCTTCCTTGTTTGCGGGCTTCCCAGGTGTCCCACACTGTCTAGTGGTAAAGAACCTGCCTGCCAATGCAGGAGACATAAGAGATTCAGGTTCAATCCCTGGGTCGGAAAGATTCCCTGGAGAAGAAAATGGCAACCCATTCTAACATTCTTTCCTGGAGAAATCCATGGACAGAGGAGCTTGGTGGGCTACAATTCACAGGGTCACAAAGAGTCGGACACGACTGAAGTGACTTAGCAACCTGTGTTTGTAGAAGGTTTCCAAGTAATGGCTTAACAAGATGTAAAACTGACAGCCTTGGTCTCCTGGCTACATATTCTGCAGCACATAATCCTTCTGGAGAGGGTGACTATATAATATATCTTGCACACTCCGACTCAAGTGTGAGAGGGGTGCTATTAATAATTACACCAGGATGCTCGGAGAAACCGAGGATGTCCCTGGACAAATCCTGCGAGTCCCACTCAGCATCCATCTCAGACACTCTGGGATCCTCAAGTCTCTGCCTGGGAACCAATGAGGATTGTGTGTCACTCTGACTCTGCGTGGGGCTGCAGGGGTGGAGAGTGGGGGCCGAGGGTTTGGCTAAGAAGCCACATGTTCTGGGTTTGCTAAAGTCTCAGACACATTGTGCCTGGAGCGTTTCCCTCTCGCTGGCAGAGTTGTGTATTTTAAGGCAAAGTCATTTCATATGGCTTAATGCCTTCACATTCAGCTCATTGAAACCTTCCTCCCACAAGCCTTGTGCTGTCGAGTGAGCCCTCCCTGTGAAAGGCACTTCTCTTTGAACTTGGAAGGCTGTTTATTTTTGGACTGGAAACTGGAAACCTAGAATTCCCTGAAGCCACCAGCTTCACTCCTTCTTTGCGGTGATAACCCGTGGAACTCTGAATGATAGACTCTGGAAGTGCCTCACGGGTGGGGGGCTGGGGAACCCGACAGGTCATTTCATTCCACCAGCTCATGTTACAGATGGGCAAACCCAGGTTCAAAGAGCGGGGAGGGACCGAGTGAAGATCACCCAGCGTTTTCCTCCCTGTGCTTGGCATCCTGGAGGAAATGAACCACACAATGTGAATAAAAATCCATTTTCTTACATGCTGCCTCGTGGGCTCTCATGATTCCAATATATTCCCAGGCTGTGTGCAGACCCGCCTCCCTGCTTCACTGTCAAGTTCAGAGCTGAGTCAAAGACCATTCATTATGAAGTCAGAGTGGGGCCGGGAAGAGTCCACACTACCTGTCCACAAAGCTGGACGCCTGCATCTGAAGAGTGTTAAATCAGAACTAAGTCGAAACATTTAGCATCTTAGCTTTTTGTCCCAAGTCCTGGAATATCCTTTATGTTGTAGAAAACAGGAGTATCTATGGGCTGTTCACTTATTGGAATGCATTTGGCAGCTCTTCCCCCACCGCCGCACCACCCCCCCGCCACCCGCCACTCTAGCCACACAAATAACAACTTTCATTGTGATTCTTTCACCATTTAACAAGTAGTTGTCACATTGAAATTAAATGAGACTCTCCTAACAAGCCAGGTAATTAATACCTGGGTAGAATTTAGAGGAGAAAAAGGCCCAGAGAGAACAAGTGAGTTCCTCAAGGCCATATGGCGAGTCAGTGGCTTGCATGGCCCAGAACCAAATCAGCTGGCTCCTGGGAAGTTCTCTTGCTCCTGATGTCATAGGAATTGGCAGTCACTGCAGTGGACAGCTGTGGTAATGGCATGGTGGTAGTGGTGCGGCAGCTGGGAAGAAAGAGGGGAGGACAGGAGTGCATCAATTTGCTGGGCATCTGTGACCTAGAACCACAGGTTTAAACAACACAGGTTTATTTCCCCTTACTTCTGGAAGCTGGAAGTCCAAGGCCAAGCTGTAGGGTTGGTAGAAACCCAAGGTCTGTCTCCTTGGCTTGCAGATGGCTGTTTTCTAGCTGTGTCTGCATGTCACCCTCCCTCTGTTCACATTTGTGTTCTAATCTCCTCTTCTTGTAAGGACACCACTCTTATTGGATCAGGGTCCATGCTAGTGACCTCATTTTAACTTTATCACCTTTTTAAAAAGAGCCCATCTCCAAATGCAACATTCTGAGGTACTGGCGGGGGGGGGGGGTGTGGTTAGAGCCTCAACACAGGAATCTTGAGGGACACAATTCAGGCCATCACAGGAAGGAAGAAGAGAGTGTGGGAGGATGTTGGAGGAAACTGTGAGAAAGGAGAGAGCTAAGGAGGAGAAATGGAGGAGAGAGACTGGGACACAAGCACCGTACGAGGCAGAGCGTGGGAAAGCCCAGAGGAAGTGCCGCCATGGTTCCTGCTCTCTCGCCGACCTCCCCACTCCTTCCCAGCAAGCCTCTCCTCACTGGTTTTCTTTCTCTCTTTCTGTGGTTGCCTTCCCTCTGGTCCTCTCTACTGCCTTTGATTCTAGCTCTCCAGAACTCTCTCAGCCCCTCCCTCTCCAAGAAAGCTGAAGGCCTGGGGGTGTAGAGTGGGAGGCGAGGAGAATTTTTTGTGTGTGATTATTTTCGTAAGCAGGCCCAGGTTTTAACACAAAAGCCACTGCAAAGAAACAGGGCTTCCCGTCTCCGCACAATTAGCAAAGAAGCTGGATTCACCCAAAAGGGGGCCTGTCTGTCCCAGGTCTGCCTGATCCTCTCTGCTGGGTGTTGTCTTTGAGGTCTCTCCCTTAATATCTTCTGATCTGGGGACCATGACCACACTCTCATTTCTGTCCTGCAGCAGGGCTGCCATGTCATCTACGGGTGGGAAGAGAGGGAGGGTGGCTTCCAGGGGTATCTGCTATCCTCAGCAACAGGCACTGTGGGGCCATTGATGTCACTCAACTCAGCTCCTTCTTGGAAAGACAGGGAGATGGAGGCCCAGAGAGGAGATGTGACTTGCTCAAGGTTGCACAGCTTAGCAGTGGCAAAGCAACATTCTGACAGCCAACTGTCTCCTATCTGAGGCCCCAGGCAGCACGCCAGATCACTGTCCCTGTACAGTTTCAGCTCCCCTCCCTGGTCCTCGTCCCCTCCCTTTGCTTGTTGGTGGATGTGGGCATGGGAGAGAGCTGCCATGTTCTGTAATTGGTGTCCCACACTTAGGGCCAGAGCCCTGTCGTCAGACTTCCAGAAACATCCTAGGAAAGAAGACAGCCTTGAAAGGGCCTTCATTTTCTGGCACTTGGTACCCCGAAGTCACTGCTTCTCAGAGAAGGAGGGAGGCCACCAGCGAGTGAGAACAGAGAAGCCTTTGAGAGGAAAGGTTTAGACAAAACTGAAGAACGAATGACTCCAGACTTGCCGAGAGAGATACAGAGCACAGCGGGAGACAAGCCTGCGGGTGGGGACTGAGGCCCTGGGGCCTGTCCAGACTGGGCCCCCCCTACCTGCAGACAGGGCACTTGAAACAACAGACTCTGATTCTCTCGCAGAGCTGGAGGCTGGAAGTCCAAGGTCAATTCGTAGGCAGGACTGTGATCTCCCTGAAGGCTCTAGAAGAGTCTGTTCGCTGCCTTTCTCTCACCCTCCGTTGTCACCAGCCATCCTTGACTAGGAGACGCTTCACTCCAACCTCTGGCTCTGTCATCACGTGGTCACCTTCCCTCTGGGTCTGTGACTCCGTGTCTTCCCTTCTTTTAACGACACCAGTCGTACCAGGTTTAGGACTTGCCCTTCTCCAATACGTCCTCATCTTGATTAATTATACCTGCAACCATCCTATCTCCAAATTAAGTCACATCCTGAGGTTCTGGGAAAAACTTGGCTTTTTTTCAGGGGGATACAGCTCAACCCCGTACAGGGTCTCAGGGAAGTGAGGTAACTGCAGCCTTGCTCAGGCCATAAGATGGTGGAAGACGCAGCTAAAATCAGTGCCGGTCTGACCTTGGCTTTTGAACTTCCCTGACAGCAAATGGGGGCCTCCCCTGTGGCTCAGTGGTAAAGAATCTGCCTGCAATGCAGGAGCTGCAGAAGATGCGGGTTTGATCCCTGGGTCGAGAAGATCCCCTGGAGGAGAGCACGGCAACCCACTCCAGTATTCTTACCTGAAAAATCCCATGGATAGAGGAACCTGGTGGGCTACAGTCCACGGGGTCACAAAGAGTCAGACAAGACTGAAGTGACTTAGCACTCATGCATGTACCGCAGCAAGTGGACACCTGTAGCTTCTGTTGGTCTCCAGAATAGACCCAGACATGTCAAGAAAGGTTCAGGGGCTGTGGTGCCTCCTTGTAAGTCTTCATGAGAGGTGGAGGCTGGGCGGGCCTCTGTCTTGTCCACGGTTTGCCTCTTAGAATACAGGCCCAGGGAGAGACCACTTAGAGCCAGGTATGTGGGTTACTGCCACTGGAGGTTGAAATCATCACATCCCTGGAAAAGCCTTTAGTGGGGAAGGGATTTCTCTAAATAATAACAACAGCAGCTAACGTCAGGTGTTGCTATGTGCCACGTGTACTGTACAGAAACCAACTAATCTAATTTTCCCAACAACCCTGTAAGGTAAGTACTATTATTATCCCTATTTTACAGATGGGAAAGTTGAGGCACGGGAAGCCATTAACTTGCTCAGGGTCACACAGGTGGGTCATGCCATGTGGGTCCAGAGTCTGAGCTCCCTGAGCACATGAAGAGGGTCTGAGCAAGAAAGCTCTAAGGTTTTTTCCCGTCGCTGAGACTTTGAGTCTCAGTGTGTTCTCCACAGGAGCCATCCTCAAGTCACGTACTTTCTGTACTTTTTTGTGGCCTTTAGGCCACGCTCCACCTAAGGCCAAGGAGGCAAGACACTGCTGACTCATTCTTTCCCAGCTGCACAGGCTGGGAATGGAGCCAGGCCACTCGGCCAGCTCGGTGGCAGGTGCCGGCGGCTGTGGTTTGGCAGCCGGTCAGCACATGGGATGTGGTTTCACTGGCTGACCTATGCGGAGGGCAGGAGGTCCATGGAGTTCAGGCTATGGGACCCTTCTGAGAGTGGTGAGTGTGGGGAGAGGAAAGACATGCAATCCAGAATGCAACGAGATGGATATGTGAAACTGAAAAGCCCTACACGGACTTTGCTCAGTGCCAGGGTGGAGCATGACTGGTCCACGTGCTCCTCAGGGATCCTCCCTGGGATTGTGGTCGTCTAAGCGGGGTTGGAAAAGAATTTCCAGAAGCAGAGTACTGCAGAAAGGAGTTTATTAAGAGCAAAGAGCAAAGATAAAGTGGGTGTTGCGATCACAGTGGGCAACCTCCTGACAGACCAAGGAGAGTTGACGGGATGCTGTTAGGGAACAGTGGAACGGCTCAGGGGAGGGCGAGCGCTTTCTGTGGGTTAGTAGGCAATTTGGATAACTGCGAGACAAAGAAAATTCCTGCCGGAAGGGTGGCATTAGGTGATTGGTTAGGGCACTGAAGGATGTGCACTGGGGTGGGCATTTTTACCTAATATGGGATCAGGGAGCTGGCTGGTAAGGATCAGAGAGGCTATTGGCAACAGTTGTTATGGGACTCAGTTCAGAGATGACCTTGGTTGGTGTGAGGCTCTGTACCTGTGGCCCTGGTACAGGGATCCACACCTGCGGGCTGAACCCAGGCTGCTGACAAGCACTATTCATCCCTCATTGTTGACCTAACACCTCCCCGGTGCCCGGGAGGACCAGGGTCCCATGCCGAAGGGACCTCTTTTGGCCAGTGCTTCTCAGAGATGTTCTGAGTGCCAGCACCCAGTAGCAAGTTGGAGTGGCCAGCCTCACCCACTGCCCTAAGAGCTGAAAGGGTCAGATTCATGGCTGGTGGGTGCTCTACTCACCAGGGAAGTCCTCTTACGTGCGGCTGCAATGGGACGAGGGTTTCTCTAAACTAAGCTCACAGGTGGAATGAAAATTCTAGGAGGGTCTCCTGGTTCCTTCCCTAGAAACTCCTGCTCCACATTTCCTAAGGGAGTTTTGTGCCTGAGAGTCCCTTCTCTTTTGTTTTTGGATGACAGGGGGGTGGGCAAAATCCTGGTACCAAAGAAAGCAGCTGGCCAAACCCTGATTCCTACTGATTAAGACTGATTAAGGAGGAATTCAGTTTCAGTTAGTGGTTCCCAGGCTTGTCAGATGATAAAACCCTCTTGATCAGAACTTTCCTGTGAAGAACCTGACAAATCTTTAAAAGTAAGTCCCTTCCCCAACTTTTATCATGGAGTAAGACCCCAAGGGAAAAAAGTTGAATTGAGCTAGAAATGCAATTCACAACGCATTCATCTTGTACTTGAGAGATCCTGAAGGAATCAACACTGATAAAACTGAAATGTAAAAAGCCCAGTGGATGTGAGAAAAGGCTTCAAAAGCACTGCAAATTTTCCACCTTTAATTTTAAATATTATTATTTTACAAACACTTCATAGCACTTACTGCAAGCCAGACATGATGCTTAACAAATATTTGCTCATTTAATTTTCATAAAATCCAACAGAAGCCCAGTGAGGGTAAGTCACTTGCCCAGGGTCACATAGAAGTGGTGGAACCAGATCTCAAACCTTGGCTGTCTGGCTCCCGAGTGTTCGATTTAAACTTCTAAGCTCTACGTGTTTATAAAAATCTCTTTTCACTTGGCCACAGGGCAAACCCCCTCTTCCTAATCATTGTAAATGATAGAACAGTTTCGTCCTGGTGATCTCAAATACTTCCTCTGTGGGCTCCAATTAGCGGTGCTGTTTTTTATATGGGGCCCGATCTGCCTTTCTCTTTTGATGGAGAAACATGCTTATTGTTATGGCAATCCCAAATGCCCCATGACAGCTTTTAAGTACAGATTTGAATCCCTTTGTTTTTCACCCCAAATGTTGAAACAAACCTTAAGAGCTCTGCTGAGTCCTGACAGTTTTCTGTGGTTCTCAGATATTTCAGACTGGTTTGGGAGCAAAACACATGATATTCTGCTTCTTTCTCTTGCATAGTTTATTTTTAAAAGCATGCATCTGGCTGCTTTTTCATTTCCCAGAAGGAGGAGGGAAATTGCTCCCCAGAAGACGAGTATTGGATGGGAACTTCTCCCCAAGGCTGGAGGTAGCTCCATCCGGGTCTAGTTCCTTAGTGGGTGCAGCCCCTTGTCTGATCTTGTCCTTTAGCCTCAGGTTCAGAGCTTCCAGGCTCTTCCAGGAATCCTCTGAGCTGCTGGGCTCCCTGCACATGGACAAGAAAGAAGATGTTGGTTACCTGTATGTGTCCACGTTTTCGGAGGAACCGTTTAGCCACCCTGTGATCATCCATGTTCAGGTCAAGTAGAGGACCCCTGTCTGGCTGAGAGCCTGTTGTCATAATCATCACTGGGCATTTGCTATGGTCAGACAGTTGGTAACTATATCATGAAGGCATTTTTTTGCTGCTTAGTTGCTCAGTTGTGTCCAATTCTTTTTGACCTAAGGGACTGTAGTCCACCAGGCTCCTCTGTCCATGGGATTTTTCAGGCAAGAATACTGGAGTGGGTTGCCATTTCCTTCTCCAGGGGATCTTCCTGATCGAGGGATAGAATCCACGTCTCTTGTGTCTCCTGCATTGGCAGGCAACATCTTTACCACTGAGCCACCTGAGAAGCCTGAAAGAATTTTTATCTCCCATTTAAAAAAATAACAAAACTGAGGCAAGGAGGAGCTTAGTGTCCTCCATGCCAAGGTCACACAGCTCATGAGAGCAGATCAACGACTGGAATCCGGGTTTGGCAGCAGCAGGTCTGGTCACTGCACACCCATGGATCGAGGTTTCATCCTTGTCCCTCGTTCCTAATGCAGCAGCCTGGAGAGCCTCTGTAGGACCAAGTGAGCAGCAAATTCCCATGGATCGACAGCTGGAGACTATGTATAGTCTGAGAACTTGGGCTTTGGTTATAGCTGTAGCTTCATGATTTTCTTGGCGGAGCCTGAGTCCCACCAAGAAGCGCAAGGTGTGAAATTCACACAGCCTTTTGGAATCACAAGTACACTTTCACCAACAGCCTTAATCAGGGAAGATAACTTTAACCAGTAGGTTTTGTGCTTACTAGATACTTTATGCAAGAAGCTGAAGCTGATACTTGTGGGCAGCAGAAGACAAGAGTTCTGGCTTGAGATGAGGTTCCATTTGCTGCCCCTTCTCCAAGTCTAGGCACTGCCGACCATCATCGGTAGGATCTGTGGGGTGTGATTTGCCCAGCTGAGCCTCAATTTCTGCATCTGTAAACTGAGGATCACAGCTTCATCTGCTCTGGGTGGTTTCAAGGACTAAATGACATGGCATATAAAGCGCCTGGCAGTGGGAGGTGTGTCTCCTCTGAGGGTCTCTGGAACACAGCCAGAGCATTTGGCCCCCCTCTTCTGTCCCCCATGGGCATTCTCTCCTCTCTGTCAGACTTCTACTTTCTGAGCTCCCCCATCAGTTCAAGGTCTTTAACCAGTGTCACCCTGCCCCTGGGTCCTCAACAACTCCAGCCTGCTTGTTCCTTGTATTTTAAGATTCAAAGAATGTTAGCTGTAGACTTTTCATAGATGTCCTTTATCAGACTGAAGACATTCCCTTCTATTTCTAGTTTGCTGTGCTGTGCTAAGTCTTGTGAGTCATGTCTGACCATTTTCGACCCTATGGACTGTAGCCCGCCAGGCTCCTCTGTCCATGGGATTCTCCAGGCAAGAATACTGGAGTGGGTTGCCATTTCCTCTTCCAGGGGATCTTCCTCACCCAGGGATTGAACCTGTGTCTCTGATGACTCCTGCTTTGGCAGGCGGGTTCTTTCCCACTATTGCCACGTGGTCCTAGTTTACTGCTGCCGCTGCTAAGTCGCTTCAGGCATGTCCGACTCTGTGCAGCCCCATAGATGGCAGCCCACCAGGCTCCGCTGTCCCTGGGATTCTCCAGGCAAGAACACCAATCCTAGTTTACTAGGAGTTTTTAAATCAGTGAGTGTAGAATTTTGTCAAATGATTTTTCTTCATCAATCGATGTGATCATGTGGCACTTCTTCTTTAAAATGTCAACATGGTGGGTTACATTGATAGATTTTATAAAATCAAACCAGCCTTTCATTTCCAGAATAAAGGTCTCTTGGTTGCTATGTATTCAAATTTTTAAATACTGCTAGATTCAATTTGTAAATACGTTTTGGGGGGCCTTTGCATCAATGTTCTTAAAGGTGATCGATCTCTTTCCTGAAGCCTTGTATCATGTCTAACTCTTTGCAACTCCGTGGACTGTAGCCTGCCAGGCTCCTCTGTCCGTGGAATTTTTCAGGTGAGAATACTAGTTTTCTTTTTGGGGGGCTTCCCTCATGGCTCAGACAGTAAAGAATTTGCCTACAATGCAAGAGACTCTGGTTCCGTCCCTGGGTTGGGAAGTGATTGAAGTGAGCACACTTCTCGGACCCCAGTCACAGGTGCAGGAGTCTTGCCTCTTCCGGATGCAAGCACCCTCCTGAGGTCGTCTCACTGCGGCCAAGTGGTGCCTTGTTCTGTCCCTGAAGGTTGAGAACACTGAGACTTTGTCGGTGGACTCATCCATGCCACCCTAGAACTCAGGTTTCCTCACTCCTGTCCAGTCCTTGTTAATTTTTTTTTTAAGATGGGGACTTGGATTTCCGCCCCCCACCCCAGCTTCACTGAAAGGTAATTGACAAATATAATTGTATATATTTCAATAGTCCAACGTGATGTTTTAATATACATATGCATTGTGAAATGAAGACCACGATCAAGAATTGAGATAACTAACACATCCATCACCTTACATAGTTAATTCCTTTTATTTTTTTTTGGTGGTGAGAGTGTTTAAGATCTACTCTCAGCAAGTTTCAAGGCTGTAATACCATTATCAACTATAGTCCTCATGCTGTGTATTAGAGCCCCACTGCTTAGGCATCTTATAACTGGGTGCATCTTATACCGTTTGACTCATATTTCTCCATTTCTCCCAGCCCCCTGAAACCACCATTAAACATTCTGTTTCTATAAAATCAGCTTTTTTTTTTTTTTTTTTTTGAGCTTTCACATGTGCCACATACCATTCCTATTATCCATTCATCTCGTGATGGACACTTAGGTTGCTTCCATGTCTTGGATATTGTGAATTATGTACAGTGAACACTGAACTGCAGGTATCTCTTCAAGATCCTGATTTCATTTCCTTCAGATATATTCCCAGAAGCTAGCCTGCTGAATAATATCATAAGTTAGCTCTGTTAATACTGCGGGGGGTGGGGGAGCAGGAATCCTATTTTCCATAATGCCCTGTCCAATCTGATTTTCTCAGAAAGTTCCCACCCATGGGACTTCCCAGCTCACTGGAAGATTCTCAGAGCTTCTCTATTTTTCTCTGTCTCCAAAGCGTTTCCATGTGTAGCCACCGCCTGTAGGTGCCCATCCCCTGAGGGATGGTATCAGCGTTTCCGGGGGTTGACTGAATGGCCTTGAACTTCGAAGTCAGAACAAACACTCTGGGCCCTGAATGACATTCGTCCTCTCTCCCCTGCCTGGAGGAAAACCTCTGAATCTGTTCAAAACCTTTCACTTTACAGGTAGTGAAAAAAGGGTGAGAGAGGGGGAGACACCAGCTGGGGACTAGAACTGAGACCCAAGCTGGGGCTTTGAGGTGGGGATTTGAGGCTTTTAATAAGAAATCAATCATGGTTAATCGGAGAAGGCAATGGCACCCCACTCCAGTACTCTTGCCTGGAAAATCCCATGGATGGAAGAGCCTGGTGGGCTGCAGTCCATGGGGTCGTGAAGAGTCAGACACGACTGAGCCACTTCACTTTCACTTTTCACTTTCATGCATTGGAGAAGGAAATGGCAACCCACTCCAGTGTTCTTGCCTGGAGAATCCCAGGGACGGGGGAGCCTGGTGGGCTGCCGTCTGTGGGGTCGCACTGAGTGGGAAACGACCGAAGCGACTTAACAGCAGCAGCAGCAGTACCATGGTTAATAGTTCGCCAGTATTTCCTTGATCCTATGATACCCTGCTAGTCCACTTACCTGGATGAGCTCAGGCATTCTTCACAACATCCTGGGAGGGATATTGCTGCTTTCGAGTTCATTTCTGGAAAGGTTAGATAACTTGACGAAGCTCATGTACCTAGTGCCTGGGGAGGCCCATGGGCCAACCAGGAGCTCCAAGCTCAAGGCCATTGCACCCAGCCACGCTCACCTCTTCTGTTCCTCTGCCTGTTCCCCTATTTCTCAGTGTTAGGATCTCTCTGCCCCCAAATGAACGGCCTTTGTTATGCTTTGTTTTCCTTTTAGGGATGCCTGATCAGCAGTAGGGCCTCCTCAGTGTTAGTGATATTGACAGGGCTGTCCAGGGCCTGCCCGCACTGAGGAAGGGTCTTGCCTGGACTTGGCCTGCTGTGCTGCGGACCTGGCCTCCTTCCAAAGCCCACATCCTCTCAAGATCTGGAGACCAGGAGCCCTTCCCAGCTCAGTCAGGACCCGGCTGAGGGGTGGCCCCGGGGCAGGAGTGACAATGCATCTAAAATTACCCCAGTTGAAGGCCGTGTGCCCTCCACCCTTCCTGCATGCCTCCCTGAGACTGGACCAGTCCATGGAGAGGCCTCTGTGGATTGGATGGTTTGTGTTGAAGTTGTGCTCCCAGCCTCTGGGCCCTCTTGGGCTAGAGTTCTGGGAAGACTCCCTGGAAACACAGCTTGTGTGAAGCAAGCTTGCCGTAGTGTCTTTGGAGCTGTGGAGGGTTCTCTGGGCTTCTGTGTCCCCTCTCCTTCTATCACATTTGCCTAAGAACTCCTATTTATCCCACAGGTGTTCACCTAGATGCCTCTTCCTCCAGGAAGCCTTCCTTGCATACCTCCCTCCTGCATCCATTAGGTTGAATGCCTTTTCCCAGCCAATGCTCACCCCTCATAGGACTTTTCAGTATCTGCCTGTTTATGAGTCTCTCTTTTCAAGTAAAGGACCAGGTTCACTGCAGTATTCCAAACTCCCATCACAACACTGAACACATAAGAAGTGCTTAATAATAGGGAACAATAGTCGATGTCCTGTGATAAACCATAATGGAAGAGAAGATAAAAAAGAATATATGTCTATGGGCACCTAAGTCACTTTGCTGGACGGCAGCAATTAAAACCACATTGTAAATCAACTATATTTAATAAGGAAATAAAATTCAGAATGTAAATCTGGGGGAAAAAAAGGAAATGCTTAATAATATTTGTTGAATTAACTAATTAAAACCAAAACTTCAAGGATGAAGATGGAAGATGAATAGACACAAAGAAAGGAAACATTCCAATGTCCAGGCTGTAAAGGAAGAAGCATGCTTTGTATATTTTGTTTTAAGGAGCTACGAACTCGCAGGGGTTTCTACTGGTACCTAGACGTCTTTCGGAATTGGATATTTGGGATGAGACTTGAGAATGTCCTTGTTGGTAGGACTCTGAGAAGTCTTAATCCCTATTTTACAAAGAAGGAAGTGGAAGCCCAGAGAGGTTCACTACCTTGGTAGGGACACACAGCCAGG
Organism: Bison bison bison; assembly: GCF_000754665.1. Taxonomy (NCBI): domain Eukaryota; kingdom Metazoa; phylum Chordata; class Mammalia; order Artiodactyla; family Bovidae; genus Bison; species Bison bison. Next base: position 10,662,992 of record NW_011494879.1, read on the forward strand.
AAATGGCAGTTTGGGGCTGTCTCATTATTTACCATGGCTGGCGTTTACCTTCAGGGGCTTCAGCACGGGAAACACCCAGGTGCCAAGACAATGACCCATCACTGGGAAAAATATGGTGATGGAGGCAAGGGCAAAATTACCATCAGAGCAGAAATGCATGCCTAGAGGTTTGCCTTTCGGACCAGGGTGGGAGGCAACGGGAAGAGTGTGTACGAGGCAAGGAAGCTGGAAATGCCAGGATCCTGGGGAGGGGACCAGAGCTTCTGTCCCCACCTCACAGGCAGCTGTTGAATTGGAATGAGCTGGCAGCTTGGGAAGGATTAGCATTGCTTTTGCTGGGCCCTAAGGTGAGGTCATGCCTGGCCCCTGAACTGTCAGCTTTACCAATCTTGTCTCTTCCCAACAACAGGAAGGAGTCAACTCCTTTTCACCATCTTCACCACCAAACAAGCCAAGTTTCCTGTTCTCAGGATTCCTGGAGGTAGAAAGACTTTGCTAAGAGGGAGAGAAGAGCTTTCTGGTTGGGTCTTTGGGCAAGTCCTGGCCATCTTCCAGCCCTTCCAGCTGGTGTCATCCTTCTATCCATCTATCCAT
>NW_011494879.1:10663685-10698627 GCF_000754665.1 Bison bison bison
AGCTCTTTTCCCTGAGATGAGTGATGAATGCGCCAGGGGATTAGCCGTCTTCCCGGCCCTGGCGGTGCCAGGAGTGAGCGCATTCCTGAAAGGCCAGAGCTGATGGATGCCTCGGGATGGGGGGTGGGGAGGGGAGGCTTCGGGCAGAGGAGCCGCTGGAGTTTGGGAGGGGATTCCTGACATTCCCAGGGCTGGGGGCAGAAGCGCCTGGAGCCGTGATGGACAGACAGCTGAGAGAACCAGCCCAGACCAGGTGGGGGGCAGTGGCAGGGCCTTGATCCACACCTCCGGCCCACCCCACCCTCAGCGCCCTGGAATGTTATCTTCCCTCTAATCACCCGCAGGCCTCAGGCTGGGGAAGAGGGGGTGGCACCCCTGTGCTTCTGAGAGGTGGCTCTTACTGGGCGGGGAAGGGGGAAGGGGATGGAGGATGGTGGCCTCACAGTGTGGAAAGATGATGCTATGGCTTCCTGAATCCCACCCGTTTGCATCATAGAGGACACCCAGAGTGGGAGGGTGGTCAGTCCTATGAGTTTCCCGTAAAGAACCTTAGGGCATCACCTCCTCCACGTCCTTATTCGGTGTTTGAGGGGGTCTTAGGGCCCAAGGCACATACCAGGACTCCTGATGTCTTTGGTTTCATAATCAAACATTCTTTATCAGATACCTCAGTTTCCCCACCTTTAAAGTGTCTTTTATTTTATGTGGACCATTTTTAAAGTGATTATTGAATTTGTTGCAATATTGTTTCTGTTTTATGTTTCAGTTTTTTGGCCACAAGGCGTATGGGATCTTATCCCAACCAGGAACTGAACCTGGATTTCCTGCGTTGAAAGGTGAAAGGTGAAGTTTTAACCGCCGAACTGCCAAGGAAGTCCCTTCATGTCTTTTCATACTTTTCATTGAACAAAATTTTTGCAGATTAGAGGAGAGAAGAATGTGGAAGACTGGGGACATGAAATGTTTCACCTGTGCCCAGCTGAGCCCTGGTGACCAGCACTGGGCCGGGGTGTCTGCTTGAGGGGTACAGGCAGACCTCGTCTTACCACGGGTTACTTTATAGCGCTTCACTTTATAGTGCTTCACAGATACTATGTTGATTACAAGTTGGTTTGTGACAACCCTGTGTTGAGCAAGTCTATTGCAGCCATTCTTCCAATCGCATTTGCTCACTTCATGTCTCTGTGTCACATTTTGATAATTCTCGCAATATTTCCAACTTTTTCATTGTTGTTATATTTGTTATGGGATCTGTTATCCATGATCTTTGGCGTGACTATTGCAAAAAGATTAGAACTTGTTGAAGGCTCAGATACGACTAGCATTTTTTGGCAATAACATATTTCAAAATTAAAGGATGACAACTTTTTTTGAAACGAAATACTGCTATTGCACACTTAATAGACTACAATACAGTATAAATGCAACTTTTATACACACTCAGAAACCATAAAATTCATGTGATATTGGCTTTATTGTGGTGGTGTGGTGAGGGACCCTCAGCATCTCCAAGGTATGCTTGTATTTCTCCCCATGTTATAGAAGCAAAAACTTAGGCTGAGGGACCTCAAGGTCACGCAACAAATCAATAATGCAAGTCAGAACTGGGTTGATTCATAAGTAGCTGAGCAAAGCTTTGTGTTGGTTTCTTTCTTTAAAGCAGAGAAGCCTGCTGAACCACACCTCAAATCTCAAAAGTAGACATATGATGAGCAAGAACCATTCTCTTGTAGTTTACGATAACTTACTTAAGGACAATTGACCTGAACACATAAGTTGCTTTTAAAAATCTTAAAATTGTAAGTAACGTGGCCACGGTCATTCCCATACACCCATTCACAATATGTATCCACGGATACTGCGGGCTTGGCTCTGTGTTGGCTGCGTGCTGTGCAGGCTTGTGTCAGTCACCGAGAGACCGGTACCCGTCTTGGTCTCACTCCCTTCCCCATTGCATCTGCCTCCGCATCTTGAAACACGTAGCTGTTCTGAAAGTATCCGTTATATGTCAGAGACGTCAGAGAGCCCAGGGGAGGCTGGCTCTATTTTTCCTCACCCTGGAAGCTAAAGACTGTATCTCTTGAGGGACACTACCCTTGAATAATAGCTGGAAAAAAACTGATGCGGCTTCTTGGCGCAGTCCCTTATCAGAGCTTCCTGAAACCCTTCAAAGGAGCAGAATGATGGGTGGGTGGTATTATACCCATTACCTCATCTCCTTTGCTGTCCTCCTTTTTTCTGGTCACATCAAACAAAAACAAAACATTGGCCAACACGATCCTTAGGGGCTGTTCTATATTAAGATGAGCAATTGTGAGGAAATCTAAAATTAGCCCGGGGTTAACCAGGTCCTGTTGCCAAGATGGATGACTCAGTTTTCAATCGCACAAGCCCTAAATCCCAATGGTCCTCTCAGGGCAGCTCTTGGTGACATGGGCAAAGCGTACGTCGTGACATCGTGTGGCTGTAGGCATGGGACGAAGGGCACTAGCTTCAGAGTCGGGCAGCCTGGGTTTAGATGCAGGCTCTGACCCTCACTAGCTTCAAGTCCAAGGGCAGCCTCCTCAACCTCTGAGCCTATTTCCCCATATGGAAAGCCCCGTTTCATAGGGTTGCTGTAAAAATTCAATAAGATCATGTATGTAAAGGTGAACCTCACATAATTCCTGATGCAATGGTTCCTCCTCATAGGTTGTGGTTTCCTACCCAATTCACAGTCACAGCCCAGGTGGCTCTGGAAAAGACAGTCTCCTCTTGGGTATCTGGGTTCAGCTCCCTCTTGCTCCATCTCCGGGATTGGCCCAACACCCTAGTCGTCCTCACTTCTACCTAGCCAGTATGGCAGTTGGTACTGCCTAAAATCCAATCAACATTCTGCCCATCTAGGGGGTCAGATGTAGAAGACTCAACTCCAGAGCGTGGCCATCACCCTGAAAGCAAGCAGGGCATATACCTGGTAACAAGGAGAGTAACTTCTGCAAAGGCTACTTTCATCCACCAACCTTGTGCTTTCTTGGCCAAATTTGGTGACATACAATTCTGCATGGAATGAAAATTATTGACTTAATCATGCTGGGTGTCTAGTTGCTTCTGGAAAACCTAATTTCTCTGCTTTGGTAGTGAGAATTAAGGTTCAGAAGCAACTGAGGACAGGTTAAGAGATGCTACAGAGAAGCAATAGCTAGAGGGAGCGGTTTTGGGAAAGAAAATAGAATTAGTCGCTGAAGACAGGTTGGTGTCACTGAGTGCAGGGACACCCAGCCCTCAGCTTGGTGTTTTCAGAGGACAACAGTAAATCAAAGTACGTTTAAAGTCACCAATGTTGTATTCATTACCAAGTCCAAGCTCATTGCACAACAGGCCAACAAATTTAGAGATGAGGTGTTGAGGCAAGGAATAGAGATTTCGTTCAGAAAGCCAGCAGAGAAGATAATGGACTAGTGTCTCAAGAACTATCTTATCTGAGTTAGAATTCGGGCTTCTTTCATACTGCAAGGGGAGGAGTATGGCTGGTTGTGGCAAACTTTTTGGTACAGGAATCCTTTGTTCTTGCAGCTGTCCTCATAGATCTGGTCACAATATTCCTGTAAACCTCCAACAAGATAAATGCTATTTTCTGTTCTGAAACTTTTGATCTCTATTTGAATGGAAAAGCATTACACCTTTAAAGGTCAGAGCCTTGAGAATAGACTGTCCTATATATTGCAGGCTGTTGGCAACATTCTTTTACAAAGGTGCAGGGCCAGCGTGACTAAGCACAGGACAGGGAGCACAAACATTAGAGCTAAAAGAATAGATCCAATATGGAGTCGGATTTGTTCTTCTCTGTTACACCCTGTACTTTGGTAAAGAAGTCGGGGATGCCCTCTAATCCATTTCATACTCCCAACACAGTGGCTGAAAATATAAAAAGCTTATCACTTCAAATGGAAAATGTCAGTAATCTGGAACTTTGGCTTGTATGGAACAGTTTACTCACCTCACTTGCAGAAGACAGGCAGAGGCTGTAGGAAAGGTTTTCTCTGGCTTCAAAAGGAGTCATAGACTGTGTGGGGGAGGGGGCACAAGGGAAATCTCTGTACTTTCCACCCACTTTTGCTGTGAACCGAACATTGCTCTGAAAATTAATGTCTATAGAGAAAACAAAAGGACTAATACGGGCTTGGCATAGTTTGGTTTTTAATATTCCTGTCTCTAACATCGAAGGGGCTTCCCTGGTGGCTCAGTGGTAAAGATCTGCCTGCTAATGCAAGAGATGCTGGTTCCATCCCTTGGTTGGGAAGGTACCCTGGAGGAGGGAAGGGCAACCCACTCCAGTATTCTTGCCTGGATAATCCCATGGGCAGAGGAGCTTGGCGGGCTAGAGTCCATGGAGTTGCAGAAGAGTTGGACACAACGGAGCGACTGAGTGCACAGCACCTTCTAACATTGAATAAATGAATATTTATCACATTTGACTTCTCATGGGTACAGATTGTACCTCTAAGACTCCATTTCCTTACCTGTAAAGTGGGGATAAAGCCATCATGTATCTTCCAGGACGGCAGGGAGAATTAGACCCAAGACGATTATGAAGCCTGGGCACAGAGCTCAGTCCTGTGGATATACCACCAGCATTCAATTTCATGGAACTATGACTGCTTTTTGGACAGGACTGAAGAAGGAGAACTTGACTGAGGCCAGAAATAGAGAACATTTGGAGTTATCAAGTCTCTGCTCTCAGGAGAAGCCGACTGTGTCTTCTCATGAATCCTATCTGTGATGAAAGTTCCTTTCCCATCCCTTCTATTGCCTTCCAGTCCCTGCCTCTCGAAGCACTGTGAGCATCTGAGAGCTGGGAGGGAGAGAAGGAACTGTCCCCTGAACCTGGGACTCTTTAAACTGAGCAGGAGCTGATGGGTCCCTCAAACAAGCCTGTAATATGCTGTGGCCTCTTGAGGTATTGGGCTCTGGTCCCCCTTGGGGCTCTTCACAGACATCTTGTGAAGGCTCCTACCCACATTCAGGCAGCAGAGAGCCTGTGTGCTCTAGGAGGAAGGGCTTATGTCTCCTTCTTTTGCATCCTCAGAAGGTGGGCATGAGGGGTGTGGAAGGACTCTGGGATGAAGAGTCAGGTAGATTTGGCTTCTTGGAGCCTCAGTTTTCCTAAGGCAAAAGCTTCGTTGATGGTCTCTGCCCCGGGAGCCTTCCACTTGAGAGCCTCAAACAGGGTACCCGGTTTGTAGATACCTTGGGAACTGCCCGCTGCAGATGCTGAGTCTGAGGAGGAGAAAGGTCATTTTGGATGCTGAGGGTCTCACCATCACAGTGTGTCCCCCTCATCTCCTCTTTCCTCTATAGGGGTGTGGAGCTTTCATCACGGCTCAAGTCTATATGTTCCATCCTTGAGTTCCAGTTGGGTCAGCCTGCCCAGATTCCCACCATGGAAGCCATGCTGGGAGAAGCTCTACCTTCTCCTTGCTCATTCACACTAAGAGCCTGTCACCAGGAGAGGGGAAGGGCCATGCCCTGGGTCACGTGGCCTGGGGGTTGGGAGCAGGGTTGACCCCAGTCTCAGGGCTCCCAGACCTTCCTCCACCACTGGCACTCACAGCCAGCTGGTCTTTCCATCCTTCCATTGCTCAATGCCGAGAGCACAGTAACTGAAACATTTTATCTCCTGATATGTGGTGAAGGGAGTGTCTGCAGGACACCTTCCAAAAATAATATTTTTGCTCTCTGGCAGCAAAATATACAGAATTCGTTCTTGCCATTTTTGAAGCTCTGGCAGCAGCTCAATGCATTCTTATTTAGAACAATACAACAATCTGACTTCTGTTTTGGCCCCCTAAGTTCTTTTGTCCCATCCAACAAAGTGTGAAGTATGCACTTCCCGGAGTAGGATGACAGCTCCTCACAATGTAGAAAGAATAACAAACGAGCCTGAGGCAGGGCTGGGAGCTGGAATCGTGATCCCAACCCCTTTGAACTCCTCTGTCTGGGTTTCCAAGAAGACCAAAAATAAGTAGCTGGCAACAACTGCCTGGTTGCGATGGGTCGGCAACACCTTCTGGTTGTGGTTTGCAGTCAAGGATGGTTCGATATCGAAGGTTGTCCCTAACCAACCCCCATATACCTCAGTCCCTTGATTTGTTCTGTCCTTTTGACAAGGTGACCCCTCTACCTGAGCACCTACTACTTTGTCTGAACCTCACAGTTGCTTAGATGTTATGGCCTCTGAAGACTTCTCTTGGCTCATCCATCTGTTTAGTAAATTTTTGCTGAAATCTACAACATGCCAGCATATTCTAAATGGTGATGATAGTGATGCAAACACAGGTTAATACTCCCTTCTTTGCACTACGTGTATTTATGGTCCTTCATTTTAGGCATGTGGAAACTGGGGTCTAGAGTGGGGAGGTGACTCAAGCCAAAGTGATGTAATAAGCGACCTGAGAACACAGAGGCACTAGGAGGCTCTACCACTGCTCAAGTTTCTGTAGATGCCCTGGGTTGCCCTTGCAGGCAGCTGGTCACTCCCTCATCTCTGCACAGTGGCAGGAGACCTCTGAAGGCCCCGAGAACAGGAGAACATGGTGGGTGGCTGTGCCTTATGCCACCCCAGGAGGTTGAGGTGCCCGCTAGATGGGGCAAGAGGAGCTAGGCAGGAGGCTGGTGGAGGGGTGGGTGATTCCAGTGATGGAGAGGTGATGGAGGCCAGGGTGGGGCACCCACCAGGGAAGAGGCATAGACTGGACTCTGCGAGGGAGGCATGTGGGGCTCCTGAAGGGGATGCTGGGCAGGGTGCCTGAGGTCCCTGGGCCAGGACAGGTGAGTGAGGGTGTTGGGCTGTCGACTCCATGGCCCTCTAGGCTCCAAGCTGCCCTCTTCACCTGGCAAGGCCTCCAAGCACCACGTGACGTGACTTGTCTTTCTGTGACTAGCCACTGCATAGTAACACTCAAGACTCCTTCCCCACATTGCCTTTCCTCTGCACCCCCTTGCCTTTCCCGCTCTGACTCTCATGACTAATTCAACTCAGTATTAACCAGAGCTGCTATTGCTTGAAGACCTTGCTCCGTGCCAGGCACAACTGAGCGACTAGCACTTTCACTTTCAATGCTCTAGTTCAGTTCAGTCGGTCAGTCGTGTCCGACTCTTTGTGGCCCCATGGACTGCAGAATACCACTACTTCCCTGTCCATCACCAACTCCCGGAGCTTACTCAAATTCATGTCCATTGAGTCCGTGATGCCATCCAACCATCTCATCCTCTGTCATCCCCTTCTCCTCCCACCTTCAATCTTTCCCAGCATCAGGGTCTTTTCCAATGAGTCAGTTCTTCTCATCAGGTGCCCAAAGTATTGGAGTTTCAGCTTCAGTATCAGTCCTTCCAATGAATATTCAGGACAGATTTGTTCTGGTGCTGATCACATCTTCAACCCCCATGGTACTACTCATTACTGACTTTAAGTAATAGATTTGAAATAATGACTGCATGGTGGTTATAAAGACTCTGTGCTCTATATATAGAAGATATATATATATAAAATATATAGGTTGTATAGAATTAGTTCTTCATATACATATAGAAGATATAGGTTATATAATGAATTCTTCATTATATATATATAATATATAGGTTATATAGAATGAGTTCTTCATGTGATTGCCTGGAGCTTATATCTGTGTTTAAAGTTTAAAGTAGTGAAATGATGTGAACCGTGAGGAGTATTCTTTTGTTAAGCAAGTGCAAAATTTAGTTTGTACATAAAATATTTTACAGAATTTGCATAGTATCTTTAAAGTGAAATGCATTTTTCTTCTGTAATTGTTAACTATTCGCTTTACAACTAAAGAAGTGGAGCTTCCCTGGCGATCCAGTGTTTAAGACTCCAGGCTTCCACTACAGGGGGCACGGGTTCAGTCCCTAGTCTAGGGATCCCACATGCTGCACAGCCAAAAATAGATAAATAAAATACATATTAAAAAAACTAAAGCTAAAGAAGTCATCAAGAAAGCATTGATGATAGCTGAAAATCGTTTGGTTGTACAGAGGAGGGGGTGTTAGAAAAATCATAAGATCTGGGTATCAGATACACTAGACAAGCCACTGGGCAAGAATCTTTTTCAAATGCAAGCCTGACCCTGCAGCCTCCAAAGCTTCAGGCACAAACCCCAGAGTCTCAGCCCAGGTGTTTCCTGCCCAAACACTGCTCACCCAGGGGCAGGGGCAGTTTCCAGGGCAGAAGTGAGTTGATGACCGGGTCCTGGGGATGGGCGGGTGATGTGGCGGGCTCCTTTAGCTGTGAGGCCTTGGACGGCAGGCTCCTCAAGACCCCACCTCTGCCTTGGGCAAGGCTCTGACCCTGTGGGGGCTTTGGTTTCCTCTCCCTGCACAGCGAGGGCTCCGGCTGGACGCTGTCCAAGGACCCTGCCATGCCCCGAGACTCATTCTCCTCCCACGTCCACTGTCAGCCTAGGCTGGTAGAGTTCACTATCTGGAGAGGATGGGGAAAAGATGCAAATTGTTTGTCACCCAAGAGAAAGTCAGACCAATCACAGCTTTGTGAAACTTTTGGTCACCTTTCTCAGCCTGTTCCCTGCTTTGGCACCAAAATAGACCCCTAATTTTCCATAGACAAAAATTGTTTCTTCCCCACTAAATTATTTTTCCTTCGTTCTTTTTATGTATATAGACATTTGTAGGGAGTGAAGAAGTTGAACAAAATAAGTCACATGGTTGTAATATCCCTGTGATATCCCTCCAAGCCATTAGCAAACTGAACTCCTGCTGAAATCCCTTGGCTTGCAGGGCAAATGAAGAGAGGCAGTGTTTACAAGAGGGGGTTCAGGCTGGAGGAAGGGGAAACCCTTGGGGCTGGAATCAGACCTGCCTGCATATGCTGGCTTTCCTCAATCCTCAGTCACTCAGTTGTGTCTGACTCTTTGCAACCCCATGGCAGACTGTAGCGCACCAGGCTCCTCTGTCTACAGGATTCTCCAGGCAAGAATACTGGAGTGGGTTGTCATTTCCTTCTCCATGCTGGCTTTAGGCGAGTCCTTTCCCAGGCTGAGTTTCTCCCATTCTTCATATGGGGATGTTGATCCCGGTCCTCTCTTTCTTGGGATGCTCTGAGTTGCACTGTTCCAAATTTGCCAGGCTGACTGTTTTGACCCACTAGGTGCTAGGCCTGGGCTGGAGTTGGGGGTTTGGAGATGAAGGAGACAGCCCCTGGACTCAGGGGAATGGCCTTCTGCTGGGCTCCCCCCCCCCCAGAGAGCTCCAAAGGAGTGTTCACAGCAGGTGAAGAAGGAAGATTTGGGTAGGGGTTTGGATAGGACCTGGGTAAACAGAAAGGAGGGAAGAATCTGTGGGTGGATAAATGGAAACAAAGTATCGATCTGTTGAGCAGAGTTTGGGCTGGAGATGAGGCTGGAAGTCGGAAACAGGACTGGGAAGGTATGTGGAGTTTGCCTCAGTGGTAAATGAAGAAAGGGCAATAGCTTCAGCAAAGGGAAGAGGTGGGCAATTAGTGAAGAATTTTGTAGCCTTCCAGGCCATGATCCAGGCTTTAAATCTTCATCATGGAAAAAGGTCACATACATGACCTCATTTACCCTCTCAAGCAATACCATGTGCAGCTCTTATAATTTACATGTTACCAAGGAGGAAATGAAGGTTCTAAGATTAAAGATTAGCGCAAAGTCACACATATGGTCAGGATGAAGACCAAGACCAAAACTCAAGTCTTTAGACAATTTGGTAAATGATCCCTTAGTTGGCATCTTTATCAATCAGAGTTCTTAACTGCCAGAAACTGCAGACAAGTTCTTAATTGCCAGCAATTGCAAGGAGTCCCTGAAAAGAAGATTCACTAACGGGGTGCTACTGAGAGTGCAGGAGGGCTGGAGACCCAGGCCTGGGATGGGCACCTTCACCACGAGTACTAGATGCTGGTGCTTGCTCACTGACGTGCCCAGCCTTGCACACTGGGCCCTGGACACGGCCACAGCTGCCAGCCAAGAGGGCACTGCTTCCCTGGAGCTTCATCTGCTGCAGGTTCTGCTTCTCCTGCCCCCTGACTGCCACCAAAGAGGGTCCCCATTTCCTGGATCACCAGCCCTGAGTCAGGTCTAGGCAGCTGCAGCTGATGGTGAAGGCCAAGACAGGAGCCCCCGCTCCAGACCGGCAATATCAAGACTGATCATTCTCGGCTTGTACCATGGGGACAGGCTCTGACTCCTGCTGAGACTCAGGCATGGCTAATGTACAGAACGGGGGTTCAGATTATTTTTTGGTCCAAGAGAATGACACCTGTCCACTCAACATCCTTCCTGAGCTCATTGTGTATGTGAGGCTGACTCTGGGGGTCCTAGAGAAGAAGAAGAAAAAGAAAAGGGCCATAGTGGGAGGGGCACAGTTTGGCGGCCACTGCCTGAGTTCTAAACCCAGATCACCCCTCACTGGACCCTCAAACACCTCACAAGATGGACAGGATAGGGCTTCTCAGATGAAGAAACAGAGGCCCAGGAGTGGAAGGGACCTGCCCAAGGTCACGGAGGTCACCACGGCAAGCTGGTCTCTTGGAGCCAGGAATTTGAATTCTAACCCAAACCTCCCTTGAGCACATGGAGACCAGGGCACCGCAGGAAGCAGGGCTTTTCTCAGAACCGGCTCTGCCTGTTTGACACATGATCTGGGCTGGGGCAGTGGGGCCCAGGGATATGCATCAGATCAGATAGGAGATGGAGGGTGGGTACACATTCTGTGAGCTTATTGTGCCTGAACTGAATCCCCCTCTTGTCTGTGCCTATCGAGGGGGGTCTGTGTGGGAGTGCTGTGCGTGGGGGCAGGACTCAGGAATGTCCGATCTTTTAGCCTGGAGGCTGGCGGATGGTTCCTCACGCATCTTCTGGTCCCATGGGGACCCTTGAGCACATTTCTCTGAGGCCACAGCTGGCAGCATCCTCAGCTCTCTGGGGCCTCAGCTGACTCTGGGTTCAAACCACCAAGTCTCTGCCCCAGAGCATAAGTGAAGGGTCCAGACTGGGCCTGACTGGTAACTGGGCTGTGGTCAGTTTACTGAGGTGCCTGAAGGCCAGTGGAACATCCTGGCCCTGGACCTTGGACCCTGGAAACCAAACCAGCCTGTAAAGGGATGGCCTTCCCATGTTTTACCTTGTCTGCCTAGATGCCAGAGCCAGAAAGAAACTCCTGTGATGACTTCGGCCTGTGAACTTGGAGAGCCTTCTGGTCCTGGGGGGAGGGGCCCTGAATTTTGAGTCATGTGACCCCAAACCAGCCCCAGATCTGCATCAGCGTCAGTGCACAGCCTGGACAAGGAGCCTCAATTTTCTCTCCTCTCGTAAGAGATAATCATACTGTGAGGAATGATGGAGCATGTGGATAGAACAGCAGACAGGACATTATGAGTCCCTAATAAGTGTCCCTAATGAGTTTGAGCAAGCTCCAGGAGTCAGTGATGGACAGGGAAGCCTGGCGTACTGCAGTCCACGGGGTTGCAAAGAGTCAGACACGACTGAGCGACTGAACTGAACTGAAATGAACTAAATGAGTATGTTCGAAAAGACCCTGATGCTGGGAAAGATTGAAGGCGGAGGAGAAGGGGACGACAGAGGAGATGGTTGGATGGCATCACTGACACAATGGACATGAGTTTGAGCAAGCTCTGGGAGTTGGTGATGGACAGGGAGGCCTGGCGTGCTGCAGTCCACGGGGTCACGAAGAGTCGGACACGACTGAGCGACTGAACTGAACTGAACTGAATGAGTGTCTGTGGATGGAGTGCGTGATAGGGTGGATTTACCTGGAGCGGCCCCTTGCAGGGGCACGTGGAGCTTTAGGATGGAGATGCTGATGGGATCTGGGGTTCCTGAGAGACCTTAAATATCTTGTCTGATGGCGTCATTTCTTTTTTTTTTTAAGTCTTTTTTGAATTTGTTGCAACATTGCTTCTGTTTTGTTTTGTTGGCCATGAGGTTTGTGGGATATTCGCTCCTTGAGGAGGGACAGAATCCACCTTCTCTGCCCTGGAAGGCAAAGTCTTAACCACTGGACCACCAGGAAAGTCCCCAACAGCATCATTTTAAAGGTGGAAAAACTGAGGCCTGGAGACAAGGAGGGACTTTCCAGAGGTCACATGGTGACTGAGTTCCATATCTAGTCTCTTGTCCTCAATCTCGCTGTATCCATTCCAGCTGGCTATCTTCAAACAAATGATGGAGGCCCAGCTGGTCAATGAATTATATGGGCTTTCAAATCATCATGATTATACTGGGGGCTCTGTCAAGGCCACCTGGCTTCATGAATCTCAGTTTCTCTTATCTGCAAGATGGAGATAGTAATGCCAGCCTCTGTGATGATTAAACGCCTGGTGCATTGAAGACACCGACAGGAAGATGAGGACAAAAGCCCCAGATGTGGTTGCCCAGATATCATCAGACCCCACATGTGCCCCGTAGATGCTGTTGTCTCTGGGGGCTTGCAGGGAAGAGTCCTTGGGAGGGCACAAAGTGGCCCCCTGGCAGGGAGTGCCCTTCTCCGACCTTGGTTTGCCCATCCCTCAAGTGAGGGGGATTGCTTAGGTAATTGAAGAGCTCTCCTTTCTCTGATGTTTAACCATTTCCTGCACATATTCATTTCAAAACTCCCGGCAGTGTTTCCAGGAGCCACATTTTCTACCAGGTCAGTTTAAAAATGATAACCAGGCAGCTCATTAATCCCTGTGCCCATACAGGCAATTCTGGGGGAAGAGGGGGCGATATATGTACTGCACTTGTGCACATGCCAAATTTCCAGCATCTCATGCTCTCCTGTAATAATAACTGTTGTTCCTACTAGATGGCTCACTTACAAAGGTCTGCCTGTGCCAACGTGCCTGGGGCCGGGGTCTGGGCGTGTGGATTTGGCAATCTCCTCCTTCTGAGAATGCGTCTACACCTGCAAGTCAATTAACCAAATAATTTCAGTAAAAAACCCACCACTTTATACCTGAAATATACTGATAATTGAGAGGAAAAAGATCTGTGGGAGTGTCCCTGACATTAATTATATGAATAATTGCCTCAGATATTCATTTAGCATGTTTAGAAGGAGTCTCACTAAAGCGAATTTTCCCCAAAACAAGACAGTTTCTAAATCTTCCCTTCCAAGCCCAGGAAGGTGAATCTTTGTCAGGGTCTTCCTTGAAAATCAGAATGGAGGGGAAAGAGCTTGGTCTGTGGGTTCAGGAAAACCTGGGCTGTAGCTCTGTCACTTACCGTTAGGTTCCTGTAAGTAAACCATTTCACTTCCCTGTCCTTCATGAGGATACATTAGTGGATGCTTATCCAGGAGTGGGCTCTGTCCTCAGGTGGTCCAAAGGTGTTCCCCGAGTGAGCGAGCTATCATGAAGAGAGGCCAGGCAAGGCTGCGTGGAACTCTCTCTCACTTTCTGCTCTCTCCTAACCCTTGCTGTCCAAAATTGTGGCCCAGACCTTCACAGGATGCTCTCCCTTTGCCTCCGTTCTTATACCTTTGGCAGCCTAGCAAACTGTTTCACAATCTCTGAGGCCTTCACATGTTTCTCTCTCTGTGAAGCCTTCCCTGACTTCACCCTACCTACAAATCCAGTCTGAGCTCAGTTCAGTTCAGTTCAGTAGCTCAGTTGTGTCCAACTTTTTGCGACCTCATGGACTGCAGCATACCAGGCCTCCCTGTCTATTATCAACTCCCGGAGTTTACTCAAACTCATGTCCATTGAGTCGGTGATGCCATCCAACCAATCTCATCCTCTGTCATCCCCTTCTCCTCGTGCCTTCAATCTTTCCCAGTATCAGGGTCTTTTCAAATGAGTCAGTTCTTCACATCAAGCGGCCAAAGTATTGGAGCTTCAGCTTCAGCATCAGTCCTTCCAATGAATATTCAGGACTGACCTCCTTTAAGATGGACTGGTTGGATCTTCTTGCAGTCCAAGGGACTCTCAAGAGTCTTCTCCAACACCACAGTTCAAAAACATCCATTCTTCAGTGCTTAGCTTTCTTTATAGTCCAACTCTCACATCTGTAAATGACAACTGGAAAAACCATAGCTTTGACTAGATGGACCTTTGTTGGCAAAGTAATGTCTCTGCTTTTTAATATGTTGTCTAGGTTGGTCATAACTTTTCTTCCAAGGAGCAAGCGTCTTTTAATTTCATGGCTGCAGTCACCATCTTCAGTGATTTTGGACCCCAAGAAAATAAAGTCTGTCACTCTTTCCATTGGAATGGCAAACCACTTCAGTATTCTGGCCTTGAGAACTCCATGAACAGTATGAAAAGTCTGAGCTCATCAGACCTTTATTCCCATCTATGTCCTCATGGAGCTAGAGACAAGGCAGGTCTCCAGTTTATACATGATGGAGTGAGGGAATAAACTGGAAGGTCCTTTTATAGATATATATAGACCTGAGTAAATGTGAAGAGGTGAGATTCTTCTTACTGGACCTCTTAGAGCTCATAACAGTGTCTGGTACGTGAAATGTGCTCAAGGAATATTTGTTGAAATAATAAATGAATGAGTGAAGTGGAAACTTCGTAATTATGTCAGAGTTAATGGAAAGTAGCTCCTTCATTTGAAGAAGGCAATGGCACCCCACTCCTGTACTCTTGCCTGGAAAATCCCATGGACAGAGGAGCCTGGTGGGCTGTGGTCCATTGTGTCTCTAGGAGTCAGATACGACTGAGCGACTTCACTTTCACTTTTCGCTTTCATGCATTGGAGAAGGAAATGGCAACCCACTCCAGTGTTCTTGCCTGGAGAGTCCCGGGGATGGCGGAGCCAGGTGGGCTGCTGTCTCTGGGGTCGCACAGAGTCGGACATGACTGAAGTGATTTAGCAGCAGCAGCAGCAGCTCCTTCATTCATTCCACTTTATTGCCTACACCAGATGTCAAAGAAAAAGAGTAGACAGTTCTTGCCATCATGGAATTTACATCCATGGGGAAAGGGGGTCATTACACAAGAAACTGCAATAAAATTGATAAGGGTAGAATGATACGGGGATCTATTGCAAGGGAAACAAATCTAGTCTAAGGGTCTGGGAAGTCCTGAAATAAAGTGGCTCTTAAGCTAAGTACTTATGCTTGAGAAGAAACTAACCAGATGGTGGGGTAGAGATATTTTAGTATCAAAAGTAGTAAATGCAAAGACCCAGAGGAGGGTGGAGAGCAGACGACAGTGGAAACTGAGGTTGATGGGGTAAGTGAAGGACATGTTGTTGTAAAGGACCCGAGAAGCCATGTTAGGGAGTCTGGGCTTTGTCAAGGGTAATGGGAAGCCAGCCAAGGATTTTTAAGTCTATAAGTGACAGGTTTTTAAAACTTAACCTAGCTACAGAATGGGAAATGAGTCAGCTATCTAGCAAGAGTGAAGGAAAAGCCATCCGATAGAACTGTACATTTTAGGAGAGTGAGATTCTAAAGACAAAGATGATACGTAGAATAAAAAGTGTGCATGGTTAAAAGGATCACTGAAATTCCTGTACATCACCGAATAGGTGAATTACGATCACACTGGTCCTGGACTCCAGAAGCTCACGGTGTGACTAAGAGGACTCCATCCACACAACCAGTAAAAGATACTATAAAGCTTTCCCCTGGGCTAGCAAGAGTCTCAGTAACTCTCAGGGAAAAGGATGAAGAGAGAAACCATGGGCTGAGATCTCCTGGTATGTCATTGTGTTGGAGGCCAGGACTGCCCAGGGTGCTGACAGGGACACATAGGATATAAGTGGAAGATGCAAGAAATTCTTGAGTAGAGCATGGAATGAGAACAGAGTGCAGGATAGATCAAAAGAAGGCTTACCTTGAAGGAATTATTGAAGGCTAAATGGTTGGAAATATCAGAAGGTGCTACTTTCATTAGACTTGATTTCTCATCTTAAAAAAAAAAAATAGTTTTTATCTTCAAGATGTGTCTAGAGACATTTGCCTAGACATTTGCCATAGGTTGAACTGTGTTGTTTGGGGTGAGGAAGCATTTGGCATCATATCAATGTGCACTGATAGGGTTAGTCTGAAAAAGTGAAAGTGAAAGTCACTCAGGACTGGATGACAGCCCACCAGCCTCCTCCTCTATCCATGGAATTCTCCAGGCAACAGTACTGGGGTGGGTAGCCATTCCCTTCTCCAGGGGGATCTTCCCAAACCAGGGATCGAACCAGGGTCTCCTGCATGGCAGGCAGATTCTTTACTGTCTGAGCCTGGGATATTTGTTCTCAGAAAGGAGCTAGATTGGGTGGGTTGGGTTATGCTGGACTGGATTGTTTGGATACTAGTTGGAAGATGATGGGATTTTTTGTGAGATGGAAACATTGAGCTGGCAGGGTTCAAATTTAATTGAGTTGCGTTTATCGTGGCTGAATTTCTTTGGTTATTCTGGGCTTCGAGGAGTTCATCTGGCTGACCTGAATAGAATTCCAAGTGGCTGACTTGGAAACAGTTGGAGGAGACTGGATGACATTAGGTCAGCATTGGTTGAGTAAGGCTGGTCCTTTGAGAGATTTCTCAAACTTCCTGTGTGTGGTGAATCCATTTGGGGGATATGTTTGCAGGGTAAGAGGAGAGAGCAGGTGCCTGTGGACCCACACCAGTGCTGTGGCTTCCCAGGCAGTCTGGTGGAGCTGCATCTTAGGGAAAGCCAGTTTGGACCCATTTTGCTCCCCTGTCAGAGATTCAGTTCTTTCTCTGGGTCTCTATCCCTCATCTATGACATAAAGAGACTGAAATTCCTCATAGTTCATAGAGCATGCCCATGCTTTATTCTGAGGGACCCTGTCTCCACTCCTGGGAAGTCGATGCCATTGTACTAGTGGAGGAGACTGGGCTTGAAAGATGACAGCTCTCCAAGGCCACACAGCCGGCGGGCACCTGCCATTTGTAGAGCCCTTCAGGTGGGCCTCCTTGTTGAACCCCTCAGAGTCACACTGGGGCTTGGCACTGGGCTCTGGGCAGGGGGTTCTGACCCGCCCATGAATGTACATGGTGCTGTCTGCCCATGGAGTGGCTTAGTTTGTCCGCCCATGACCTTCATGTTGATCTGACCCAGAGACCCTGTGAGGGAGCCACCCTGGGGTACACAGAAAAGCATGGGGTGGGGTGGGAGGAGAGGATAGTGGTCCCCAAAAGAAGGGAGGATGAAAGGAAGACAGAGAGCCATCTGGCCTTTCTGATCCCAGCCCCCAGCTAGAAGAGGGGTAGGTCAGTCCTGGTCAGTGGAGTCTTCCTGACCTGTGTACCTCGGCAGGACAATGTGATGTGGAAATGCCTGGAATGACAAGTCAGGAGACCTACAGTGAGTCCCACTAGGTGTCTTATTGGGTGAATCTTTCCATCAAAACCTCGGCTCCTACCTCTGAGAAGAGCTGTCTCCAGTAGGACTCTTGTTGGAAGGTGAGGGCGGGACTGAGCTCAGAACCTGGTGCATAGTAGGTGCTCAGCCTGAGATCACTTCTCTCATCTGCCCAGGGAGTACCCCACGTGCAGCCACAGAGCGTGAGCAAAATCGGCATCTACCGGGCTGGTCCCAGGTGACCTCCTATAACCCCTTCCACCCCAGGCAGGTCGGCTGACCTGTGACCCTGAGGTGTTGACAGAATCTCTGACCTCTGGGAAGGAGCAGGTCACTTTACTGAGTTTGTGCAAATAGATAAAGAACAAAGCGGCCCATAAATCAGGGCAACAGGAAAAACAAATAATCCTCTCCCCCCTGGGAAAGGAGCTGCAGGGCTGTGTCGGGGGTGGAGGAGCGGAAAGTGGTCCAGGAGAGTCCCCCAGGTTCCCCCGAGGCAGGGGACCCCTCACCCACCCAGCTGTGGTGGGGAGGGGGAAAATCTGGATAGAGGAAGGGACCCAGGGCCGCCCTGGCAATGCCCCTTGACTCCACCGATTCGCTAGACCTCAGGTCTCCTCTGGGAGTCTGGCCACTATAGGAAGCCTGGCTTGGGGGCTAGGGAGAGACAATCTCTTTTCTTTACAGGCATTATCTCTTGTCCAGTGTCATGGGAGGAAAGAATAAGCCAGGACTGGGCCTCACGAAGTCTCAATTAAGGTGTGAACTGACTGCTGACTCTGATGATAAACCAACCCCTCTGAACTCTGAGTCTCAGTTTCCCCATCTTTTAAGTGCAAGGTTCCTCCCTGTCCTGCCCGCTTCGCCAGCATGTGATGGAGGGACAGGAGACGACACGTGTGTAGGGATGGGGAGACATGCAGCGTCCTGGGAGCCAGCCACTGGTTCCAAACCCTGGCTCACGGCCGGGAAAGTATGGGCTGGTGAGCCCCTCCCACCTCGACTTGTTTTGCAGGAAAACAGAGATGGTGACAGTTCTGCCTCCTGGGGTTATTCTGAAGCATTGTTTAAGACACCACATGTTATACTAGGTGTTCCTTAAGATCAATATCTCCCCATCCTCTCTTGTTAAAAGCACACCTTTCTTCCCTGGCATTGATGCATTTCAGGGTAGCTTGAGGGAGTTTATGGAAAGGTAAAGAGGCAAGAGGAAAAACCTGCGTGGTGTGTGCCACCCTGGTCAGGCCCCTACCCTCCTGCCAGATGCTCTTGGCCATGCTGAATCTGCTCCATCCACGCTCACTCCAGACTCAGTCCAGCCTGCTCCCAGGGTGACCAGCACCCCTATGTCCCCAGGACTGAGGGGTTCCCTGAGATGTGGGACTTCTAGTACTGCCTGTTTCCTTTGAGCAGAGAAGCCCCTGCCCACACAGCACCTGACCAACCTAGACAGCATATTAAAAAGCAGAGGAATTACTTTGCCAACAAACGTCTATCTAGTCAAGGCTATGGTTTTCCCAGTAGTCATGTATGGATATGAGAGTTGGACTATAAAGAAAGCTGAGTGCCGAAGAATAGATGCTTTTGAACTGTGGTGTTGGAGAAGACTCTTAAGAGTCCCTTGGATTTGCAGGGAGATCCAACCAGTCCATCCTAAAGGAGATCAGTCCTGGGTGTTCATTGGAAGGACTGATGCTAAAGCTGAAACTCCAATACTTTGGCCACCTGATGCAGAGAGCTGACTCATTTGAAAAGACCCTGATGCTGGGAAAGATTGAAGGCGGGAGGAGAAGGGGACAACAGATGGTTGGATGGCATCACCAACTCAATGGACATGAGTTTGAGTAAACTCCAGGAGTTGGTGATGGACAGGGAGGCTTGCTGTGCTTCAGTCCATGGGGTTGCAAAGAGTGGGACATGACTGAGTGAACTGAACTGAACACAGCCCCTTGCTCTCCTCTGCTCAGACTCCCCCAACCCATCAGATGTCAGTTACGCCCCTCTCACCTTGCTGTCTTTTCTCCAAAGCTTCACCATCTGGAATATTGTATATGTACTTGTTTATTTGTCTCTCTTCCCTCTAGAATGTAATTTCTATATGAGCAGGGAGTTTGATTTTGTTTTTATTTTTTGAGAATATGTCCTTTAATTCTCTGAGAAACCCTAAGGGGCAGGCACTGTCACTGTCCTCATATGACAGAGAAAGAAAGAAGTCGGGGGATTCAATCGTTCGCCGCAGTCTTCCTGCCTTGAGCTAGTATTGGAGCTGCAGCCGCCCCATTCTATTTCTGTTTGTCGTTGTTGTTTTTGCCACTGTGTCCCCTGGAACCCAGAAGAAGGCTTGGCAGGTCTCTAGGTACTTGGTTACATTTTTATTGAAGGAACAAATGAATGAATGAATCTGTGGTTCTTGGATCTAGATAAAAGCAGAGAAAAGGCCAAAAGGGTTGCTTTTTCAAATGAGGATTAAGAATAAAAGTTTATGGCTGTCTTGCATTGACTGATGGGGTGTGGGCGCTCTCGCACAAAGCAGGAAGCGGGGTTGGAGGCTCAGACTGGAAAAGCAGAGACAGGGAAAGTGCAGGAAGACTTCAAAGCACCAACAGCTTCTCCTGGGCTGTGTCTAAACACGTGAGGCCCAGAAGTGAGGCAATTAATCAGGTAATTCCAGCCCCCTTCCACCCAATGGCCTCAATTATCTGGCTATTTGAAAACTACCCGTTTTATGGGTAATGAGTGTTAATAGGCTATTGTCCGGAAACAGTCTCTCCTCCGGTTTTGCTCTTTGGCATTCAAGAGGCCCCAGGCAGCAAGAAAGGTTCAGTTCCTGCTTTCAGAGTCGCAATCTCTGTGTCTTTAACAGGAGGACAAGATGGCCTTCTTCGGCAGGCTGCTGGTGAGATTACAGAGAGCACAGAGCACCTGGTCCAGGGTCCGAACCCTGGCTGCGAAGCAAACATCCTTTGCACTTTGGTCATCACCTTCACGTCTCTCCCCAGCAGTCTGCAGCCTGACCCGGTGATTACCTGCCTTCCAGGCCCAACTCGTCTTCTCCAGTTCTGCAGACTCCTCAGAGTGCAGCAAGAGAACTGTGGGCAGAAGAACTGCTTTCCATCCTCCCTGAATCTCTCCCAGAACAGAACTTGCCCTCCTGGGGAAAAATTACTGAGCCAAAAAATAAAGAGAGAGAAAGGGAGACTGAGTAGAAGAGGGAACTCCCATCTCTAGAGTTGCTCGATGTTGCAGGCCACCAATTGTGCTGGGACCTTTCAAAGCACTTTCTCGTTCAATCCTCACAGCGATCCTGCAGGGAAGGGTACTGTTATAATCCCATTTTACCAATAGGGAGACTGAAGCTCAGCGGTTTAAATAACTTGTCTAAAGTCAAACATCCAGGAAGTGGTGAAGCTGGGACCCAAACTCAGAGCTAATGGGGTCATCAACTCCAGGGATTTTCAGATACACAAATATTAAGTCTTAAAATAATCTATTATTTACCTTTCTGGAAAACACTCAACAATAAGAAAACAACTCAATAATCAACAAAGGGACTTCCCTGTGGTCTAGAGGCTAAGACTCTGAGCTCCCAGTGGAGGGGGCCGGGGTTGAATCCCTGGTCAGGGAACTAGATCCCACATGCTACAACTAAAGATCATGCATGCTGTGATGAAGACCGAAGATCTCCCGTGCTGCAGCTAAGACTTGGCTCAATCAAGTAAATAAACAAAAATCGTCTAAAATTGAAGAGCACAATATTGGTATAATTCTCAATGACCCAACTAGAAACACTGTATCAACTCTGCTAGTTGTGGTCAATGTTCAGTAGAGCTGGTGTTAGCCCTGTCACATGGCGCTGTCCCCAGGACAGTCAGCAAGCACCGAGCATCTACTGTATGCTTAGGTCTGAGATCCATGTCAATGTCTCTGAGTCTCAGTTTTCGCCCCTGTGAAATGGGATAACAATGTCCCACACACCTCAGGCCTTCCTCCAGGAGGGGCGGTGGGGGCCTGAGAGAGATCCGATTCAGGGTGGCCACGCAGGTAATGTCAGCTTCTTCCACCTTCCCTGCCTCAAATGGACAACAGTTTTTGTGACTAAAGACATCAGGGCTGCAAGGTCATCTCCCAGGGCTGATTTGTGAGGACATTATGTTTTCCCAAAGAGCTCCCTGTGCATGATTTTCTTCCAGCCTCATGAGAGCCCATCAAGGTTGGACAGGGCGGCCTGGAGGCCTGAAGACCCGGCAGAGGAGGACGGTCCCAGGTCCCCCAGCATGAAAGTGAGGGGCTGGGGCTGGAACCAGATCTCCCCCTGCCCATCTGGACTATCCACAAGACTGAGACCGAAAACCCTCCCACTCATCAGTCCTTGGGAGGAGGAGCCATCTTTCTGCTTCGTAAGCTTCCTGGTCTTTTGATCCTGGTCAGGTTGGCACCTTGACAGGGAGGGTGACACAAAGCGATAGCCAAGGACTGTAGAAGTTGGGGCGGGCCTCTACTCTTGGGGTCAGGTAAGGTGGTCCCTCTCGGGGAAGGGGCCTGGGATCGCGCCCGTGAGCCCAAGGCTGCCGCAGCTCACTCACCTGATGGTGTGCTCCTGCAGCATCTGGAGACGGGCGTTAACTAAATGACATCACATGCGGGTTTCAACATCGTCCAGGCCAGCCAGGCTGAGCGGTGGGCATGCTGCCTGGTGCCAGAGAGAGGCCAGCAGGCCGGGTGCAGAGAAGCAGCCTGGGGCAGGCGGCAACCGGGCTGGGGGTCTCCAAGGAGGTGTCGCCTCTTTCAACAGAGCCTTTGGGGATGCGGGTAGGGTAGGGGCTGTGCTCAAGTCGGCTCTGCTTCACGACAGAGCTAAGGGTTCCAGGAGTGGAGGATTAGTTTGGTCAAACGAGGGTCCAGAGGGGAAGCTGAGGCACCTGTGTGAGACCTGCAGGGGGCGCTGGAGATGTCTGGAGAGACAGGGCTTGACTGCCAACCTCCTAGGGCCGTTGGGAGGGTCAGATGACACAAAGATGAAGGTCTGGGGCAGGGTGGCCCTGTTCCGCAGTCGTCGTCTGTTCTCTCTTCGTCACAACCCACCTCTGGTGCGTCCTGGAGTCTGGGCACAGTCCTGGCCCCTGTGAGTCTCCCTTCAAGGTCAGCCAGAACTCCCGAGCTTTGCCTACCCTTCTTGGCCTGTCCTGTGAGGCTCCCCTCCACCAAGGTCCTTTCTCTCTCTGCTTCACTTGTCCAATACTGTGTATTCTTTCAAAGCTGGGTGAGAGCAAACGTCATGTGGATGCATCTCAGAGGTGTTACGTAGAGTTTAAGAAGCCAGACACAAAGGGTATGATTCCAGTTCCTTGAAGTTTTGAGACAAGCCAATTTACCTTCGGAGGTAGAGATCAGAGCAGAGGTTGCCCCTTGGTGGGGGAGGGATTGACCAGAAGGGGCTTTGTAGTTGCTAAAAATGTTCTTTATCTTCACCATTGTTGCTGTTCAGTCCCTAAGTTGTGTCCAACTCTTTGTGACCCTATGAACTGCAGCACGCCAGGCTTCTCTGTCCGTTACCGTCTCCTGGAGTTTTCTCAGACTCATGTCCATTGAGTCAGTGATGCTATCTAACCATCTTAACCTCTGTCGTCCCCTTCTCCTCTTTCCCTCAATCTTCCCAGCATCAGGGTTCTTTATCTTCATAGGGGTGGTGGTTCCCCAGGGAGATCTTTTTCAAAAACTATGTACTGAAAATCTATCCATTTTACAGTGTATAAATTATATTTCAGTAAAGACAAATGATGCATAATTCATAATAGCCAAAAAAGCCAGGTAACCCAAATGCCCATTGGGAGGGCCATTGGGAGGGTCAGATGATCAGTGGGTGAGTGGATACATGAAATGTGTCATATCCATATGGTAAAATATTATTTGATATTAAAAATGAAGTTCTGATACATGCGATAATACCATGCTACCACACGAATGAAATTTGGAAATATTTACTAAGTGAAAGAAACTAGTTCAAAGCCGCAGACTGTATGAGTCCATTTATATGAAATGTCCAGAATAGGAAGATCCATAGAGACAGAGAGTAGATATTGGTTGCCTAGGGCTGGGGAGCTGGCACTGCTAAATGATGTGGGATTTCTTTTTCTGGGGAATGAAAATGTACTAAAATTTTTGTGATGGATGCATAACACTATAAATATACCACCGAACACTGAATTGTACATTTTAAATGGGTGAAATGTATGTGAATTATATTTCAGTAGGACTGCTTAAAAGTTATGCCAAATTATTTTAAAAAACAGTAAAAATACCACTTTTCTCAATCATGTATCTTTAATTTTTCCTAATAAGGTAAAAAATATTAATTTAAATTTGACAGACTCTTGTAACTTGCGTGGCCTTTTGTTCTTATCTCAAGGAATACTCACAAATTAACCAGTGAGAGAGAAATCAGCTCTGTATTATTAGATATGCATGGGCTATGACCCAGACAGATTGGAACCGGGTTCAAATCCAGTTCTGCTATGTGCTGGCTGTGTGGTGTTGGACAAGTCATTCCAGTCCCTGAACTCCATTGTTCTTATCTGAAAAAATGATGAAGGGGTGGTGGTTGAAAGAATTGGGGATAATAGAAGTATGTCGTTCAGTCAGTTCAGCTACTCAATAGTGTCTGACTTTGTGACCCCGTGGACTGTAGCACAGCAGGCTTTCTTGTTCATCACCAACTCCCAGAGCTTGCTCAAACTTGTGTCCATCAAGTTGGTGATGCCATCCAACCATCTCATTCTCTGTCATCCCCTTCCCCTCCTGCCTTCAATCTTTCCCAGAAACAGGGCCTTTTCCAATGTTCTTCACAGCAGGTGGCCAAAGTATTGGAACTTCAGCTTCAGCATCAGCTTTTCCAATGAATATTCAGGACTGATTTCCTTTGGGGTTGACTAGTTTGATCTCCTTGCAGTCAGCACTCAATAAAAAGTCTTATTATTTTCTCTGTTTTGTAGATGAAGACACAAGATCAGGCAAAACTAAACAGCGGAAGTGCCTAGACTAGGACTCAGGCTACTGGACATGGGTGCTCCATCCTCTGTCCATCCACACCGGATCACTTACCAACTGGTCTGGATTCCAGGCACAGCACCTAAGGTAGCTTTTGGCACAGAACAGAAGCTCAAAGAATGCTTGCCGTGAATTTAATACAGCACGAGAGGAGATTGAAAATCAGAGGAGTTAAATTCAACCCCTTAGAAAACACCTAATTTCAAGTTCAATGTCTGTGGTGTCAACGTGACCGAATCTCACTGGTCTGTGGACCAAATTTCGTTGGTGGACATTGGTCTGTAACTGAAGATATATGTGCTATGATGCTGTCTGCTGGACAAGTCGTGGAGGTGGAGGGTCCTATATCTGACACTGTGGAGTGGGATTTGCCTTGCTACCAGCACACACACAAAAAAACAAAAAACAGAGGAATAATCAAATGTCAAGCAGTGGCAAAGGAAGACCACTCGCTTCCCAGATCACATGATTATTTGCTATGTGGATGTATAAGAGAAGGAAATCAGTGTAGTCGCTAGTTCTGTTAGGCAGGTACATGGTTGATAGGCGCCAGAGGAACTGGGTACTATGCGTGCAGTTTAATCTTTGCAGATGCACAGCCCAAAATTCAAGTAAGTGAAAGCATAGTAGGAACCCAAGAAAGTGGGGACCACTGGCTCATCTGTTGACTATATGGCTAAAGAGCTTAGAAGGACCGAAACTTTTCCCCAAAGAGAGAAAAACAAATATTTCATCCATAAACAATTTCCCCTTGAGTCTTTGAACACAAAAATCCATGCAACTTCAGAGGGGAGCACGTCAATATTCCCTTTCTGTGTGTTGACAGTACAGATAACGTCATTTCACCATACATCTCATTCTTTTGACCTTCCTGAGGCCCTCTGCCCTCTCTCTGATGAACAGCTGGTAGGGCCACGGAGCTCATGGTAGCCCTCAGTGTTACCTAACCCTATTGGCCAATTATTTAATCTCCTGACCTGAGTAAACAGTCCAGGGAGCAGGAAGCTGAATTCCCTTTGGTCAACTCTCCAGCCAGAGAGCTTACTGTGAATTACACTGGGGGCGGGGGTGGCGCAGAGTAGTAGAGGAAAGCTGTGCATTTCCTTGCTACACTTTCGGAAACTTTTGCTCTATCAGCACCTTTTTGGGGTAGTAAAATATACGCATAACATAAAATTGATCGTTTTAGCTATTTTCAAGGCTACAGCAGTGGCATTAAGTACATTGCCACTGATATGCAACCATCACCACCATCCATCCCCAGAGCTTTTTCATCATCCTAAATGGAAACTCTGTCCCCATTAAACAAAAACTCCCAATTCCCAGCCCCTAGTCATGTATATTCTACTTTTTCTATGAATTTAATTGTTTTGAGTATCTCACACAAGGAGAATCATAAAACATTTGTTCTTTTCTTTTTGGCTTAATGAAAACTTAACATGAGGTCTTCAAGTTTTATCCATGTTGTAATATATGTCAGAATTTCATTCTTTCACAAGGCTGACTAATATTCCATTGTGTGTAAACACTACATTTTCTTTATTACCAGAACGTTTTTACCACCTACTATCTGTCTAGCTCTATTCTAGGTACAACTGGTGTATCAGTGAGGAGACCAGTGAGATTAATTTAGCATGTAGACATTCCCCAAATAATTGATGAGTAAATCAATATGCTACTAAATTATGGTGGCGATGGGGTTAACAGAAGGAGACATTTCTGAGGACTGGTCTAATCAGAGATTTGGGAAGTGACCAGAAATACAGTTTCCTGTGTGGCTATTGATCCTCCCTTGAAAATTGTTCTTTTTTTTCATGTTTGTGTACTTGAGCAGGTAGACAGAATGTTGAGTTAACTGACCTGTGTCAATTTCCTTTCTCAATTTCTAAACAGTTTCCTTATCGGCGTCCTTATTCTGTACCCTGCAGTCGGTGCCTCGACTTCATTATCAGCTTTTCTTACTGTCATCTGCTATTTAAAAACATTTTTCTCCCTGTTGAGTCAAGTGTCTTTGGGGATGAAGCAAAGTAGAAAAAGTATACTTGTCTGTTATCAATCTGTCAACTTGATTTCCTTTTGTTTGAAGTTATTGATAAATTACGCCCAACCCTTCCTCCCCCATCCTGCCCTCCTGTCATCTCTCCATCTCTCCTCTCTGCAGCCTCTTCTTTTTTCCACTTGGTGCCTCTGGAGCTCGTGGCTCAACATCTTCTGTGGGTGCCCTTTCCCTTTGGTCAGCACAGTGACCAAGCAGAGCATGATCTGAGTTCTCTAGGTTTTTCTTCTCTTTTTGTTGCTTGTTATCCTTGAGATTTGGTGTTATTAATATTTTGGATGTCTCATATTAATAGAGACTTAAACTCTGATGAGTGAGGGTTTGTGATATTACAAGAGTTTATTAATTTTGATTTGTAATGAAAAGAATCTTTCAAAGAGTGAGCATAACATACAAGGCTGGTCCTCTTCCCCAGGAACATTCCAGGGAATGTTCTTCTATGGTCCCTTGTATACACCAGCCATTTCCTCTCTCTTTGCCTTTGCCCAACGGCTCCCATGACCTAGACATTTAAACAAATATGCCATGCGTCTTTCTGCCGTGTCACCTCTAAAGCTTTGCTGCATGCGTTTGTTTAAACGTCTGCCTCTCCCTCTTGATCTGAGCTCTTCCAGAGCCGGGACGGATGCACAACAACGAATAAGTCACCATCCTTTTGCTCAAGCAGCTGACAGTGACGTGGGAAGACAAACATATAAGAAGACAACTACAAAAGGAAGCCGTGAGGAACATATTTTGGAGGAAGAAATAATTGAGTGTACAGAGCAGGACTAAGTGACAGGGAGAGTTTTTAATTAGAGACTGAAAAATAGGGAAGATTTGTAGGTGAGGAAGAACAGGGGCAGGGTGGGCATTTCAGCCAGTAGTAACAGCATTTGCCAGGCTTCCCTGGCGACTCAGTGGTAAAGAATCCTCCTGCCAATACAAGAGATGCAGGTTCGATCTCTGGCTCAGGAAGGTTCTCTGGAGAAGGAAATGGCAACCCACTCCAGTATTCTTGCTTGGGAAATCCCATGGACAGAGGAGCCTGATGGGCTGTAGTCCGTAGGGTTGCAAGAGTCAGACACGACTTAACCACTAAACGACAACAACGACACGTGCCAGAAAGTGGAAAGTACATTCAGGACGTGTCCCGCTGCCTGGTAGGGTGAAAGAAGCGACCTGGCAGTTGAGGAAGGCTTGGATTGCCATCCAAGTCGTCACTGTTTGTTCTGGGGCAATGGGAGCCACTGAGGGCTGTGGGGGGCTGCAGTCACCGTGTGCCTCAGGAAGGTCAGCCCTGGTGGAGAAGGCAGGGAGACTGAGGCAGAGGCTCTTGAGACAGAACCGATGAAGGATGATGAGGATGGGTGGAGACCAGGAGCAGGACGGAACTTCGGGCCCTCCCGTGAGTAGGAGTTGCCCGTGGCTGTGTCAGTGGGCGGAAGAAAGTGGATGAAGAAGCATTCTGCACCAACGGGGCAGTTGCCAGGAAGTTGCTCTCCAGGCCCAGTGTTTATTGTTCTCTGTCGCAGTCTATTTTCTGCTACATAATGCATCAGGCTGACCCCTACCCCGCAGACTCTGCCCCAGGGGCCTTTGTCGGCCCCAGCCCTCGGGCCTGTGATTGGGCTGCTGGGCTGACAGCCCCCTTGACCAGCCCCTCCTTAGTCTCCTCCGGTGGGTGGGCTCACCAAGGCCACTGGGCCTCTGGTGAGGCTTCCGCTCCTGGTGGGGACGGAAGAGACGCAACTGCAGGCAAACCAGGGCAGACGACAGTGTGAGGGAAGCACACCTCCCCACCCGATCATTGCCCTGGGACAGCCACTGACCCAGTTTACCGACCTGCCCTGCGAGAGAGCAAGATTCTGGCGAAATAAAAAGCGCGGGAAGAGATGGCTCAATGCTGAAGAAAATAAAACAGCAGGGGTACCACCCGGCCCTTAACTGGGCCCACACCTCCAGTACTGATGTCATGGCTCCTCTCATCTTTGTGGTCTTTAAGGGTTGG
This sequence comes from Bison bison bison, assembly GCF_000754665.1. Classification (NCBI taxonomy): domain Eukaryota; kingdom Metazoa; phylum Chordata; class Mammalia; order Artiodactyla; family Bovidae; genus Bison; species Bison bison. The sequence continues at coordinate 10,692,087 of NW_011494879.1, forward strand.
AGAAAGAGGTCAAGGAAAAGGGCTGCCCCCCGGTCCCCGAGTTCTGAACGACTCACAAGTGAGAAGACCCCTGAATGTTACCTCGAGTCTTTCAGCCCGCCTGGGGACTGGGCAGGTCCAAGGAATCAGGCCCTGGTCTCTAGACCAGTCAGAGCAGAACACACAGGAGCTCAGTGTGTGTGTGTGTGTGTGTGATTGTGTGTATATGTGTGTGTAGTTGTATGTGTGATTGTGTATGTGATTGTGTGTATGTGTGTATATATGTGTGATTGTGTGTATGTGTGCCTGTACTGTGTGTATATGTGTATGTGTGTGGGGTTGTGTATATGTGTGTGATTGTGTATATCTGTGTGTGTATGTGTGTATCTGTGTGTGTGGTTGTGTATATGTGGGTGATTGTGTGATTGTGTGTATATATGTATATGTGTATGATTGTGTATGTATGTGTGTGTGATTGTGTGTGTATGTGTGTGTGTGATTGTGTGTGGTTGTGTGTGTGGTTGTGTGCATGTGTGTGTGATTGTGTGTATATGTGTGTGTGGTTTTATGTGTGATTGTGTGTGTATATGTGTGTGGGGTTGTGTGTATGTGTGTATGATTGTGTGTGTCTCTATGTCCATGTGGTTGTGTGTATGTGTGTGTGGTTGAGTGTATGTATGTATGTGCATGATTGTGTGGTTGTGTGTGTGATTGTGTGTATGTGTGTGTGGTTGTGTGTATGTGTGTGTGGTTGAGTGTATGTATGTATGTGTGTGATTGTGTGTATATCTGTGTGTGGTTGTGTGTGTGTTGAAGTGGGGAGGTGGAAGAGACTGTTTCTTGAGCTGCTGTAAATTTTGGCCCCCCACTTTGGGATCCAGTCTGCCTAGGATGTGGAGGCAGGGTGTGGGCACGGTGCCCAGTGGTTGGAGGAGGGCAGCTCCCCTGACCCCCGGGTGCTGAGTGGCAGCAGAGCCCAGGGAGGACTTCCGTCCACAGCCAGAGATGCCCCCGAGGGTTGTGGGGTGCAGACCCTCCAAGTCAGGACAAGAGCCTGGTTCTCTACATGGATACATGGGTTCCTCCAGGACCGCTCTGGCAGATGCCAGGAGCCCTCTCCTCCACCCACCAGCTGTGTCTGCAGTGAGCAAGAAGGCAGCATGTGCCTACTGCAGCCCGCGGGGTTTCTGGGTGCTGGAACACAGCAGACACGGCAGAGGAGTCCCACCCTCCTGAGCCCCCATCCCAGGTGAAATGAACGGTGCCTCGTATGGAAGGTGGCAGTTACAGGCTTTTCCCACTATGCCAATCAACAGTGGTCCCCCCACAGCCAGGCGACAATTTCCATTTGCAGGAATGTAAGGGATTTAGCCCAAGTTCAAAATGCTAATATAAGTAGTAAAGCAGGCAACGTCATCCAGGGGCCTCCTCCAGAGCCTGACTCTCAAGTAGTTGTGATGAGCAAGTTGAATGAAGTAAGAGCACTTTGTAAACGAAAATGCACTGAACAAGAAGTGGCTGTCATCATGAATATGAAGGAGATCGGAGGTGAGCCTGTCTGAGCAGTAGGTGGGAACAGCCCTTGCTTGGTGAGCTGGGGCTTCATGCGGTGGGTAGGTGGGTGGGAGACAGAAAGCCTGTCTCCTGCTGTCTTCCTCTAATCTTTTGGCCTGAGTCAGAAATGTTTGTTTTGGAAGCTGAAGGACCAACCTTGTACCAGTTGAGACGAGCCCACCGCTGGACAAAAGGCAGTGCACTCAGACCCCTCAGCACGCAGGAATTCGTCCTGTCACCTCTGTGTACCATCCATAACCCTAAAAGACGGCCCTGTCATCTTATCTGGCAAGTGGGGTTTTAGCAGTCCCTTCATTAAACCCGGAGAACAAAGGCGGCTGGGTGAGGGTCCCGGAACGTCCAAACACGCTGTCACCCCGAGTGTGAGGCTGAGGCTGCCCGGGGAGGGCCGGGCGCTGTTTACAGATGGGGGAGATAACCGCAGAGGAAGGTCGTGGAGCCTTCTTTTCCATACCCCCACCCCGGGCGGGGGTGTCCTGACCACCCTTGATGCTCCAGCTGGCCTGGGGCCCTTCGAAGCTGCTGACAGAGGAATGCAGGACCCCCACCTTCACGGCTTGGGAGAGAGAAGGGGGATGGATGTGGGGGCAGGGAGCCCGCAGGAACCAAGAATGGGAATTAACAAGGGCACAGCCATTGCTGCTAAGGGCAGGGCGGGTGAAAAACAGGAACCAGAGCAACAGATAACAGTTGGAGTTGTCTCCTCTGAGCCAGAGCATTCTGAGACATCTCTGCTTCGTGCTCCACCCAGCTAACCCACTCCCCCTGGAGAAGTAGTCCCCTTTCATCAGAGGCAAGGGGCTACTCAGAGGCTGCTTGGATGCCTCCAGTGATGGGGAGCTCACTCCTTCAAAGCGGGGCAGGGTCTGTTCCTTTGGAGGGCAGCTTGCTCAGAAAAACCTCCCCAGAGCTGAGTTCTGTCTTCCGGCCTCCGTGTCGGCAGGTTGAATGTTTATCTTGGGTTTGTACTTGTACGACACTCCGAGGAGAGACACTTTCTACTGGATGAATTATTATTGTTATTCTCACTACCACCGACACTCATGATAGTCATCATCATTATTAATGATAACATCTTGCACTGAGAAAGTGCTTCTTCCTTTTCAAAGCGCTTTCACACCCAAGAGTTTATTTGCTTATTCTAATAGTCCTGGGAAAGGGCCAAGAATTTACCTCATTTTTTTCAGATAAGCAAACTAAGGCTTGAAGAGATGAAGTCGCAGTTTACAGGCAAGGAAGGGGGACGGTGGGACCAGGCTCCATGTGTTCTTACTCTTAGTTTGTGATGTTCAGCTCTAAAGTAGCTCTCACCATCTCTAGATGTCCTTTCAGGGTTGACTTTGTGTTTAGTACAATTACAAAGAATCATATCTGCCCTGAAGCTTGTGGCAATCCTGTTCCCACCCCTTAATGAATAGGCGGTGTTTTAAGACTCCAATTCAATATCAGAAACATACTTGAATTAAAAAAAAAAATTACTGGAGTATAGTTGATTTACAGTGTGGTGTTAGTTTCTGCTGTATAGCAGAATGAATCAGTTATACATACACATATATTCAGTCTTTTTTAGATACTCTTCCCATATAGGTCATTACAGAGTATTGAATAGAGTTCCCTGTGCTATTTAGTACGTTCTTATTAGTTATCTATCTATATAGATACATGCATTTAAATGCTGGAAAAGTTTGTTTTGAGAGGTAGTGAGGTCCCCGTGCCTGGAGTTGGGAACACATGAGCTGATTAAGTGTAAATATGATAAAGGGCATTTAAGAACCAGTTCAGTGGTTGGAGTATAAGATATCAAGTTACTTTTAAGTTTTAGTGGCAGGAAAACTGCTTTTCTTCCCAAGCTCTGTGTCTTGAGGACTAACGCAGGAGTGCCCATTTGGGATACAGTGACGTGTGTCAGAGCAAGACAGAACCGTTGCTTCCAGCGCAGGCCTGCCGGCTCTGGACACTTCGTGGTTTGTTCACAGTCTCCTTGCAATCGGAGCGACCCCATGCAGACCTACCCTCTGCTTCTCTGTGGATGCTACTTGTCAAGGTGATGTTTGCTTCCATCCACACCTTCCTACAGTCACTGCCCTGTGATCAGCAAGGTACCCACAGCTCAGACAAGCCCTTGGTGCAACCAGGAGGCCAGCAGAAGCTTCTCCCTCTAATAGCAGGCAGTTCAAGAGGGGGCTTCCTCCTAGGCTGGGGTGCTGAACCCCCCTTTCTGGCATCAAGCAGTAGTTTCCTTCAGCCAACTCTGCCTGATGCCGTTAAACTTTTCACTTGGGATTCCAGATAGGTAATAGCTCTATATCAATAGAGGGAGGAGGACCCCTTGCTCAGTCAAGAGGATACCCCAAAAGCGAGGACAGCCTCTCGGACATGTGGGGAGAAGAGCAGGGACATTCCCAGCGGGGAAGCTGCGAGGGCATTTCAAACAGAAAGAGCTTGAGCAGGGAAGAGACATGAGGGAGCCTTCATCCCTGAGGACAACAGGCAGAGAGGGGCTGGCTTGTCCCAGCCAGGTTCCCTCAAAAGGTGAGGGGCTGGATGCAGGCAGGGGCAGGGGTATGCCAGCCAGTCCCTTGTCTCACCTGGAGGTTTGGGGACTTGGATTGGAATTTCCACCACATCAGGAAATAAGCCCCTTCTTGGGAGAGATCACAGGAGCTGGTGGGAAAGGAACTGGGGACATTAGGCTCAATATTACTTCTTCCGATAAAAAGGCGTTGGCTTAACCTTTCTGTCTTCTGCTTAATCACTTTCAGAGGCTCATTAGACCTTGAGGAAGTAAACTTTCAAACTCAAACCACATGCTGTCCACAAAGAAGAGAAGCCCCCCGACCTGCCACTGCCACAGTGAAAGACACGTGGGTTCCGAACTTGGAGCCTTTCCTGTCGAGGGGAGGCTGCCCACTGGGTATCTGCATTGCTCTGAGATCCTCGAGCATCGTGGTCAGAGCACCGCTGGGGAGTGTGAGAGGATGGTATTGGCCAACATCACAAAACAGATCGTGTGCCTGGTGCTACTCCAACTGCCCTGCATCCATTAACTCACCCAGTCTTACCCAGAAGTAGGTACCATCATTACCTGCCTGGTGCAAACCACGACCCTGAAATGTTCATGAACCTGTTTTAAATGGCAAAGCCAAAGGCCAGAATGTGTGGGTTTGCAGCCTGGCTCTGCCCTTGACCTGCTATGTGACTTTGGGCAAGTTACTTAGCCTTGCTGAATGAGTTTCCTTCTGTGTGAAGTGAGCCTAAGGATCACACTTGCCCCCAGGGGAAAGACCGAAGATCGAGTTTACTATGGACCTGACACAAAGCCTAGAACACAGCAGTTGCAGTTCAGTTGCTCAGTTGTGTCTGACTCTTTGCAATCCCATGAATCGCAGCACGCCAGGCCTCCCTGTCCATCACCAACTCCCTCAGTCTACCCAAACCCATGTCCATTGAGTCGGTGATGCCATCCAGCCATCTCATCCTCTGTCGTCCCCTTCTCCTCCTGCCCTCAATCTTTCCCAGCATCAGGGTCTTTTCAAATGAGTCAGCTCTTCGCATCGGGTGGCCAAAGTATTGGAGTTTCAGCTTCAACATCAGTCCTTCCAATGAACATCCAGGACAGATCTCCTTTAGGAAGGACTGGTTGGATCTCCTTGCAGTCCAAGAGACTCTCAAGAGTCTTCTCCAACACCACAGTTCAAAAGCATCCATTCTTCGGCGCTCAGCGTTTTTCACAGTCCAACTCTCACATCCATACGTGACCACTGGAAAAACAATAGCCTTGACTAGATGGACCTTTGTTAACAAAATAATGTCTCTGCTTTTTAATATGCTGTCTAGGTTGGTCATAACTTTCCTTCCAAGAAGTAAGTGTCTTTTAATTTCATGGTGGCAATCACCACCTGCAGTGATTTTGGAGCCCCCCCAAAAATAAAATCAGCCACTGTTTCCACTGTTTCCCTATTTGCCATGAAGTGATGGGACCAGATGCCATGATCTTAGTTGTCTGAATGTTGAGATTTAAGCCAACTTTTTCACTCTCCTCTTTCACTTTCATCAAGAGGCTCTTTAGTTCTTCTTCACTTTCTGCCATAAGGGTGGTATCATCTGCATATCTGAGGTTATTGATATTTCTCCTGGCAATCTTGATTCCAACTTGTGCTTCCTCCAGCCCAGCATTTCTAATGATGTACTCAGCATATGAGTTAAATAAGCAGGGTGACAATATACAGGCTTGATGTACTCCTTTTCCTATTTGCAACCAGTCTTCTGTTCCATGTCCAGTTCTAACTATTGCTTCCTGACCTGCATACAGGTTTCTCAGGAGGCAGGTCCAGTGGTCTGGTATTCCCATCTCTTAAAGAATTTTCCACAGTTTGTTGTGATCCACACAAGCTGTGTGGGATCCACAAATCCCTCGTGGCTCAGCCATTAAGTAGTCCGCCTGCAATGCAGGAGACCCAGGTTTGATCCCTGGGTTGGGAAGATCCCCTGGAGAAGGAAATGGCAACCCATTCTAGTATTCTTGCCTGGAAAATCCCATGGACAGAGGAGCCTGACAGGCTACAGTTCATGGGATTGCAGAGTCAGACACGACTGAGCGACTTCACTTCACACAGTGAAAGGCTTTGGAATAGTCAATAAAGCAGAAATAGATGTTTCTCTGGAACTCTCTTGCATTTTTGATGATCCAGCAGATATTGGCAGTTTGATCTCTGGTTCCTCTGCCTTTTCTAAAACCAGCTTGAACATATGGAAGTTCACAGTTCATGTATTGCTGAAGCCTGGCTTGGAGAATTTTGAACATTACTTTACTAGTGTGTGAGATGAGTGCAATTGTGCAGTAGTTTGAGTGTTCTTTGGCATTGCCTTTCTTTGGGATTGGGATGAAACTGACCTTTTCTAGTCCTGTGGCCACTGCTGAGTTTTCCAAATTTGCTGGCATATTGAGTGCAGAACTTTCACAGCATCATCTTTCATGATTTGAAAG
>NW_011494879.1:10698727-10708606 GCF_000754665.1 Bison bison bison
GGAGAATTTTGAACATTACTTTACTAGTGTGTGAGATGAGTGCAATTGTGCAGTAGTTTGAGTGTTCTTTGGCATTGCCTTTCTTTGGGATTGGGATGAAAACTGACCTTTTCTAGTCCTGTGGCCACTGCTGAGTTTTCCAAATTTGCTGGCATATTGAGTGCAGAACTTTCACAGCATCATCTTTCATGATTTGAAAGAGCTAAACTGGAATTCATCACCTCCACTAGCTTTGTTTGTAGTGATGCTTCCTAAGGTCCACTTGACTTCATATTCCAAGATGTCTGGCTCTAGGTGAGTGTGAGTGATCACACAATCGTGATTATCTGGGTCGTGAAGATCTTTTTTGTACAGTTCTTCTGTGTATTCTTGCCACCTCTTCTTAATATCTTCTGCTTCTGTTAGGTCCATACAATTTCTGTCCTTTATCGAGCCCATCTTTGCATGAAATGTGCCCTTGGTATCTCTAATTTTCTTGAAGAAATCTCTAGTCTTTCCCATTCTATTGTTTTCCTCTATTTCTTTGCATTGAACATAGAAAGCGGCTGCAAGTTTAAGGAATGGTGGAGTAAGTAAGGTCCCACTAGGATGCCACCTACTTCACTGGGCTTTGTCCCTGAAAGCTGCTTGACATCGCTCTTCTCAGGAAGCACCAGGAACTCTCCTCTGCTATTTTCTTTAACCCTTAAATAGAACTTCCTATGTCCTCAGTGCTTTCTAATCTATTATCCCCATTTCACAGATGATGAAACTGAGGAACAGATAGGTCAAGCGGTGTTCCCAAGGTCCCACAGTGGTGAGGCTGGGATTCAAATCCAGATGGTCGAGCTTCAAAGCGCTGTCCTTCACTGCTGTGCAGTGTTGATGCCACTGTGCTGCCTACCTGTAAGCCAATGTGCCTCCTCCATCAGGCTGTGAGTGCCTGGGGGCAGGACTTTGATGATTTATGCTGATTCCCCAATTCTCCCAGTAAAGCCGGCCCCAGAGTAAGCGAGCGCTTGCAGACTGTATTTGTTCAACAAATGGGTCAATGAGCTTAGTCAATGGCGACTTTCACACAAGCTAAAGTCCTCAGGCAGACAACCACGTCAGACAATATTTTTCATGTAATTTTTTTTGGAAAAAAAATCTTGCTGGCTGCTCCATTTCCCCCAAATACATTAGCCTGACTCAAGGTCCCAGAATTTATTTCTCCTCTTTTTTTGACTGTGTCTGTCAAATTTTCTTTCTGTTACTGGGTGAGGAGAGTGGAGAGAAGGCCAGCCTTATGGAAGGCTCCACAGAGGAAGTGGTATTTGTGCTGGGCCTTAAAGAATGAGCCATTTAGGTTTAAGGAAGGTGTGGTTAGATTTCTTTACATATGGAGAGAATGCTAAGTCTTGAAAGCAGAGGCTATACCTTAGGTGTTTTTTAAAAATTAATTAATTTATTTTAATTGGAGGCTAATTACTTTACAATATTGTGGTGGTTTTTGCCATACATTGACATGAATCAGCCATGGGTGTACATGTGTCCCCCATCCTGAAACCCCCTCCCACCTCTTTCCCCATCCCATCCCTCAGGGTTGTCCCAGCGCACCGGCCTTGAGTGCCCTGTTTCATGCATCGAACCTGGACTGGCAATCTATTTCACATATGGTAATATACATGTTTCAATGCTATTCTCTCAAATTATCCCACCCTTGCCTTCTCCCACAGAGTCTCTTTTGATGTCTTGAATATAGGTGCTTTTTATCTTCTTTTTTGTTCTCTGTGTCTATCACAGACTATTCATTCACTATAGCTTCTGTCATCCATCCATCCACCCATCAGTCCATACATCTATCTATCTGTCCATCCATCCATCCATACACCTATCCATCCATCTATTCACCCATCAACCTTCATCTATCCATTCATCTACCCATCCACCCTTCATATATCCATCCATCTATCTATCCATCCACTTTTAATCTATGCATCCATCTATTCACCCATCCACCTTCATCTATCCATCCATCTATCCACCCATCCACCCTTCATTTATCCATCTGTCTATCCACCCATCCACTTTTCATCCATCCATCCATCTATCCATCCATCCATAGAATATTTACTGAGCTTGCATTACCCTGTGGTGCCTCAGAAGCACGTTGAAGCCATTGAATGGAGGACCCAGACACAAAATATTGTCTTATTATTGACACGCAAGCATGTCAAGGTGCCCTATAGCACAGTTTGGAGGCCAGGGAATTCCCACCCCTTGTAATACATAAGCCAAGATGGTCCAGGCATTATCAAAAGAGAGGGTCCAAATGTCCATGAGAAATTGGAGGAGAGGGCCCCTCCTCAGTTATTTCAAGTACAGAGAGCTGATCTGTTGACTTAAGTGTTGGGAAAATCCTTCAACATCCAGTGTCCTGATATCTTATGTTCTTAGTCACTCAAGACCCAGAAAAACAACTCCCTCTTTGACTGAGGCTCACTTGGCCCTTCCTCCTGTTCAGGCCCCACAACCCCCACGGCTGCTCCTTCCTCGGCCTGGAGAGTATGAGCCTGGCTCACCACACACACAGCCCCCTTGTTCCAAGAATGCAGGCGGCCGCTCGGAGCCACGGCTGGAAATGGCCTCCCAACAGATGTGCCTTTAATTTGTTTCCGGGTCAGTGGCCCCCATGCCCCGAGGAGGCCGCCTCCCAGGCAGGAGGCCCTGAGATTGCCCTGTGTGTGCGTCCCGGGACGAGGTTATCCATCACTGCCCGGCCTCTGCCCCCGGATGGCCCTCTCTGGTGGCTGGCTCGAATCCGACCGCTTGGTGTGGAGAAGGGGGGACGCTGGCTCTGTCCCCTCGGGTGATGGCCCCTCAAAGGGCCAATTGTAACCACATGGAAGTGAGGCCTTCTGCCCTGGGCCCAGGGTCAGCCAAAGATCTCTTCCGGAACACAGACCTCTAGGAAGGATGCGTGAGGGGTTTGTGAGGTTCCTACAGCAGGGCCCCGTGATTGATTTCTTTAGCCAGCGTCCATTTATTGAGCACCTACTGCATACTGGGCACTGTACCAGGCCCTCATGTGCGCCAACTCCGGTTCTTTAATTCTGAAGGAAATCCTGGAAGGCAGGCACAAGATCCCTGCTTCACCAGGGTGGAAATGAAGCCTCAAGGGGCTGACGCTTTTCTCCAACCCAAATAGTAAATGAAGAGCCAAGAGAAGAACCAAGATCTGTGTGGCTGAAACACAGGGGTTTCCACTGGAACCTTACCCCCTCCCTGTCTAGGACAGAGAGGCTTGCTGCATACAAGAGGCGCTTACTTAATCAGAATGTTTCCTCTATCAATCTCTTCATCTACAAAATGTAGGCAATAACCAACTGGATTGTTTTAAGGTTTAAATAAGATGATGAGTGTGAAGAGCCCTCTTGGTGTACTTCTTGGTGCTCAATAGGTAAACTATAGGTATGCAATAAAAAAAAAATAAAGGGGAGATACTTCCTTGGTGGTCTGGTGGCTAAGACTCCATGCTCCCAACGCGGGGGGCCCAGGTTTGATTCCTGGTCAGGAACCAAATCCCGCATGCCACAGCTAAGAGTTCTCATGTCACACTAAGACCTGGCACAGCCAAATAAACACTGGGAAAGTGTTCAACAGAAAGCACGCACAGATTTAAGTAAGAGCCTGTGTGGTTTGCAAGGCAGCTGCCCGCTCCCCCAGCCCCTGCAGTTCTCAGGCCAGTGCACAGGTGGGGACCTTGCATCACAGAGGCCCAGGCTCCCTCATTTACCCTTTACCTGTTGCTGTGTTCACACTACAATGCCAGAGTTGAGTTGTTCCTTCAGAGACCATAAATGCAAAGCTGAAATATTTACTGACTTCCTTTACAGAAAAAGTTTGCTGACCTGTCTCCCAGTGATCTGTTTCCTTTGCGCCTGTCCAGCTGGGAGCACAGATACTTCCCTGTCTACCCTGGGTGCCGAGTGCCCCATCCTGACACAGATAGTGTCCAGTGAAGGGTTGTACAATGGACAGCAAGGATGAGCACGTGGCCTGTGGCCCAGTGCCTCGTCACGATGGTGTGGACACAGCTCCCCCAGGATTTTGGCAGAGTGTGATCCAGGGCCAACTGGAATCCTGACTCTGTCCTGGGCATTGTTGGAAGCACCAGAGAAGAGCAGCAGAGGTCCTGGGAAGTCAGGGCTGAGTAGTGACAGATTGAGGGCCCAGATGGGAGCTGAAGAAGCCTCTACCCTCGGGTGAGGCTGGGGGCATTGCCACACGAGAATATCCCAAGTTTAACAGAGAAGACTCCTGGGTTCTGCTCCCAGATCCCATCTCTGGTTGTCCTGCCTGCGATGCGTGATGCTTTCCGTTAGAGCAGAAGCATGGAGGTGGAGAGGCAGGACATCCTGCTGATGGGACCAGGCCCGTTGAGGCTGGCAGGGACCAGCTGGTGAGACAGGCCATCCTGGGCCCCTCACAGGCTGGCCTCAGCTAGGCAGAGAGCAGACCTTGGATCTCAGTGAGAGAGCAGCCTGTTGGGAGTTTTAAGAGAAACTGTTGCTGTGGTTTAGTCACTAAGTTGTGTCTGACTCTTTTGAGATCCTATATTCTGTAGCCCGCCAGGCTCCTCAGTCCATAGGATTTCCCAGGCAAGAATGCTGGAGTGGGTTGCCATTTCCTTCTCCAGGGGATCTTCCCAATCCAAGAATTGAACTCATGTCTCCTATATTGGCAGGCGGATTCTTTACCACTGAGGCACCAGGGGAGTCCTTTAACAGAAATAACCAGTGACAAATAGAAAAAAGCTCGAGAGGACTACTCATGGGGGTTCAGGCCAGGAGCAAGTGTGGGAACATCTTTGATGCCACCCCAGGTGGGTTTCTGCAGGGTTCATTCACCTAGACCTCCCAGTGGAAACCCAAGTCCCCTCTGTGATGTGTGGTGTTCTTGCCAAGGGACAGTCTAGACTCTCTGCTTGACACCTCCAGGAGCAGAGAGCTCACTTCCTCCTGAGGAGACTGACCTTGTGTCCCTGTCCGCAAGTCCCGCCAAAACTCCTTCGTGACAAAAAGGAATCTTCTTTCTGCACCTTCCAGATTTCTGCCTTAGAGACACAGAACAAATGCCTAAACCACAGATTGCCCTTTGGTTTCAAGGCCCGGGGGTCTGGAGTGCGATACCGCTTGATCTTTGGGTGGTCCCTGCAGAGGGTCCCGGGTTCAGTGGCAGGGGAAGCAGCTTGATATCCAAGACTACCTGAGAGACGTCCAGGTGAGAGAGTCAGTGGCACCTCTTCATTGTGAGTTTGGTTCAGAGCTTCCCTTTTTGTTCATGTGTGTGTGTGTGTGTGTGTGTGTGTGATATTGAGCAGCTTGCAGAATCCCCAATCAGGGATTGAACTCATGCCTCCTGCAATTGAAGTGCAGAGTCCCAACCACTGGACTACCAGGGAATTCCCACAAGGAACTATTTATTTTTATTTTTGCTGTTGTTGTTTTGGTTGCACCGTGTGGCATGTAGGATTTTAGTTCCCTGACCAGGGATTGAACCTGTGCCCCACTGCAGTGGAAGCCTGGAGTCTTAACCACTGGACCACGAGGAAAGTCGCCTGAGCATCCTTTTCCATGGTGCAGAGCTCACTGTTGGTGATACAGAGCCATGCAGAACTGGGGAGACCAGGAATGTGTGTGTCCATCTCGGTGACCAGGAAGAAGGGCTCTAAGACAGGTGGTGAAGGGGGCTGGGAGGACTCACTGAGGCTCTACTATACCTCCCCTTCAGTCAATCACACTGCTTTTCTGATCTGGTTTTCTCATCTATAAAATGGGAGCACCAGTAATCCCTTCTTAATTTCTGTTGTGAGTATTAAATGCACAAATACATGGAGTATGGTTAGCACAGAAGAGGTTGCAGCCTTTTAAAATATCTTTGGATGGGCAGGAAAGTGAAGAAAAGCTAGCTTTTGTGTCAAAGGCACCTATGAAACCCACTGTCACTCCCCAAGGAAAATGTGTGTCTTGCTTGAGTCCCTGTGTTTAACCAAAGGCCATTTCCCTCAACTGCTGAGGCGCCAACTTAGATTCCATCAGAATCCAGACCTGAGGGCGTCATGGGCACCGTTTCACTGAAATGAATCCTCGCTGCAACTCTCAGGTATTATTTCCATTCCTTCTGTGCAGATGAGGAAACTGAGGTGCAGAGAGGTTCAGAGAGGCTGAGCCACTTGTCCAAGGTCACAGAGCTCCAGAGTGAGGGGACTAGGGACGCTTTTCCCTAAGATTCCTCTGTCATCTACCCTTCGGAATAGGGCTGGGGAACTTTCCGAGGAGGTGAGTTGAGCTGGGTGATGTCTCATTCCCTGACCCTGCCTCGGCTCTCTGCTGGGTGAGGGGTCCCCTCAGGTGACAACAGATGTCACCCAGGCTCTCCCAGGCTCTCTTTCCAGAAAGTGCAATCAGGGCAGCAAATCTAACCCAATGGGGCTCCAGCCGCCGGGTGTTCTGGCAAAAAAAGGGCTCCCCCGCCTCCTCCCGCTCCTTCCCGCCCCAGGCCCCCTTTCTGAGATCTGTGATCTTCCTGCTTGAAATCACCTTTAATTTCCCTCAGGAATGAACACGCATTTAGAGGTTAGGTTTCAATTACATGTGGAAAAAAAAAGTTTGACACAAATTTCAAGCCAAATAAATTAGGAAACCACAGAGCTGGAAATACAAAGCAGGGGATGGGGAGGGGCTGATCCTGAGTCCCAGGGCAAACAGACCCCTCTCCGGGCCCCCGCAATGGCTCTTCCCAGGCCCACAGCTCACCCAGTCCTTGGACGGTTTGGGCCCTTCTCCCTGCTATTCACCAGCACCTAGGCTGTCTTTCCCATTCTGCCTGGCCTTTCTTCTTACAGGAAGCCTTCCTTGACTGCCCCAGCAGTGGGTCTCTTGCTCTCTGAGCTCCTGTGGACCGGATTTTGCTGGTGGCTCCCTTAGAACAGAGAACGGCTCTGCTGTCACGGCCCCTCGCCTCCTAGTTTTCTCAGAGTCCCTCGCCGAATATTCACAAGTAGAACATGCAGCCAACATTCTCTCCCTGTTTACACGATGTAAACGGATTTACTCCACCGAAGCCTCTGTTGTGACTCCTTTTCTGGCTGAGCAGGTCTCAGCTGGGTCTCAACTTCCTTCTGCAAGAAGTCTTCCTGGATTGCCCCGGGCTAGGTGAAGGATGATGATTGCCCCAGCCTATCTGACTCCAAAACCCCTGGGCAGCCCTCTGCCCTGCATGGCCGGGGTCTGGCTGGAGATGTAGGACATGCAACCCTAATGGCCAACAGCAGCCTGGCACACAAAGGGGCGTAGCTTCTAGAGAAGTGCAGCCATCTGAGGTGCGCAGCCATCTGAGGTGTGCAGCCCCTGAGGACCAAGGGGTCGCATGCAGATGCGATCAAACGGTACAATAACCAGCTCTCCAAAGATGAATCAGGCACAGAGATGTGGCCCTGCTGGAACACCCAGCTCACCCTGGCCCCAAAGGACTGTGAAATGCGGCTGGAGTGGGATCAAAAGAAAAGTGTCCACTCCTGCCCCTACGGCCGACCCCAGCGTCTGGCTCTGCCATCTCTCCTGCATCATCAAAGCCAGAAAGCCCAGCATGTTCCAGGGTTCCTCCTCTGCCCTCCCTTTCCCCCCAGCCCACTATCTTATCCTGCCCATTCCACTGGCCATAGTCCATCCTGTTCTCTCTATCCACACCCCATTGCCCGAGTGGAGGCCACCAGCAATTCACACCTGGGTCACTGCGGTGTGCAGCCAGGCCCATCTTTCATAAAGAGACCTCACATCACTTACTCTGCTTGAGGCCCCAAGCTGGCTCCTGGTCCACCCGGTGCCCTACAGCTCCCTAGCCTGGCACACAGTACCCCCCAGTCTGTGTCCCTCATGTATGTTGCACTCCAGCTTACCTTTCATACTTGCTCCAGATTCCTTGCTTTTGCACCCCTGTGCCTTTGCACACTCGGTTCTTTCTGCCTGGAATGACTTCTCCAAGCGTCTCCTCTCTTCCTGCTGAGAAGTCTTAACCACTGCCCAGGTTTCAGCTTAGACGTTACCTCCTCCAGGAAGTCTTCCAGATTACTTCCAAATTAGGTTACTTGATTTCCTCCATGCTCCCGCAGACTCTCCTAACATAGACTATAGCACACTATATTACTTGTTTTTACATCATTTTCTGCATTAGATCTTGAGTTTCTCAAGGATAAGATTTTCATCTGGTTAATCTGCAAACAGAATATCTGGAAACAGAGTCTTTACCTTGCAACTTCAATAAATATTGGTGGAAGAAGGTAAGGAAGAAATGGAGAAAGGATGGAAAGAAGGAAAGGAGGGAAGAAGGGAGAAGAGAAGGAAGGAGGGAGGAAGCTAGAGGAAAGCCCTGAGACATTGGAGCTGTTGACCTTGGTCTTGGCTGGGGAGTGGGGAGGGGCATGGTAGATGGGTATTTATAAAAGAAGCTACACTGATTCAGACACTTCTGGGGGAAAAGCCCAATCTCCTAAGCTTGAATTTCAAGGCCCCCATAATTTGGCTCTAAAAGTCACTTCTTAATTCATCTCCCACGATGAGTGAATTCCTGACACATACACAACCAGGTGGATGGCTTCATATCATCCACCTTGAACTGATGCCAACACATAATAGCCTACCCCATTTTCTCATCTCTGAGCCTTTTGGTCCTCATCTCTCACCTGGGTGGGATCCTCCCTGGGCTTTGAGGATCTGGCATCTGGCTCAAAGAACTCTCATCTCTGGGAGGGCAGAGGAGACGAGAGCAACGCAGGGAAGTGAGTGTTTCCATGGAGGAGCTTCCGGGGTGAGCTGACACCTCCATGGCTGCCTGAGATGGGGATCAGAGGAAGCTCTGCCTGGACTGAGGCTTGGAGAATGATGGAAGATCCTGGAACAATCCAGACAGATGCAGTGTGAGCCACGGTCTCTCTAGACCCGAAGGACAGGTGCTTTGCTGTGTCCTCTGTCCTGCTGTCTCCATCCAAAGAATTCCCTTTCATCCTGGAGGCCCTGAATTTCCTCCTCCCTGAAGTCCTCTCGCTGATGGCCTGCCTGCCTCCTTCCCACCCAGTGCCAGCACCGGCCTGTCTCAGTCAAGGCTCCAGCTCTGGCTCCGTTTGGTTTCATGGTCAGAGGTGTGAGCACTGGCCACCCTGATTTGAAGGTTGCTTGAGAATGGATGTCTTCTTCTCTGGGTGGTCCCTGGCAGAGCTTAGAACAGGTGCTCAGCAAAGACCAGACAAATCTCAGCACAGGTGCAGCTGTGAGTACTAGGCATTGCTCTGGGCATCTTGAGTGTGGAGATAAATGTGCATCAGTAAATGCGCACAACTGTGTCACCCCAGGGACACCCTGTCTGTAGGGTGTGTGTGTGTGTGTGTGTGTGTGTGTGTGTGGCTCAGTCGTGTCCGACTCTTTGTGACCCCAGTGGACTATAGCCTGCCCGGCTCCTCTGTCTTTGGGATTCTCCAGGCAAGGATACTGGAGTGGGTAGCCATTCTCTTCTCCAGGGGATCTTCCTGACCCAAGGATTGAACCAGGGCCTCTTACATTGCAGGTAGATTCTTTACAGTCTTCCACAGGGAAGCCCCCTGTGCTAAGTGCTTGGCATTAAATTCTTACCATAACCAGTTTCCAGATCTGGATGCTGTGATAGAGAGAAGGAAATGACACCCACAGTCAAGAATCCCAGGAGGGTCGAAGCCAGGTCTCAAGTCTGGGTTGCTTGGCCTCCTCGCCCGGCATCCTCACCTGGCGTTCTCCTTCCCTGCCCCTGGTCATCGCTGGACTGGCAGGGGGATTGTGCGAGGCAGCCCCCAAGGCTCTTGGATGGCTCTTCAAACAGGCAGGTGCT
>NW_011494879.1:10708706-10714484 GCF_000754665.1 Bison bison bison
CTCAGACCCCAGCAGTGAAGTCCTGGCTGCTCCCTGCTTAAGGAGCCAGGGCAGGTGAGAGGCTCGGTGCCTGGTGATTGGGACCGCAGCCCCATCCTCCCTCTGTGTGAGCGTGTGTGAGAGTGTGACAGGGACCACAGCTCCATCCTCCATGTGTGTGTTTGTGTGTGTGTGAGACAGGGACCACAGCCCCATCCTCCGTGTGTGTGTGTGTGTGTGTGTGAGACAGGGACCACAGCCCCATCTTCCGTGTCCTCCCTGTGTGTGTGTGTGTGAGACAGGGACCACAGCCCCATCCTCCCTGTGTGTGTGTGTGTGTGTGACAGGGACCACAGCCTCATCCTCTCTGGATGTGTGTGTGTGTGTGTGTGTGTGTGTGTGTGTCAGGGACCACAGCCTCAGGCCAGCTTAGAAGAGTCCCAGGAGACTTTGGAAGTCGGAGAGCAAAGTCAGACTGTCCCACATTATCCAATTTTTCTGGCACCAAAATTCCTGCACCCCCAGCCTGGTGGTCGTGAGACTAACCCCGGGCATACCGTTTCAGTGATGTCAGCGCGTCTAATCAGAATCAGAAACACATGCATGAAAGGGCCTGCCTGGGTTCAATGAACACGGGAAATTACACGTCGAGGGGAAGACCCACCGGATGCGACCATTAGAATTCCTGAAGTCTCTACCGTGTGTGTTTGGCATCAGGCACACCCCTGTCCCCCTCCCCCACACCCGCCCACGTGTAGTGGATGTCAGGGGCTTTTAAACCATTTCAGTGAGTGCCTGATATCTCAGAGGACATGACACAAAGCCAGGACAGGACTTGTTGCCCACGAAGGGTTTCCTTCTCCGGCCCTTCAGTTGCAGTGACAGCATCCCTGTGCACTGGGCGCTTAGGGACGGTCACCCCGTTCCCAGGTGCAGGGCAGCCCGAGAGAGAAAACGACCAAAGTCATACCCTGAGCTCAATTCCACAGTCCCCTGTTGGCACTGACTCTGCAGAGGCATGGGGACACATTTCATCTGATTTATTGTTTTGGAAATTAAACTGAATTTAGGTTTCTTGAAATTTGATTTGATTTTCTCTCAAAATTTAACCATCTTGAGAGACAAACGTTGATAAGCTCAGTTTACGAGTGGGGAGACAGAAGCCCAGAGAGGGGAAGCAATTTGGCCAAAGTCACACAGTGGGACAGAGGCAGATCTGGACTCACACCCCCATCACCTTTCTCGGAACAGATTGGAACCTGGCAGAAAGGGCACTCCCACCCCTGAGCTGCCCTCCCTGGCCCAAATGTAACAGGCCAGACTTGGGTGGCGTGAGCAGAAGCCAGAGGGAGGAAGTGCCACTGAGCCCGGGACAGACCCAGGAGGAAGCCAGGCCTCCACGGCGCCTCAGGCTGGCCTGGCCTGGGAGACTGGCTGGCACCCTTCCACGCCCTCCCCGAGAATGTGAGCAATGTCCCGTGACGCGTGGAACCGGCCTCCACCACCCCCACAGAGAGATGGGGCCCTGAAACCTTCCGGAGCCGGGGTGGGCGACCCCAGCTAAAGGCTGCGTGTCCTTTGGTATGAATGGAGCCCACAGAGAGAGGCGGACCCCGGGCTGGAGCCCAGAGGGCAACGGCTGAGGGTGACTGCCTCATTGTGTGGCTTCATCACAGAAACCAACGAGGCCACGTGCAAATGAGCCACTCAGCGGGGGAGGGGGGGTCAGCCCAGAGGGGACCCCTGGGTTCACAGTCTCAGCCCTCAGGGCTGCTGTGAACCAAGACCCAGGGGAAGGTTGCCCGTCCGTGGAGACAAGTCAGTGATGCTACAAGGAACGTGGGGTTTGTACCGTCAAACCCTTGCCAGCCCCAACACCCTCTAGAACCTAACAGAATCCCTTCCAATCCCATTCCTAACAGAATCCACACATGCCTTCGTGGACACACATCAAGGCAGGAGAACATGGGATTCACGCCTCCCTGCATCCCTGGACACAGTCAGCCCCCCAAACCTTGATAGTGACAAATTCATAATCACAAGATTACCATCGAGTTTAAACAGACATACCAGTCATGTGGCCATTTGTCTTCTGTTATTTGATTCTCACAGCCACACTCTTTTTTTTTTAGCTACACCCACAGTGCATGTGGGATCTTAGTTCCCTGGCCAGGGATTCAACCCCAGCCCCCTGCGTTGGGAGTACAGTGTCTTAACCACTGGACCACCAGGGAAGGCCCTAAGCTTTGGAGGTAAAGGAAGCAGAAAGCGTCTTCCCTGAAAATATCTTTTCCAGATAAAGAAGCTGAGGTCTGCCCAGTACAGGTGAATCAGCCCAATGGGGGGCAAAGCTGGCACTAGAAACAAACTATTTTGGCTTTTAGTCAGAAGCCTTTGTCCTCCCCACCTCCCTCGGCTAGGGGATGGAGTCCCTGATGTTGGGAAAGATTGAGGGCAGAAGGAGAAGAGGGTGTCAGATGATGAGATGTCTGGATAGCATCACTGACGCAATGGACATGAACTTGGGCAAAATTTGGGAGATGGTGAGGGACAGAGAAGCCTGGGGTGCTGCAGTCCACAGGGTTGCAAAGAGTCAGACACGAATGGGCAACTGAATGACAACAACTCCCTCAACTACCCTCCCTCTGCTCGGTGTCCCTGGCACCTGCCCCGTGGCCCTGGGCCCAGACTCTCCTTTCTCAGGGCTCCCACTGGCTGCCATCACCCTCGTGTTGTTCTCGAAGCTCATTCTAACTTGTGCTCTGCCTGCTGGCTCTTGGGTCCTCTTCATTCATTGACAAGCCAATCACAGGTCTCCTTCCATCTGGAAAGAGTGGACAGAAGATTGTAACAGGTACGTCGTTCAGATCAAGAAGGATCTTTTCAACTTGGTTATCCAGGGTGAGGAACGGTCTATTCAGACAACCAGGAGAACATGAATCTGTTGTGTTAAGTGGCTCAGTAGAGGCCAGGATGGCGAGTTGGGAGACAGGATCCTGGCCAAGATAAAGTTCCCTTGAGAAGCTACTTGCCTAGTTTCCTCTTCTGGGGCAGGAGTTTTCACTGCAAAAGACGTAGGTAGTGTACTTGCCCTAGATATCTGCCCAAAATTTCTCCGTTGAGTATTTTTTTTTTTTAATTGGGTTGGCCAAAAAGTTTGTTGGAGGTTTTCTGCAACTTCTTATGGAAAACCCTCAAAAGAACTTTTTGAGCCCCTTGGACAGCAAGGGGATCAAGCCAGTCAATCCTAAAGAAATCAACCCTGAATTTTCACTGGAAGGACTGATGCTGAAACTCCAATACTTTGGCCACCTGGTGTGAAGAACTGACTCATTGGAAAAGACCTGATGCTGGGAAAGAATGAAGGCAGGAGGAGAAGGGGATGACAGAGGATGAGATGGTTGGATGGCATCACTGATTCAATGGATATGAGTTTGAGTAAACTCCAGGAGTTGGTGATGGACAGGAAGGCCTGGCATGGTTCAGTCCATAGGGTCGCAAAAGGTTGGACATGACTTAGTGACTGAATAGCAACAATAATTCAGAACTCAAAAAAAAAAAAAGCTATTGAGAAAGCCTTAGCCCAGACTGCAAAGCAGAACTGAGTCGTGTAGTCATCTACCATCTCACCAGAAATTGCTGAGACATCTCAACTGAGTAAGGCAGAAGGAGGGGGCTGGGAGGAGGTCAGGGCTAGTTGGCTCAGGCGGGGTCCTTGGTGTTTCACGCAGAGCCGGGCACGTCACGTGTGCATCGTCTGTACAACGATCTGAGTGAGGGTCCTTATCCTTCATTTTCTCTTACTGGAGTTGGAAATCAGCTTTCTCCTCTGAACTCCTTCTGTCCTCCTCTGAAAAGGGGACCGATGTGAAAGGCCTGGCAAGTGTCTATGATTTGGGTGAGAACATCTGCTTCCAGCACAAACTAAACATCAGCAGGAGCCAAGAACGTCCCCCTGCGCTTGCTACCGTTTGACTTCTTTTATTAATAACTTGGGAGGATTGTAAGCAAGGACTTCTGGCAGGAATGAAAGGAAATGATCCAGGAAAAAAAAATCAAGCCCATAAATAAGTTAAAGTCACTGGCAGAGGGCGTTTGATCTTTCCTTTTCTTTTTTTTTTTTTTAGTGAAATATGGGCACTTGCCTTCTGAGCCCTGCAGGTGGAGGGGCGGCCAGGGAGCTGTGTTCTCGGGGGTTAATGGGGGTGGGGGCCACAGACATTTCATTCTAAAACTCCGGCCTCTTCTCATGGGTCTTCTGGGAGTTAGGAAGTCGAGCTGGGCTGTGAGGAAGACCACGTGATGGAGTAGAAGAAAGAGCATGAACTTTGGAATCCGGCAAAGCTGGGTTTTAAACTAGTTGTGTGATCTTGGACAAGTTCGTTGCAGTAACCTTTTGTGGTCGCTGTGTTGATGGGGGAAATCATGCTTACCTCGTGGAGTGTTTGTGGAAACTGAACCTGGTGATGTGAATGAATTAATCAGGGTCAATGTTCCCTAAGAGTCTTGAGAGCCGGAAGGCACAGCCTAACACAAGCCACCAGCTCTAAGTCCCGAGCAGGTCGCTGGGCTCCCCTCTAGCCTGAGATTCAGGGAGGAGGACCACGTGCACACACCGACTGCCTGGGGCTTACGCTGGTCATGCCACCCTGATGATCACTGGCCCCTCTCTCTCACTCTCAGAAATGTCCCATTGTGGGTGGTAAATTGTATGGTCACTCCAGACTCAGGGAGTCAGATTCTCTGTCCCCTGATGCCACCATCTCTGCAGGTGGCACCCAAGGTCATCCTGGCACAGCAACCCTGAAATGCCTTAGCCCAGAGGGGACTCATGCCGTCTGCCCCCATTTCTTTGGCTGCCTTGGTCTCAAGGGCTCACCTACTGGCCCTGGTGTTTTCCCACCTGCTCAGGAAGGAGTGGCGGGCCACATGTGGGTGTGCTGGCCTGAAATGAGGCTCTTGAGAAATGTTTTGCCCCGGACCCATTCCTCCTTACCCTGCTTCTGGAAGCTCCAGGAACATGAGGAGAAAAATGTGGTATTTCAGACTGTAAAACAGCAAATGTTCTAGGAAATACACATTTTTAAGGCTAAATGAAATATAACCCTTTACTGTTTCCAAAAAGGGCTTCCCAGGTGGCTGTGAGATATACATATATACATATATATATATATAAATATATATATATATAATGAGATATATATATGATCGGAGAAGGCAATGGCACCTCACTCCAGTACTCTTGCCTGGAGAATCCAGGGACAGAGGAGCCTGGTAGGCTGCAGTCCATGGGGTCGCTAAGAGTCAGACACGACTGAGCAACTTCACTTTCACTCTTCTCTTTCATGCATTGGAGAAGGAAATGGCAACCCACTCCACTGTTCTTGCCTGGAGAATCCCAGGGACGGGGAAGCCTGGTGGGCTGCCGTCTCTGGGGTCGCACAGAGTCGGACACGACTGAAGCGACTTAACATAGCATAGCATATATATGATATATATATATGATATATATATATGACCAACCTAGATAGCATATTGAAAAGCAGAGACATTACTTTGCCAACAAAGGTCCATCTAGTCAAGGGTATGGTTTTTCCAGTGCTCTTGTATGGATGTGAGACTTGGACTGTGAAAAAGGCTGAGCGTCGAAGAATTGATGCTTTTGAAATGTGGTGTTGGAGAAGACTCTTGAGAGTCCCTTGGACTGCAAGGAGATCCAACCAGTCCATTCTAAAGGAGATCAGCCCTGGGTGTTCATTGGAAGGACTGATGTTGAAGCTGAAACTCCAATACTTTGGC
>NW_011494879.1:10714584-10758345 GCF_000754665.1 Bison bison bison
ACTCCAATACTTTGGCCACCCGATGCGAAGAGCTGACTCATTTGAAAAGACCCTGATGCTGGGAGGGATTGGGGGCAGGAGGAGAAGGGGACGACAGAGGATGAGATGGCTGGATGGCATCACCGACTTGATGAATGTGAGTCTGAGTCAACTTCGGGAGTTGGTGATGGACAGGGAGGGCTGGTGTGCTGCGATTCATGGGGTCGCAAAGAGTCGGACACGACTGAGCAACTGAACTGAACTGAACTGAACTGAACTGATACATAATATATATATTATGGCTTCCCAGGTGGCTCAGTGGTGAAGAATCTGCATGCCAATGCAGGAGCCACAGGAGATGTGGGTTCGAGCCCTGGGTTGGGAAGATCCCCTAGAGTAGGAAATGGCAACCCACTCCAGTATTCTTGCCTGGGAAGTCCCATGGACAGAGGAACCTGGCGGGCTACAGTCCATGGGGTTGTAAAGAGTCCAACATGACTGAGCAACTGAGCATGCACGCAAGCACTGTTTCCAAAGGGCTTTCACCTTCATGCTCTCACTTGATCTTCCCTATTAGATGATTGCATCATGGGGCAGATATGGGGATTTTCATTTATAAAAGAGAAGGCAGATTCAGGAAAATACTCACCCATTGCATAAGGCTGCAGAATGATGAAGCCAAGACTTGGATCCAGTTCTCCCAGCTTTCTTCTCTCTGGCAGGCTTATGAATGCATAGGTGGTGATCAGCGGCACCCTCCACAGTGAGCCCAGAGTTGAGTTTCCTGCAGAACTGAGAAGGGGCAGTGAGGCTAGGGCTGAGGGCTGAGATCTGCTCATCGAGGACCCAGGACCACAGAATAATAGAAGTGGGAGAGAACTTAAAAGGCACTTTGCCCACTCTCTTTGTTAATGTACTTGGGGAAACTGAGACCCAGAAAGGGGACAGTGGCTGCCTACAGCTAATCAGCCAACTCTCCTGATTCTGACTGCAGTGGTCTTTCTGCTGCCCTGTTACAAAGTCAAAGGGGAGAAAATAAAGATATAAATGGTTTTCTTGGTTATTCTGAAAAGGAGAGAAGCTAGCACAGGCACAGGGAACCAGAGGGTGTATGATCTCGGCCATGTTAGTAGGAAGCTCAAGGGTCCACCGATGCTGAATAACAAGAAATTCCCACAGGCTCACGGGGCTGGGAAATCTTCAGGTTGGTGACATTTGGGCCAGATTTTGTGATGAAGCTGGTCAACTCTCCATCACATCATGCTCTCCCAGGTAGCTGGCAACCTGGTTGCCCAGACAACCCATGTTTTCCATCCTTCCTTGAGGCTCACTTGGCACCAAGCCAAAATCTGTCCTCAAGGTAGGAGCAAAAAGGGTATGTGATGTGTCATAAGTCTAAACCTAAGCAATAGAATCTTCTGAATGTACACTTCCATGCATTTCCCTCCTGGAACTCACAAGCTGAAGATGTCAGGGCACAGTGAACCTGGATTCCTGACTATGGGAACACCCACCCAAACATCCCACCCAGCATCCATGACTGTATGAAAAAGAAATGAACCTCTTGTTTTTAAAGCTACAACCTTCTTGAGAGCTATTTAATGTAGCGCTTAGTTCTAACTAACATATCCTTGAAGACCTTGAAGGTAAGCCTTCAGAGGAAAAGATGGAAACAAGCCATTCTTTTTGCAAGTCATTGGCTGCATAAACCTGTAGATATTCCTCCATCTATTCATTCTTTCAGTAAATATTTACTGAGCATGTGTGGTGTTCAGGCACCATGCTGGGTGCTGGGCTCATTCAGCTGAGTGATTCAGTTCCTGTCCTCAGAAAGCTCCCAGTCTAGGTGGGAAGATTGCCAATCAGAATACAATACAGAGGAAAGGCACAACCCTGGCCTGGATGGAAACAAAGAGGATTTATTTTATGAAGAAGAAGATACAAAAGCTGAGACTTGGAGTGGGAGAGCAGTTCTAGGTTTGCCAAGGTAAGGCTCAAGATAATGAGAGGATGCCATCCAGAAAGACACAAACAAAGCAGAACCTTGCAGGAGCTTGATTGTGAAGAGTTGGTATTTGATCCTGTGGCACTCGGAGCCAATGAAGAACTTGGAGCAGAAGCATGACACGGTCAGATCAGTGTTTGCAAAATCTCTCTGGCCCCTGTATGAAGGATGGAATTGGAGTCCAGTGTCTCATCCAAGTTTCACTGTAGTTCTGGGAGTGCACCCCTCCACCCCCCTCCCATAACTGTGACCATCTCCAGATGTACACCTTGAATCCATTCTCAAGAGGGCAGTGTGACTGATCCTTCCAGAGAACACAGAGGACCATGTCTTCCTTGCTTCAAGCCTCCTATAGTTTCCTATCCCCCATCAGACAGTCCTTGCATGGTCTGGCCACAGTTCACCTGTTGAGCTCAGCTCTTGTCATTTTTCACCTTGTCCTCTGCCAACAAACTCATTGCTCCTCAAAAGCAGCTTTTTCTCTCTCCGCTGAGGGACCACCATCATATGGGTAGCTCTGTTTCCTCGTCTCACATCCTCAACCCGACCTCTCCCAATTCCATGCCTCCTGCAAATTGTGACTGAGATGTCACCTCCATCTGGAAACCTTTTCTGGTCCCTAGGTCTAGGAGGCACATTCTTTACTGTGTTCCCTCTGCAGCCTGCAGCTTGCTCTTGTCTATTTTTTAGTTTGTATAGTGACATAGAGATATAACCAGAAAGTAGACCAGATAAGCCTTTGGAGGAAAAGATGGAAACAAGCCATTCTTGTTAGAAGGAATTGGCCGCATAAACCTGTAGGTGCTCATCTGTCTATTCATTCTTTCAGTAAATATTTACTGAGCACGTGTGGGGCTCTGTTGGTGACTGCTCTGCTCTTACGTGCAGTTTGTGGCACTTTTGCACAAAGGGTGGAACACGCGGCTGGAGGCAAAAGAGCTTTCATCATCACGTGGATGTGTGAAGCAGAGGCCTCAGACCAAGGCGGGGCTGGAGCTGTGGAGAGGAGAGCAGCGGTCATGTGTCTTGATGAAGAACTTGGCGAGTGCTATCAACAGGGTCCGTCTGCCCTCAGCTCTCCCCAGCACTTCCTCCACGTGTGGCCAAGGAGCCCTGGCTTCTAGCAATGAGCCCCAGAGAAAGGAAGCCACTTTGTCACGTGACAGTCTGTGACGTTCTCACAGGTTGTGCCCATCTTCCTTACAATGTTTGCTAGTTTAGCGTTCCACCACCTTTTTAAGTTTTTGTCCCTCCCACTGGACTGATGACTCCTGGAGGGCAAAGACTAGAGCTTAGCTAGGTCTCTACCCTCAGTTATATGCAAAGACTGAAATGGCAAAGACCCTCTGAAAGAGCTTATTAAACTCATCTGAACTTGCCTGAGATTCAGTCCCTACCTTCAAAGACGTCACAGTGACTTTCAGGTGACACCTGTGGACACATCTAACTTTTTCAAGGTGGAGTAGAGGTGGGGAAATAGGAATATACAGTGTTGAGACCGTGTCACAAGCATGGAGATTGTGGCTTGGGGGAGCATAGGGGACCCCCTGGTGTGTACCAGCCCACCTCCTGTTTCAGGTGGTGTATTTAGGATCAGGGAACAGCAGACCCATCAAAGTGGCCTGACTCCTCTAATAAACTACCACCAAAAATCTGTGCATCAGCTGGTGAAGATCTCTTTCTTGTTCTATGACAGTGCCAGGAAGGCTGGCAGAGTCACACGGCCATTCCAAGACCCAGGCTCCCTCCATCTAGAGCAGTATCTCTCAACTTAGGTATTTTAATATTTTGGAACCCAAGCAATCTTTGTTGGAGGGGGCTGTCCTATGCTTTGTAGGACATTTAGCAGCATCCTTGGTTTCAGCTGACAAAGAACCCTCCTGCAATGTGGGAGACCTGGGTTTGATCCCTGGGTTGGGAAGATCCCTTGGAGAAGGGAATTGCTACCCACTCCAGTATTCTATCTAGCTTGGAGAATTCCATGGACTACATAGTCCATGGGGTCACAGAGTTGGACACAACTGAGCAACTTTCACTTTTGGTCTCTACACACTAGATGCCAATTGCACAGCATACTCACACCCCTAGATGTGACAGTGTCACATGGTTGGCAAAATTGTCCTCAGTTGAAAACTACTGATTGAGAGCCTAGACTAGGGCGTCATTGGGTCCCCCATCTCTACCTAAGGGAAGGGACAGACTAGGGGAAGGAACATGTGGCATGGCTCCTAAATTCTATTGGACAGACTCTGTCACGTGACTATAGCTGATTGCAAGGGAGGCTGGAAAAGACAGCATATGGTGTGTCTAGGAGAAATGGGAGGTGGTTTGGGGACCAACTAGCCAATCTCTTTCACTGATAGTTGTAGAGTCCATGTATTTTACTTTTCTTCTTGAAGATAAGAGAAAGCCATACTTTGGCCACCTGATGCGAAGAGCTGGCTCATTAGAAAAGACCATGTTGCTGGGAAAGACAGGGCAGGAGAAGAAGGGGACTACAGAGGATAAGATGGTTGGATGGCATCACCAACTCAGTGGACATGAGTTTGAGCAAGCTCCGAGAGATGGGTGAAGGACAGGGAAGCCTAACGTGCTGCAGTCCATGGGGTCACAAAGAGTCGGACACGACTGGGTAACTGAACAACAACAATTTTATTTTTCTTCTTGAAGATAAGAGAAAGCAAGTTTTCTTTTCCAAATCACCAGTGGGGGTTCATTTTGGTCCCCAAATCCATCAACCTAAACTTCCGGCAAGGTCTTTGGCTCATCTGGAAAACCATGAGAAGTCCCCTCCCACATCACACCTTCTCCCACCCTCAATACCTGTACCTGGCGACACACCCAGAGTTCCTGACTCCTTCCCTCATGCCACCACACTGATTTGGTGTGTATGGTGTTACCATGGTGTCTAGGAGGGGCTGTAGGGCCCAGAGATGTCAGCCGTGCCCTGGAGGAGGGCGTTTCTCAGCATTGTTATGAGTTTTTCTCACATAACAACTGTGCTGAAGAATGTCTGACTCTTGGCAACCCCATGGACTGTAGCCGGCCAGGCTCCTCTGTCCATGGGATTCTCCAGGTTAGAATACTGGAGTGGGTTGCCATGCTCTCCTCCAGGGGATCTTCCCAACCTAGGGATCAAACCCAAGTCTCATTATGTCTGCTTCATTAGCAGGCTGATTCTTTAGCATTAGCGCCACCTGGTAAGCCCATCCTGAAAAATAGATAATATACAAACGCCAAAAGGCAAGGGCCTTCATTGTAAGAATACACGTGGAGGTGAGGGAGCCCAATGGGAGCCCAGGTGGGGAGTCATGTAAATAGAATGGTGGTGCTGGGAGAACCTGGTCCCAGTGGGAAACTTTGTGGGAATTTCTGACAGGAACAGAGAGAACCTGAGAGAGGAGGGTAGAATCCAGACCAGGATGGTGGAGGTGGCTTGGGTCAGAGTGGATATCAACGCAAATCCTGTCTTCTGAGCTTCATCAGTAGAGAGTGAGTGCTTTGATTCTCTGGACGAACTGAATTTTTCTGGACGTCTCTTTAGGAAAATGGCCGTTCGAACCCCTCCAGCAGGCCCCTTCTTCAATAGTGTAGAAACTCCCGGAACTCCTCCACCACAAATGCTTCATGTGCTGAAGCCGAGAATTAATTAGAAAAGAAAAAGAAAAAAATCTCTCAAGTCTAAACACATATCTCACAACCTATTAGCATTAAGATTAGCATTAAAGAAAGTTGGAAACTATAACGTTTTAAGCACAATTTATAAGTCTAATTTCCTGTGTGTCACTCTCAGATAATAAATGCTTTTCCTTCAAGTTGAAAAGTCTTGGTGGAAAGTCAGGGGAGGGAGGGGGCCAAAGAAAGAAAAAGTTAATTTAAGGCCTATTTGTTTATTTTTAGTCGCCCAAGATCTGAGGGGCTGAGAACATTTCCCGTTTCTGATAGAACACGCCTTCCTGTGTAGCAAGGAAGTCCCCTGACCTCAGGCCTCCTCAAGGTGCTACTGATTTTTGACAGAATGGCTCAGGCGAGGGCTTTGAAAGAGGCTAACGCGGGCCTGCGAGGGGAGGGAGCTCTGTGGTCCTGGAGGGACAAGGTTAATTGCCTGGAGCCTTGGAGGACGGAGCTGTGTGGCAGGGGACGTCGGGTGACCGGGAGGCCCGCTTCCTGTATTGCTCTGGAAGAAGTTCGTCGCCCACCGCTTCCATAATAAGACATCCCTGCTAATTTGCCAGGAGCTGAAAGGGATTTCTGTTTTTAGCCTTGGGTCTGTGGCAACTGTTTTGTTTTAAATGAAAATTAAATGGGGATGTGTTGCTGGGTGGGTGGGGGGATGGGGAGGCAGAGGCAATAATTGAAGTGCATTACTGGTAATTACCTCGGTCTTTCTTTCACTCATCATGTTGACAGAGAAATCTATTACCCAGCAGCTCCATTTCCACAAATTGCCCTTCCCTGAGGACTTGGTGGAGGAGGGGGTCCATGATGGCACTGGAGGAAATCACTGCTTTGTTCCAGAAAAGTGGGCCTCCAGCCATCATCCTCAGAAGGGGGGCTCCAGCTGTCTGTTAACCAGAGGGTGGTGGTGAGATGAGTGGGGACCCCGTGCAAGAAGGTGGAGTCACCTGGGGAGAAGGATCTCGTTCCAACTAAGGTTTTCCACCCAAGACCTCATCCAGAAGATCCATTCGGAATGCTGTGTAGATGGATGGGGAATCCAGCCTTGTCTGTGTCTCCAAGGAAGAGAGGAAGCTGGGAGGGTGGAGATGATGGACCAAAGTACCAGGCCCATTTTGAAAGCTCTTCTGTATTTGTGCAATGGGATGAGCAGCATCCTTCATGTAGGACATGAGCCTTGGCCTCACCTTCTCCCATCTCCTGGTGCCAGCTGGGATCCTTCCCGCCATGCCTGTCTCCCTCCATCTCACCCGCCCTTTCCCTGTATCTGAACTGTGGCATCTTTCTCCCTCCCATTCCTTCACCCTCCAGCCTACTGTCCTATTCCTTCCTCTTATCGTCACCTCTGCCTGGCTTCACCCCCAGAGGGTTGCATTCCCTTTCAGCTCCATCCTGCCAACGGACAAGGAGGGAAGGGTTCAAAGGAGGTCCATCAACTGACACTGACATCCCTCTCTGTCCTTCCGTGTGGTCTCTTAGACTGAGCATGGAAGTGAAGTGAAGTGAAGTGAAGTCGCTCAGTCGTGTCCGACTCTTTGCGACCCCATGGACTGTAGCCTACCAGGCTCCTCTGTCCATGGATTTTCCAGGCAATAGTCCTGGAGTGGATTGCCATTTCCTTCTCCAGGGGATCTTCCCAACCCAGGGATCGAACCCAGGTCTCCCACATTGTAGACAGACGCTTTACCGTCTGAGCCACCATGGGCTAGGGCTTTAAACCTCCCCACTGGTAATCAGAACAAATGATTCAAGGGAGGGTGCAGATAAATGACCTCAGCAGAGTCTGGCTCAAGCCCCCTTCCACCTCTGCCGTCAGCATCCACTCCTTCAAAAAAATGTTTATGGAGCCTCAATCGTGGATGAGACACTAACCCTACCCTCAAGAGGCTCATGGTTGGCATGGGGGAAGTGAAGTAAAAGTGAAAGCCACTCAGTTGTGTCCAGCTCTTTGTGACCCCATGGACTGTAGTCCATGGGATTCTCCAGGCCAGAATACTGGAGTGGGTAGCCATTCCCTTCTCCAGAGGATCTTCCCAACCCAGGGATCCAACCCAGGTCTCTGGAATTGCAGGCGGATTCTTTACCAATTGAGCTACCAGGGGGAGGGGAGAGCAAAAGGCATTTCATTATACTTGGAGCCCAAAGCAGATTGTCATGGAGGTGAAGGGACCCTGAGGCCCATGTTCCACTCAGTGAATGACAATCCAGAATCCACGAGTTTAAATGCAACAGAAATCTTGACTTCAGTGTCTGAAGGGAATATCAGAGAAAGATTGCATTCCTCACACCTGGCAAAGCTTCTGAAAATCCTTTTTTAATAAAGTGATTTCAGTCTCTTTCTAAAACCCAGCTCTCCATTGCCCTCACTATCACTGGAAACTCTTCTGCTTATCTGGGGTAAATCCTGCTTGCTGCCTTAGTGTCTCTAATCTTCAGTTGATCGGCCCTTTGCTTCCTTCTTCCCTCCACACGGGGACCACACAGTGGCTGACTCCTCAGGGGAGATGGGAAGGTCCTGGCTTTGGGGGTTTTCCCTGCCAGGCCACAGCTGTCGTAGGTCCATCACCCGCTTCCCCATCCCAACTAGACTTCAGTTTCCAACACAAGAACCTGGCTCAGCACTGCAGCATGTCTGAGGCCAGACCTTGGGGAAAGTGAAAATGCTAGTCTCTCAGTGGTGTCTGACTTTTTACAGCCCCATGGACTGCAGCCTGCCAGGCTCCTCTGACCATGGGATTTTCCAGGAAAGAATACTGGAGTGGGTTGCCATTTCCTCCTCCAGGGCATCTTCCTGACCCAGGGATCAAACACTCGTCTCCAGCATTGCAGGCAGATTCTTTACCATCTGAGCCACCAGGGAAGCCAGGCCTTAGGGAAGGTGTGATTAAAGAAAATGGATGCTGGGACCTTTCCTGGTGGTCAAGTGGCTGAGATACTGCGCTCCCAATGCAGGGGGCCTGGGTTCCATCCCTGGTCAGGTGAAACTAGATCCCACATGTCTCGACTAAGGGTTCACATGTGGCAGCTAGAGATCCCATGTGTTGCAACTAAGACCTGGAGCAGCAAGAGAGAGGAAGGAAGGAAGGAAGGAAAGAGGAAAGAAAGAAGAAAGAAAGGTAAACACGGATGACCACCAGACTACTGAGAGCTCCCGGGCCAGCCCTGCTGTCCACCTCCTTTGATTCCCGTTCCTTGTAAGACCTGGCCTAGCGCAGAGGCAGAACAAGGAAAATGCCCGCTGATGGGCCAGAACTGAGCATTGCTTTCCCAAAAGTTAAAGGGTTAGGATATAAAGATCTATGAAGATCTATAATTAGACCTCATCTAACTAACACTGCAGGGAACTTGGCAATGGAGATGGGCTATTCAAGATCTCAGCCGCCTCCTCCTTGGGTGATCCTGTGGGCTTTGGCCCGCCCCCCTTTCCTTACTCCTTTCCCAAGGAGGGGTCTGGGGGTGTTTCAGATGCATTTTACATGGAGATGACTTCATGGAGAGTCCAGTTGTCCTCAACCTACTTGGCTAAGATCCACTGGATAAGCAGGTTGTGCCACTAACTGGAATCATGTGACTTGCCTGGAGTCACCTTCAAACATCAAGATCAAAGCTACCACTTGCTGAGCACCTACTATGCCTCAGGCCCCATCCTGGGTGCTCACAGTTTTTTTTTGTTTTTTTTTTAAATCCTCAATAACACTCTGTGTGGCTCAGATGGTAAAAGCAACTGCCTGCAGTGCAGGAGACCCATATTTGATTCCAGGGTCGGGAAGATCCCCTGGAGAAGGGAACGGCAACCCACTCCAATATTCTTGCCTGGAGAACTCCATGAAGAGGGGAGCTGGTGGGCTACAGTCTATGGGGTTGCAAAGAGTCAGACATGACTGAGCAACTAATACTGTTCCTATTTCAAAGATAAAAAAAATGAGGCTCGGAGAGGGGGAACAGAATTGCTCAAGGTCACACAGCCAGTGTGTTACAGAACCAGATTTTTAATTCAGATCTTCCTGACTCCAGAAGTGATGCTCGTACCAGTAGACCGGCCACCTCTCAGAGTTGAATGGCAGTCGAATCTTTCATTTTCCTAAAGAAGGAGGAGGAGCAGGTGGCCTTTCTGGAAATGCTCTTAGGTGGTGGCTGTTCCCTCAGATGTGAAGTCTTCACATAGCATTTCTATATAAGAATATCCAAGAGCTGAAACAGGAGCTGGATCAGCAGCCATTTCAAAGCTGGTGCTAGAAGGCTGCCAGGGGATGCTAAAGAAAGGAAGAGGATTCCATCAGAATGTCACTCTATCTCAGATTCATGCTAATCACTCAGCCTTCAGGATCGGGGATGGGGCACTGGCAAGCTCTTATCAGACCACCAAGGCTCCCAGGGCGGCTGAAACTGTCAACTCTGGTTTTCGTTTTTGTTTCAAATCTTGACAGATCTCTTGAAACATTTTAAATAAGTGGAACCTACCCAAGGCAACCGAATTTAGTTCAGCTGTTCATGGAGCACCCATTCTTGGCCAGGAGCTGGGCTGGAGAAGTTGGAGAACAGGACATAGTCCTTGCTCTTGGAGGATCACGGTTGGTATGGGTCGGGGGGAAGGCAGACGATATCTTCCAGGTTAGAAAGAGCTTTTAGAGATGCAAGTGTGGGGAATGTTTGGGGGGCCAGGGAGCCAGAGCTGACCCAGGAGGAGACAGCAGAGAAAAGATACTTCTAGGAAAACATGTAGAAGTCTCCAGTGAGAAGCCGGGTCCCAGCAGGAAGGTGGGTTGTGCTATTGTTTAGTAGCTAAGTCATGTGATTCTTTTTTGACCCCATGGACTGTAGCCAGTCAGGCTTTTTGGTCCATGGGATGTTCCAGGCAAGAATACTGGAGTGGGTTGCCATGCCCTTCTCCAGTGGATCTTTCTGACCCAGGGATCGAACCCACATCTCTTACATCTCCTGCACTGGCAGGTGGGTTTTTACCACTAGTGCCTCCTGGGAGGCCCCCTGTAAATAGCACTGGCTCCCAAACAGGTAGACTTTTGGCCAGAGAACTGATTTCCACATCAAAGCCTTTTCGTTGATTTGCTGGGATGGCTTCTGGTTGTGGTGGGGTTCCAGAATTTTCCTTCTTCCTCTGCCTGAATCCTTCCTTCTCATCAGCACTCTCCAAAGGTGGGACCCCTGCCCGTGCCTCCCTGGGGCCCCTATGCAGCTGGAAAGAGACAGAGGAGTAGATGAAACACACAAAGGGCCAGGGTCTGGAAAGGCCCTGAAGCTTCCAGCCCTCCTGTGGCGTGCGTGGCTGGGGTCTCTGTAGGCCTGGGGTGGATGCTGGTATGGTCTGGGCTGATCATCAAGCTACTCTTAGGCACAAACTTCATCCCTGTTATTGCACATGGGCTTCCGGGGTGGCTCAATGGTAAAGAACTTGCCTACCAATGCAGGAGGAATGGGTTCAATCCCTGGTCAGGAAGATTCCCTAGAGATGTCTACCCACTCCAGTATTCTTGACTGGGAAATCCCATGGACAGAGGAGCCTGGCAGGCTACAGTCTATGGGGTTGCAAAAAAGCCAGTCATGATTTAGTGACTAAAAAACAATTACACTTGGG
Organism: Bison bison bison; assembly: GCF_000754665.1. NCBI lineage: Eukaryota > Metazoa > Chordata > Mammalia > Artiodactyla > Bovidae > Bison > Bison bison. Next base: position 10,725,840 of record NW_011494879.1, read on the forward strand.
ACTGAATTTCCTGAAGGAGGACTAGTTACAGAAATAGTCCAGTCCTTCATAAGACTGATGGAGAAACTGGGACCCAGAGAGGGGAGAACACTTTCCAAAATCACACAGCAGGCCCCCGTCTCCCACCTTCAGCTCCTCTCTTTCCTCACTCCACCGTGTTCACTACACTATTGCAATGAGGTTCCTTCACTACAAAAAAACTCACAGGATGGAAAATCCCTCAACTGTCTCCATTTGGGCTTATATTTTAGAAATTCAAGGACATCTATTTCAGTTTTGGTTTTTTGTTTTTTCAAAATAAATGCTGACAATTCAAACATCCTTTGTTGTGCTGGATCCTGGAAGAATAATTTTTAGGGATTTCAAGATCTCACTTAACAAGCTTTACATCTTGATGAAATGCTGATTTTCATATTGTTCTCAAACTGCACAGTTGCAGAAGCCAAAGCCAAATGAAAGCAGACTATTTCGAAGGAAGAAGTTTAAAATTTAAATCCATGACAAGTGATGACAAGTCTGAGGGTGAATGAAGCAATGAACACAGCGTGTGCATAGAAAGGCAACGAGGTGCAGTGAGAGGCACTCAGCTTCTGGATGGGGTCTGGCTCAGACCTTGACCGGGCCCCTACTGGCTGTGTGACCTCTGAGGACCGGCCAGTCTACCACCCTGGACCTCAGTATCCTTATATATGAAACGGATTCATTCCTACTCACATTACGAGGTCCCTTGCAAGATAGGATGTATGTAAATTGCTTGGTGAAGTTAAGCCACCAAACACAATCCCATCTGTAAATGATAAAGGGACTCTGGGCTGGCAGCAAGGATTCAGCTAGTTGTTGTGGCTTCCTGACAAGCAAGTGACAAGAAATTGATGTGTTCCTCACACAGGGCTGGTGCTCATTGTGGTTTTGGGGGGAAGATTTTTATTTATCTATTTATTTGACTGTGTCAGGTCTTGGTTGCTGCACCCAAGATCTTTGTTGCATCATGCGGGACCTTTTGCTGCAGTGTCCAGGTTCAGCAGTTGCAGCGCTCAGGCTTATCCGCTCTGCCCCATGTGAGATCTTAGTTCCCCAGTCAGGGATCAAACCCGCGTCTCCTGCACAGCAAGGCAGATTCTTAACCACTGGACCACCAGGGAAGTTCCTCACTGTGATCTTGAGTTTAGTTACGGTGTTAAAGGGAGCTTTACAGTGTTAATAGGGAGCTTGGTTGGGAGGCATTGTGATGGATGAGAAAGAAAACAGGCCTGGGAGTCAAGGGACTGGATTTGATAACTGATGTGTGATGGTGGGCAGGTTATCCTCCTCTCTGGCCTGGACCTCCCATGACGACACTGAGCTAGAGGGTCAGAAACTGCAGTTGGCACTTGGGTCATGGAACTCTAAGCGGAACCTGGAATAGGGTGTGACACAAAAACATTTTGAATGAAGGAATTAGTGATGGCCACCTTGGGCTCAGGATTGAGAACTGAGAATCCTTCCCCAGGTTTCACAGGAGCATGGACAGTGATTAGCAAGCAAGATTGATTCTTTTGAACTGTGGTGTTGGAGAAGACTCTTGAGAGTCCCTTGGACTACAAGGAGATCCAACCAGTCCATCCTAAAGGAAATCAGTCCTGAATATTCATTGGAAGGACTGATGCTGAAGTTGAAACTCCAGTACTTTGGCCACCTGATGTGAAGAACTGACTCATTTGAAAAGATCTGATGCTGGGAAAGATTGAAGGCAGGAGGAGAAGGGGGTGACAGAGGATAAGATGGTTGGATGGCATCACCGACTCAATGGACATGAGTTTGAGTAAACTCCGGGAGTTGGTGATAGACAGGGAGGCCTGGTGTGCTGCAGTCCATGGGGTTGCAAGGAGTCGGACATAACTAAGCCACTGAACTGAATGAGCAAGATCTGATGGGACAAGGGCTTCAAGCTGGGCTACAGTAACTGACCCTGGACTCGATGGACACTAAGCTGCTGCGAGCCACGGACAGCATCAGGTTCTGTGTCTGCTCAGCATCGGAGTTACCCACTGAGGAACTGATCGCTAACTGCCTGGAGAGCTGTGAGCGGGGCTGTGCCTGCATGACCCCAGGGGGTGCCCTTCACCTCGTCCCCAGGGTGCCTCCCAGGGCTGGGCAGCACAGTGGCTCTGGGTGGGAGCACTGGCCTGGGAGCCCAGAGACCTGACTTTCTGCTGCCCTGGATGGGGATCAGCCCCCAGGTCCCTAAGGGGCCACACTCAAGTCCCTCCTCTCCGGGCCTCAGCTTCCCCATCCTGGCTCAAAACCAGTGGCTCCTACAGGCTCTCCTCCAACCCTGTTATCAGCGCTTGGATGCTTAGGAGTTCTAGTCACCTTGCCACAGAGCTGAACCCCAGATTTGGGCAAACAAAGCTTGTTTCTGGGCAGCTGTAAAGACAGACTGAAACTTCATACAAAGAGAGGTGGTGGTGCTGCTAGGGCATTAGGTGGCGGGCGGGGAGTGGGGCTTCTGGCAGAGACCATTTCCCCCACCCTATCCTGCAGCTCTGAAACCTCTGGGACTAGAGACCAGACCCTTAGTCCCCTCTTTGGAGCAGTTGTGAGGCAGTGACCTTTGGACCCGCAGGTGGGATGCACCCGCTTCCTGTCCTGGCTCAAAGGAGAGTCTAGCCCCTCCTTTGCCTCTGAACACCAGTTCTGCAGACTTCACAGTACTTCTCTGCACTGGACTTACTGGGCCCTCCTCTGAGCCTTTGTGGGCTTCCCTGGTGGCTTAGTTGGTAAAGAAGCTGCCTGCAATGCGGGAGACCTGGGATTGATCCCTAGATTCGGAAGATCCCCTGGAGAAGGGAAAGGCTACCCACTCCAGTCTTCTGGCCTGGAGAATTCCATGGACTATAATATAGTCCATGGGGTTGCAAAGAGTCGGACACAACTGAGCGACGTTCACTTTCACTGAGCCTATGCATCATCCAACCCTCCTGCCTGGAATCTCCTCCTCCTTCTTCAGAGGTACCCTTCAAAGCCCCACTTGAGCATCACCATATCAGGGTGGGAGATGGCCAAGTCCCTCCCCTCCAGAGATAATCACCCTCTCCTCTCCTTCTATTTCAAGGATTTCCTGCAGAGCACTTAACACACTGGGTGAGCGTGGTCTCACCCCCACCACACCTGGGAGTGCTTCCTGGGGAGGGCTGGTATCTGCACAGAGTAAGAGCAGACACTGCTGGGAAGCCCTGACCTGCGCCTCCCTGGCCTTTTCCACCGCTTCCCCCAGCCCTGGGACCCGGCAGGCCGCCTGGAGGAGCGTTCTCTGAGCATCCTGGGGTGGGTCATCCTGTGTGGTAGAGAGAGGCAGACATAAACACGACTGAGAGAGATGAGCCCTTCTCCCAGGGAACTGCTATCTGCACAGACCCGTCTGTGGTGCATTGAAATAAATTCCTTCCAGCAAAGATTTATCTTTCCTGCAAATGTGTGTGTGTGTGTGTGTGTGTGTGTGTGCGTGTGTGTGGCAAGTGTTAAAACTAGTTTTTGAGATCTGTTAATGAATGCCGGAGTGATTATGTTGTGATCCCCATCAATTATGCTGAAAAATCAGGTAACCAGACTATTTACTTTATGTAAGAGATGTGTGGGCTCCTTGTTCACTCTCTGAAAGAACATTCCTGAAAGGGTCATTTTTTATTTCCTGAGATGCCTTTTCTCCTACTTGCTTGAAGGTTGGAAAATTGCTCCCTTTCCCCCGTTTTCATTCTTCACCAGTGTATTTCCTTGTGTCACATTTCCCCCGACACCTCCGGTCCCCTGGAGAAGTGAGACCCTCCTCCAGCCTCCCACGTGCCTTCTGTCTCACCAAGAAAACCTTGGAGATTTGAAACCAAGTTGGAAGAAATACAGCTCCTTTGGTTTTTCTCTTTTGTAAACAGATTTGACAAAACCGAGTGGGAAGAGCCCAAGAATGGGTGTGAGGAGAGCTGACTTCCCTTCCCGGACCTGCCGTGAAGTTGCTGAAGACATGGGCAGGTCCCTTCTCCCTTCTGTTTCCTTGAGTGTAAAATGAAGGATGAAGACGATCTGGGGGTCTAAGAGTGTCTGGGGTTGGAAAGTCCTATAGTTAAATCTAAGGATGTCTTTCTCTTGGAGTTTCCTAACACAACGCATCTGCCTAGTGAGATAATCCAAACTGAGACTGGGTTACCCTCAGGGAAATGCAATTCCAGGGAGTCAAATGATGACCAGTGTTGTTCAGTCACTCAGTCATGTCCAACTCTTTGACCCCCATGAACTGTACCATACCAGGCTCCTCTGTCCTTCACTATCTCCCAGAGTTTGCTCAAACTCATGTCCATGGTGGCTCAGATGGTAAAGAAACTGCCTGCAATGTGGGAGACCTGGTTTAGATCCCTGGGTTGGAGAGATCCCCTGGAAAAGGGCATGGCAACCTACTCCAGTATTCTTGCCTGGAGAATCCCCATGGACAGAGGAGGCTGGAGGGCTACAGTCCATGGGATCACAAAGAGTCGGGCACAACTGAGTGACTAAACACATACATGACCATTGAGTCAGTGATGCCATCCAACCATCTCCTCCTAAGTCGCTCCCGTCTCCTCCTGCCCTGAGTCTTCCCCAGCATCAGGGTCTTTTCTGGCCTCAATGAGCTCTAGTTTCTTGATAGGATGTGGTCAGAGAGTCTTTCCCTGAAAAGTCGTCTGCACCCCAGGCTGGGTGTCCCATCACCTTGCAAAGCACATGCCCATGCAGACTTGAGGCTGACTCCCCACTGGCAGACACTTCTCCTGTTCCTTCCACCCTCCCTACTGGGACAACCGTCACAAGTCAGAGCTGAGTGCACCCTCTTTTAGTGTTTTTGTCTCTTGGACTTCATCCAGCCACACAGCAAAGACAGAAAGTGGAGACTGAAGCATTTCCTAAAAGCAAGTCCCTCATGCTGAATGACCTGACGACAAGAGGGCAAGCCAGCCATGAGGAGATTTCCCAGACTGGTGTCCCTCTTGTCTTCTTTGAAATTGTACATTTCTAGAGGCTGGAACGAACTGAGAGAGAAGCATTGACATATACACACTGCCATATGTAAAATGGATAGGTGCTGAAAATGGGCAGGTGCTGTACAGCACAGGAGCTCAGCTCGGCGGTCTGTGATGGCCTAGAGGGGTGGGAATGGGGGTGGGGAGCGAGGCTCAAGAAGTAGGGGATATATGTATACACACAGCTGGTTCAGTTTGTTGTGCAGCGGAAATTGACACAACATTCAGTTCAGTCTCTCAGTCATGTCCGACTCTTTGCGACCCTGTGGACTGCAGCATTCATGGACACAACATTATAAAGCAATTATCCCCCGATTAAAAAAAAAGAAATTGTACATTTCCACCCTGGAAATAAAAAAAAGGACCATCGTTGACTTGGCCTGAATGAGGACAACTTCGCATGCACCAAGCTTGTGAGCTCTAGTTTAAACCAACCCCTGTGCTGGCTTCACTTATCTGCCCTTGAACTGTCCCTTCCTTCCCTGGCTGGAGAAATGGCCCCATCTCTCTGGCAATGACCATTCCCACTCGGCCTTCTGCCAACCAGCACACAGGCACTGGACAGTTTCATGAGTGAGAAATCCCCTCCTATTGTGTTAAGCTCAGACAGTAGGGGGCTCATTGTTAGAGCAGCTAGCACTAACCTAGCTGATCTGATTTGCTCTTTAAACCTCTTAGCACTTCATCATGTAACTGCCTTTGTGTCTTCCTCTCTACTAGCCTGGGAGCTCTTGGAGAGAAAAGGCCTTATCTGATTTGTCTTTATATTCTTGAGGCTGATGTCATGCCTACAACGTGCGTTGAGTGAATGAATGAATATTGAAAGCTGTTGGCCATTTAAACTTATAACCAGAAAGAGAAGCTGAACCTGTTGTCAGACATTTTTCTCCCCATCAAAATGGGACTGGAAATCCTAGAAGCCTTCCTGGAAGAGATGATTGAAATTTAAAAAAAATTTTTTTTAAATTGGGTTAGATAGCAAGGGAGGGACATCCCTGAAACCAGGGACCACAGTAGACATGAGGAGGGTTGAAATAGTTGGCAAGCCGGGGAGTGGGGAGTGATTGGAGGGAGGCAGAGATGGGATTTGGGGGAGTGAGAGAAGAGACACCAAAAAACTGTATGAAAGAAAAAGGAAGTGACAGAGAAGAACACTAACCCTCACCAGGCTGACCTGTCATCCATATTCTCCCTCGTCTCCAGGTTCACCTCTGGGAGATTTTACAAATGAACCTCAGACACTGAAGCATCCGCCACGGCCACCTGGAAGGTAGACCAGGTTTCTTCCATGCCCTTTTCTCCATCACATCAACCACACGTGGGCTGCTCTGCAATAGAGCCGGGCAGTCACCGCCCTCCCCATCCCTTCCCAGAGCAACAAGCTTCTCCAAGGCAAGAAGGTAGACGTGACCCAAGGAGCACTGGCCTTAGAGTCAAGACACCCAGGCCTCTGCTTAATGCTGTGTGACCTTAAAAAAGTCCCTTTTCTTCTCTGAGGCTCAACTCACTCATCAGAAACATGACAAACTGGGGCCAGATGACCTTCCAAGGCTGCTGACTAAATTGGCCCAGGATCCAGCTCTGCCTCCCGGGAAGGCCAGCCTCTTACAAGTGAAGGAGAGAGGTCTTTGGAAGTTCTGTACCTGGGAGGAGCAAGAGAGGAGGAGGACTGCGGCGTGGGGGCCGAGCAGACAGGCAAGAGGGGAGAGAGGACCCGACTGCAGCTCCCTCTTGGCCCTCGGAGTTGGAGAGGCTCTAAGGGGAATCAGCAGAACACAAGGAAGCAGGTAGGAACCGGAGGTCAGCCATCTCAGCCGTATTCGCCCAAGAACCCAACCTCGGGGCTTCCGACCCTCAGGTAACAGAGGAAGAGCTCTGCTTCCATGAGCTCTTTCTGTAGCACCAAACACGTCATTGCCTCTGTCATCATCTCTCCCAGAGCCGAGCACACACCGTGATTGCTTTTGGTGAAAAGACATGCCTAGTGCTTGGGCTGAATAAGTGCATCTCCTTCACCATCCATCTTTGCTACTCAGGATGTAAGATGCAGAGTAGGGTGGAAGACTTTTGGTACTTAATGTATTCATTGATTCTTTGAGTCAATGCATCTTTATTCAGCACCTATTATATACTTAGTTCAAGCACTGCGAGGAGATCAAATTAGCAAATCCTAAAGGAAATCAACTTCTGAATATTCATTGGAAGGACTGATGCTGAAGCTGAAGCTCCAATACTTTGGCCACCTGATGTGAAGAGCCAACTCATTGGAAAAGACTCTGATGTTGGGAAGACTGAAGGCAAAAGGGGAAGTAGGGAGTGGTGGGCAGAGGATGAGACAGTTGGATGGCATCACTGACTCAATAAACATGAATTTGAGCAAACTCTGGGAGATAGTGAAGGACAGGGGAGCCTGGCATGCTGCAGTCCATGGGGTCACAGAGAGTGGAACATGACTTAGCAACTGAATAACGAAAACAATATCCTAAGTCCTGCACTACATACCAGGAATGCCATAGCAGACAAGTCAGTCTTCATGGACCTGGCAGTGTGGGGATGTACAGACAGTCACAGTGATCCCATCAACAGGATTCTTCATATAGGATTGTCCACAAAGGCATACCAGAGAGCTCCCAAGAGACAGTAGTGGGGTCCACGGGCTGACTTTATTTTTTAAATACAATTTTTGCTTTATAGGAGCATAGTTGATTAACGGGCCTTCCCAGGTGGCTCAGTGGATAAAGAATCTGCCTGCAATGTAGGAGATGAAGGCAGACGTGGGTTCAAGCCCCTGGGTCAAGAAGATCTCCCGGAGGAGGGCATGGCAATCCCGTGCAGTATTCTCACCTGGAGAATCCCATGGACAGAGGAGCCTGGTGGGCTACAGTCCATAGGGTCACAAAGAGTCGGACACGACTGAAGTGAATGAACACACATGCAGAGTTGACAGTGTTGTGTTAGTTTCAGATGTACAGCACAGTGATGCGGTTATACATATGCGTGTATCTATTCTTTTTCAAACTCTTTTCGCATTTAGGTTACTACAGAGTATCAAGCAGAGTTCCCTGTGCTATTTACAGTAGGTTCTTTTTGGTTATCTATTTTAAATATAGCAGTGTGTACATATCTATCCCAAACTCCCAGTCTACCCCTCCTGCTGATTTTAGATGGACCATCCAGGGAAGCCTCTCTGGAAAGGGACATTTGAGCTAAAATATGCCTGATGAGATAGAGCCAGCCAGGCAGAGAGCTGGTTGGAGGGAGCCCAGGAGAAGGATCTTGGTGAAAAGACCCCAGGGGCCAATGCTGTCTAGAACCCAAGGCCATGGAGTTTAGGCTACTCACTCCTCGGACGGAGGCATTTGGGAAGCAGACCCTCAAGAAAAGACCAAGCAAACTCTCCAGCCCACAGGAAATCACAACCTCGGATCCCGGGGTCTGTCCTCATCATTCCTGATGTTTGACAACTATTTCCTTCCCACTCCGGGCCCAGCGTCCAAGTGCAGAAACAGCGGAGCACGCCAATGAAATTGATTTAGTGTCAGCCGTGCACTCTCTTCCCCAGCCCCGGGCAGGGGAGATTTACGGCTCCTGGAAGTACCACCCCTCCCCGCTTCCTGTAAATCTCCCACCACATTTTGAGCTGCTGGAGCTATTTGGGTAACCTTTATCTGAACCAGAACTTCCTCGCCAGGAACTTCAGAGGGTACCTCCAGGAAGGACGGGAGAACCCCAGGGGCCAACTTGTTTTGGGGATTCCAGGCCTGCGGAGGACAGCTGCTTCGCAGGCATCAGGCAGAGAACCGAGTTCTTCTTTGATGCCGTGATGGCTCTGTGGGGATGGCACACACCCTCAAAGGGATCTTTAGGGTTTATGGAGGGCGTGTGGATAGGCAGCAGGCTATGAAGCCTGAACGTCAGGGCCCTTGAAATAAAAAGGATGGAGGGACCGTCTGAGGCCAGATGCCCATGTCTGCGAGGGATGCTGAACGTGGTAGAAGAGAGAGCATAGCTTTGAGTCAGACGTGTCTTACAGATGTTACATTATATTATATATCAACGTGTTCACGGTCTGTCTCCCTGCCTGGAATCTCATCTCCATGAGGCCGGCTCTTTGATTATTCCCAGATACATCCTCAGCACCTAGAGCCATGCCTGGCATGTAGTTAGCTCTCAGTGATCAGTGAGTCAATGCATAATTCTGGAGGTTCTGGATCCAGCACCACACGATCTTGAGTGAAGGGCTGCCTCTCCAAGCCTGAGGTTCCTCCTCTGGATATTGACAATAGAACTGACCAATTAGGATAGTCAAGGAGATGCAATTTGTGTATACATTTCAGTAAACCTCATCTCCCTTCTCTTTCTTCTCTGCTGCTTCCCTCTGAACCCTTGCAGATAAAAATCACAAGCTGAAAGCAGCAGAGGCTGGGCCTTCAGGTTGGGAGCACTTCCCTTTGTAGAAGGAGCTGTCACAATGGACAAGTCACTTTAAAAATGTGTGTTTCTTTGTGATTTCACAACTGAGAGAATTTTGCTGTTACTTCTTGCACAGGGAGTGAGGAAAGCCCTTTGTAGCTTGCTGGGATGGCCACAGGCTGTGGGAAAGCACACCGCATTCTGGGTTCTGGAATGGCATCAGACCCTGAACAGCTGCCACATGACGCTTCCTCCTAGAAGCCTTCCTGGACCAGCTCTTCCTTTGACCCAGAGGCCCCCGGAGCACCCCTGCTCCCCTCTCTCACAGTTCTGTCCCTCCTTAACTTACTGCCTTGCTGGAGCTTAGCGACCACGTCTGCGTCTTCCTTCTCCTTATTCCTGGGATCCTTCTGCTCAGTGAAGGGACTTGGGGGGTGGGGGGGCAGTGGCCCAACTCCCCCAGTGCCGCAATGACATTTATCCTGCACAGGCTAGCCAGTGGCCACCACCTCTGGCCAGAAGGAGCAAATTGAAATTGCTTCAGTAAACAGCCGGTCAGAGCAAACCCGGGCCTCATTAAACCACAATTAGGATTGCTGCCCTGGCTTCGAAGGAACTCCGCTTGGGACCTGAGACTGTTTATTTGAATAAGACCGTGGCTGGGGCGGCGGGAGGGGAGGGACAGAGGTGAAGGTGGAGGTCAGGCGGCGGGCGTTGGATCTTTCTGTCATTCTGGACACTTTAATAATGGGAAAACCTTTGACCTGAGCCCTCCCAGATCCCTGGATTCCAGAACCCAAATAACTATGGGATGGCAGTTTTGAATCTCCCTCAAATTCCTAATTAAATGGGATAAGGTACAGAAAACGGCCTGTGCATAGCAAGGACTCCACAGAGGTGAATTACCGCTTAGTAATCTGGTTTGAAGTCCACACCAAAACCACAAGAAGAAAAGCTCGCTTGTTATCAAAATTCTTATTTAGACTGTGACAAAGTCTTTCATTTGTCTATCTTTTTTTTTTTTTTTTTCCTATTGAAAAGCAATTGGATGACCAGGCAGCTCTTGTGTAGGACTTACTCTTTAGGTTCCAAATACTATATTTCTCTAAGTTTTCCTTTCAAGATCTTACCCAGCCTGATTTGTCTCTCCCGATCCTGGCTGCCTCTCTGCTGGTTGGCCCTCTAGGATACCACATGGCAGGAACAAGAGCTAACATTTTTCTTAGGGCTCTTCCCTCTACAAAGTCTTTTTTTCCCATGTAGATTTCCTTGTCCAAGCCTCCCAAGAGTCATTTCAGGTCAGTGTTACCAGTTTTCTCATTTTAGACATGAAAAAAGTGAGAGAGAGGTTAGGTGATTTTGCCCACTACCTTCAAGTCAGTAAGAAGTTCTCCAGCAGATATTCCATTCAACTAAAAATCACTTACAGGGCATCTACCATGGATGGTACTTGAGATGCCAAATGAATGACACAGCCCATACCCTCAATGTGCTGGTTATCTGGAGGGTCATTTGACTAAATTTCTATGAATCTTGGAAAGCAGCTTTCATTGGACTAGACAAGGTCCAGTGGTTGATGTCTTCTGGTTGAATGAATGGATGGTTGGCTCTATTGAATCAATGGGCAGAAGTTGTGATGCTTCAAGCTCTACCAGCTACATAAGACAAAGGAGGCTGGAGCTGGGAATGGTATCAAGCATGTGAGTGTGACACTCATGTTTGTAGGCCCAGGCTAATTTTAGAAGAGGCTAATTCTACCCATTTCCTTGATACCTGTAGCTCAAACTCAGACATGCTAAGCCTCTAAAGTGGGCATGGACCAGACCTGCAGATGGAAGACCTCACTTTCATCCTGGCCCTAGGATCCCCAGGCCAGCCACCCAAGGCTCCAAATGGGCTAACAACAGTAATAGACAACTGTCCTAGAGTTAAGCAGAACCCACAGGCAGATTCATTCTGCTTCTTGGCATTTTAATGATTACATGCCAATCCTCTTTTTTTTTTTTTTTAAGAGATCTAGAAACAGAGCTGGAAGGTAGATTAGAAATCAGTAGCAAACTTTTTTTCATAGGTAAGAAAACAGAATCCAAAAGAGATTTCTTCAAACTCATTTGGCATATTCTAGAAATCATATAACATTAGAACATATTATAATATGAGGTTGAAGACTGCTCTGGGATAGGGAGATAAGAGCCTTAGCTCCACCACTAACCTCATATATGACCCTGAGCATTTTACTCCCTGCTCTCTAGGCCTTAGTTATGTCATCTGTGATGATCTCTGTAGTCCCTATAGCCCTAACAGTTAAGTGAATCTGGATTTTATATTATATATGCAAAGGTTAGGCAGTATGGAATATTTTGTATCCACTTAAAGAGTCATGATATTTGCCAGATGGGTGAATTATATTTCCTGTAATGAGTGATGTGTAAAGAGGAAAGGACTTCCTTGGTAATGTTGAGTTGAATTTATGCAAGCTTCTGAAGAAATCTGTCAAAAAGGCCTTGTGACATAGAACAATTTCTCATCAATTTCAGGGTCCCAATAAATGTCTGTTGAATGAAAGTGAATTCCAGGTGTAGGTTATGCTGAGGACTGTTTACTGATGGATGTCAACTGGTTGAATGTATGTGGATCAGTGGGAGCTGATGAGTGAAGAAATGAATGGTTGGATGGATAGAGTAATTAGTGAATACATGGAACATGCCTGAGACAGTGACCTGAGAGGCTCCCTTGGGAGTTTTTTCTCTGAGGAATTCCTGAGGTCTTCGCTTAGAGCAGCTGGAGGTAGACCAGCTAGCCCAGTCCAAAGGGCCCTGTCATGTGAAGTCCTATAGCTCTTCTGCAGTTCAGTTCCCTGGAGAGATGCTGGAGGAGTCACTGGTAGAGGGTGAAGGCTGAGAGGAAGAGCTCACAGGAAGAAAACCACAAACTTGACCAAATCTCACAGCCACCCAGAGCATGTACTCACCCCAACCCACCCACTTCTCACTTCTCTGGGATCCCACGGAAATTCTTCTTTCTGTTATGTCCTCATCTTACTCTGCTTCACTGGTCGAGTGGGTGAAGGTTGTTCTTTCTTTGCTCTGTGCCTGCTTCATCTCAGCACTTCCCTAGCCCAGGGCTGACTCACATCATGTCCCCAGTCATGGAATGAATTGAAGAGTAACCAATTAAGTCCTAGCTTACAGCTGGTGGCTCCCTGGACCTCAAAGGACACCTCAAAGGGCAAATATGTGTTGCCCTCAATTGTTGCTGATAACTTTTTTCTAGCAGGGAATAATAGTGCATGCTTCCTACCAATGTTAGCCAACTGTTTTTATATATTAGTAGTAATACTTTCCTTAGCAACAAGATAAATTTGCATAATCCTTTGTAGTTTTTACTGTTTCATCTCATTTCCATTCTCACAGCATCCCTGACAGGAAGCGGGGGTAGAAATCAAAACCTCCTACTTGGGGAAGAAACGGAGGCTCACGGAAGTCAAGTGTCCAAGATCATGTTGAAGGTCAGGGGCAGGTCTGGAACAGACCCAGCTTTCCAGATTCCCGGTCCTGAGGTCTCCCTCACTTATGGTTTTCTCCTTTCATCCGCCCCCATGACCATGTTTGAAAGAAACTAGAACCTGAATTACTCTGATGAATACCTGAAACAGGGGCTTCCCAGATGGCTCAGTGGTAAAGCATCTTTTTGCCAATGCAGGAGATGAGATGCGCGTTTGATCACTGCATTGGGAAGGTTCCCTGGAGTTGGAAAAGCCCATGGACAGAGGAGCCTGGTGGACATGGAGTCACAAAAGGGTTGGATACAACTTAGTGACTAACGCAACAAAAAATACCTGAAAGTAATCCAATGTTGCTAATCAACTATGCTCCAACATAAAATAAAAATTCTTTAAATTAAAATTTTAAAAATTAAAAAAATAAAAGAAATCAGGAGGCAAAGAACAGTTTGATAAAAGAACGCTTAAAAAGAATGATGCTCTGAATTAATAACAAAAGCAAGCACACTCTTGGTGGTTTCACAAATAGCCAGCTTCAACCTAATTGATTAAAATGGCCTGGTACCAAATTAACGGTGACTTCAAAAAGAATGAAATTCAACCAGGGTTACAATAAAACTGTCCCCCTTCCCCCACGCCCACTTTTAAATTATCTTGGTTGTTTTCAGCTTTGCCCAAAAGTCTTCTCTATGTCTGGGCAGGTCACACCTGCCATTTTGACAAGCATAGGGAGGAGGTGGGGGTGGCGGGAGCCTGTGGACTGTGGGGCTTTAATCTGACTCTTCCAAGCTCTGTGACCTGGAGCAGGTCACACCACAGCACCAGGTTTCAGCTCTCTCTCCTTTGAATTGGGGAGGGCAACCCCTGCCTGATTGATTACAGGTTTAAAATGTAGGTAAAAAAGCCAGCTCAGTGTGTGATGCAGAGGAGGCAGAGGATAAATGAACGTCTGCTTCCTCTTTCTGCATTGCCGTAGGTCCCCAGTCATGGAATGAATGGATGAGTGTCTGATTCTTAGTCTACAGCTGGTGGCTCCCTGGACCTCAAAGGACCATGAGTAAATAGGTGTCACCCTCAATTGCTGTTAACACTTTTCTAACTGGGGAAAACAGTGCATATTCCAATGTTAGACCTTAAAGGGAGTTTAAAGAGTGCTTTAAGGAGTGAGAGGCTCTCAGAATTGGGAGCCTAATGGCTAAATTTCTATGGCCTATAGTACCTGTCTCCTGCAGGACTTTTTGTGATCAAGTCCTCTGTATTTGGGGAGACATGAATCATGTCCTTTGACCTCTCCAAGTCTCGGTTTCCTCATCTGCAAAGTGGCTGTTCTAATACCAACTTCAGTGGTTTGTGAGGCTTGAATGACAGCACGTGCAAAGATCTGGGGCTCAGTAAGTGGTAAGCTGTCACCATCTCTGTCTCATAGATGACAAGGAGGAGGCCTTGAAAGAAGGAGTCTGGAGAGCGAGGCTTAAGTCCCGGTTCAGCCACATCTGCTCCCTGGGCCTCGCTCTCCTCATCTCTAGGATGGGGGAAGGATTCCCGCCCCATCGGCCTACAGGGCAGCTTGGAGGGCCTGGGAGTTAATTGGAGGTCTTAACTCTGGCTCTGCACCACGATCACCTGAGGCGCTTTAAAAATGACCCAATCCAGTGATCCACCTCGGATCAACCTCATCAGGGTTTGGGGGACAGGAATCCAGCCCTGCGTGTTGCTCAAATGTCCCCAGTGAGTCTAAGGCACTGCCAGGTTGTGAGTCACTGAGATAAAGATGTGGTCTTTTCCAAACCATCGAGGCCTTGCACATGCGGGGTTCAGGCAGGAGGACTCCCCTCCAGGTACTGCTCCTGCTCGTGGGGTGGGGGGAGGGTGGATGGGAAGTTTCTCTGGGTCACCATTCCTCCCTTCATGGGGTTGGGAGCCATCAGCCTCTTTGATTCCCTTTCAACACTTCCCAGGACTTCTGTCCCCTCTGAAGAGGGAAGCAGGGAGCTGGCAGTAACCGGGGCTTGCTGACTTTAACCTTTAAAAAAAACAAGCTTTATTGTGAAGACCAAAAGGTCTTATAAACCTTAATGAGCGGCATATGTGAAACACATACGTGAATTGCTTGTTTGAAAAATATTTCCCAGCTAGCCTTCAATAGCAGAGCCTTATTATTCTAAACGGGAGCTTGTCTTACCAGAGGACTGAACAAAACCCCAGTTGGAGATAATTATCTTAGCAGAATTCCCCGTGGGTCCCCGGAGAGGGGCCGGGGGGGTGGAAGCCGCTCGAACACATGTGCTAACTTAGGCTGCCTTTGTGTACACAACAAACACAAAAGCTGGGCTCTGGGCAGCGAGGAGAATTCCAGCTCCCGAAGTGGTGACCTCAACATTCGTTCCGGGGATGGCAAATCTGTTGGTCGCTATAGGTGGGGGTGGGCGGGGGGTGCTGGAGGTGGGAAGGATGGAATGGAAGACACGTGTCCAAACTCAAGCTCTGGGTAAGAGCTGGGCGGGGCTGGCAGAAGACGATGGGACCAGCAATACAGAGATGGATGGCTTTTCCAGTTAATTCCCATTTGGGGATGTGACTCTGAGTACCTCACTTTCACCATCTAGGTCTCAAGTTCCTCCACGTGTAAAATGGGGCCACTGTGATGACTCCACAAGATGACACAGTGATTAGAAATGATTTCAACATGGGACTTCCCTGGTGGTCCAGTGGCTAAGACTTCATACTGCCAATATAGGGGGCCTAGGTTTAACCCCTGGTCAGCGAACTAGATCCCATGTGCCACAACTAAGCGTTCGAATGCTGCAATGAAGATCAAAGATCTTGTGCGCTGCAACTAAGACCCAGGGCAGCCAAAGAAATAAACAAAAATAGGGCTTCCCTGGTGGTCCAGTGGTTAAGAATCTGCCTTGTAATGCAAGGGATGCTGGGTGGATCCCCGGTCCAGGAAAATCCCACATGCGAAAAAGCAATGAGGCTCGTGTACCACAACTACTGGGCTTGCACTCTAGAGCCCAGGAGCCACAACTTCTGAGCCCATGTGCTGCAACTGCCGAAGCCCGCAACAAGAGAAGCCACCGTGATGAGAAGCCCTCTTACTGCAGCTAGACAGCAGCCCTCGCCTGCTGCAACTAGAGAAAGCCTGCTTGTAGCAACGAAGACCTAGTACAGTCAAATAAATAATTAAAAAATAAATATATATAAAAAGGAAAGAAGTGATTTAATCCAATGGACAGTGGAGGAAAGCAATTTCTATCAGTAACTTTCATGGGCAGTAAATTTCAATGTCACAGGCCTTACCTCACAGAAGACAAGGCCGGGGACCCAGCCTGAAATAAGGGTTTTGGGATCTCACAGCCTCCCCGCTTCTTGGGACTCTTCAGACACCATTACCTGAAGCTTTGGGCTGTCAGCCACCTGAGCCTGGCCCCCAGATGTTTAGGGAAAGTGGGACACTGGCCCTCAATTAGCTGGGTAATGGCTTCAATTCCCTCCTGTTCCCTACCCCTTAATTATCTGCCCATTGCCTCCCTTCCCCAGCTCAGGAATGCCACAGCCCTGCTCTTTTCCCAGCCTAGAAGCCACAAGAGCAAGTCACTTTGGTAGGACGTGTTCCCCAGC
Source organism: Bison bison bison (assembly GCF_000754665.1). Taxonomy (NCBI): domain Eukaryota; kingdom Metazoa; phylum Chordata; class Mammalia; order Artiodactyla; family Bovidae; genus Bison; species Bison bison. The sequence goes on from NW_011494879.1 coordinate 10,742,403, forward strand.
TGCAGGCAGCCCAGGGAGAGGCAGGCAGGCCCTGGCAGGTCCAGAGTGCTCTTTGATCCTCGTCTTCCCACTCTGGACCTCCGGGGAATTGGGGCGAGCCTGCCAGCCAGACGAGCAGCTGAGCTAGATGACCTCGGAAAGTCTGTAGGGTGAAATGGGCGGAACCAGAGATTTGGCGCAGGAACTGTAAGAGCTGTCTAACCTTGTGCAGCTGCTTTTCTTTCTCCAGCCTCAGTTTTTCCCATCTGTGAAATGGAGCTAACGAGGTTTCTCCAGAAAGGTTGTGTCTTTTAGGGTTAAGACAGTCAACTAGGTAACATGCACGCATAACTAACCAGGGGCCTGGCACACAGGCATGGCTCTGAATAGCCTGCTTTCCCTCCCGCTTCTCCACCCCATCCATCAGCAATAACCCTTTATGCCAGCAAGGCAGCTAAATGAAGCGGGAAGAGTTTCCAAAACAAGGTTCGTGGCAAGTAAAGCCCATCTGAGCTTCCAGCCTTGGCTTCCTCATCTGTAAAATGATGCTCCCCAAGGGGACTTACATCTTCTTATGTTCTAGGAGCACAGAAAGAGAGCATCCCTGAAGCCCCAGGGACGTCATCCCGGACTAAGCCCCTAGTTGCACAGGCTCCCTGCAGGTTTTCCCACCAAGGTAAATGGAGTCATTAGTACTTTATCTTAATTGCCACTAATGATGGTAAATTCACCTGATTACGTAAAACGGGGCTTTCTAGCCTAATTTGTTTCCTAAGCTGAACTGGAACATTGAAATTTTCAACAGAGTCATTTCAGCTATGCAGCTGAACCTAATTGGTCAGTTGTGGGTTATTAATGGTGGCTTTGACTTCTTCTGGGACTCGCCACTGGGGACAAACATGAGCCAAAGGAAAGAGCCTCCAGCCAGATCAGGGCAGTCCTAGTGACGGAAGGTGGGTTTTCCCTGGGTTACTCCAATTAATTCTTGCTTCAGCCATTTTCAGAGGTTTCCTTAAGTATTTACATTTTTTTTTTCCTTCACATTTCATAAAGTGTTTTAAATCTAGACTCCATCATACTGGCATTTCTAGGAAATTCACTAAAAGATTTGGAGTTTGTTTTATCTTCATTTCCTCACTGTGATCCTAGATCAGGGATTGTACCCGTGTCTCCTGCATTGGCAGGTGGATTCTTTACCACTGAGCCACCAGGAAAGCCCTATGCTGATTTCTTGATGGAGATTTAGAATGATGGTAGGAAAAAGGTACTTATTTGTTTATTGTCTGATTAGTGTTTGTGAAGATTCCTTAGTGTCCAGGCACCATCACTTACTGTTCAGATCCAAGAACCACGTCATCAGGACCTTCACTGTCAAAGGCTTGGTTCCTCGTTAGTTTTCTGTCTCCCATGGAGAAACCATTCCATGGGTCTGCTGAATCTGCTCGGATTGAAACAGTACAGAACACCTTGCCTCTGTGGTTCCACAACACCATTTATTGAAGGCTGGTCACATGACCACCAATGTGTGTCTCACCTACAACAGGCAGGAAAATGTGATCGGTTACTCATTTTCTGGTTATGTTAAATTTCCTGTTTGGAATTTTATAACAGAAAGAATGACACATCTTGAGTGCTTTAGGCCTTAATCATTGCATTTTCTAGATTGGGATCTCTTCCAGTGTTGACGTGATTCACACACTGCCACCAGCGAGGAGGGAGGAGGGCAGAGAACCTGCAGGCACAGAGAAAAGAGCTCACTTGCATAAGAAACGCCTGTTCTCATCTTTTATAGCCGAAGAGGGCCTGGGGAAAGTCATATATCCCCACATCAACTGAAGGCAAGAAAGGACATAGGTTGGAAGAGCCCGTTGTCTTTGTGTAACAACCATCTCAGAAGTCCAGGGAGAAGACACGACCAGACACCCAGAGAGGAAAGTTTAACAAATGGTGTGGAGCCTGTGGAAAGCATGGAGTGTCCCTGGTGCCAACACCAGGGGTTCATGGGACACAGATTGTCTGCTGCCTTCCCCCACTCCTCCCTTGGGTAGGGTAGATTTCAGGAGGCACTCTGGTGGAACATGGGTGGGCAGCAGCTGGTACATGGGCCTTTACATGAGGTTCAAGCCCAAGGACTGGTCAGCAAGGATAACCCTGAAGTTGTCCTATATCTCAGTGTCCACAAACCAACATGTCACCTCCATTCTAGCAGCCCATTTTTGTACAATAATGGAAAATAAATACCAAGTCGGCTGCAGGAGACTTGTCCAGTCGGATCTGGACATCAGGCTGCTCTTTTGGAACTGCACCCAACCATCACAACCCAGGATCATCCTATTATGTACAAGGCCTAGGTCTCCTTGAGGCATCTGATTAACCCCATGTGTGTAGGGATGGGGAGAAGAAGAGTCAGAGGGCCAGAGAGCACCACAAAGGGAGAAATAAATACTAGAGCCCACACTGGTCTCATTCTGGGCATGGGGTACCCTGCCCAGATGATACTGCCAGCTTCCAACATCCCAGGCATGGTAAGGGGTGGGGATTGGACAATTCTGAGGGAGCACCTCAAATGCAAGAAAAACAATCAGTATGTTTCAATAGTCCAGGCAAGACATCACAGAGAGCACGTGTTTCTGTTGGAATTGAAAATCAGTGGACCTCCTTTGGAAAGCATTTGGTAGTAACTATCAAAGCTAAACATACCTATACCCAGTGCAAAAATTTTTCTTCTAGATGTATAATCAATCAAAATGAGCGCTTGTGTTCACCAAAGGACTTGCACAAAAATAGCATCATCATTCACAACAGTAAAAGCTGATAACAACCCAAATATCCATCAACAGTAGATTAGGTAAATAAATTATGGTATATTCATACAACGGTATACTATGCGACAGTGAAAAAATCTGCTTGCAGCAACATGGATTAATTTCCTAGACATTTAGTTTGAGCAAAGAAATCATACAATATTGTTCCATTTCTATAAAGTTAAAAATAGACATATTATACTAGAAGTCAGATAAAGGTTACCTTTGGGACAGTATTGACTCGGAGAAGGTATAGGGAAGCCTTCTGAGGGTACTGGAAATATTCTAAATCTTTATTTGCTTGGTAGTTACACAGGGAGTATGAATATGTAAAAGCTTATAGAGCTGTGCGTTTAAGACTTGTATTCTTTCTCTATATAAGATATACGTCAGTTAAAAATCCTGAAAGGTATATGTGTGTGTGTGCATGTGTGTGTGTGTGAGAGAGAGAGAGAAAGAGAGAGAGATGGAAAGAAAAAGAGAGAGAAGAGAGACAGATGGGCTGGAAAAAACTGTTAGTAATATGGATGGTGAGCCATGGAGTAGTTAATTATAGAGATGTTTAGGTGCTAGAGCCTAACTTTAACCATTCAAAGTAAGTATTGCCATGGAAACAATGTGAACATCTATCAACAGATGAATGGATAAAGAAGATGTGGTACATATATATATCAGCCATAAAAAGAACACAATAATGTCATTTGCAGCAACATGAATGGACCAAGAGATGGCCATGCTAAGCAAAGTCGGACAAAGAGAAAGATATCGTATAAAATTATTTATATGTGAAATCTGAAGTATGGCACTAATGAACATACCTATGGAACAGAAACAGACTCATAGATAAAGAGAACAGACTTGTGGTGACCAAGGGAGAAGCGGGTGAGGGAAGGAATGGACTGGGAGTTCAGAACTAGAAGATGAAAACTATCACATATCGAACAGATGGACAACCAGCCCTAGTGTATAGCACAGAGAACTATATCCAATCTCGTGGGATTAACCATAATGGAAATGAATATAAGAGAAGAATGCATGTTTGTGTATAACTCAGAGGTTTCCCTGGTGGCTCAGATGGTAAAGCATCTGCCTACAATGTGGGAGACCTGGGTTCAATCCCTGGGTTGGGAATATCTCCTGGAGAAGGAAATGGCAACCCACTCCAGTACTCTTGCCTGGAAAATCCCATAGACGGAGGGGCCTGGTAGGCTACAGTCCATGGGGTTGGAAAGAGTCGGACACGACTGAGTGACTTCACTTTCAGAGGGATTGGGGGCAGGAGGAGAATGGGACGACAGAGGATGAGATGGCTGGATGGCATCACTGACTCGATGGACATGAGTCTGAGTGAACTCCGGGAGTTAGTGATGGACAGGGAGGCCTGGCGTGCTGCAATTCACAGGGTCGCAAAGAGTCGGACATGACTGAGCAACTGAACTGAACTGACAAGTCACTTTGCTGTACAGAAGAAATTAACACAACATTGCAAATCCACTATACTTCAATAAAAAATAAATTGAAAAATATAAAAACAAAGTAGGTCTCACTGTCCTCATAAAGGAGGAAACTGAGGTGCAGAGACGATAAATGGTGGAGCAGGGATTTGAACCTTGCTCTGCCTGGAGAAGGCGATGGCACCCCACTCCAGTACTCTTGCCTGGAAAATCCCATGGACAGAGGAGCCTGGTAGGCTACAGTCCATGGGGTCGCAAAGAGTCGGATACAACTGAGTGACTTCCCTTTCACTTTTCACTTTCATGCATTGGAGAAGGAAATGGCAACCCACTCCAGTGTTCTTGCCTGGAGAATCCCAGGGATGGGGGAGCCTGGTGGGCTGCCGTCTGTGGGGTCACACAGAGTCAGACATGACTGAAGCGACTTAGAAGCAGCAGCAGCTGCTGCTTGATTCCAGGTCTGGCAGCACCCTCTGGTCCTGAGGCCACACGCTCAGGTAACGTAATCCCGTCCTCTGCTCTCAGGTGGCCTCTACTCCATCTCGGTTGGTTATGACAATCCTATTCCCCTTGCCTGGGAGTAGCTTAGGGCTTGGCAGAGGACCAAGATCTTTTCTTTTTTTTTTTTTTAAGGACCAAGATCTTTTCAATCAGATGGAAAGGGAAGTCCGCTGGGAGCGTTCAAACAAGTTGTTCCTTGCTTTTAAAAGGAGACAGAGAACACACGCTTCTCTTCTGTCTGGGGGCCTTGTTGTGACTGGATGTCTTGGCTGGAAGGCCAGCTGCCATCTCCAGAGTGCAAGGAGGACTAGGCAAGGCCAAGGCTGACCCTCAGAGGGGCCGAGTGGAGAGATGGAGCCACACTGGACACCGGTGACACCTTAAGCCTCCACATTCACCATACACCCTACCTTTGGACTTTGCTAAGGCCTGCAGGCCTGTGGTGGACCCCGTGAGGAACACTTCAGCCCTTTGGCTGTTCCTGACAGTGTTTGTGCAAATGCCAGAGCAAGCCCAGGTGAAGGGCTGGGAGGCAGGCAGTCAAGGAGGGTTTCAGGACTAGAGGATGCCTTTGAATGGGTCAGGGAGCATGGCAGAGGCCAGGCCGGAGAGAGAAGGAGATGGCTGCAAGGAGCATAGTGGTGCTATCAGTGCCTGGTCCCCTTGCCTGCTGATGAGTCCACTCAGTCTCCTTGAGAGGTTCCCGTGTGTGCTGACAGCTTCCCATCCAAGCACCCTCTACGTCTCTGAGCCCCCTGACTGTGAGCCCATTCATCCCAGGGGTGGGTGCAGCCTGGAAGTGTGTGTTTATGCTTGGTGGGGGAGGATTAATGCTCCCAAGACCAACGCTTACCTTGGGGTAACCAGCCTCGGGGGGACCCCCACCTCCTTGTACTGTGCCCCATGTTGTGCCAGAGTTGATCACATGGTGGACGGTGTACAACAGAAGTAACAGCGTGTCGCCCCTGAGATTGGATAACAAGCCTTCAGTTTCCATCCTACCTGCCCTTTCTCTCTTCTTTGTTCTCAGGATGAAGCTATGTTGCAAGAAGCCCTGTGGAGAGGCCCACAAGGCCAGGAACCGAGGCCTCCTGCCAAAGGTCATGTGACTGAGCCATCTTGGGAGCGGATCCTTCAGCCTCAGTTAAGCCTTCAGAGACTGCAGCCCGGTGGACAGCCTGACAGTGGCCTCATGAGAGACCCTGAACCAGAGCCTATCAGCCATGCGGCTCCCAGATTCCTCACCCAGACAAACTGTGAGACAGTAAATGCATGTTGTTTGAAACCCGTAAATGCGGGGCCATCAAATTGGTGCTCGGCAATAGACAATGAAGACAACTCTTAACCAGTAGGGGATAGGAATGCATACCTCAGCCTCTGATACCTGGAGGGACAATTCTATACCAAGATTCAGAGGGTTCCCGTGGGACTGGTCACTGTTACTATAGTGAAACCAACTCCACAACGCACCCCTTCCTGACTTTCCCTCCAAACCTGTCTCCTCCTCATCCCAGGATCATTTCTCAATTGAACAATGGGCACCCAAATCCTTGACTCAGGCTCCGAGTTGGAGAAAATTCAAACTGAGCCTAGGGACTTCATGTAAAAACGTTTAGAAGCCGGAATGTGAAAACTCCAGGAGGGGAATGGGGGACAGAACTGGTTGACATGAAAGTCTGAGGACTATCAGCAGACAGAGTTCCAGATTTAGGTACTGCCTTGGGAAGACTAAGCAAGTCATCTTAGTCTACTCAATGGGCCGGGTGCCATGTCGCCCCCATCTCCAGCAGCAGGGTGGGAGGAGATTGGACGTCTGTCTTGGCTTTCCTCCCGACTTGCTGTGTTCAGAAGTTCACTTGCCTTCCTGGGCCTCGTTCATGAATCTGAAATGTTACTAGTCCATTTCACTACTCTAGACAGTGGTGAATGAAGAAAGAACCATAGATGGCAAGGGTGCCTGAGGTGGTCTGTAAGCCCCTTCCACACACATCCTAAGACTGGCATTTTATCTCCGCACTTTACATTGCCTCCTAGTGGAGATTGGTCTGGTTTTTGAACCCCACCAAACCCACGGGCACTGGGAAAGGGGCCGGCTGTGAGCTCTTAAGAGCTATCTGCTTATCCTTCTGCTGCGTGGCTCAGAGACGTGGTGGGAGGGGCCGATTTCTCACGTTGGAAAGTGACAGCATCATTTCCTAATTATCACATTTGGGGGAACAGATGGGGAAGCATGTGGAGGAATTATGGGCTCCTTTTTGAAAGGGGGGGGATGTTTTCTAAAGAAAGTTGCCTCCGAACATTTCCACCCAGTTGTCCTGAAAGCATTTGGGGTTTATGAAGCATTTAGTAAATAAGATGCTTCTTTACAGATGAGGAAACAGAAGTGGGTGAGGGGAGGCAGGACGAGTATTTATTGAACACCTGCAGAGTGCCAGGCGTTTCACATTATGAGTCCATTTCACATTTGCAGTAACCCTGTGAGGCAAGCGTTATCGTCTGTTTCAAAAACAGGAAAATGGAGGCTCAGGTTTTGGGAAGCAGAGCTAGGATTTGAACCTGGGATTGTCCGGCCCCAAAGACCCCTTTAGAGTTTGATAAGTGCAAATGAACGCAGCCTGGGCTCTGCTGTCCTTATGGTCCTGGGTTCACGTGCAGGCGAGCATAGAAATTCTTGACACAGCTCCTCAAAAAATCAAACATAGAATTACCATATGACCCAGCAATTCCACGCCTAGGTAGACACCCCAAAGAATTGGAAATCAAGGGCTTAAACAGACACTCTTACACCCACATTTGTAGAAGTATTATTCAGAAGATTCACAAGGTGGAAAGAACCCAAATGTTCAACAGATGAATCAAAAGACAAAATACATACAGTGGAGTATTATTCAGCCGTAGAAAGAGGCGAAATTCTAACACATGCTACTTCTCCAAAGAACCTTGAAAACACTGTACCAAGGAAAATAATCCAGACACAGTGGGACTAATATGGTATGATTCCACTTCTAGAGTAGGTACCTGCACGCATTCGCAGTTGCTTCAGACTCCTGGTGACCCCGAGGACTGTAGCCTGCCAGGCTCCTTTGTCCACAGAATTTTCCAGGCAAGAGTACTGGAGTGGATTGCCATTTCCTCCTCCAGGGGATTTTCCCGACCCAGGGATCGAACTTGAGTCTCCTACAAGTCTCCTGCATTGCAGGCAGATTCTTTCCCACTGAGCCGCCAATGAAGCCTAGAGTAGGTACCTGGCTGTTAGGGTGTTAGTCGCTCAGCTGTGTCTCTTTGTCACCCCACGCACTGTAGCCCGCCAGGCTTCTCTGCCCATGGGATTTCCCAGGCAAGAATACTGAAATGGGTTGCCATTATCTTCTCCAGGGGAACTTCCTAACCTAGGGATCCAACCTGGGTCTCCTGCACTGCAGGCAGATCCCCTTACCATCTGAGCCACCTGGGAAGCCCTACCTAGAGCAGGTAAATTCACAGAGACAGAAAGTAGAATAGAATAAAGTTTCTCAGGGGCCAGGGAGACAGGGGCACAGGGATTTATTGTATAATGGGTGCAGAGTTTCAGTTTGGAATGCTGAAAAATTCCTGGAAATGAATAGTGGTGATGGTTGCCCACAAATGCACTTAATGTTTCTAAATTCACACTTAAAAATGTTAAAATGGTAAACTGTATGTTATGTGTATTTATCACAATTTTTTTTCTTTAAAAAAAGCCCTGGCACAGGGTGGATTTATGCTCAGAGCCTGTGGGAGCCTGGGCAGACAAAGCTGGAGAGGCTTCTAGGCGGACTGGGGTTTGGTGGGATCTTGAAGGGGATGTGGATTTCATGAGGCAGTTTTGGAGAAAGAAGGGCACTCCAGTGATGAGGTGAGGATGGGCAAGATGGATTCACCAGCATTGGGCTATATGTGCCAGGCTGGACACAGTCCCATGAGGCTGGAGAAACGTGTTCATGGTGGGTATAATGAGGGTGAGGATGAGAAGGGAGGGCGTGCAGAGTCTGACTGCCAAGAAGTGTCCCTCTCCACCTGAGGTTGAACCTATAGGGGGCCAGCTGTGTCCTGTTCCACAGAGACCTCTCCTCAACACAAAGGGACACCAAGCATTCGTTTTTGTTCAGTTGCTAAGCGTATCTGACTCTTTGTGACCCCACAGACTGCAGCACTCCAGGCTTCCCTGTTCTTCACTATCTTCTGGAATTTGCTCAGATTCATGTCTATTGAGTCGGTGATGCCATCCAACCATCTCATCCTCTGCCACTCCCTTCTCCCCCTGCCCTCAATCCTTCCCAGTCTCAGGGTCTTTTCCAATAAGTCAGCCTTTCACATCAGGTGTCCAAAGTATTGGAGCTTCAGCCTGTGCAGAATAACTCCATGGGACAAGCTCTCACCTCCTACGTATCTGGTCAGCACTGCCACCCAGTCTCACTGCCCTGAAACAAGCTCACCGTGGCCCCTCCTCCACTCCCTGTGGCCTCTGCCATTGAGACCAGCTCAAGGTCCTTCCACAAAGATGCACTGGCTGTTGGCTCACAAGGACCATGCCCTTTACAGGTTTAGAATGATTCAGATGGCCTGTGTCCCTGATAAACACTAATACACCCATGGACCCTGGAAAGGAAGGCTTTCTCCTAACTGTCTGCCATCATCCAGCCTCACGATGTCATGAGTGTGCTCGTGACCACATACGTACATGCACCAGATCCCGCCACACGTACATGCACCAGGCTAGGGGACCCCAGGGCAGGGTTATCCTCTGCTCCCCTTGGCCAGCTGGCACCCTGCAGGCACCTGGCTTTCAAGGGTCTTGGGCTGAATTGAATTGAACAGGATCCCACGGTCTACTCATCCACACCCTGGGCTGTGAGCACCACCTGGTCCCCTCCTCCTTCCAGAGTGCCAGCCACGGAGCTGGTACTTGGCATTTATTTGATGGGTCTCAGATGCATACTTGAGATTGGTGGATGGAAGAGAGTTAGTGTTTATGGAATTCCAGTCTTAATGAAGTTGAATGGACTAGACTGAGGGCTAAATCTGGTACTGAAGGCGGTAACAAGCCCCAGTAGACAGATCTGTCTCCACCTTCAAGCTCCTTCCTGGAAGAGAACACTTGGACTGTTCCAAGATTTTTAGGTGATGGCCAAAGTCTGCATGGCCTGGAGAAGCCAAGAAATGCCTTTGTTGGGTGGACAAATAATAAGAGAGAGGTGCCACTGCTGTTGAGCCAAGGGCAGGGTGATGTGAGAGTTGCCATGGACTCAGTTCTGGTAACTGAGTTATTTAAAGTCTTCTCCCAGCTACTGGGAGATAAGCAACCTTTATGGGGCTGGTTGACTGCTCTTTCAACAGGCACACAAAGTTCTAATCCAAACCACCCTCATGCTCTTGAGGGGTTTATACATATTTTGCACCAGTGCATCCTTCCTAACAGGTGCTGTCACCAGGGAGGCGTCATCAACCATCTACATGCGAGTGACTCCCAAACCACTGTCTCCATGCTGTGGTCATCCATCACCCTGCCCAGGGCCCACTATCTCTGATGTTCCTTCTATAAGATCTCCAAATCCAAGGTCACTCCTCTCACATCGGCTCCCCACGTCTTCCGTCGCTGCATCTCTGGAACTTCACCGTGGCTCTGCATTCACCACTGTGTTAGCTCAGGCAGCTGGAAACTCTCACCTGGACAGGGGCTCCCATGCTCCCCTACCTGAAACAGGGATAAGACCCTCTGTCTACAAAGCTCACCTTCATCCAACAACTCTCCTGCTAAAACTTCATCAATGATTGTTCTGGGGAGGCTTCTGCTTCTGTTGTAACACTGGCAGAGACTGTGATCTTGAGTTCTCGAGCCCAGGAAGCTCTGTGGGTGACTCCTGAGGATGCCCAGCTTGAGGCATTCCTGGCCTCATGGCTCGTACCCCTGGCACTGGGACGTGCCCCCTCCTTTACTCCTACAAACACATCAAGACGTGGTGATCCAGGTCACACCCTCTCCCAGAGCCTCCCTCCTCTGACGCCCAGTCTGTCCCTGTGCCCCCTGCCATTTGCGGGTCCCTGCCCTGTCTAGCTACTGACCATGACCTCAGCTCCTTCCCATAAAGGATTGTGTGTTTTTTCTCTGGGCCCCCAGCAAAGAACCAAGGCAGGCGTTCAGCCGCTGTTTCTGTAAAGACACCGCCTCCCTGAACTTTCAGCTTTTTAAAGCGTTTTTTTTTAACTAGAGTATCACACACAGAGAGAGACAGACAACCCCCAAGTGCGTGACTCCATCAATTTTCATGTGTGAAAACTTGTGTCACCAGCTCAAGGATCAACTTCCCAGCCCCTCGGGAGCCCCATCCCCTCTCCCACATCTGACTTCAAGAACCAGTGTGTTCTCACCCTTGACCTTCCTAAGGATGCAGCCATACAGCACGTACTCTTTGTATCTGCTTTCTCTCTTCTTCGGAGAAGGAAATGGCAACCCACTCCAGTATCCTCGCCTGGAGAATCCCATGAACAGAGGAGCCTGGTGGGCTGCAGTCCACGGGGTCGCAAAGAGTCGGGCACAACTGAGCAATTTGCACTCACTTATTCACTCCCTATTCTTACTGTGTTGAGCTTCATTCTGTGTTTATTTTGTCCCAGTTCATCTGTGTCGTGAGGGCCATCGATGTTGGGAGCGATGGGTTCATTCTCATTTCAACTTTCAGATTTTTGGTAGGTGGTGGGGAGAATGAATTCCTTGTCTCTGAGGGTCCTGGGGTCTGGGCCTTCTGCTCCCCTCTCTGCAAGTTCCCCCACCCCCACCACGACCACAGTAAGGACAAGTCTGCCCCTCTCTGGCCTCAACCCCTGGGTCCATGGTGGGTGAGCTCTGGGTGACTTCTTGGGTCCCTTCTGGCCCCCGGCCATCTCTGCCCCCACCCCCCAGCTCCTCCCCCACCCACATGGCGATGACTTCAGGCCAGGGGAATGGCAGGCTGAAGCCTGATTTGATTAAGGGGGAAAGAAGAGCCTTGTGAAGCCACAGGGCAGGCGTGCCACCACACTGACCCCTCGGAGGCTGCAGTAATGGGACATGTTGTCGGGCCAAGGCCGAGGCCCGCCCCAGCAAACCTGATTAACTGGGTGTCTCTGGCTGCAGCCTGCCTGCATCTTCCAGAGAGAGCAGTCTTTATTCCCCCCAGGCAGGTCCCTGGACAGACAGGTTTAAATTGAATCAGACCCTGGTCTCTGGCACAGAACGGCCCATTCACTGCCCCGCCGTCCCCCTAGCAAAACAGACCCCCGGGCCATATGGTGGGGGTGGGGAAACTGGCAGGATGTGTGGCCGGTGGCCAGCCTCACGGCAGCCTGCACAGGCCAGCTCAGAAGGGCCATGGGGCCAAGCCTGCGCTCAGGGACAGGTGCCCGGCCAACAGTCAGTGCGGGTTGGGTGAGCCTGGGGATCGCGGGTGAAAGGAGAGGCCAGAGACCCGGGGTGCAGTCGACACATTGCATCACAGAGGTGGCTCCGGTCCCAGCCACGTCACAGAAGGGCCAGAGGGGCTGTGGAAGACTGCTCAGTCTGCCCAGTGCGTGGCCCCCCGTGGGACCAAACAGCGATCCCGCCAAGACTACTGTAAGGATGATATGAGAGGAGGAACATGCCCAGAAGGGCTTCGTGTTAGCTTGTGGCTTCTATGCAGTGGATGGTGGCCCTTGTTCTGTCTGCAGCAGGGATCTGTGGTCCCAGGCAGAAGCACTGGCCACGTGGTCCCTCCTCTTGGCCAGCGGTGAGCGTCAGCCTGACACCTCACTGTCTGTATGGCTGGCCCGGGGCCTGTCAGATATCAGCTCCGCTGACATCTTTTGAGAGGGACCCAAGACACCACTTCCCTGGTGGCTCAGAGTGTCTGCCTGTAATGCAGGAGACCCAGGTTTGATCGCTGGGTAGGGAAGATCCCCTGGAGAAGGAAATGGCAACCCACTCTGGTACTCTTGCCTGGAAAATCCCATGGACAGAGAAGCCTGGTAGGCTATAGTCCATGGGGTCACAAAGAGTTGGACACGACTGAGCGACTTCACTTTCACTTTTCACTTTCAAGACACCACTCCCAGACTTACAGATGGAGAATCTACCCCTTGGACAGGTGAAGGATCCTCCCACATCAGAGGCAGAGGGGGATATCTGAAATGCACATCTTCCAGCCCCAAATATAGCAGCTTTACCCTAGTCTGTATTTCAGAGATAAGGAATCATGACCATAAAGAGAAAGTGACTCCTCAGGGTCTGCTGTGACCACCCACCTTAAGGCATGACCCCCAACCTGGCGGCCTGGCCCCTGCTGTGCTAGAACTGGCTACGGCTGTGGTAGCTGGACCAGCACACGTGAGAGGTTAGTCTGGGGAGTCTTCTTGCTGAGGCACCTAAGGCCTGTAAAAAACACAAAAATAAATCCTTAAAAACAGGTTTGGCTGCCACAGCGAGTGTGCTAAACTCAGATCCAGAGGCTCCAGCTCCATGGGGGGCCCCCTCTCTGCCCACCCTGCACTGGCTCTGGCTCCAGGTCTCTGTTGCCCCTGGCACTTGCCAGTGGAGTTGAGTGAGGGTCCTGCCGATGAGTACCTCAGACTCAGAGCATCACCTTGGTGCACTTGGCTTAGGATTAGACCTGCCTCCATCCTTCTGTTTCCATGGAAACACCTCCAGACCCATTGATCAACTCTCACTTGAGGCTTTCATTAGCCCGAACATTGGAATAAGTTTGGATTCAAACATGACACTTTTTAACGCGGTGCAAAACTCGTTTTGTGCAAGATCCCATTATATGAAACAGACAAGCAGGTTGATGGCCAATTTAGTTAATAGAGCTTTGCAGCTGACATTGAATTAAATCTGCAGGAAGCAGGCGCCATGTTACCCAGGAAGAGTCACGTGTGTATTCACAGCGGGCTCTGGATGCAGAGATGACCTGCCAGTCCCACCCTAGCCCACCCTGCTCCAGCCACCCCCTCCCACCCCAGCTCTGACACTTCTCTGGGGCTCTGCAGCTCCAGCAGGAGACTTAGATCTCTAGCTGGGTCTCCCACCTCCCTCCTGTCCTTGCACCCGCCCTGCCCTTCACTCTGCACCACGTGCTGCTGGTCCCCATTCCCTGTATTTGGAGGTGTGGCGTACCACCCCCCTGCCCCCCAGAATGTGCGTGTGTGTAAGTTGCTCAGTCGTGTCTGACTCTTTGTGATCCTATGCACTGTAGCCCACCAGGCTCCTCTGTCCATGGAATTGTCCAGGCAAGAATACTGGTGCGGACAGCCATTCCCTTCTCCAGGGGATCTTCCCCACCCAGGAATCGAACCTGTGTCTCCCACATTGCAGGCAGATTCTTTACTGTCTGAATAACCAGGGAAGTCCCCCCAGAACATGTGCATGTATATCTGTCTCTTCATGTTTAATTGTTTCAGTTCAGTTCAGTTCAGTCGCTCAGTTGTGTCTGACTCTTTTCGACCCCTGAATCGCCACGCCAGGCCTCCCTGTCCATCACCAACTCCCGGAGTTCACTTAGACTCACGTCCATCGAGTCAGTGACGCCATCCAGCCATCTCATCCTCGTTGTCCCCTTCTCCTCCAGCCCCCAATCCCTCCCAGCATCAGAGTCTTTTCCAATGAGTCAACTCTTCGCATGAGGTGGCCAAAGTACTGGAGTTTCAGCTTCAGCATCATTCCTTCCAAAGAAATCCCAGGGCTGATCTCCTTCAGAATGGACTGGTTGGATCTCCTTGCAGTCCAAGGGACTCTCAAGAGTCTTCTCCACCACCACAGTTCAAAAGCATCAATTCTTCAGCGCTCAGCTTTCTTCACAGTCCAACTCTCACATCCATACATGACCACAGGAAAAACCACAGCCTTGACTAGACGGACCTTTGTTGGCAAAGTAATGTCTCTGCTTTTCTATATGCTATCTAGGTTGGTCATAACTTTCCTTCCAAGGAGTAAGCGTCTTTTAATTTCATGGCTGCAGTCACCATCTACAGTGATTTTGGAGTCCCAAAAAATAAAGTCTGATACTATTTCCACTGTTTCCCCATCTATTTCCCATGAAGTGATGTTTCAAGACATTGCTAATTGTTTCTAAGCCTCAGTCTCCTACTTCGTACAATGGAGTGATAACGCCTGCTGAAAAAATATACATTAAAACCCACATGGGCGGCACAGCTGAAGGCTGAGCTACTTGTCATGGGAGGAACCATAGCCTCTCTTGTGCCTGTGTTTTCTCGCTCTAAGGGGCAGGTAGCACAGCCTCTGTGGGATTGCTGGGAGGATCGAGTTAATACAAGTAGGACCCTTAGGATAGTGACTCCAAGCTGTGAATGTGTAATAGTGACCATTTGCTCTTATGAATGGAGGTCCTATCCCTTGACACCCACTCTTGTTAATGGAAAGACCCGTCACACTGGTGGTCAGAGACACAGAGTTCCCCCCCGCCTGAAACAACTCTGGTGGCTCCTAGGAGGATCTCATAGATCCTCAAGAAACCAGGGCCTTTCTTCCTGGGTGGGTGGTCTCTTGGGACCAGTTGGGGTAAGGGGATGGGATGAGACCTGTGTTTATCCCTAGTGCCGTAGTGTTGGTCCCGGGCCCTGGGAGCGGGTTCTTCAGGAGGCTGCCGCCCCCTGCCCTGGATGAGGCTGGACCATGGCTGCCTGCGTATCACCATCCCCCTCCCCTTCTCACGCTCTTAGGAGCCTCAGCCCAGGACCCTCGTCTGCGCCTAAGGACCCTCGTCTGAACCTTAGACACCCGGAAGTTCATCTGGATCCTTCCTCCAATCTGCTGGGAACCTCAGATAAGCCACGCCCCCTTGTAGCCTCAGTTTCTCTTAACCTTTCCAGCACAATGGAATCATCCCCGTCACTGGTGGCGATTCCTTGGCTCTGGCAGGGGATCTGTGATGCAGGAGTGTGCAACGCACGCTGGGGGAAGCACGGCCCCCGGATGATGAACCCAGGCCCTGAGAGGGTGCTAGAGGCTGGCGAGGGGGCCAGCAGACTGTTTTCAGGCGCTGAGAGTGTAGAGGGCTGACAGCTCTCTGCAGACACATCCACGGCCAGGGTCCCATCCTCTTCCCAGCACAGCTGTCACCCAGTGACTGGTCAAGGAAGACTGGGAGCCGAGGGCCGAGACTGCCCCCGACTCTGGCTCTGTGGGACGGCTCCGGGGCTCCCAGTAGATCGGAA
>NW_011494879.1:10758445-10766557 GCF_000754665.1 Bison bison bison
CCAGCTCAACTCTCCCACCACCCAGTGCTGCTTCCCTCACTCCCCAGCGAATCTCCTGCATGTTAATCTCTTGACTCAGAGTCAGCACCAGAAGAGTGTCCTGCACTGGTGCTTTACAGACCTCGCACTACAGCCAATGGCACTTAGTAGGCGTCTTTCGAGTAGAGGGCGTGTGCTTTGTGCCATGGATGCGGAAATGCAGGAAAGATGTTCACAGTCCTGTTGGGGTGCAAACAGGCCAACCAATGAGTGCAGGATGGTGAACCCAAGGCTCAGAGCGCAGGCACACTCAGTAGCGTCCGATTCTTTGCAGCCCCATAGACTGTACCCATCAGGCTCCTCTGTCCGTGGGATTCTCCAGGCAAGAATACTGGAGTGGGTTGCCGTTTCCAATTCCAGGGGATCTTCTCGACTCAGGGGTCGAACCCGGGTTTCTTGTGTCTCAAGGCAGACACTTTTTCTGGGGTCACAGTTTATTCTTTCAAACACAGATTTTCATATCAAAATTACTCTTGGGATAAAGTAGTACTATTTCCCTTGAAAAGATATAGTCATTTAAGGAAGAACCCTAGAAAGTTCTTGACAAGGAAAAGACACCCCCTGCTCTGCTCTTCAGCTTTCTCAGTGATGACAGGAGCCCTTCACCTGATCATGGGAACATTCTCCAGCAGTTTTACTCTGGCCGAAACCCAGCCTTTCAGATCCCTGTTCTATGCAATGGCTCTCGACTACGGGTCCTGTGTAAGTAGGGGGCTACAATTAACAGGCAGAGATCCCAGGTTTACCTAAAGTCTCATCCCAACTAATTCCATTGAATTCTTTTTGTCAGTAATTCACTGGCCCTCCCAGGAGAAGGGACACAGCATTTCTTAAGGAAGATTCTTAACCACCTCTTCACCACCTCACTCAGAGAGGTTTGGACAAATGCCACGAAACACATGGGATGGAGGCCCTAATCCTTCTGGGAGGCAGGTGCCCCATGGCACCTTACTGTCCCGGAGCTGAGGTAGTGCCAGTCTGGCTTTAAACGGTGGTAGGGATGCAGTAAGGGGGCACTGGAGCAGGAGAGCAGCTCACACAGATCTGTGCTTTCTCTTGGAGACGTTTTCTCTTCCGGGAAACCAGAGGGGCAGGAAGGATGAGGGGAGAGATGGTGGCGCGCAGAGACAAGCGCGCCCATCGAGAAAGCATTTGCTGTTGTTTTTCACCCAAGCTAAGCACGTGGGACAGAAGATGGTATGGTGGCAGCCCACCAGCCCTGGCGGGAGAAGCGCACCAGATCCAACCACAGCGAGCTCCCCCAGCACAGCCCAGACAGACATTAATTGTTTCCCGGTTGTCCTGCTGGAAAGCGCCCTGGAGCTGGAGGCCTTGGCGACAAAACAGCACATTTAGGAGCCTCGGGGAGCCATCTCACGGTGGGGGGAGGTGCAGCCCTCACCAGGGGAGCCAGGCCCCTCTCCCCTGCACCACTGCTGTGCCTACAATCAGGGCATCCCCATCCAGCTGCCCAGCTGCTGCTGGTGTCATGGGTCCCCTGGAGTGTCCTGCCTCCCCAAGAGGACGGAAAGATTTTCAATACAAGGACACTGTCGTATGCAGCCTGCTCTAATGCATGTATTGCAGAGGCTGTGTTTGTGTGCATGCTAAGCCGCTTCAGTCATGTCTGACTCTTTGCAACCCTATGGACCTTAGCCCGGCAGGCTCCTCTTTCCAACGGCTTCTCCAGGCAGGAATACTGGAGTGGTTCCCATGCTCTCCTACAGGGGATCTTCCCGACCCAGGGATTGAACCCGCATCTCATGCCTCCTGCTTTGGCAGGCGGGTTCTTTATCACTAGCACCACCTGTTGTTGTTCAGCCATTCAGTCATGTCCAGCTCTTTGTGACCCCATGGACTGAAGCACACCAGACTTTCCCTGTCCTTCACTATCTCCTAGAGTTTGCTCAAACTCATGTCCACTGAGCTGGTGATGCCATCCAACGATCTGATCTTCTGTCGCCCTCTTCTCCCACCCTCAATCTTTTCCAGCATCAGGGTCATTTCCAGTGTCTGCTCTTTGCATCAGGTGGCCAAAGTATTGGAGTTTCAGCTTTAGCATCAATCCTTCTGATGAATATTCAGGACTGATTTCCTTTAGGATGGACTGGTTGGATCTCCTTGCTGTCCTAGGGACTCTCGAGAGTCTTCAGCACCACAGTTCAAAAGCATCAATTCTTTGGTGCTCAACCTTCTTTACAGTCCAACTCTCACATCCATATATGACTACTGGAAAAACCATAGCTTTGACTATGTGGACCTTTGTCAGCAAAGTGATGTCTCTGCTTTTTAATACTTTGTCTAGATTGGTCGTAGCTTTGTTCCCAAGGGGCAAACATCTTTTAGTTTCATGGCTGTGAAACTAAAGTGATTTTGGAGCCCAAGAAAATGAAGTCCGTTATTGTTTCCATTTTTCCCCATTTAGTTCCCGTGAACTGATGGGACCAGATGCCATGATCTTAATGTTATGAATGCTGAGTTTCGAACCAGCTTTTTCACTCTCCTCTTTCACTTTCATTAAGAGGCTCTTTAGTTCCTCTTCACTTTCTGCCATTAGGGTGATATCATCTGCTAATCTGAGGTTATAGTTTTATGTTTTTATATGTAATTCTTTATTCCACCTGAAATTGTGTAATATAAAATAAAAAGCTAAAGGTTTGGGATTTTTTTTTTTTTAACAGCTTTCAGACTGTCCTTGAATAACCTCCTGAATGATCCTGCCCCGTTTTGAGGCTGATGGCAGCACATACTCAGATTGGGTGGAATGGGGTAGAATCTGTTTCATTGGTCTACAGGTTTCTCTTGATGCTAGTCCCTTACCTTGTAGTATGATGTTTTGAAAAGGTATACAACTAGTTTTTCCCCACCTTTCTCTCTCTTTGGTGTAGGTGGGTTTTTCTTTTTCCCTAACTGTTCACATCTGCTTATCTTCCAGGTAGCATCTGGCATGAGAGGGGCTTCCCTTCGAGTCCCCCGTCTCCAAAGGTCAACTTGGTTCCTCCCCCACTATATTTTGGACACCCCTAGAGCCAGCCAGAAAGAGAAGAAGAAGCACTGAAGTTGTGATCACTCAACCTCTGCTCATTTCAAAAATGGAGAAACCTGAGTTCCTGAAGGGCATGAACAACACAACCAGGGCACTGCTTGGGGAAAGGGGGGAGAACCTGAACAACCATCCCCCACTCCAACCTTTCAGGACTGAGGGCACCTGCCCCATTCGGAGGGTGGTGGCATTTCCCAAGTCTGACTGATGACAAGAACCACTCAGGTCTTGTCTCCAATCCTGGGTCCAACTCAGACCCAAGGAACCAATTCCCCCAGGGAAGGGCTCAGGAATCTGTGTACTTGGGAGATAGATTCTTCACATCAGATAAGGCTGGAAACACACACACACACACACACACACACACACACAGAGCTAGGAGAAGAAGGCAGAGCAAAGATTACAAACCAGGAAGCTATCCTGGAATACCCAGACAGTTAAATTGGCACCAAGAACCCAGGGGAGAAGAAACCCTGGGAGGAACTCCTTAAATGGCCTGTATTCCAGCTAGGCCAGAGGTCTTGAAGAGAGGATGAAATGGAAGGAACGAGAACAACCCTGGCATGTAGGATTTATCAGGCCTGGACAGAGCAAAAGGAACATGCCAAGGATTGTTGGGCAGCAGTTGCTTCGACTTGATAGATGTGGAGAGGAAAGCTGAGACATTTTGAGAAGCAGAAAGGCTGGGAAGCAAGGAAATGCTTGGTGTTTGGGGGAAAGTGTAAGTGGTTCAGTCCTAAGAAGCACCTAGTGTGTTTTCAGAAGCTAGGCTAAGAAGCTCTGGCTTAACTCTGAGTTCAACAGGGAACCACAAGTGGGTTTAAATAACACAATGAGGTGATCAGATTTGCATTTTAAAGAGATCGCTCTGGTTGCCATGGAAAGATTGGATTTGGGGAGGGGAGCAGGGTGGGCGGGGCGGGGTGCGTGGTGGTCGGTGTGAAGATTAAAAGTAGAAAAACTGTTTAAGAGATTGTGATAAAATTTCAGGCATAAACTAAGAAATTGGGAATGAGTGCGTCGGGGAGAGGGTATGGATGAGAAGAGCAGATTTGGGTGGCTTGGGCTGTAGATAAGAACTTCTCTTAGCAATTGCTCCATCTAAATGATTTCCAGCTGTAAATGTTTCCTTGGATGTTACTCCAGGATGGAGTGGCTTTTCCTCTAATCCATCATTTTTTTTTTTTTTTAAATATTGGTCTTGAGACCCACTGAAGGTTCCATTTGCTGTCCTCTAAAAATGGGAATAAACCAACATTTACTGAACCCTGTCTAGGAATCTACATTTTCTTAACCCTCAAGGCAATTCTATAAAGTATATAAATTTGTTGCCATTTTACAGACAAGAAAACTGAGCCAGAAAGGCGAAAAAGTCACTCATGTATATAGCAATACAATAGATTTTTCTTGTACTGATCTTATATCCTGCAACTTGTCAAACTCACTTATTGATTCTAATGACTTTTTTTGTAGATTTCATTGGCTTTTTTGTATAGGTGATCCTGTCATCTGCAAATAAAGTTGTGCTTACTTTTTAATTGGATGGCTTTTTTTTTTCCCTGTCTCATTGCACCAGCTATAAACTACTGTGCAAGGCTGCAGTGTGAAGTGGTGAGAGGGGGCGTCTTTGTCACATGTCTGTTTTCAGGGGGAAAGCATCGAGTCTTTTGCCATTAAGTAAAACGTAGATGTTTTGTAGATGTTTTTTACAGGTTAAGGGGGTTCTCTATTCCTAGTTTACCAAGAGCACAGTTGGAAAGGACAGATACGTAATATTTAAATCCAGCCTTTCAGACTCTAAAGCCTGAGCATTCCGCCCTTCTAGCAGCAAGAATCAGTACATTTTCTCCATTTCTTGCCAGTTCATTTTACAAAAAGCCATTCCCCCACCCTCTGAAAATATTTCTTTAACTAGGCAATGGGGAGGAACAGATTTCTCAAAGGCTGTTTCATCAGAAACTTGATGAACGTTCTGTGTTGCTCTAATATACAGGTTCTTATTTCTCATCAGTTAGACTCTTCATTAATTTTATGTAAGTGGTGTAATTAGAGTAGCTGTTAATTGGTGTATTACTAAGGTGCCATTATGGTATGTGACAAGCCTTAATTAGCATGTGGTCTGGCACTCAATGTTCTCAACGAATCACTCAAACAGAGATCTTTCTCTCAAGAGCGGCACTTGATGTGAACAGAAAGGTAGTGCAGTTTTGAGGCAATGGAGGAAAAAAGGAAAGAAAATAATAACCTCCGATGTTTTTTGCTCATGGAAGTGTACCCCTTACTGCCCCAGTTAACAGCAACTCCACAGTCACAAGGTCAGGGCTGCAGAAAACGCGTTGGGCTCCACTTAACCACAGAAGGATGTACAAAGAAACCACGTCGAATTGTCTCGGTAAACAAAGACATCTCTTTAACCCATGGGACTGAACTTTAAAATAGGTGACCTCTAAAACACAGGGCCCTCACTACTTCCTTAACCTAGAATGTCCTGGAAATTTTCTACTTATTTTGGGATCCAGAAGTCAACTCACTCATTCTTTCTCACAACAATGCAGCTGTCAATCCATCTGATAAATATTTTCTGAGTGCACAGTATGTGCCAAAGGCTCTAAGGGGATCAGAAGAGGGATGTGATGTGGTTGGTCCTGCCCTCGGGAAGCTCCTTGTCCTGTTCACACAGCACCTGGGCTTCCTTTCACCAAGGCATTCATCACAGGACACAGTATCTGGCTTTCTACCACCAGTGTCCCTCAGGGAGACTGCAATTCCCTGAGGGACATTTTATTCTACTTTGTGCCCCTGGTCCTTAAATATCTAGTACAACACTTGAAATGTTAATTAACAGGCTATTAATATGAAACATTTCATGGCATTAAAATAGACGTTGGGTTGTTGTGGAAAAAATACTGCTTTAGAATTAAAACACTTGCCAGCTGGGTCAACCTGGACCAATCATTAAGTCCTTTTGAGTCTCAGTTTTGCTTGTCTTCAAAGTGAGAATAGAAAAGGAATTCCCTAGTGGTCCAGTGGTTAGGACTTGACAATTTCACTGCCGGGGCCTGAGTGTGATCCCTAGTCGGGAAACTAAGATCCTGCAAGCCAAGAGGCTCAGCCAAAAGAAACAAAACAAAAAATCCAAAATGGGAATAAAAATAATTCTCACAGTTTTGAGATTGATGTGAAGGTCAAATGATATACTTTATACGATGACACATATTGAACTGACAAGTGCCATTCAAATCAATTATTGTAATTGTATTGGTTATTAATTTATAATTTTCACCAATATCATTTAAGATAGCAGCCCAATCACTCTAAGAATGTTAATTGCCTCTTCTGAAAATTTTCCAAAGTTTATTTTCACAATTCAGGGAACTCTTCTAATATCTATTGGCCCTATTGGTCATAAAGAAAATAAAAATAAGACTTCTATCAAATTTCTAGAGATTTATATTAAGTGCAGACTCACAGTTTGTGTTTTTAGTTTTTAAAATCAACCCAGAACAGATAAATGATCCAGCCTTTTGAATTAATGTATATCAATCTATTGTTTTCTATGAAAATCCAATTCAAACAAGCCAAGACCTATTTAATTACCCAGCTTACAAAATTTCAATTTAATTCTGTTGAAATGAGCTTATGCCTAGCA
Organism: Bison bison bison; assembly: GCF_000754665.1. Classification (NCBI taxonomy): domain Eukaryota; kingdom Metazoa; phylum Chordata; class Mammalia; order Artiodactyla; family Bovidae; genus Bison; species Bison bison. Next base: position 10,765,177 of record NW_011494879.1, read on the forward strand.
CTGAGCTGGATGCTAAGGGTGCAATAGTAAGAGAAGCACGTCTGGTTTATAAATTAGTTTGGTTTGTAAATATAACTCACTTGCTAAATACCTGTAAAAGCTTAACAAAACTATAGCCAGTGGCCAAAGGGCTTCCCAAGTGGTGCTAGAGGTAAAGGACCCACCTGCCAATGAAGATTAAACATAAGAGACCCAAGTTCGATTCCTGGGTTGGGAAGATCCCCTGGAGGAGAGCAAGGCAACTCACTCCACTATTCTTGCCTGGAGAATCCCACAGACAGAGGAGCTTGGCAGGCTACAGTCCATAGGGTCACACAGAGCTGAACATAACTGAAGCAACTTAACACATATGCACAGTGGCCAGAAGACTTATTTCTGTAGCAAAATGTTGGAAATAGCCAATATGTAATGGTAACTAAAAATTAGAAAAGTATCTTCCAGGTACAATGTGAAGTCTAGAAGGTTCTTTGCATTTGGAACCACACGTCACCATATAATAACCCGTAGAAGAGCAATGAGAGGAAGTTCAATAGGACTTTCACAGACCTCACAGATCTTAGCGTGCTTAGAATCAGTTCAGTCGCTTAGTTGTGTCTGATTCTTTTCGACTCCCTGGACTGCAGCACACCAGGCTTCCCTGTCCATCACCAACTTAGAATATCCACAGTCAAAGAAATGGGATAAAAAGAGCTACTATACACCATTGTGTAGAAAGTATCTGTTTTTAAAAGATAGATCTCTGAGCATTTTACAAATGGAGAGTCTGATAGCACTCCACAGGGAGCTTGTAAGCCCTGATATAGGAATTTGTTGGTCAAAAAAAAGACAAAAAAAAAATGACATCCAAAGAGAGAGACGACCCCCAAGGCCTCCAAGTTGCTCAGCTTGATTGCTCGCAATTCACGTTATAGACTCCAGGGGGCGCCATTATGTAGACAGCAATCTTGTATAGGCAGTGAGTGATTCAGGTTCTGAGTTTACGAAGGCCCTACTTTTGGGTATTAGTATTTAATTAACACCAGAGCATTTCACAGTTACACATATATGTTATTTTATTTGTCCTATTTTACATGAGTATGTAAATATACAGGCTTCCCAGGTGGCTCAGTGGTAAAGAATCTGCCTGCCAAGCAGGAGATGCTGGTTGGATCCCTGGGTTGGGAAGATCCCCTGGAGAAGGAAATGGCAATGCACTCCTGTATTGTTTCCTGGAAAATCCCATAGACAGAGGAGCCTGGGGGACTACAGTCCATGGGGTCACAAAGAGTCAGACACGATCAAGCACCATCAGGGACAGACACCTGAACTGGACAGACATAATAGGTGTATTTCCTGGTTGGACAATTCAGTGACTAAGCTCTCATTGAGTTAGTGAAACCTT
>NW_011494879.1:10766657-10771607 GCF_000754665.1 Bison bison bison
CCTTGCGTGGGTCAGCCAGGGTCTACCCTGTGTAAAACTGTATTACAATGTCCCGCCATGTAATTCATAGACATTGAGAATTCATAAATTAAGAGATTATGTATTAGAATACTTGGCACTTTGTCCAATAGCTTCAAGGAAAAAAAAAAAAAGGCATAGTGTTATGACCAAAGGGTTAATGCCTAAGAGTTTTATCCTGATGTCAAATTATTCTAAGTCAAGACAAGAGAGCTCTATAAATATATTTTGTTATGGCAGCCTCTCTCTGGGTCTCAGAAACTTCTCTCAATGGATGTCATTACCCAAGGCTGCAATTTTCAGACTCTGCACATACAGATAATAGCTGTTCATTCATTGTATAACTCCTGGTGAGGAACTGGTCTCAACTTCTTTTTAAAAGCTCAACAGGCTAGGAAAAAAATGAAAAAAAAAATGATTGAAGACAATAGATTTTAAGGTCTTTCTAAAGGGGCATGCTTTTTCAGAAGCATCTTCTTTAACTTTGTAAGACTCCAGTGTTGCTTTTGCCCAGGTAATTCTTTCGAATCCTTATTAACTAGGTCGGTATTCCAATATTTTATTTTGGATATCAACTGGCAAAGTAAAGGTACATTTATTCAAAATAAATGTTCAGGTTAGTCATTGTTATTCTGCTGAGAAAAAAAAGGATTGGACTTAAGCCATTCATTTTCAGAAATAGTTATTCAGAGCTTATTATGTGCCAGACAGTGTTCTAGGTGCTGAAGATTCAGCTCTGAACAAAGAGGCAAAAACTCTACATTTATGGCATTTACATTCTAGTAGGGAAGACAGATCGGAAGGACTGATGCTGAAGCTGAAACTTCAATGCTTTGGCCACCTGATGCAAAGAACTGACTCATTTGAAAAGACCCTGATGATGGGAATGATTGAAGGTGGAAGGAGAAGGGGACGACAAAGGATGAGATGGTTGGATGTCATCTCTGACTCGAAGGACATGAGTTTGAGTAAGCTCCGGGAGTTGGTAATGGACAGGGAAGCCTGGTGTGCTGCAGTCCATGGGGTCTCAAAGAGTCGGACACAACTTAGCTACTGAACTGAACTGAGGGGACAGAAATAACCAGTAAATATGTTTTAACGTGTCAGATGATGAAAGACTATAAAGAAATACAGAGCAGGGAAAAGAGATAGTGAGAGAACCTCTTTAAAAGCATGGTTATTGGTGTTTTTAAGTGAAAGGACATAGAGAAAATATTTGCAATAGATGTAGCTAACACTGGACTTATATCTAAAAACTAACTTTTCAACTAAAAAAATGAGACAAAAACACAATTTTAAAATAGACAGACAACAAAAGATATTTCAAAAGGAAGATATGGAAGTTGCCAATAGGCCTATAAAAAGATGTTCAATATCTTTAGTCATAGGAAAATGTAAATTAGAAAGAGAATGAGATATTAGGAAGAGGAAACATTTCTTAAAGCCTTAAAATACCAAGCATTGGCAAGTGTGTGAGGCATGAAATTTTCATTATTGCTGATGAGAACGTAAACTGGGGGCAAGCACTTTGGAAAATAGCTTGGCTTTTTCTTGTAAAATTAATGTAAACTTACCCTATGGCCGAGCAATTCCATACCTAGGTAATTACCCCAAATTTGCAACAAACATTGAGGAATCTTTATTCTGAGGAGGAAAGAAGCCAGACACAAAAGAGTCCAGACTGTCTGGTACCATGTATATGAAGGTCTAGAGCAGGTAAAACTCACTTAGACAAATAGAAACCAGATCAATGGTGGCTTCAGAAAGAAGCGAAGGGAGTACTGTGACTCCAGAGGCAATAAAGGGTCTTTTGGGGCTGATGGATATATTCTATGCTTTAACTGGGGTCATACTACAAAAGTGTATGCTGTGCTATGCTAAGTCACTTCAGTCGTGTCCGATTCTGTGTGACCCCATAGACGGCAGCCACCAGGCTCCCCCGTCCCTGGGATTCTCCAGGCAAGAACACTGGAGTGGGTTGCCATTTCCTTCTCCAATGCATGAAAATGAAAACTGAAAGCGAAGTTGCTCAGTCGTGTCCGACTCTTAGCAACCCCACGGACTGCAGCCTACCAGGCTCCTCAGTCCATGGGGTTTTCCAGACAAAAGTACTGGAGTGGGGTGCCATTGCCTTCTCCCTACAAAAGTGCAGCAATAAACAAAATTGTTTATTGCTGTTTAGTCACTAAGTTGGGGCTTCCCTGATGACTTAGTGGCTAAAGAATCCCCTTGTAACGCAGGAGACACTGAAGACTTGGGTTCAATCCCTGGGTCTGGAAGATCCCCTGAAGGAAGAAATGGCAACTCCTCCAGTATTTTTGCCTGGAGATTCCCCTCGACAGAGGAACCTGGAGGTTACAGTCCACGGGGTCGCAAAGGGAGTCGGACACTACTGAATGACTAAACACAAGTACAAGTTGCTAAGTTGTGTCCAACTCTTTGAGACTCCATGGACTGTAGCCCACCAGGCTCCTCTGTCCATGGATTTCCCAGGCAAGAATACTGGAGTGGGTTGCTACTAATATGTCCTTCCCCAGGGGATTTCCAGACCCAGTGATCGAACTTGTGTCTTCTGCATTGGCAGTCAAGTTCTTTACCACTGAGCGACGAGGAAGCCCATACATGAGTACATATTTATCAAAACTTAGCAAAGTATTTACTTAAAATATATGCATTTTATTGCTTGCAAATTGCACTTAAAGTTGAGACCTATTTTGAAAAGAAAAGCGTTCAGATTGAAATTTAAAACTTAATAGATGGATTCAAATGGAGATTAGAACCAACAGGGAAATTTGGTAAAATAGGATGTAAATAAATAACCCAGATGAAGAAAGGAAGATTAAGAGAGGAAGGATAGGGCAAGAAAATACTGACGTATTAAATTTGGAGCTCTATTAACAGAGTGAGACAGCTCCTAATTGATTTTAGAAGGAGCAGAGAAGAGCTCCCCTCACCACACCATAAAACTGCAGATTCACAGCAAAATTAAGCCCTCCTATTGTTTTCAGCTGCTAACTGTGAGATAGTTTTTTTTTTTTTTTAATCAAACTGTTGATAACTGGGATACGTTTTGGTGCTAGGAGTTTGCTGTCGGTATAACAAAAACCTGCAAGATGTAGTGTTAGCTTTGGCACCAGACACAGTAGGAGCCAAAGGGCCTTGAGAAGACTGTTGGCGAAGACTTGAACTTGAGGAAGGTATAATCAGAGACAAGAAGGACTTGCATGCAGGAAGATAGCATTTAACAGTATTATCACCCTTGGTAACATGTAAATGAGAAAATGTACCTAATGAACTGACAATCTAGTTAAGGAAATGTCCAGGCAGAGTGGTGCTGCCTGGCTCTTCTAAGTTGCTTCTAATAAAATTAGAGAGCAGAGAAGTAAAGTGATGAATGGCCCTTTAAATATAAAAAAGCAACCCGCATGAATTGAAAACCTTTGTCTACACAAAAACTCACAGACAAATGTTTCTAGCAACTGTATTCATAACTTTTAAGACTTCGAAGCAACCAAGACATCCTTCAGTAGGCAAATTAACCAATAAACTCACTAAATATATAAATATACATTGGAATATTACTCAGCAATAAAAAGAAATGAGCTACCAAGCCATGGAAAGACATACAGTAAGCGTAAGTGCACATTTTCAAGTGAGAGAAGCCAGTCTGAAAAGACCCCATACTGTATGATTCCAACTATATGACATTCTGGAAAAAATAAACTATGGAGACAGTAAAAGGATAAGTGATTGCCAGGGGTTTGGGAGGAGGGAAAAATGAAGAGGTGGAGTACAGGGGATTTTTAGGGTGGTGAAACTATTCTCTTCTCTGTGATAATTTAATGGCCAATATGTATCATTATATGTGGCTTTCCAGGTAGCTCAGTGGTAAAGAATCCATATGCCAATGCAGGAGATGCTGGTTTGATCCCTGGGTCAGGAAAGTCCCTTGGAGAAGGAAAGGCCAACCCACTCCAATATTCTTGCTGAGATAATCCCATGGGCAGAAAAGCCTGGCAGGTTATAGTCCATGGGGTTGCAGAGAGTTGAATGTGACTGAGCACGCACGCATGCATGTATCATCATCATATGTCAAAATTCAAAGAATGTACAACACAAAGCGTGAACCCCAGTGGGAACTATGACCTTTGGTGGATGATGATATCTCTGGTTCATCATTTGTCACAAACGTACCCCACAATGTGGACACTGAAGGTGAGGAGGCTGTGTGTGTTTGGTGAGGAAAGGTGTCTGTGGGAACTTAGCATTTTCCACTCAACTTTGCTGTGGACATAAAACTGCTCCTGAAAAGGTTGATGAATTAAAAAAACAACAACAAAAACCCAGAGGGCAGGATTTACTGGGTTTGAAAGTAAAAGCTTTTCTCATACTCTGTCTATCCATGTGGTAAGTGATTCTCAAATGAAGAAGCAAAGATCTTTCAGGGTACTTTCAGGAAAATAAGGTTGTGTTAGTCAGGGTTCTCCAGAAAAACAGAATCGATAGGCTCTATTTTGTTCAAGCCGGTCTTAGAAAAGGCAGAGGAACCAGAGATCAAATTGCCAACATCTGCTGGATCAAGGAAAAAGCAAAAGAGTTCCAGAAAAACATCTATTTCTGCTTTATTGACTATGCCAAAGCCTTTGACTGTGTGGATCACAAGAAACTGTGGAAAATTCTGAAAGAGATGGGAATACCAGACCACCTGATCTGCCTCTTGAGATATTTGTATGCAGGTCAGGAAGCAACAGTTAGAACTGGACATGGAACAAAAGACGGGTTCTAAATAGGAAAAGGAGTGCGTCAAGGCTGTATATTGTCACCCTGCTTATTTAACTTATATGCAGAGTACATCATGAGAAACGCTGGACTGGAAGAAACACAAGCTGGAATCAAGATTGCCGGAGAAATATCAATCACCTCAGATATGCA
>NW_011494879.1:10771707-10772422 GCF_000754665.1 Bison bison bison
AAGGAATAATGCTAAAGCTGAAACTCCAGTACTTTGGCCACCTCATGCGAAGAGTTGACTCACTGGAAAAGACTCTGATGCTGGGAGGGATTGAGGGCAAGAGGAGAAGGTGACGACAGAAGATGAGATGGCTGGATGGCATCACTGATTGGATGGATGTGAATCTGAGTGAACTCCGGGAGTAGGTGATGGACAGGGAGGCCTGGCGTGCTGCGATTCATGGGGTCGAAAAGAGTCGGACATGACTGAGCGACTGAACTGAACTGAACTGAAGAGGAAATTGACCATAAAAATTGGCTCACACAACTATGGAGGCCGAGAAGTCCCACAAACTGCCTTCTGCATATGTGAGAATTAAAAAAATCATAAATGTAGTTTAGTCTGAGTCGGAAGGTCTGAGAGCCAGGAGAACTGATAATGTGGGTCTCAGAGGAGGTCCAAAGGCCCAGGAATTGGGGAACTTTAATGTTAGTTTCGTGGAGAAGGAAATGGCAACCCACTCCAGTACTCTTGCATGGAAACTCTCATGGACAGAGGAGCCTGGTAGGCTGCGGTTTATGGGGTCGCTAAGTGTCGGACATGACTGAGCGACTTCTCTTTCACTTTTCACTTTCATGCATTGGAGAAGGAAATGGCAACCCACTCCAGTGTTCTTGACTAGGGAATCCCAAGGACGGGGGAGCCTGGTGGGCTGCCGTCTCTGGGGTTGCACAGA
>NW_011494879.1:10772522-10772999 GCF_000754665.1 Bison bison bison
CCAGATTCCCCTACCATGGCTCGGGAGCAGTGACGCGCTCCCCCTCGCCACTGGCATTTAGAACGGACTTCCCTGGCGCCCCACGAGAGGCTCACTGACCTCGCCGTCGTACCTCGTGAGAAACCGCACACTGGGGCCGCCGCTCGAGAACAACCCCGAGACTTCCCGGCATCGAGAGATGAGGGCCTTCGTCTCCTGCATGGCCTAGAGACCAATCTCCCGACCTCTCTCCAAACGCCTCAGGAGGCTTGACTCCCTTGAGTCCACCCAGTGAGCTCCAAGAGATACCCGTCGCGATTCGAGAGCAGAGCGGGGTTCTTTGCTTCCACTCGAGATGAATGCCTGTCGCCCCGGGTGCGTCTGGAATGCAACCCCGAGATCCCTGTCGCTCCTGGAGAGGAACATTGGCTTCTGGACACAAGCCTAGATGAGGTCTACTGGCCCTGCAGTCACTCGAGAGCAATCCCCAGCTTTCCT
>NW_011494879.1:10773099-10790389 GCF_000754665.1 Bison bison bison
TTGCCTGGAGAATCCCAAGGACGGGGGAGCCTGGTGGGCTGCCGTCTCTGGGGTTGCACAGAGTCAGACACAACTGAAGTGACTCAGCAGCAGCAGCAGCAGCAGTCTAGTTCAATTGAGCTTCTAAAAATCTCACAAAAGGGGACTTCCCTGGTAGTCCAGTGGTTAAGAATCTGTCTGCTGATGAAGGAGATATGGGTTTGATCCCTGGTCAGGGAAGATCTCCCATGCCTCAGGGCAACTAAGCCTGTTTGCCTCAACTCCTGAGCCCTTGAGCTGCAACTACGGAAGCCCTCGATCCCTAGAGCCTGTGCTCCAAACAGAAACCACCACAGTGAGAAACCCTCGAACCACAATGACCTGAAGAAGGAAATGGCAACCCACTCCAGTACTCTTGCCTGGAGAATCCCATGGACAGAGAAACCTGGTGGGCCACAGTTTAAGGGGTCGAAAGAGTCAGACAAGACTTAGTGACTAACCCACCACCACGAACCACAGGGGAGAAGAGTCCCTGCCCACTGCAACTAGAGACCTGTGCCCAGCAACAAAAACCCAGTGCAACCCAAACTAAAATAAGAAATAAATAATAAAATTTAAGAATAAACCTTACACGACAGGTTTTCTCTTATTAAAAATCTCACAAAAGGCCCCATGTGGAGAAAAGCTTATCTCCAAGAAATATCTAGGTGTGGCTTTTGTCTAATGTGGTGGATATGTAAATAGATTAATAAGAAACAGCAATGTTTTAAAGAATTATATCACTTTGGACTGAAAGACAGAGACAGGACAAAATAAAAAAGATCTTTTGGATCTCTGAATTTCTGTTGTGATAAAGCAGGCTGTGAAAACTACTCAGCATCAACACGTATCTGTCAGTCAAGTGAGAGAGTTATCTTGGAAATGATTTCTTGAGCTGCCCCCAATGACACCATGTCGAGCAAAGACAAGCTTTCCCCCCCTGGCCCCTATACATGTGAACAAAATAAATGGGTGTGATTGTTTTAAATCACTAAATGGTAATGCAGCAATAGAAAACCGAAATAGGAAACTTCCAGAACTAATGGTAGACACCAGTCCAAAGATTCCAGAAGTCCAAGAAATCCCAAGCAGAAAAAAAAGGAAAGAAATTTAAAACAAAACACATCACAGTGTAAGTCAGAACATCAAAGACAAACAGAGGGTCTTAACAGCAGCCAGAAAAAATATTAACAGTGATTGAACCTTGGGATAGGTGTATGATGTTCATTGTTCTGTTCTTTTAACTTTTCTAAATGTTTAAAAATGTTCACACACACACACAGACACACACACAGAGGCAGAATGTTGCAGTAGATGAACCAGAAAAAAAAAAGAGAGGTTATCTTCAAAAGAGAGAAAATGAAATTGGCACCTGCCTTCATAACAACAACAATAAAACCAAACAAAGGACAGAGGATTAAAATTGTGCTAAGATAAATAACAAAATGTGCTAAGAAGTTTACGATCTCAAATTAAAATTATGTAAGTGAATATTTTATGGTTTCTGGGTAGAGAACGATCACTCAGGTAGATTCAAAAATGTCATCTGTAAAGAAAAAAAAATATGATTCTGTTAAAGTTAAGTCAGCTTGGGTAAAAGGCATCATTAAGAATGTGAAAAAGACAGGTCAAAGGGTGAGGGAAGACTGGCAACATATATAACACATAAAGGGCTTTTATCCAAAATATTTTTTTTAAAAAGAACTCTAACACATTAATAAGAAAGATTGTCAACACAGTAGAAAAATGATGAAAAAGCTATTACATATTTCATAGGGGGAAAAACACAATTGCAGAAACAGATTTCAATCTCACTCATCATCAAGAAAATGAAACCATGATATTACTTTTCCAACAGAAAAAAAAAATTCCGACAACAACAGATCTTAGTGAGGCCATGTGGTAAGAAAAACTCTCATATAGAGCTGATGGGAATGTTAATACATGTAACCACTTGGGAAAACAATTTGGCATGATAAGTGACAGTTGAAATCCATACACGAGGTGTAGCTGGGAAATTCCATTCCTGGAATTTAAAAAAACGAAGGGATAGTTAGGGAGTTTGGGAAGGACAGGTATATATTTAAAATAGGTAACAGCAAGGACCTACTACTGTGTAGCTCAGGGAACTCTGATCAATGTTTATGTGGTAGCCTGGATGGGAGAGAAGTTTGGGGGAGAATGAATACAGCTATATGTATGGCTGAGTCCCTTTGCTGTCCACATGAAACTATCACATTGTTAATCAGCTATACTCCAATAATAAATAAAAAGTAAAACAAACAAACAAACAAAAAACTCTTTGCAGGTATACAAAGACTCAGGGTAAGAATGTTCATTGCTGCATTGTTTGTGGGGAAAAAAAATGGGAAGACGAGAATATCCATAAGCAGTAGAATGGATAAAAGAGTAGGTCATTCATCTAATGTATTACTATGTCACAATGAAAATTAATGAAATCTTGCTAAATGCAAGATCATAGATCCATCTTAAAAGCATATTCAGTGAGAGAAGAAAGTGTAGAGAGTATGAGTCCATTAATAGAATGTTCAAAACCAGGCAGAGCTAAATCATATTGTTTAGAGATACACACGTAGGTGGTAAAAGTGTGAAGAAAAACAGCTGTTTATTGTAAAATTCAGAAGAGTAGTTATGTTCAGGAACTAGGGAAGGGAGTGTGTGCTAGGAGGGAACATGGGGTGGGGGGCAGGGACGAGGCTAGGGTGATGAGTCTAGTCCTTGACCTGGGAAATGATGGGTATACAGGTATTCACTCTAAACATATTTGTTTTGCTATACATCAAGAGACTTCTTTTTGTCTCTGTCTCTCTTCGTGTCTATTAACAACATTGAGAAAAAGTTTAAGTAGTTTTCTCAGGGTCAAAGAACTAGTTCCTCGAAAATTTATACAGGACAGTCTCACACCAAAACCTCTTACCCTCTATGCTACAGAGTCTCTGTGTTAACTAGCTGGTTAACTAACTCTGTATTAGTTAATCCAGAGCCCTCTCCATTAATGCTTATGTTATTTTACCTCTTACTCTTTCCACTGTCCTGCCCAATACCTTTCACCTAGGTATTAGTCTCTCCAGGTTAATTTCATTCACGAGCATAGCCAAGTCATTCTTGGCTGTTTTTACAAACTTCTGATTTGAAGAACCTCTCTGGGTAGAGACGGATATATTGTACAGTGAACTACAAGTCCAGGGTCTAGCCCTTGTCATACCTCCTCCAAGGCCTCTATCTCCAGATGTTAAGATGTTGGGGCCAGGTGCACCCCTGGACAACAGTAGTGAAGATTCTAGTAATGAGAGGGCCAGGCTAGACAAGTCGTTCCTCTCCTACTGTGCTCGATGACTACGGTATTTAGCCTATAAAGCCACATGTGACACACACCATGAGCCTTCTCCACAGCTACTTCCCCTCCCCCATACCAATCAATTCAACTGATTGATTTCTTCCTAGGAGCCTGGGTAGACTGTTCACTCCTCTGATTCCCCCAGGTGATATTCCTGGTCCGACTGGATAATTACCTATGTGAGAATTCTTCATCAGCTCCCCAGTGCCAACGCACCAGCTACCCTCCCAAACAGGAAAGAAACCTCAGCTCTAGGGCGGCTGGGACCAGGAGACAGAGTGGACTTGGAGAAAGCACAGCATACCTCTTGCTTTGCTAATAAGCATTGAGAGAATAACTCAAGGGTGATGAAAATGGAAAGCCAGGCAGAATCGGCAGTGGAGAGTTTACTAGAAGGATCTCTATGTGGAAAGTACTTAGATAGGAACTGGTAAAACTCCAGGAGAAGGTGGGAGAGCCAGGAGTGGCAGACAGACTCTTAAGATCCTTGAACCAGGTTGCAGGCACTTATAGGAAGCAAGATTTCCCTCATGGCTCAGATGGTAAAGAATCTGCCTGCAATGAGGAGACCTGGGTTTGATTCCTGGGTCTGGAAGATGCTCAGAGAAGGGAATGGCTACCCACTCCAGTATTCTCGCCTGGAGAATTCCTTGGAGAGAGGAGACCAGTGGACTACAGTCCATGGGGTCACAGAGTTGGACACGACTGAGCAACTAACACTTACACTTTCAATAAGGTAGGAACTAGTAAAACTCCAGGAGGAAATGGAAGGGCCAGGAGTGGCAGACAGACTTGAGATCCTTGGACCAGGTTGCAGGCACCTGCATGAAGCAAAGTGGTGGCAAAGTGTTTAGTAAAGGGAGTTAAATTGAGTCCAACACCGCAGGATAAATGTGTAAGCCTGAACATTCGAATCTCCTGATTTAACACTAAGATTCCTTTCCTGCTTAGTCCCCTGTGCCCCTTATACACGACATCCCCAGTGTTCACTCCACCAGACAATTAACCATTACGTCACTCCACCATTGTTATACCCCCCATATTCTGCTCCCCCAGTTCTCCAATCAGCATTTACCGAGTCTGTGGTAGCTCAGCCATAAAGAATCTGCCTGCAATGCAGGAGATGCAGGTTCAATCCCTGGGTTGGAAAGATCCCCTAGAGGAAGAAATGGCAACCCACTCCAGTATTCTTGCCTGGGAAGTTGCTTGGACACAAGAGCCTGGAGGGCTACAGTTCATGGGGTCGAAAAAGTCGGACCCAAAGGACTGAGTATGCGCATGGCCAAAATGACCACCTAGTGCCCACCGGGGCTCTGTGTTCAGTGCCCTGCACTCATTCTCCCAGAGGTAAGTAATGTGAGACCCACATTTCATTAGGGAAATTGCAGGTGGTGGACATTATAGACCCCTAGTCACAGAGCCAAGGAGGGGTCAATACAGGTCGTTAATCCAGGTTGGCAGCCCCACAGTCTTCATCTGGAGTTGTCTCAGGTCTGCCTGGGCTGTTGTGAGCCTGGCCATGTCCTCAAGGGCTCTGCAGGCCAGGGCCAGAGTCCAGGCTGCTGCCCAAGGGCCAGGCAGGTGCCTCGTGATGAGTGATGGGCCCACAAGCTGCTGCTCAGGCTTGGAAGCACATTAAGGGCATCTGGGAGTTGGGGAGTGCAAGGACCCTAATGTGCCACCCAGAACTTGGGGCTTTGGTATAAGATTATCTTGACCTGAAGGCACTTGGGAAGCAGGAGTTAGGCAGGCTCTCTAACCTTTCCCTCTCTCCCTAAAAGCAGGATCTAAAATTTCCCATGAGAAAGGTGCCTTCCCTGTACCAGAAAGAGAAGAGCATTCTTATCCCTGGAGTCTGTCGTCAACAACAGAATGGACCTATACAAACAAACCTTCTGAAATAGCCCACATGGTCTATTAGTTTTCTGCGTATATTTCCTGGTCACTGTCGCACAATTTACTGCCCCCTAGCCCAAGCCCTTTTGTCCTGTCACGTCCCCACAATTTATTGTCCTTTGAGTAAAAGGTATATAAGCTTTTTGGCTTAACAACCTCTTCAGGCCTTCATTTTCCTTTTGAAGACTTCTGTGTAATTGTACAAATCTGAAATAAAATTTGTAAACTTTTCTCCTGCTAAGCTGTATTATGACCATTTCATTCTTAGACCCAGTCACAGAACCTAAGAGAATAGAAGGGGATTTATCTTCCCGTATAGAAGCAAAGTCAACCATACTGTAATATATAATTTTTCTGATACCAAAGTTTCATTTGTCATAGCTGAGCACCCGAGAAAAACTCCTTGGCAAAACCCCTTTGGTGTGCTAAGCACGTGTGTACCATCAGAATAAAAAACACATCTGTGTAAAGACCTTCATGGTATCAGTGAAACTAGAAAGTGCTTCTGAAAAGGAATGAGATGGTTAAAATTCCACAAGCTTGCACAGTTTTTGGTGACACCCTTGGAGTCAATTATCACCCATCCAAGGACTTTGCAATCATATCGATAGCCAGATGATAATCCAAGTAGAAAGAATACAAAGTAGCAGACAACTTGCAGTTGGCAGTGTTCTCACATCTCTTCTCTCATGCCCACTCCTACATCAGTTCTGTGATACGCTGTGCAGAGTGAGACTGTCACACCACATCACCTACCACCAACGTCACTACAGACAGCAGACCAGACAGCAAGAATACTTCCCCAAGGTGACTCTGCCAGCTTGTTTTCCCAATCATTTACCGAGCACCTATTAATTATGGTAGATGCTTCCCATATATTATTTGATTAAATCCTCATACATCATTAGAAGTAGAAATTACACTCATTTTAGAGCAATATTTGACTCTAAAATGAATACACCAGGGACTTCCCTGATGGTCTAGTGGTTAAGAATCTGCCTGCCAATGCAGGGGACACCAGTTTGGTCCCTGGTCTGGGAAGATTCCACATGCTTCTGGCAGCTAAGCCCTTGTACCATAACTACTGAGCCCATATGATGCAACTGCTAAAGGTTGGGAGCTCTGGAGCCCATGACCCACAACAAGAGAAACCACTGTACTGAGAAGCTCACGGCATGGCACCTCGAGAGTAGCCTAAGCTTGCTGCAACTAGAGAAAGCCTGCACAGCAGTGAAAACCCAGCACAGCCAAAAATAAACAAATGCATTTAAAAAATGTATATACCAAAGCATAGGCCAAGAATAGCACTTTGAAGAATAGTGTTTCAAAGATGACAAACAAAGTGAGGAATTTTGCAGATCTTAATCAGGCATCAAGAAGTGTTGTAAAACTATAATAATGAAGACAATTCAGCATCAGTTCAGAGATAATCAGTTTAACTATTGAGCAGATAAACAAGAGCTGACTGGTGAGCCCGGACCAGACTTCCACACACATGGAACTGGATTTATGATTGAACAGGCATTGCAAATCAGAAGGGAAAGGATGGAATTTTAATAAATGGTGTTGGCACAATTGGTTATCTGTATGGCAAATGTGATATTTGACTCCTACCTCACACCATACGGTGGCTTCCCTTGTAGGTCAGTCGGTAAAGAATCTGCCTCCCATGCAGGAGACCCAGGTTCGATTCCTGGGTCAGGAAGATCCCCTGAAGAAGGAATTGGCAACCCACTTCAGTATTCTTGCCTGGAGAATCCCATGGACAGAAGAGTCTGAAGGGCTACAGTCCATGGGGTTGCAAGAGTTGGACTCGACTTAGCGACTAAACCACCACCACCATCACACGAAAATCAATTCCAAGTGAATTAAAGATGTAAACAGAAGTAATAAGACCATGAAAGACTTAGAATGAAGCATAAGAGATTGTTTTTAACCTCAAGAAAGAATTTCTTGAACAAGTCACAAGATGTACAAATAACAAAGTGCCCAAATCATAAAGAAAAAGGTAATAATGTTGACTGCATTAAAATGTAACACTCCTATTCAAAGGATACCATAAAGAGAATGCAAAGACTTGCAAAGACTGAGGATGAAAATGCCTGTAAACTTGGAGAATTTATTTCTAATACAAGTAGTGGACAAAGCATTAATTATTATTCATATGATAAAACAAACCTCATGGAAAACTTGGTGAAAGATTTGAAGGAACATTTTATGTAGCAAGAGCCTTTTATAATCAAAGAACATGTGAAAAGATGCCCAGCTTAATTACCAATTAGGAAAATGCAATTTTAAAACATAACGAAATATATTTTAACATCTGCCATAGTGGTAACAATGAAAAAGTCTGAAAATACCAACTTTTGGTGAGGTTGGAGCAACCAGAATATTTATACACTGATGATGGGAGTATGGATTGATTTAATCCCTTTGGAAAATAATTTGGCATCCTATGATAAATATCTGTATGGAATCTGACAATTCTACTCCTTAGTGAATACCCTAGAAAAACACTTCCACCTGTGCTTACGAAGAGATGCTTTAAAAATGTTCAAGTTAGTACGTTTATAATAGCAAAACTGGAAACAGTCCAAAAGCCCACCAATAATGAATACTTAAGTGTATGATATACTAGTATAACAGAATAGCAAACAGAAAGGAAAATAATCGCATTGCAGCTACATGAATGATCATGGATACATTTTTTTAAATTGAAATACAGTTGATTTACAATCATTCAGGTATACAGCAAAGTGACTCAATTATATATATATATATTCTTTTTCAGATTATTTTTCATTATAGGCTATTACAAGATGTTGAATACAGTTGCAATAGGTCTTTGCTGTTTGACTATTTTATATATAGTAGCATGCATCTCTGTTGCTTGGAAAATCCCATGGATGGAGGAGCCTGGTAGGCTGCAGTCCATGGGGTCGCTAAGAGTCGGACACGACTGAAGCGACTTAGTAGTAGTAGTAGTAGTAGTAGTAGTAGCATGCATCTCTTAATCCCCAATTCCCAATTTATCTCTCTGCTCCCACCGCAGATAAATTTCAAGAACTTAATGTTGAAGAAATGAAGCAAATTGCAGAAGAATACATAAAGTATATTTCTGCTTACATGAAGTTCAAAATCACGGAAATCTAAGCAAGGTATTGTGTAAGGATACAAACATATGTGGCAAAGCTCTAAAGAAAAACAAGAAAATAATGAAACTTAAATATAGGGTAGTAGAAAACTCTGTGGTGGAAAGAAAAGGGGTGAGATTGTGGACGGGCACGCAGGGGACTTGGAAAATAATGGTGCTAGTGATACAGACAATGGATACTTTGGTGTTGCTTGTAACAGCAAGAGAAGGGAAATGGCATAAGAAGAAACGGATTAAATAAATTACAGTATATTCCTTTGATAGAATAGTTTACAGTCATTTAAAAAGAGTGAGGGAGCTCTGTAGGAGACACATGGGAAAATCATTGGTGTGCTATTTGATGGGGGAAAGAAAAAGAGGTTCAGAACAGTGCTTATAACATGCTGCCATTTGGGTACAAAAAGTAAGAAGATGCATAATATATTCTGAATGGGATATGCAAGAGCCAGATAACATTGATTGCCTCTGAGAAAAGAACTAAGTAGGTGAAAAATTTACACTAAATCGTAGAAATAAGTATCTGATTCTAAACTGTCAAGTTTTTAACATTGCTTTATTTATGTCAAAGTAAATGATGTTTATAACTTACTTCAAAACCCTCTAGCAAGTTAAAAAATAAAAGTCTAGACAGCAGATGCAACTATTATATATAGAATGGATAAACAGCAAGGTCCTACTGTAAAGCACAGGAAGCTCTATTCAATATCCTGCGATAAAACATAATGAAAAAGAATATGGAAAAGAAAAAATATGTATGTATAACGAGTCACAGAAATTAATACAACATTGTAATTCAATTATACTTCAATAATTTTTTTAAAAAAGTCTAGACAGATGAGAGATTAGTAAAATATTGATAATGCTGACACTGGGTTTTTATGATGAGGTGGCCAAGTTTCAAGTTCTCTATAGCAAAAAGGTACATAAAGAAACCTGCAGAGCTCTGGGTCAAAACTCAGACTAGTCACACATGTTTAAATCCTCTCCATCTCAAGATCTCACTAAAATAACATAAAATGCCTTTAAAAATCATATTCACGGCATAACTTGTCATTTAAAATGACATCAATAAAAACAGAATCAACCTCAGAAATGGTTTAATAGATTATTGTGTAGCCACATGACGTGAAATTATGCAACAGGAGTCCAGAATCCAAAGCCAAATTACTCTGAAGATGGGTTTATTCCTTTGGGGGACCAGGGTTGGGTAAAGCACTTCCACAAGGTCCCCCTCCATTTGCAGCGGAGGTGGAGAAGGGTCGACTGGTCCTTCCCATCCACGGATGAGAACAAGGTTTCTCAAGCACTTCTACTTGATTTGAGGCACTGTACGTTGTTTGGTGTATTTTTTTTAGAGTACCTAGGTTTACCCAAAGTCATAGGTGCAGGTTTTCCAACAGAGACACCTTCAAAACTTGAACCCCGAGAGAAGAGAGTGGGTTTTCCGGCTGGGTTCCTGCATCAGCCAGCCCCAGACAATGTGCACAGGACTTGGTGGTTCAGACCCCACCATTTCTCCTACCTCTTCATTTTACTCTTCCGCTAACTGGGGTGGGGTGTGGGCAGGCAGCATAGATGGTATTGTTCCCTCTCCACAGAGCAGAAGCCCAAAGCTCAAGCAGGCAAAGGGACTTGTCCTCACTCGTTTCACTTGACCAGAGAGCGGCAGAGTTGTGCTGACTCCAACATGCTCACGGGCACCCCAGCACTTGGCGCATGGCTTCTGGACACCATAATTCGTGAGAACGTGAGGCTGCCTCTCTGACTGGGACAGGGCTTCATCATGATTTGATCTGGAGATTGATCTGGAATGGTTGTATCACCCACAGGCGGAGGAGAGGCCTCTTGGGGGACCACAGGGTGACTGTGGGAAGAAATCACAGAAAACTCCCAGGGCAGAATGTCCATTTTCACACCAGCTGCAAAGTGCAAAATGATATTAGATTGTCAACTCCGTTCCCCTGCTCTAAAGGATGTGAAATCCTATCTGAGTCTGTCATCAGATCTGCCGTGGGACTGGAAGGCCGTAGCACAGAATCTTCTGTTTCCAGGCTTTGGGAACGAAGGCAGTGCCCCCTTGCTTGCTCTGAGCTTCAGTTTTCTCATGGGTAAAGCTGAGACTTCCTGGCTGGGAGGTTTGCACTGAAGCTTTTACAATATCGTGTGTGAAAATGATTTATATGCTGTGAAAACCTCACCGAATGTGATCTCATTAAGTGAGATAATACATGTAATGGAGAAGGAAATGGCAACCCACTCCAGTACTCTTGCCTGGGAAATCCCATGGACAAAGGAGCTTGGTGGGCTACAGTCCATGGGGTTGCAAATGGTCAGACACACTGAGCTACTGATCATATAATCCATGTTAAATATACACCCAGGGCCTGTTATGTAAGTAGGTGGTGGTGGTGGTTTAGTCACTAAGTCATGTCCAACTCTCTGTGACCCTATGGACTGTAGCCCACCAGGCTCCTCTGTCCATGGAATTTTCCAGGCAAGAATACTGGAGTGGGCTGCCATTTCCTTCTCCAGGGGGTCTTTTGGATCCAGGTATTGAACCCGGGTCTCCTGCATTGCAGGCAGATTCTTTACCAACTGAGCTAAGAGGGAAGCCCCATGTAAGTAGGCGGTCAGCCTAAACTTTCTTTCCCTGGCTCCCTATTATTCCTACCATGGTTATTATTTCACCCCAAGCCCACCCTCATGATGTGAAGTCTTAGAGGGATTAGTGTCCTTTCTCAGCCTATATTACTAATATTATCTTCTGGAGGACAACTGTATTTTCCAAAAATGGCACACCATATTTTCAGTCCCACATGGTCTTCCGGAGTCTTGCCACTCCCTATCAAGAGGAAGGATCAATATCTCCTTGACTGTGGATTGGGCACTGTGATCCCTTCTTGACCAGAATGTGGTGGCAGCGATGTTGCATGATTCCTGAGATGAGTTCACAGGGGCAATTCAGAGTTTCCCAGGCTCTCTGGCGATGCTTGTCTTTGAAATCAGCCTTCATGTTGTGAGGCAGCCCAAACTAGACCACAAGCAGAGTCCACATGGAGAAGCCCAGGGAGAGGAACTGAGCTCCCCACCCCCGGCCAGAGCCAGCATCAAACATCAGACTTGCAAGGGAACCAACCTTTCGATCATCCCAGTGCCCGTATGTTGAGCTTCCCAGTTGACACCACAGAGCAGAGGCAAGGCAGCCCCACTGTGTCCTCTCTAAATTTCCAGCCCACAGAACCGGTGAGCACAGTGGATGGTTGCTTTATGCCACTAAGTTTTGGGGTACCATCTGGTGCATCCACAGGGACAGGGACATTCCCCCACTGCACTGTAAAAGTGAAGTGTTAGTTGCTCAGTCGTGTCCAACTCTTTGCAATCCCTAGGACTGTAGCCCACCAGGTTCCTCTGTCCATGGGATTCTCCAGGCATGAATACTGGAATGGGTTGCCATGCCCTCCTCCAGGAGATCTTCTCAATCCAGGGATCTAACCCAAGCCTCATGAGTCTCCTGCATTGGCAGGTGGGTTCTTTACCACTAGCACCACCTGGGAAGGTAGATCCCTTGAAGGGGAAGGCTTGTCCTTAGCGAGCTGAGCAGGGGACTCAGCAGTGTTTTTTTGGGGACACTCAATCCCTTTTGCAGGCATTTTGGAATGCCTCTGTGCTCTTTGACCTCAGCACCCCTGAGATGTGCAAGGTTTTTTTAAATCATTCATTCTGTCAACAAGCATTTATTAAATGCCTAGTGGGTCAGAGAGGCTGGAGATGAGATGAAATAGTGAGCCAGTCAGACCAGGCCACTGCCCTCATGGTGCTTACAGTTTAGTTGGGAGGGAATGGGAGCAGATTACAAATAAAAAAGGATGCAAAGTTATTCCCCATTGTGATAAACAAACACTATGGAAGGAAATACATCCAGTGGAGGTGGCCAACAGCCGCGGGAGACCTACTTGAAAAGGACAGTTAGCAAAGCCCTCTCTGAGGAAGTGACACAGAAATGGGTCAGCCTTGGGAGGGATGGGGCCAGGGGTGAAGAACATTCCAGGCGCTGGTACTACAAATTCAAAGGCCCGTGAGTGCAAAGAGCTTGGAATGTTTGGGGAAATGGAAGATGCCCAGTGTGCCTGGGTCTAGTTTCCTAGGGCAGGCAGAGCTGGGAGCTGGAGAAGTGAGAAGGGGCAGGCCACAGAAAGCTGTTTGCATTTCCCTCTCAAAGCTGTAGGGAGCCCTCGGGGGCTTAAACACATCAGGATAATTCTCTAGAGTTTGCCTAATACCTACTTGGTCTCAGTTTGCAGCTATGCCTGAAAGAGGAGAGCATGGTTGGGGGTGGGGGCTGGTGTGAGCATATGCATCCCCAGGTCCTTGGCAGGCATTAGATGATACACCTCTGAAGATGCTAAGTCATGTCTCATAGAGGGCAGCCTCTGTCTGGGAAATAAACTCCAGCATCAGGCTGGGTTACAGGTACAGGTATCATGATGCTGTTAGTTAACTGGGAGTGATCTTTCTCTGCCAGTATCCCTGGGTTACAGGTATAGGTATCATGATGCTGTTAGTTAACTGGGAGTGATCTTTCTCTGCCAGTATCCCTGTCTGTCTCTCTCTCACACACACACACGGGGTCAGCCAGAGGAAGGTGAGTAAGAAATAAGGAGCTTCTGAAAAATCAAAGTCAAGGTCACCATGTAGACACCCAGTTGCCCAAAGCTTTATTGTCCCCAAAGCCTCCTAGGCCTGGTTGCCGTCTGCCTCTCGCTTTGCATGCAGGTCTGGCAACTCTGGTCATCTGCTTGCTGAGCTGTAAGCAGCAGCAGGCTTAGAGGGGGTGACTGGGGGAGGCCACAGGCAGTCTCGACCGACAGCCTGGAATAAGGGGGGGAACCCGGGGAACTTCAAGCAGGGTGGTGGAGCCAGCAGCCCTGACGTCTCCTCCTTCTCCTCCTGCCTGCTCTTGGCTTAATCAGCTCCGTGTCCCTGGATTAAGAAAACGGGGGCTTTGTAGCATATCTTAGGACGGTTTCTGTTCAAAATGAATAGAATAACATGTTCATGTTTAAAACAGCAATAACAATAATGATGATAATAAGCAGCCTTGATATTTCATGCTCTTTCCCGTTTGCCAGCCCTGTATTCACCTATTTGATTGTCACAATAGGCCCTGAGCCTTCTAGAAGTGTCGGCTATCTGACACAATCACCCTGCCCCCAGCACACCCACCCCTGGAGCCTGCACACTCAGACCTTCCAAGAAAGCATTCTGGTGGAGATGCACAGATGTTTCCTTCTTCACCTTCACGAACCCACCAAATAAAGGCCATACTCAGTGTGAGCAGGATTCAGAGCAACTGCGTGAGGCCCCGACAGGACAGCCCGCTTGACCGGGCCTGCAGGGAATGTCAGCCATCCTGTGTGCTGGCCTCGTTCCTCAGGACAGTGGCCGGGCTGGCAGGCCTAAGGCCTCGGGCCCTGCGCTTCGCACGCTGTGTGGCACTGTGGGCCCGTCTTCTGAGTGTGGTCCCCTCCCAGCTGTTGCGACCTGAGTGTGTTTTCCCACGCCCACGCCTGCCCAAGCTGTCCCCAGCTGTCCCCAGCTGTCAGCCAGTTGTTACCACTCACGGCCATGGCCCTGCCACGTGACAGTTTCCACCATCCCCCCCGCCACAGCTGCCCCTGCACCGGGGAGCCCAGCAGAGCTCTCTGACAGGCGGACGCACTGACATGGAGCATTCTAGACCTGAGCACCCTGCAGTCAGATGGAGACTCAGGTGAGAGACCCTCAGGGATGGCGCCAGAGAGTCAGACACTCCGACAAGCAGGAGTGGAGTCACATACATAGATGTGGACTGGCATGTGGATGCGTGCCTATGCATGCACACACACATACACGCACATACAAGAGCTGGGCTTACAGACACAAGGCAGCTGAGTCACTGTCCCCCCAGCTGTGGGTCCTTCAGGGAGGGAGCCAGGAGCTCCAGGGATTTCACCAGGGGCCTCCCCAGCCCAGCTACTCAAAGTGTGGTCCTTGAAGCCAGACCAGAAATCTACGCACCCACGGGAGCTGTGAGATCTGCAGACTCTCAGGCCCACCCCAGACCTGCAGCATATTTTCCAGAGCCTGGGAGAGACACAGCAGCTGAGCACGGGGCGTGCAGCTCTGACTCCCGTCCTGGCTTCTCTGTCGTAGGAAGTTTGAAGAGGACAAGAGGAGGGGGTACACTTGCACTTCTGCGATGAGAACTGGGCCTCCAGAGGAGCTGGGATGGGGGCTGAGCCTTCCTGCTCTGAATATGGAACCAGGATGAGCTCAGCACCCATGGACAGCTCTGCCCCTGCCTCCTACTCTGGGCCCAATTTCTTTTCTTCTTTTTTTTTTTTTGGCCATGCATCATGTGGGATCTTCATTCCCCGACCAGGGATCCCCTCCTGCATTGGAAGCTCAGAGTCTTAACCACTAGATCACCAAGGAAATCCCCAGCCCCACTTTCTACTCTGCCTTTGCCTCCGTGGTTTCCCCTACCTGGGATGCTGTTGTTTCCTCGTCTTAATGTTCCTAGACCATCTTCCTTGGAGGCCCAGGCCCAGGTTCACTGAAGCAGGAGGCCTTCTTGGTACCCTCAAAAGACAGATGTTTCTCTCCTCCACTAACCACAGACCAAATAATGATAGCTACTAACCTGCTGGATGCGTGCACATGCATGCACACACACATGCACACACACACACACACACACACACACACACGCATATATGTCCTTCATATTCCTAGGCTGTTTGCTGATTTCTCTCTCAGTACACACAGTTGAACTGAATTAAGTATTGTTAATATCCCCATTTCACAGATGGAAACACTGAGGCTTGGAGGAAAACCTTCTTTTTTTTATCAACCCGGTTAAGGGGATACCAAGTATGTGCCAGGTTTGGGGACCAACTGGTCTATGAGCCTGCACCCTCTAGGCTTCTGTGCTCAGATGGTGACCCCCAGGGGGGCAGGGTAAGCCAAGCCCAGAGAAAGGGGCCAGAGCCCTGGGAATCTCAGCTGTCTCAGCAGAGATAAGGGTGCTTTGATCTCCAGGCAATTTCATAAGCCAAGGAATTCTATTCAGACTTACAGGCAGGCTGACTACCTCTGCAGGCGCTGTACAATTGGCCCTGAAACATCCAGAAGTTATTACTTGCTGATGAACTCAGGATCTGCTTGGTTCCACCAACAGGTCTCTTGGAAAAGACCCCTCTGTCCAGCCCTTAGCCTCCAGCCCTCTGGAGGGGTCCCTCCACCCTCAGCCTATCACCACCTGAAGCTGGTAGGGACACCCCCAGCTCTGCGGCCCACAGACGTGGTGTGGAGAGAAGAGACACTGTCTCATTCACCTATCAGCTAAGTCTCCCGGAGTGACTGACCTCACCTCTCTGGAACTCGGGTTTTTGGACTAAATGGGGACAATGGTAGGACACTGCCTATCTGGTGGGCTGGGGGGAATCTTGAGAATGTAAAGGTTACATAAGCACCAAACAGATGACAAGGAGGTTGCCTTTGCGCTGGTTGCGGCAGGTACAGCTCCTGCTATAGAAAACCACTTCTGGTTTTTAATCTTGGGGATCACATATTTAGCCTTTGCTTATGGAACACAAATTGCATTATGCTGATCACAGCTTCCCTTTTAAAAAATCTTGTTGCTTGGCTTTCTTGTTCCAAAGAGCAGGTGATAAAGGCATAAGGACACTCCATGGTGAGAGAAAAATGAGGTCACTAGCTGATTAGTGAGAGCTGAATGTCATCGGGCACAGGGATTGCTTAAGCAAGGTGGTTTGAAAGCTATAAATGTATTGTGAAAAGACCTTTATTACTAACGTTTCTGCAGGAAAAGTAAGTTTATTTGTTGAAGCCCCCATGGAAACAGTCACTTTTAGAACATGATTTCTTTTTTTTTCCCTTTTGATTTTTGAAACCATTGGGTTCCTTTAATTGAAGTATACCCAAGTGGCGGGCTTCCCTGATAGCTCAATGGGTAAAGAATCTGCCAGCAATGCGGGAGACCCTGGTTCGATTCCCGGGTCAGGAAGACCCCCTGGAAAAGGGATAAGCTATCCACTCCAGCATTCTTGGGTTTCTTTGATGGCTCAGATGGTAAAGAATCTGCCTGCAATGCAGGAGACCTGGGTTTGATCCCTGGCTTGGGAAAATTCCCTGGAGGAGGGCATGGCAACCTACTCCAGTATTCTTGCCTGGAGAATCTCCATGGACAGAGGAGCCTGGCTGGCTACAGTCCATGGGATCGCACAGAGTCAGAAACAACTGAGTGACTAAGCACAGCACAGCATACCCCGGTAGCACAGTGGCAAAGAATTTGCCTACCAATGCAGGAGACACAGGAAATGTGGGTTCGATCCCTGGGTAGGGAAGATGCTCTGGACAAGGAAAGGAAATGGCAACCCACTCCAGTACCTCTTGCCTGGGAAATCCTACAGACAGAGGAGCTGGGCAGATGGACTATAGTCCATGGGATGGCAAAGAGTTGGACTTGCCCCTCAGTTCAGTTCAGTCGCTCAGTCGTGTCCAACTCTTTGCGACCCCATGAATTGCAGCACACTAGGCCTCCCTGTCCATCACCAACTCCCGGAGTTTACTCAAGCTCATGTCCAACGAGTCGGTGATGCCATCCAGCCATCTCATCCTCTGTCGTCCCCTTCTCCTCCTGCCCCCAATCTCTTCCAGCATCAGAGTCTTTTCCAATGAGTCAACTCTTGGCATGAGGTGGCCAAAGTATTGAAATTTCAGCTTTAGCATCAGTCCTTCCAATGAACACCCAGGACTGATCTCCTTTAGAATGGACTGGTTGGATCTCCTTGCAGTCCGTC
>NW_011494879.1:10790489-10824463 GCF_000754665.1 Bison bison bison
TTGACTAGATGGACCTTTGTTGGCAAAGTAATGTCTCTACTTTTTAATATGCTATCTAGGTTGGTCATAACTTTCCTTCCAAGGAGTAAGCTTCTTTTAATTTCATGGCTGAAATCACCATCTGCAGTGATTTTGGAGCCCCCCAAAAATAAAGTCAGCCACTGTTTCCACTGTTTCCCCATCTATTTCCCATGAAGTGATGGGACCAGATGCCATGATCTTTGTTTTCTGAATGTTGAGCTTTAAGCCAACTTTTTCACCCTCCTCTTTCACTTTCATCAAGAGGCTTTTTAGTTCCTCTTCACTTTCTGCCATAAGGGTGGTGTCATCTGCATATCTGAGGTGATTGATATTTCTCCTGGCAATCTTGATTCCAGCTTGTGCTTCTTCCAGCCCAGCGTTTCTCATGATGTGCTCTGCATAGAAGTTAAATAAGCATGGTGACAATATACATAGCCCCTACTGGATGTTAAATCCATTATTTTATTTAATCTCTTCAACAATCCCAGGAGATAGGTATCATTTCCATTCTCCAGCCAGGAAAACCTGAAGTAACTTAGAGAAGTAACAGAGAGAAGTAACTTAGCTCAGGTTGCAGAATTGATGCCAGAGATGGAGTCTGAAGGCAGAAATGCTGGCTTCCAAAGTCTTCTCTTCTGTGGCAATAGTCAACCCAATATTCAATTCCTTGGTGTAAAAGACTCCCTACATGGCTCCACCCCATAAACACCAGATGACTCAGACTAGCAGAGGTGAGAGCCTCCTGTAAACTGTGAAGTCCTCCACACAGGTCCAAACTCTCTACATCAAAGCTCTAATTTATTACCAGTAATTTAGAGCTTGTTATTTCCTCCCTGACGGAGTCTGGCTTTTCCAGAAGGAACCACTGCAGGGTTCCTTGAATAATGAGTGGTTAAAATATTACTAAACACAACTTTCCAGGATCAAAATCTGCTGAAGGGAAGAAAGGGGCAGTTTGGGCTGAAGTAAAATCTCCGGATTTAACTAAAGGAATTTGCAAGTGCAGGAGGCTCTCAGGGAGGCCTCCTGAGGAGGACAAATGCCTTGGGTCACCCCAACCTGTTCATAGCCCTGGAGCAACCAACTACATTTTTTAAAACCTGCATTACTATGTATCATCACTATGCCTATGGTAACTTACATTTATGGCAGTGCCTGAAAGAGAGTTATTATTTCCAGTGAGGTTCAAAAGGTTTAGTAATTTTTTTTTTTAAATTCAAGGTTATATATACAAGTATCACTTTATAGTGATGTATAAATACAACCATATGGTTCAGTAATCCCACTTTAGGGCATATCCACAAAAAAAATTGAAACTTGAGCAGGTACTTGTACATCAGTGTTCATAGCTGCATCCTTCTCAATAATCAAAAGGGGGAAACAACCCAAATAGCTATCGAGATGTGAATGGATAAACAAAATGTGGTATGTACATACGTATCATTCAGCCTTACAAAAAGGAAAGAAATTCTCACACATGCTACAACTTGGATAAACCTTGAAGACATTATGCTAAGTGAAATAGGCCAAACTCCGAAGGATTCAAATTGTATGATTACACTTACATGACATACCTAAAGTCGCCAAATTCATTCTGATGGAAAATAGAATGGTGGTTGCCTGGAGCTGGGGGCAGGGGTGGAAAGGAGGAATTATGTTTAATGGGTGTGAATTTTGTGATGATGACAAAGTTTTGGAGATGGATAGTGGTGATGGTTATACGACAGTGTGAACGCCTTCAATGCCACTGAGCTGTACACTTTAAAACGGTTCTATGGTAAATTGCATTTGCATTTTATGTTACATATACTTTTACCACAATTAAAACACAAAATCCGCAGCCACTCAGCCTGCACACTAGAGAAGTCAGTGCCACAGCGAAGACCCAGCACAGCCAAACATCATCATCATCATCATTAAAAATAAATAACAAAGGCAAGGTAAAACCTGAATAATAAGGAACATTTTTTTGAACACCTAATAGGTATTCAGTAAGCCATAAGAAGTAGTTATTATCCTTTCAATTTTATAGATGAAGAAACTGAGGTTCAGAGTGGCCCTGTGAATGCCCCCAAAGTGGCAAAGCCAGAACTAAGAGTGGGATCTAAAGCCAGATCTTTCTGGTAGTTCTTTACTTCTTTGTGCTGCTTCCTTTCCTTTGAATGCCTCAGCACCCTCTGCATGGCCTCAGATTAAAAGGATTTTGTTCCTTTTACAGAAAACTATCAGCAAAAGGCATTTAGCCTTGGATCATTAGCTAGGAGCTGCCTCTGGCCTGGGGTTAGTTCCTCCTCAGTCTGCACCTCAGCTTCCCCATCAAGCTATCCTGTGGCTAGCTTCCAAGGGCTCCTCTCAGTCCCACATTCTATTACCTTGCATAGACCCTCAAACAGAGCTGTCTAAAAGAAGCTAAATCCATAGGGGTAACTTTAAGTCTCCTTTTGCTCCAGGCCATCCCAGTTCCTGCCTGTTCCTCATGGAATGACAGCTGTACCCCTTAAAGTTTCAAAAGTGCCGTGGTTTGGATGATATGCTCACCCTACAAATGCACTAACCAGGTTTTGTTTTGACAACAGTTGACTTCAGACCTCACAGTCAGAACTGCCTCTTGTAAATTCTTATTACTGTTTGGTTTGAAACCTACAAGGTAAAACCATCTGAAGGCTGTCAAGATTGATACGGCAGGCTTTGTTCTGAAGTCACTCAGTGGGGACAGTTATAAGCATCTTTGCTTAAAATTTGCAAGCCCAGATCTCTAATGGTTTGTTTGTTTTTGCTTCAAAGCTTAAAGAAGCTCTTTTATCTGTGGTCTGATAGGTATTATCCTGTAATTAAAAAAAAAAAAAAAGGCAGCAATTCAGTTCAATAATTAAAAACAAAAAAAGTCTAAGTGTAGGACTAACACAAGCAAAATGGCTGACCTGGCAGGATGGGTAAAAGGAGTAATTATTATGAGATATTTATGGGTTGATCCTTAGAAGAACCACACTTTTATACAAGCAGAGTAAGTCAAAAATTGACTTGTTCTATTCTTTAGTAACTTATTGTGACTCTGAAAAAGATTAAAGCTTTTTTAAAAATTTCATTCTAGAAAATGTGAAAAACACCACAAATACAAAAAGACAATAATCCCACTCAAAGAGACCTACTACTAAAATTTGATATATACTTCTAATTATGTTTGTATTCATGTATATTATTTACCTCAAAACAGCACACATGCTACGTTTTCTTCCATAACACTTTTTATCCATTGATATGTCAAAGTTTCTTTCTGTTTCATTAAATACAGTCTGTACAACTACTTTAATAACTATATGGTAGTCCTTCATGTGGTTGTGTCAGAATTTACTTAACTGTACCCCTACTGTGGGATGTTTCTTTCCTATTTTTTTGCTGTAAAAAAAACAAAATGGGTTGAGATAATTATTATTTTGGTGCATATCTAAATTATTTTTTGGAGACAAGATTTCTGGAAATGTTATTTGTTAGGTTAAAGGATATACAGTGTTCCTGGGCATATATCTGGAGAAAAACATGATCTGAAAGGATGCACGTACCCTAGTATTCACTGCAGCACTGTTTACAATAGCCATGACATGGAAGCAGCTTAAATTTCTCTCTATGGAGGAATGGATAAAGATGATGTGGTACATATATACAATGGAATATTAGTCATAAAAAGAATGAAATAATGTCATTTAGAGCACCATGGAGGGTCCTAGAGATTATCATACCAAGTGAAGTAAGTCCGACACAGAAGGAGAAATATTGTATGGCATTCCTTATATGTGAAATCTAAAGAGAATTAATACAAATGAACTTACAAAGCAGAAAGAGACTCATAGAATTAGAGAACGAACTTATAGTTGCTGTGGGACAAGGGTGGGGAAAGGGATAGTTGGAGAGTTTGGGATGGACATGTACACACTGCTATATTAAAGTGGATAACCAACAAGGACCTACTGTGTGGCACATAGAACTCTACTCAACATTATATGGCAGCCTAGACCACAGGAGAGTTTGGGGGAGAATGGACACATGTATATGTATGACTGAGCCCCTTTGTCGTCCACCCAAAGCTATCACAACATTGTTAATTGGCTTTACCCTAACACAAAACAAAAAATTTTAAAAGAAGAAAGATATACAGTATTAAGGCTGTTGATATGTATTGCAATCACAGTCACTGTGAAAGTCCTAAAACTTCCAAAGTAAACACAAAGAGAGAAATTGAAGGGACAATCATACAGTTCTAGGTTTCTTCCCCATAGTCCACTTCCTCTATGTCTCAAAGCAACAGGTTCCAGGCCAACACTGGCCAAGCCTGTTTGAGGAAAGGATACAGGACTGGGAGACTGGATGCGAGGCTTCTAATCCCGACTCACCCCTTACCCATTTGGGTGATAAACAATATATCTGGCTTTCTGGGCCTAAATCCCTTCACTCATGAAACTGGTGGTCAGCCAGATAGTTCTGAAAGGTCCTTCCTGCTCTTACATAGGAAATTAAGGAAACGGAGAGAAATGAAGGTGAACTGCTATCAATGTCCTTCTTGCTGACTGTAGCTTTCAGTGCTTTCCTCCCCCTTGCTTCCACCCTTCCCTATGTCTCTGACATCATCCCTGGGCTTGACTGCATCTTTCTTTCACTTGAAAACTCACTCTTGGACAGACTTCAGTTAGCTGGTCAGCGATGACCAAGCCTTTCAATGTCTTTAGGAATTAGAAGTAATCTTTCCCCAATGTACTTCTTTGCAGTTTATCTGGAGCCTTTGAAATGCAAATCACTCCAACCTGCAGCCAGAGAACTAGATTCTCTAGGGCCTCTGACTGACCTCCACAGCCTGTGCCAGGCCCTGAGCAGGCAGGACTGTATGGCCTGCTTCCGAAGATCAAAGGACCATTGTTCACCTAGAGTCACCACCAGAAAACCTAGATTAGCCAGTAGTTCCGCCCCCATCAATCTTAATATCAAACCTCTGTTAATGCGGGCAGGATGCAGAGGCTTTGGCCCCTGGGCTTTGAGCAGCTCAAGGAGAGAAATCACCGTAACATCTCAAAAGAAGGACAGGTATCAGGTAAAGTGGCTTCTCTGATCTCTCTCGACCTAAGGAAAATCAAATTGATGTAGAGCAAGGGCTCAGAGTCAGCTGGCCTGGACTGGCATGAAGGAGCAGCTGGCCTGGACTGGCATGAAGGAGCTGCCAATTCAGGCATCTGGAATAAACTGAAGGAATCCCTACAGCCGGGTCTAAGGTGACATACAATCCAGTGTTTCAGTGGGATGTCTGCAGTCCCTTGCTCCTCCTGGAATGAATCCTGACAGGTCAGTGGAGGTCAGCAAGCCCTGGCAAGCAGGGAGTGGATTCTGATCTGTCCAATCACCACTGTTTTCCACAATCGGATGTTTGGTGGCCTGGACCCCTGACTTCTCCTTCCAGTGAATGCCCTGTGGATACACGTTATCTCCACTGCCTCCTGGAATCCCACTAAAGTGATAGTAAAGGAATGCAAAAGGCATGGGCCACAAGGACAAGGGGAGAGGAGAGGAGAGGAGGTGACAGCAAACAGAATTACAGAAGCTGGAAAACAGATGGACTTGTAATAACTAACTTGGCAGAGAGATGGATCATTTAACTTTCTCCAGTAGGTTAAGTGAACTAGAGAGGAGACAGTAGCAAGCAAGAGATGTTGACAAAGTTCTAAAAGCATAAAAACGAATTAATGGTATCCAACTGAAAAGGGTGAGAAGGGAATCTAACCTGTCTTCAGTAGACTATAAAGAAACAGATATGAACCCTAGAACTATGGAAAAGTTCAACTGGGTCCCTAGACTTCTCTAAAGGAGAGGATTCAGAATGAGGCTAAAACCTTGAGAATTAGCCCAAAGTCTTCATACAAGGCAGTTAGACCTCCAGGTACCCTACTATATCCCAGACATCCATTTTGGCAAAATGCTGAAAGCTTACTCCCTAAACTATATTGTTGTAAGAGTCTTATATATGAAATAGTATAATATTACTTGACACCACCATTATGACAGAAAGTGAAGAGGAACTACAAAGCCTCTTGATGAAAGTGAAAGATGAGAGTGAAAAAGTTGGCTTAAAGCTCAACATTCAGAAAACGAAGATCATGGCATCTGGTCTCATCACTTCATGGGAAATAGATGGGGAAACAGAAGAAATAGTGTCAGACTTTATTTTTTTGGGCTCCAAAATCACTGCAGTTGGTGATTGCAGCCATGAAATTAAAAGATGCTTACTCCCTGGAAGAAAAGTTATGATCAACCTAGATAGCATATTCAAAAGCAGACATTAATTTGACAGCAAAGGTCCATCTAGTCAAGGCTATGGTTTTTCCAGTGGTCATGTATGAATATGAGAGTTGGACTGTGAAGAAAGCTGAGCACCGAAGAATTGATGCTTTTGAACTGTGGTGTTGGAGAAGACTCTTGCGAGTCCCTTGGACTACAAAGAGATCCAACCAGTCCATCCTGAAGGAGATCAGCCCTGGGATTTCTTTGGAAGGAATGATGCTAAAGCTGAAACTCCAGTACTTTGGCCACCTCATGTGAAGAGTTGACTCATTGGAAAAGACTCTGATGCTGGGAGGGATTGGGCGCAGGAGGAAAAGGGGACGACAGAGGATGAGATGGCTAGATGGCATCACTGACTCGATGGACGTGAGTTTGAGTCAACTCCTGGAGATGGTGATGGACAGGGAGGCCTGGCGTGCTGCGATTCATGGGGTCGCAAAGGGTCGGACATGACTGAGCGACTGAAGTGACTGACTGACTTGACGGTAGCTGTAGAAACTTAAAGATGTGTACTATAGACTATAAAGCAACCACTAAAGTAACATAACAAAGAATTGTAGCTAATAATCAACAAAGGGATTAAAATAGAATTCTAAAAAAAACCAAAAACTGAATTCAGAAGAATGCAGAAAAGGGGGTAATGTAGAACAAAGAACACATGGAAGAAACAGAAAAATAAATAGTAAGACTACAGATTTGAACCCAAAGACCATGAATAATTGCATTAAACAGAAATGGTCTAATACAGAATTCCAAAGAATAGCAAGGTGAGATAAGAAAGCCTTCCTCAGTGATCAATGCAAAAAAATAGAGGAAAACAGTAGAATGGGAAAGACTAGAGATCTCTTCAAGAAAATTAGATACCAAGGGAATATTTCATGCAGAGATGGGCACAATAATGGACAGAAATGGTATGGACCTAACAGAAGCAGAAGATATTAAGAAGAGGTGGCAAGCACACATAGAAGAACTATACCAAAAAGAACTTCATGACCCAGATAATCACAATGGTATTATCATTCACCTAGAGCCAGACATCCTGGAGTATGAAGTCAAGTGGGCCTTAGGAAGCATCACTACAAACAAAGCTAGTGGAGGTGATAGAATTCTAGTTGAGCTATTTCATATTTTGAAAGATGATGCTGTGAAAACGCTGCACTCAATAGGCCAGCAAATTTGGAAAACTCAGCAGTGGCCACAGGATTGGAAAAGGTCAGTTTTCATTCCAATCCCAAAGAAAGGCAATGCCAAAGAATGTTCAAACTACTGCACAATTGCACTCATCTCACATGCTAGTAATGTTCAAAATTCTCCAAGTCAGGCTTCAACAGTACATGAACCGTGAACTTCCAGATGTTCAAGCGGGGTTTAGAAAAAGCAGAGGAACCAGAGATAAAATTGCCAACATCCACTGGATCATCACAAAAGCAAGAGAGTTCCAGAAAAACATCTATTTCTGCTTTATTGACTACGCCAAAGCCTTTGACTGTGTGGGTCACAATAAACTGTGGAAAATTCTGAAAGAGATGGGAACATCAGACCACCGGACCTGCCTCTTGAGAAACCTGTATGCAAGTCAGGAAGCAACAGTTAGAACTGGACATGGAACAACAGACTGGTTCCAAATAGCAAAAGGAGTATGTCAAGGCTGTATATTGTCACCCTGCTTATTTAACTTATATGCAGAATGCATCATGAGAAATGCTGGGCTGGATGAAGCACAAGCTGGAATCAAGATTGCCAGGAGAAATATCAATAATCTCAGATATACAGATG
This sequence comes from Bison bison bison, assembly GCF_000754665.1. Taxonomy (NCBI): domain Eukaryota; kingdom Metazoa; phylum Chordata; class Mammalia; order Artiodactyla; family Bovidae; genus Bison; species Bison bison. Next base: position 10,798,608 of record NW_011494879.1, read on the forward strand.
ACACCACTCTTATGGCTGAAAGTGAAGAAGAACTAAGAGCCTCTTGATGAAAGTGAAAGAGGAGAGTGAAAAAGTTGGCTTAAAATTCAACATTCAAAAAACTAAGATTATGGCATCTGGTCCCATCACTTCATGGCAAATAGATGGGGGAACAGTGGAAACAGTGTCAGACTTTATTTTTTTGGTCTCCAAAATCACTGCAGATGGTGGATGCAGCCATGAAATTAAAAGACGCTTGCTCCTTGGAAGAAAAGTTATGACCAACCTACAGAGCATATTAGAAAGCAGAGACATTACTTTGCCAACAAAGGTCCATCTAGTCAAAGCTATGGTTTTTCCAGTAGTCATGTATGGGTATGAGAGATGGGCTATAAAGAAACCTGAGCGCAGAATTGATGCTTTTGAACTGTGGTGTTGGAGAAGACTCTTGAGATTCCCTTAGACTGCAAGGAGATCTAACCAGTTCATCCTAAAGGAAACCAGTCCTGAATGTTCATTGGAAGGACTGATGCTGAAGCTGAAACTCCAGTACTTTGGCCACCTGATGGGAAGAGCTGACCCATTTGAAAAGACCCATTTGAAAAGAAGATGAGATGGTTGGATGGCATCACTGACTTGATGGACATGAGTTTGAGTAAACTCTAGGAGTTGGTGATGGACAGGGAGGCCTGCAGTGCTTCAGTCCATGGGGTCGCAAAGAGTTGGACACAACTGAGCAACGGAACTGAACTGAAGTGAACCTTGAGATGTTTAGACCATCTCCATGATGGCTACCATTGAGACACAACTTCCGCTATTCCCATCGTAAGCCTTTTCCATTGAACATAAGCCTTCCCTATGGGGAAGACTATGATATGGGCTGTCCTACAGTGGAGTCTACATGCTGACAAACTGCAGCCTCCTGCAGTCAGCCTCCTGAGTGAACTTGAAAGTGAAGTCTTCAGTCTCAGTCTTCAGGGACTTTTGCTTTAGCAGCTTTTGCTGCTGCCCGCTGAGAGATGCTGAGTCAAAACTGCCCAGCTAAGCTACCTGAGGCTTTCTGACCCTCAGAATCTGGCAAGACAGAAAATGTTTGGTGCTTTAAGCTGTTGAGTTTGGACACAATTTGTTACACAGTGGTAGAACACACACACAGATTCTAATTAAAAAATAAAACATATTGTTAGTTTGGATTAAAAAAAACAAGACCCAGGACTTCCCTGGCAGTCCAGTGGTTAAGATCCCATGCCTCCACTGCAGGGAACATGGGTTCAATCCCTGGTTGGGGAATGAAGAACCTGCATGCCACTTGGGATGGTCAAAAAATTAAAAAAAAAATTAGACCCAGCACTTCACATCTTTTAGGGTGGCTATTATTTAAAAAACAAAACAACAACAAATAGAAAATAACAAGTGTTGGCAAGAATAACAGGACATTAGAACTCGGGCGCATTGCTGAGTGGGAATATAAAATGGTATAACCATTGTGAAAATAGTATGGTGGTTTCTCAAATAGGTAAAAGTAGAATTACTATTAATCAGCAATTCCATTCCTAGGTATATGCCTGAAAGAACTGAGGGCAGGGACTCAAATTCTTATATACCAATGTTCCTCGCAGCATTGTTCACAATAGCCAAAAGATAGAAACAACCCAGATGTTCACTGATGGATGAATGGATTAACAAAATTAGGTATATACACTCAATAAAATATTATTCAGCCTTTAAAAGGAATGAAATTCTGATATACACCACAGCATGGATAAACCTTGAAGATATGCTAAATGAAAGAAGTTAGACCCAAAAGGAAAAAAAATTGTGAGATTCCAGTTATACAAAGTACCTAGAGTAGACAGGTTGATAGGAGCAAAAAGTAGAATAGGAGTTACCAGTGACTGGGGATGGGACTTATGGTTTAAATGAGTCCAGAATTTCCATTTGGAATGATGAATAAGTTCTGGAAATGGACAGCAGTGATGATTGCACAACATTGGAAATGTACTTGATGCCACTGAACTGTACACTTTAAAATGGTTAAAATGGTAAGATAAAGAGCAAAGATTACTGTATAGCACAGAAAACTATATTCAAAATCTTACAATAAACATTAATGGGAATGAATAAAAATGTATATATATATGTATACATATATATGTATATATGTATAACTGAATCACTTTGCTGTATACCTGAAATTAATACAATATTGTAAATCAACTAAATTTCAACAAAAAAGAAAGAAAAAGCTACTTACATAATGGAGAAAAAACGGCTAAAATGATAAATTTTATCCTATGCATATTTTGCCACAATCTAAAAAGGTGGGGGGGGGGAGCAAGACCAAATTATATGCTGCTTACAAGAAACCAGCCTTAAATATATAGATACAAATAGGTTAAAAGCAAAAAGAAGGAGGTAAATATGACATGCTAACGTGATCCAAAGAGAGCTAGAATGGCTATATTAAGCTATTTCAAGAAAAGAACATTATCAGGGATAAAGCAGGTCAATGCATCAAAAAGACACAATATCTTAAACATCATATCCTTAATAACTGAACTTTAAAATAAATGAAACAAAAATTAATAAAACTGCAAGGAGAAACAGACAAATCCACAATTGTAGTCTAAGATTTCAACAACCCTCTCTCAAAACTATAAAACAAGAAAACATAAGACCAGTGAGACTACAGAGGGCTTGAATAACATTATCAACCTACTTAATAGACATTTATAGATTACTACCAATAGCATAATATGCATTCTTCTCAAGGACACAGAAAACATTTACCAAGAGACTATATAGCTTAGGCGCTAAGATAAGCAACTCTATAAATTGAAAAGGATTCAAGTCTTCCAAAGTATGTTCTTTGACCACAGTGAAATAAACTTAGAAATCAATAGTAGGAAGAGATCTAAAAACTCCAAAATATTTGAATCCTAAATAACACAAGTCTGAATTATTTGTGGTTCAAAGAAAAAATCTCAAGGCAAGCCTAAAAATATTTTCCACTAAAAAGAAATGAAAACACAACATACCATCCAAGATACTATTTGGAAATCTGCAGCGCTAAATGACTGTATCAGAAAACAGAAGAAATGTCTCAAGGACCTAATTTTATACCATAAGAAGTTCAAAAGAAAAGAGCAAATGAAACAAGGAAAGTAGAAGAAAGGAACAGAAAAGGTAATCAATAAAAGAGAAAATATATAAACAATCAGAAAAAATCAATGAAATCAATTGCTGCCTCTTTAAGATCAATTAAACTGATAAACTTCAAGTCAGATTGAAAAAATAGATAAAACCAGAAAGAGCCAATTTCAGCAATGAGTGAGAAAATCATTTCACATTCTCTAGTTATGAAAGGGATAATAAATATTACAAACAACTCTAGACAATAAATTTGACAAATTGATGAATGAACAAATTCCTAGAAAGACAAATTACCAAAGTTTCCTTGAGAAGAAATGGATAACCTGAATAACCTTATGTCTTTTAAATAAATAAAAAACTTTACCACAAAGGAAATTCCAGGCCCAGGTGGCTTTAATGGTGAAATCTAATAAACATTTAAGGAAGAAACTATTCTGATTCTATGCTGAAAAGGAAATAGTATTTCTCAACAGATTCTATGAGACTAGTATTATACTGATATCCAAACCAGATAAAGGTATTACAAGTAAACTAGACCAATATTCCTCATGAGCATAAGTGCAACAATTGTTAATAAAATTTTAGCAAATTGAACTCAACAATATATAAAGAAAAATAATACATCAAGACTCAGTGCTGTTTATCCCAGAAAGGCAAAGTTGGCTTTATATTGGAAAATCCAGTAACATAATTAACCCTATTAACAGACTAAGTCCAAAATGAGACCAAGAAAACACATATGATTACCTCTAATAGATGAGGGGTAAAGCATTTGCAAAACCTAAAATCTATTACTGATAAGAACTCTCAGCCAACTAGAAATAGAGGGAAACTCCTTCAATCCAATAAGTAGCATCTACAAAACTCCTAAAATTAACTTTGCACAGAGACCAAATGCTTTCTTCCTAAGATGAGGTTCAAGGCAATGATGCCTTCTCTAATCCTTTCTATGTAACATTGCACTGGAGGTGGGAGCTACTCCATAAAGGCAAGAAAAAGAATTGAAGGACATCTGGACTGAAAAAGTAAAACTCTCTCCATTTATGGATGACATGATGGTCTACAAAGAAAATTCTTTTGAATACACAAAAAAGCTTCTAGAACTACTAAAGGAGACTAGCAAAGTCTCAGGACACAAGATCAATATACAAAAGTCAATTGTATTTCTATAGACAGGCAACAAAGAATCAGAAACCAAAGTTGAAAAACATAATTTATAGTAGCACTGGAAATATTAACTACTTAAGGACAAATCTGACAAAAGATATGCAAGACTTTTAAATTTAAAATACAAAACCTTGCTGATAGGAAGACCTAAATGAGTGGAGAGGCACAGGTTCATGGATCCAATGACTTTATACTCTTAAGAGACATCTTAAGAATCTCTACTAAATCTTTCACTGCTGCTGCTGCTGCGGCTGCTGCTAAGTCACTTCAGTTGTGTCCGACTCTGTGCGACCCCATAGACGGCAGCCCACCAGGCTCCCCCGTCCCTGGGATTCTCCAGGCAAGAACACTGGAGTGGGTTGCCATTTCCTTCTCCAATGCATGAAAGTGAAAAGTGAAAGTGAAGTCGCTCACTAAATCTCTCCAGACTCAACACACTTCCAATAATAATCTCAGCAAGGTTTTTTCCTATAGGAATTGACATGCAGATTCTAAAACTGGTATGAAAATAAAAAAGATTAAAACTCCGATCTACATAGAGAAGTGGTCTCACCAAAGAAGTAATGAGTGAAGGTAAAATAAAAATGTTATTTTTTCTTATTATTGATTGACTTAACAGATAACAGGTTATTCATAACAATAATAGCAACAATATTTGATTATATATGCTTATGTGTATATATATATGGATGCTTGCTTATATATAAATGGAATGATTTATATAAAAATCATTTATATATTTATATAAATCATTTGTATATAAATCACATATCAATCATATATACATTTATATATAATGATACAAGGACTGGAGACAAGAATTAAGATTATTTGGTTATTATAAAGTATCACACTACACATGAAGTGGGCTAGTGTTATTTGAAAGTAAATTTGGATTAATTGTAAAGGTATATTGCAATTTCTAGGGCAATGACTTAAGTACAAAAAGAAAGTATAACTGATATCCTATATAAGAAGAGAACATGCAATCACATAAAATGCTTTTTTTAACCCCAGGAGGCAGAAAAATAATGGAAGACCAAATAAAAAAAAAAGGAAAAAAGAAAGGTAACAAATAGAATATACCATTAAGTATGGTTCCAGCTGTACTGGTGTTATATATCCAGGATTTTAATCCATCCATATCATTAATCACTCTGAATATCAATGGTCTAAATGTATCAATTAAAGACAGGTATTGTCAGAGTGAGTTAAAAAAAGACCCAACTCTAGCTTGACTACAAGAAATTAAAACCACAGTGAGATGCTACTAAACATCCTATAGAATGTCTATAGTTGAAAAGACTGATTCTACTATGTACTGGCCAGAATGTGGAGCAACTGAAGCTGTTATACACAGCTGATGGGAAGGCAATGTGGTGCCAACATTTTAGAAAACAGTTTGGCAGTTTACTAAACAACAAGAACCTATCTCTGTATGACCCGGTCATTCCTCTCCAAGTTCTTTACCCAAGAGAAATGAAAGCACAGGTCTGTACATGTCAACATGAACGTTTGTAAGAGTTTTCTCTTTGATAACCAAAGAACAGAAATAACCTAAATGTTCTCAATAGGAGAATGGATGAACAATTGTGGAACAATTATATAGTGAGATACTACTTAGCAAACAAAAGTAATGAACTATCGATATATCTATAAATGTATGATCAATACATTTATAGATAAATCTCAAAATAACTATGTTGAGCAAATGAAGTCAGACAAAAACATGTGCATACTAGATAAAGCCATTTGTATAAAATTCTAAAAAGTGCCAACCACTCTATAGGACAGAAAGCAGATCAGTGGTTGCAGGTGGATGGGGTAAGGACAGAAGACAGAGATTACAAAGAGACACAAGGACATTTTAGGGGATGATGGATATATGATATTTTCATCATCTCAACTGTGGTGATTGTTTTGTAAATGCATACATAGGTCAACATGTTTCAAGTTGTACATTTTAATGTGAAGTTTACTGTTTGTTAATTACTCCTCAATAAAGCTGTTAAAAAATTTTAAAGCCCTTAAAATAAATACAGGGTATATCGGACTTTGCAGAGCCAACACAAGGGATGGGAAAGCCCAAGGAATTGGTAAGAGAAGGCACAGGACACATGCCATGAGAGAACTGTCAATCCAGATTGGAGCAAGAAGATGGAAAGCCCCAGGAAGGATGTTTCCAAGGAGCAAAAATTAAGGACAGAGCTTACTTGGTGTGTTTGAATGCACCTGTTAAAATACTAAGGAAATTCTGTTCTATTGGAGAGTTTGGAGTGAGTTAGAGATGGATGCATAGAAAGCTGAGGAAACAAAATGAGGCCATTATTAATTCCAAAGAATTGAGAAAAGGTATACATCATGGGAAATGTAATGATGGTACAGAAAGTATCAGTGTCCCAAACATATTTATAGTGGCATAAACAAGGAAGTTCAAGATTATTTATTTAGCCGAATTCATATATGGTATTGGGAGAAATGGAGGAAGAGGAGTAGGAATTGGTGTGTAGCTGAGTGGTTGGGGAGAGAGTGTGTAAGAGGGCTAGAATCGCAACTCCCCTGCCAAGAAGTTAAAAGACAAAAATCTAAAAGCATCAACAAAGAATATAATTTGGTGAAATGACGAAGGTGTTAACTAGCTTACTTGTGGTCACTATTTTGCAATATATACCTGGTCAAATCATCACATTTTACAACTTAAAACTTACACAATGTTATATGCCAGTTATATCTCAATAAAGCTGGGAAAAAATAGTAATATAACCATTTTTTGTAGACAGGTGGGGGTAAATAGCAGAGATTTAAGCTGGGGAAAATAAACATAGTTACCTCTGTGGAGTAGGAATCAGGGTAAGGAAGAAGACTGAGGCAGTAGACTGCTGATTGTTATCAAAATCCAATATTCTCTGTCTTTTAAAGCTGTATATAAAGATCTCTCTGTGACCAAATAAAATTTAAGACAGTGTATGGAAAGAATGTTGGGAGAATATCAATAACTGTGAATACAGTGGGTTTGACTCTTTATTTTTTCTGCTTGTTTATACTTGCCCAGAGTTTTCCCAAGTCTATTTATTACTATCATAAAAGAATAAAATAAGTGAGTCAATAAATGCAAGTGAACAAAAAGCCCATCCTGTTTACAATGCTCAATAAGGTAAAGAAAAAAACTTTGAAAAGAAAGTAGAAATCGAGATGGAAAATCCCAGAATCAGAGCAGCTGGCAATGCTCCTGATTAGCAGTGCCCAGGAGCAGCCTTCCCGGGGAATTCACCATGGGATCATTCCAGGATGGAAGCCGGGCTTCCTGAGAGCCTGACGCTCGCTGTTGACTACTGTGAGGGTTAGACCTCTGAGGCACCCTCACACACTTCATATGCACACAGCCTACCAGCAACACCACACACACACACCCCCCACCCCACCACACACACCCACCACACGCACCCCACCACAAACATCCCACCACACACACTCACACACACCCCACCACACACATCCCACCACACACACACACCCCACCACACACATCCCACCACACACACACACCCCACCACCAGCAAATACTCACACCCCACCACACACACACCCATCCCACCACACACACTCACACACACCCCACCACACACACACACACACCACCACACACACTCACACACACCCCACCACACACACTCTTACACACACCACTACCAGCACACACACACCCTCACCACACACATCCCACCACACACACTCAAACACACCCCACCACACACACACACCCCATCATACCAACACACACATGTCCCACCACACACACCCACCTCACCACACACACCTCACACATACCCCACCACACACACACTACCAACATACACACCACCAGCACACACTCATCACATCCACCACCAAACATACCCCATTACATCAACACACACATGTCCCACCACACACACACACCACTAGCACACACACCACATACAACCCTCACATACAGCACTACCAGCAGTAACACGATCACCAACACACACCACCACCAAAAATATTACACATCACCACCAACTACACCCCATCACCACCACTGTCACACACACACACACCATCGAAGATTCAAAAAGAATCCTGCCGTCACTAACGGGCCGCCTTCCCATGCCTACAACCTAACCTCAGCAGCATCTCCCACTTGGAAACGCCAATGTCCAGACCTCCCTCCTTTAGAGGAAAAGTGAGAGGTTAAAGGGGGACAATGTGAGTGGGAAGGGAAGTGGAAGAGGCTGAGGGCTATTTTAAAGAGAACTTCCTAAAGTTTCCAGGGGAAAAAACTAGAAAAGTGGGTCCTTTGCACTAATGATCTCACTGAATTCCAAACAATAATTTATATCCCCTTTTGACAGAAAAGGAATCAAAAGCTGAGAGAGGTCAAAGAATCTTTCCAAGTTCCCAAAGTCAAGGTTAGAAAGCAGATGCCTCCATCCTTCCTCGCCCCTGTCTCCCTTCCAGCCTTCCTTCGTCACTTTTTGTTTTTCTTCCGAAAGTATTTATATGGCACCCAGGCATGACACTGCTGTCTGGGTCTTCATGGAACTTACATTCTAGTGGGAGATCTAGAATAAATAAATGAACAGAGCAGTTGCAGATATTTACTAGGGCTGTGACACAAATGAAACACGGTGAAGCAATTATAACTGGGTGAGCGTGGGGTGGGGGTCTTAGAGTAAATGGGCAGGGAAGACCTCTGAGGAATCAAGGTTTGGGCTGAGCCCTGAAGGATAAGGTGTAGAAAGATCGAGGAGCGGAGTGTTTCAGGTACAGAGAAGAGGAAGGGCAAAGACCATAAGATGAAGGTGGAGAAAAGTCATCTAACTCCAAATAGCACGGTGAACCCCACCAGCAGGGATCTGAACACTCCTTATTGGGCTCCCTGGGAGCTGACTCTGAAAGTGAGATTAAAGTCTAGGACCATTGTTGCGGAGGGCTCTTGGGAACAACTCGTGTGAAAAGTGAAGGCAGCAGGACTGGTCAGAGGCAAGAACTGAACTGTGTTTCAGCCTCAAGTTACTTTGAACAAGAACTCTGACCTTAGCATAGCAGACTTGCCAGGCTTGAGGATTCAGCCATCTCTGGAGCTCCACTACCCTGATAATTAAGTCCCAGACTTGCCGCTCAGCTTCTTCTGCCTTCAGGTTGCAGGTGATATCCTTACATGCTATCAGAAAGGTCCTCTGGCTTTCACACTTGACCTTTTTGATCACTCGTCCACAGCCTCCCACATCGTTCTCAAACGCATCAGTCATTCTCAGTAACAGCCTCCCTGCTCCATTGCTCCCCCTTTCTGTCAGACTCTCAAATATCTGAGATACTGTCCCCACCCGTGTGGGCTTTCCAGGCGGCACTAGTGATAAAGAACCTGCCTGCCAATGCAGGAGACATAAGAGATGAGGCTTCGCTCCCTGGATCAGGAAGATCCCCTGGAGGAGGGCACGGCAATCCCCTCCAGTATTCTTGCCTGGAGAATCCCATGGACAGATGAGTCTGGTGGGCTACAGTCCATGGGGTCACAAAGAGTCAGACAAGACTGAGGTGACTTAGCACGCACACACCAGTGTATTCCTTTCCATGGATACAGTATTCCATCCAAGTTCATTACGAAACTCTTAACAAAGTTCACAGCATACCTTGGGGCAATCAGGGCTCCACCGCAAGTGATGGGGTCCTCTTGGCCAAGTGGCCAGTGAGTGACTGAACTCCAAAGTCTCAAGGAGAGTCGCTCGGCTTCCTCAAACCAATCCTGGCAGCAGAATCTCTGAGCAGGAGACATGAGTACGGTAAATACGTTGGGGACAGCTCTCAGAATCAACCCCTGAAGGGCAGTGAAGGAAGTACAGTTAGCCAGAAGGAGCTGAACTCTGGTATCTTTGTAACAAACCTCAGCCAGTTTCACAGGGTGATCTGAACTAGGGTGGCTCTTCGGACTTGTCCCAGGTTGAAGCAGGGGGCTGGTGGGTTCGTACCTCTATATCAACAAATCGGATTGAGCTGCCTCATGGGACGGGGGCTATAACTTTTCAAGTAGCAATGGCCTTCAGCCAAGGGTCATGACCAGGAGGGACTCAGCTGGGAGCTATCAGTAGGCAACACTGCCAGTAGCTGGGAGCAGGAGGGCTTGGGTCCCCAAGGGGGTTCTGGGGAGTATGTGGGGACAGCCACCCCAGGCCAGTTTGGACACTTCTAATGCAAAGAACAATTAGCTTCCTTCCCTGAGGTCTCCGTGGAATCAACATCTGGAGGCTGAGGGCCTGAGGCCCCTTACAAGTAGCAAAAGAATTTGGACAGGATGCATTTAATCTTGAGCTAATGGTACAATGCTCCGCCAAGATAAACTTCTCAACCTCAACATATTTTATTTTGAAAAAAATGTTATTGTCAGGTACAAGGGAAATTCCTCCTCACTCAGGCTGCCAGGCCAAATGACGTCATCACTGGCTGGGGCCTCTTGTGTGGTGTATTATCTTCTCTTCATCTGAGCAGATCTCTCTCCTGCACAGCCCACCTCCCAAAAGGCTGGCCACAGTTTCTAAAGTAATTCTAGCCTCTGACAGCTGCAGGAAAGAAAGAAATGTGACTTGAAAACAGACATTTTTGGATGTCACGTTTCTAACCACCAGGATCTGCTGGATTTCTTCCCATCCCCGGCTCTGGGTGGAATTCAAAAGGGAACTGAAGGGAGTACTAGGAGTTTATTTTTCATCCCTTACCTTTCTATTGAGTACCTACAAAGTGGCCCATGGGGTGGTAATTATGAATGGTAATGACCGCCCTTCACTGCCTAGTTGGGGCCAGGTCCTGTGCAGACATTACATAGAACAGCTGCAGCAGGTAGAAAGATGATAAAATTACCCTAGTTGTCTAGAAGGGGAGACAGAGGCTCAGCTAGGTTGAGCTACCCTATCAAGACGGTGGTAGAACCAAGCCAGGGAGAAGGGCCTTCAATTTTCATATTCAAGGGTTTTCCATCTATCATGGAGTCTAACAAAGTGAAAAAACTTGACACACACCTGTTGAAGAGATAACTGAGTCACTAGGCAATCCACAGGGTGCAGGGGAGGCAGCCATTCTCTGTCAGCCTGTGCCTGCTTCCACAATCTGTCCTGTCTACACTGGGACACCTGGATTGGCTTCTTAGGAAGGTCCTGCACCTTCCAAGAACTCTAGAACATTCTAGAACTGTCACAGCAGCCCAGACCCTGGCAGAACCTCTATTGGCAGGACAGGCAGTCCGGGCCCAGGAAGGGGCTGCCTCTTGGCCCTGAGCCCTCTGCTCTCAGTTGCAGGAAAGCTGTGCTCAGCTGGTGTGTTTCCCATCTTCTCAGAACTGGCCCTGAGGCCTTCCAGCCCTGCCCTCAGGGGATTTCCTTTAGGACTGGGATGATGCCAAGGATAGGATAGGATGGGCGCAGAAGGGAGGGTCCCAGAGCCACCTGCATTGTAGGATCTCAAACAAAGAAGTGCAGGGAATAAACACCATCTTTGTTTTGGGCACAGTTTGATGTCAAATCCTAGATGTATTCACTTAGTCCTCAAAGCTTTTTCAGAGACATTTTTCCTGCTACTAAAGTTGGCAGGACTGGATTCACCAGTCCCATTTTAGATAAAAGAAGTCAGATAAAAGAAGTCAGAAAAGCTACCTGACTTGCTCAGGATCACCCTCAAGCACCAAGGTGAAGGCCTCCTTCAAATCCGTTGCTGTTTTTGTCCCCCACCTCTGCGGCCTCTCAGCCAGAAATCTGAGAGGGAGGGATAGTGTATTCTAGTACATGGAAGACAGGCTTTGGAGGCAGAAGAGCTGGGTGTGAATCCTGGTCACTAGCTCAGTGACCTTGGGGGAGTTGCTTAGCTCCTTCTGGCCTCAGTTTTACCCTCTGTAAAATGGACTGAGTATGTCTTGCATTAAAGAGATTGTTCTGAAGATTAAAGGATATTGCAGCAATAGAGAAGCTGGCCCTTGCTGTTGAAATAAATCTTATGTCTCTCTTCTCCTTCTCAAAGATGTACAATTATTCCTGCATCATTGTGTGACTATTGTCGTATGTTTATATTTACCTGTCTTATTCAAAGAATATTTTGAGGCAGCTGATACAGCAATGAGCCTGAAGTAGAAGAATTCTGTCCCCTTGAATCCTTGTTCTTCAGGTGTCAGTGGAGGTGGGTATGTCATCTCCGAGATGCAGGAAACAGAAGTACAAATCCGTGCTTTAACAGGCACCGACCCAGGCTGAGGACGAGGCTGCACCTGGCCTGCAGGGGCTCTGCTTTCCTCTCCAGGACCCGCTCTCACCTTTTCCCTCCAACTTTTTCTTGACTATGCAGTCCTATCTCTGAGCATTTTCAATGCTCTTCCTTCTGTCAGGAACATTCTCCATCTGGCTGACTCACCCGGTCACTTCATTCCTTCATTTCTTCATCCACTGAGGGCTGACTGAGTCCTCACTACACCAAAACAGCGTGCTGTGACATTCCAGCAGGGAGACAGTCAAGAAACAAGCACACGTGAACAGAACTGCTATTACGAATGAGTTCTCAGAACAGGAGGGCAAGGCAGAGAATCGAGAGCGGCCAGGTGTAGGTAGTGTCAGACAGGACACTCTAGAAATGCGAGTTCAGAGGCGGGGGCGGGAGTAGAAAGGAATGAGAGTAGGAGACATCAGGGTGGAACGGACTTGAGTGCAAAACCCTCAGTGGGGATAAACTTGATGTGTGTGAAGAGAGAAGGGGATAGGGGTCCAGGCACTCCCACTCCTTGCGGGGTCTAGAATGTGTGCTGCTAGTGGTGGTGGATTTGATTGCCTTCTGAACGTCCTCAAGTTCTGACCTTTTAGGAATCACAGATCTTGGCGCCTGTGGGCAGCTGGACAGAGAGAGGAGGTGTGAGGGCACAGACGCTGCGGTCAGCCCAGAGGAGATTGCTCCCTGGTGCGGACCACCCGTCCAGAGCTAGGTGGACACACGGCGGGGCTCAGAGTGAGACCAGGCCAACCCATGATGGCCAGCCTGGCTCAGAGATGGAGGGACCAGCTGGACCCGCTGAGAGAGACCCTGGGGACTCCAGATCACACTCGTCCTCTCTCTCAGCATACAGTTCCTTCTTAGTTTCCCGAGGCCGCTATCATGAAGTACCTCAAACAGCGCGACTGCAAACAACAGAAACATATTCTCTGGTGGTTCTGGAGTCCGGAACTCTGAAATCATGCAGTGACAAGGTCACACGCCCTCCGAAGGCGGTGGGGAGAAGATGTCCTGTCTCTTCGAGCTTCTGGTGCTTCCTTGGCAATTTCGAGGATTCCTTGGTTTGCAGTCACATGGTTCCAACCTTTGCCTTTGAAGTCATGTGCCGTTCTCGCATGACTCTGCCTTCACCTGGCTTCTTGCTTCTAAGGACTCTGGTCTTTTTGGCTTGGGGAGCCCCTCTACTCCAGTATGACCTCATTTTAACTCTGGTGACATCAGCAACAGCCCTGCCTCCAGGTAAGGTCACACTCTGCGGGTCAGAGCACCCACACACCCTTTTTACTGCAGGAGGTGGGGCACAATTCAGCCTATGACACCTTTCCTGCCTCCCTAACAAAGGGCCTTTCAGCCTCTGATGGGCACTCCCACTGAGGGATGCCTCACGGCCCCTCGATGCAGTCAGCTCTCCTGCTGGAAATTCCCTCTCCTACCTCCCTCCCACAAATATTTATCAAGGGATTCATAGAGTCCAGGAACACTGCCAAGTCCTGGTGCCTGACAGTAAACAAAAGTTAGTGGGAAGGCTGACATGGGCTCCTCCTGGACTACAGGTCCCAGGTCTCCCCTGGGGCTACACAGAGCACCCTGGCCCACCCTGAAGAGGGCTCTTCAGATATCTGAGGACGGCAGTGTGCTTCCTCAAGTCTCCCTCAAATCAAACACCTTTGTTTTCTTTACTTATTCCTCAAATAGGGTGACGAGATAAATATTTTATGGACCAAACCAGGACAGTTTTGGGAGTGAGAGTGATTGCTATTAATAATGACTGCACAGAGAAGACAGGCTAAACCCTGAGTCTCCCAGGCTGACCTCTCAGTGGGTTACCTCATGGGGCACAGATTTCCAAGTCCTTTGTTCTGCTCTCTTCTGGGTATTTTGTAATCTGTCTCCTTTTAAATCATTGCTCCCAGAATTAACCGCCGTGAGTATTTGGCTCAGTGAGAAAAGCCAAATCGGCCAGGGGCTGATTTCAATAAATGTGCCAAACAGCTTAACAGAGGTGAGAGGGTGGTATCACGGGACCCCTGAGGAAGCAACAATAGATTCTTTCTCAGAAGACTGAAGATGGCTGCAGAAAGGAGCTGAGGTCTGTAATGGATCTTCCAGAGAACAGAAATTTCCCAGCAGGAAAGTGATGGGCATCTTGGGAGGGGCATCATTGTCAGGCCATGATGGAGGGGGAGGGCTTCCCTCAGGGGCCCAGCAGTAAAGAATCACCTGCAATGCAAGAGATAAAGGAGATGTGAGTTTGATCCCTGGGTCGGCAAGATCCCCTGGAGGAGGGCTTGGCCACCCACTCCAGTATTCTTGCCTGGAGAATCCCATGGACAGAAGAGCCTGGCAGGCTACAGTCCATAGGATTTCATAGAGTCAGATGTCACTGAAGCGACTTAGCACATCCAGTGGAGGGGAGAGCAAGCTTCCTTGCTCACCTGCTTCTGATGGAAACATGCTATTCTTCCCTACAGCCTGTAAGGTCTCCTCTGAACTAGCTTCCCTTTGATTAAATTATGGGATATTATGAGAAGGACACACTTGTCCTGGATACCTGTGGTTCAGTCATATTTCTGATCTTCTGGTTTGTTCTAAGGAAGAACAGCCAAAATACAGGCAGAACCTAGCCTATGAGGGGTAAGTAGCTTAATCTAGGAGTCATGGCACTTCCGAGTCCCAGTGGGAGAGGGTCGTTTACAAGCATTTGCTGAGACATAGGTCACTGATGGGTTTGTGCTGGTCTCTGTGGGCTCGAAGATCATGCTTGATCATGGCTCTCGAAGAGGTGCAGCTAGTGAGCAAGACATATGCATGCAATGAACTTCAAGTCCTGCCAAAACTTCTAAGGACTGTCACACCCCTTTACAAGTTTGCCATATATTTTGGGAACACAGGGAGAAGTTCCAACTGGAGGAGTGAAATAGAATTTTCACTGTAGAGCTTCCAGGGTTTTGATGGCCAAATGAGGCTTTAGAGTTAGAGAAAGGGTGGGCAAGAGGTGTGGAAGCACAGAAAAGGCCCGGAGTAGGACTAGCCTTTGGGGCTGCCCTGGGGGACGGGGGACAGGTCAGGAAGGTGACCTCAGGAAGCGCCACCATCATGCCTAGCCAGCTACCTGTATTCTGGCCTTCCCTCTGAGCAAGGTCCAAATGCCAGTGCAGGAACTGCCCAGGAAGAGGTGAGGGCAGCGAAGATCGAGGTAGATGACTTGGCCCCACAGACAAGTAACACACCACCACCGCTGGCTCCCCGGTCAGCTGGCTGCACCTGCCCCACTCCCCCTTGGAGACCAGCCCTACATCAGAGGCGTGGAGCCTCTCCTCCAAGGTGGGTGGTGGTGGTTCTCTAGACCGATAACCCATGGTAGTGCTGGACTCCATCCAGACCCAACACTGTCCACAGCCCGGGCTGATAAGCCACAAGCAGGGCCTTGCCAACCCTCTGAAAGCTTAGTCTGCCACGGAACCATTGTAGACAGGTGCTGGGACCAGGGGTGTGAACCCTGGCAGCGGCTGGGAGAGGCGTTCAAGCCCCCAGATGGTCCTTGTTCTGTGCTCTCCTTTCTGAAGCAAGAGTGAAATCCTTCAGGGACACCTGGAGCTCAAGCATCAGGTCTGTCTCAACTCGCCTGAGTGGAGAAGCCTCTCTCTTCTCTGAGCTCTGGGTCTCCTGCTGGACCATCTACCACATGGTACTCCAGTTGGTGGTTTCTTCATCTTCATCGTCTCTGGACTGTGAACAACCTGAGGGCCAGCAATGTGGCTTGCTCATTTCCAGATGCTCAGAACTGGTACCTGGAAAGTTGAAAGTGAAAGTGATAGTCTCTCAGTCATGCCTGACTCTTTGGGATGCCATGGAATGCAGCCCACCAGGCTCCTCTGTCCATGGGATTGTTCCAGGCAAGGATACTGGTGTGGGTGGCCATTTCCTTCTCCAGGGGATCTTCCTGACCCAGGGATCAAACCCAGGTCTTCTGCACTGCAGGCAGATTCTTTACCAACTGAGCTGCCATGGAAGCCCCTGGTACCCAGTAGGTGGTCCACAAATGAGGAGTAAAAGAGGAAGGCAGTGGATGAAGGAAGATCCGAGGAAAAATCATCTGGAGTTCTGGAGATAAGAGAAGGATGAGGAAGAAGGGAATGGGACTGCATTCTGGGTTGGCTTGTAGGGTTCATCCATGAAAAATACTGCAAAATTAAACTTTGTGGCTGTGTGATTATCAGTGTAAATCCAGGCATGATTCATCATTAAACAGTCATTATATTCATTACTTTTCTTCTGATTTAAAAAAAATTAATTTAAGCCTTTGTAGGGGCCCCAGGCATGACATTTACTGTGCTGTAACTGATAAGACAGTCAAGGACTGTGAACAGGATAGTCATACAGTAATGATTAGTCCCATCCAGCTACCAGACAATCAAAACCAGAGCAAGTTCCTGAAGGCTCCCCAGCCTTCCACTGTGCCAGACCTCACCCCTTGGCTGGCTGGATCATGGGAAGGACTGCAGACTCTGGAGGGAGGAGTTGTTATAGTGGACAGAGGGACGCTTGGGGAGTGTGGTTCTGAGGCTCTTTACTACCTGGAATGGAAGGGTTTCCATCTTTGAAAAATGGGTGTGGACATGCTGGTGCCTTCTATAAGCCCTGGATGGAGGTAGAAATAATGAAATCAGCTCACTGCAAAGAAGCCAGATAACTCAAAAGGAGGAGATGAGGGCTCACGAGGTGGTTCAGTGCTTAAGAATTTGCCTGCCAATGCAGGGGATACTGATTTGATCCCTGGTCTGGGAACTGGAATCTCACATGCGGCAGGGCAGCTAAGCCTGTGTACCTCAACCTACTGAGTCCTCACCCTAGAGCCTATGCTCTGCAACACGAGAAGCCACCGCAAGGAGAAACCAGAGCACTGCCACGAAGAGCAGCCCTCGCTCACTCATAGCAACTAAAGAAAGCCCGTGTGCAGCAACAAAGACCCAGTACAGCCAAAAACAAATAAATGAAGCCTGAATGCCAGGTTTCTGATCTGGTAACAGGTGATAGGAACATCACTGGAAGAGAGAATTTGGCAGGAGTAGCTTGAAGGGAAGACATTGAGTTCAGTTTGGGATACCATAAATGTGATGAATCTCTGGACTTTCTAGGAAGAGGTGTCTGCAAGCATTGAATAGATAGTATTAGTAGTATTATTCGCTCAGTTGTGCCCAACTCTGTGACCCCATGGACTGCAGCCCACCAAGCTCCACTGCCCATGAGATTTTCCAGGCAAGGATACTGGAGTGGGTTGCATTTCCTTCTCCAAGATAGATGAATAGATAGGTATAGTTTTTTAGGAAATAAGGTGAAGATGCAAGTGGCAGTCTGGAAGGTTAAGTTGGCATATAGTAGGACCTCAATAAATCTGTCCTGGGCTGAATCAGAACCCCTCACACCAACACTTCTGCCCCAGGCTCATTGGCTGATTAGAATGAGCCCACCCAGACTGACTTGAAGGGGAAACACAGAACATCTTTTGTCTGATTATGATTGAAGCAGACAACTGGAAGGCATATTTTAGCTCCAACTACCCAAGGTGTAGGGCCTGTGGGGGCTTACTGCTGTCAGAAGTCAGCATGAGGGGCCAGCAAGAGCTTGTCTTGTTGTCTTGTACCTTGAAGATCTGGGAGACATAAGGAGAAGAAATAACATTTTCTAAACCCTGAAGCAATAGTTCTTTTCTGTTCACATCTATTTCCCTGAGAATATTTTTTTCCACTGTGTTGATAGATATTATATAACCACATTGTTTAAATATTTGAGATGGTGATTACACCACCATTCAATTTTAATTGCTGCTTCTGTTAACATTGTCAGACATTCTCAAGGAAAATTAATTAGGACCAAACAATTGATTGATGGTCTTTAAAATCCAGGCTTTCAGAAACTAACCAGTTTCCAAACCCAACACTATAAATACACAGCGAATTTAGATCACAGAGCTTATCACTTTAAAGATGTTTTCCCCTAAAGCCACATGTTAATCTTACCACTAATAAATAAAGATGCAAAGTATATAATTAAGAATCACAAAATTTATTTTTACACCAAAATTCCTTCTATAGTGAGTCTGATGCTTCACTCACCTCTGCCTGAATCCTGTGACAGTCATCTCAGCACTTACTACTAAGACAGCCCCATCCATTTTCAGTTCTAGTTACCAAATTCTAGTTTTAGTTACCAAATTCTTTCTCCTATTGTTAAGACTGGGGATTCCATTCCCAGACACTGCCTCCCGTCACTTATAAATTTCACTCTCTGGAGCAACATGGAAAACTTCCATTTCCAGTCTGAAGATTCCTTTGAGAACTGAGTCCTGGGGAAACAGACAGACTCACTAGGTGCTATCCGTTGGTCCCTAGTGATATATCAGGGTGAGGCTCTTGGGAGTCTGTGCTTGCTAAGT
This sequence comes from Bison bison bison, assembly GCF_000754665.1. NCBI lineage: Eukaryota > Metazoa > Chordata > Mammalia > Artiodactyla > Bovidae > Bison > Bison bison. The sequence continues at coordinate 10,817,605 of NW_011494879.1, forward strand.
CACTTCAGCGTATCTGACTCTTTGTGATCGCATGGACTATAGCCCACCAGGCTCCTCTGTCCATGAGATTCTCCAAGCAAGAATACTGGAGTGGGTTATCATGCCCTCCTCCAGAGGATTTTCTCAACCCAGGGATTGAACCCACGTCAGCTGACTTCATGTTCCATGGTGGTGGTGTAAGTCTATAGAATTCCAGGACTTGAGAAATCTTTCAGAAGGAGTTCTGAACAGATTCATAAGTTGCTGCAGTTTCATTCAGATGTCATTTACATAAAGGACAGTGCACCCTAAGATCTACCTAGGCCATCATCACTTGAGGGTGATGGGGGTCAGCACAGGAAGAAGAGAGATAACATGCTATATTGAGTATGTTAAAATCAAATTGACCAAACAAAGGTCTGTCTAGTCAAAGTTATGGTTTTTCCAGTAGTCATATATGGATGTGAGAGTTGGACTATAAAGAAAGTTGAGCGCCCAAGAACTGATGCTTTTGAACTGGGTGTTGGAGAAGGCTCTTGAGAGTCTCTTGGACAGCAAGGAGATCCAACCAGTCAATCCTAAAGGAAATCAGTCCTGAATATTCATTGGAAGGACTGATGTTGAAGCTGAAACTCCAATACTTTGGCTACCTAATGTGAAGAACTGACTCATTTGAAAAGATCCTAATGCTGGGAAAGATTGAAGGCAGGAGGAGAAGGGGACGACAGAGGATGAGATGGTTGGATGGCATCACCGACTCGATGGACATGAGTTTGAGCAAGCTCTCTGGGAGTTGTTGATGGACAGGGAAGCCTGGTATGCTGCAGTCCATGGGATCGCAAAGAGTCGGACACGACTGAGTGAACTGAACTGAAAATCAAATTGTATGTATAAGTGTATATTGATTACAAATTTAATACTTCTATTCATGACTTTTAGTGCAATCTTGAAGATTGCATCAGGGAACCTATAGAGAGGCAACTTTATAAACAAATGTGCTAGAGAGAATCCCACAGGCTGCAACAAAGTTCCCATGTGCTGCAACTAAGACCCGATGCAGCCAAATAAATAAATAATCTGTAAATAAATATTAAAAACAAATAAAATAAAATATGGACAACTTCTTTTAAAAATTCAAGCAGATAAATAAATAAAAATTCCTTTACCATCCACCTCCTCAATCCTTAAATCCCACCCCCAACAATTCCACGAAACAATTTGATATACAACCTTTCAAATATGCATGAATAAGAACATATGATGTTTTTCCTTCAAAAATGAAGTCATGCTGTATGTTGTTGTACAACTTGCTTTTTCATCTATCACTAGAGCCATGTATGGTTCTGATGGGTTTGAAAAGAAGTTATACATTATTCTTAGCCATATATTACTCTGATGGGTTTTTAATGAAGGGTTTCATTAGAAATAATGCCAGTGAAATGTGATGTTTTGAGTCCATGATTCTAAAGAGCTGGATGAAAGCAGAAAAAACTCAGGTTAATATCCGACTATTTCATCTTGAAAATATGGCAGAAATTCAGACAGCAAGTGGGGAAATAATCTAGATAATTAGGGAATTCTGAATGAGTGGGGATTATTTTTGTAATATTGTTGATCATCTCTACAGTTACGTGGCGCTTTGTCATTTATGTCACAGTTGGCAATGACAGCGATCCTGCAAGGGTGGAGGGATTAATTACCCCCATTTTAAGCCTGAGAAGACTGAGGTTCAAAGAAGTGTCCATGCAGCTGGGAGACCAGAAGTTGGGAGCAAGGAAAGGGGTTGTGCTGGACTGCTTAACAAACCTACTTCTCCCTGAGCTGACTTATCAAGGTCCTCAGCTAGCAGATGAACCTACAAAGGAGCACCCCTTGGTATCTGACCTCATGGATCATGCAGAACTGAGGCTACTTCCTCAATTTCGGTGGAATGCTGTTTTGGGACCTCTGGCTTAAGGGCTGGGTTCTTTTTTGTCTAAACATAGTTGCAAACGGTTCACAGTGTTTGGTGAGCACCTCTGAAGTGCTTGCCCCTTGTTGAAAATCACCGAATGCAGGACAGTGGAGCCTGCACTGGGCTGGCATCCTGGCTTCATTCCTCTCAGGATGCTGTCACTCCAGCTGCCTGAGGAGTGGCTTGGACTAGAGGAGCTCTTCTTGGCTTGGAGTTGGGGTCCTTGGGGCCTCCGTGAGGGTGGAGAAGGGACCTTATTCGCTCCCAGGTTCAATCAGTGAAAATCTCCTGTATTCAACCTCTTGTTTTCAAAGGTGAATGAAGAGCCTGGAATTATCTAAGATTGACTTTGGGTTTTAATGGAGCAGAATGAGGACAAAGAGAACCAGAGACCCCATCTGGCACTCAGTGATGATGCTTGGAAAGTTTGCCAGGCTGTGTAGCCCTGTCTTCTCAGTGGAAGTTAGGCGAGCTGCTGTGGGAAGAAAACAGGCACACTTGGCTCTAGGACAGCATCCATGTCCTAGGGTCTGGCTCTCCTTGGCTCTGATTAGCAGCGATGAGACTAGAAGACCCGGGTTTTCTCTGGGCCACTCACAGAGGGGATTATGGCTCTTGTCTGGCCGTATGATGGGTAGGGGGTCTTCAGTGAGCCAAACAGGAGGAGCAAACTGGCAAAGCCCGTTTTTCCTTCTCCCCAGCCTTCCCAAAACCTTGGAGTGTGAGAAATGAGCATCAGATAGAGAGAAAGACAATCTTCCTTGGGAGCCTAAGCAGACTCGGCAGAAAAGGTGACACATGCTTGGGTTCCCATCTTCAGGAAGCACTGGGAGCCTTGCTTAACTTAATCTGTTCTCTGCAGGAGTCCCAGCCCTGGAACCTGCAGGGTGAGCCTTTGTGAGTGTCCTAGAGCCAGTGGCTTCTCTCAGCCCTCCACTCATGAGAACTGCCCACCTCACACTCATATCTGAACAGTTCATTCCTTCCTCACAAAACTAAATGCATTACCTCTAAACCCATCACAGGAGAATGGAGATAACTGCAAGTTTCAACAGCAGGAGGAGATGAAAGCCAGAAACTTCTTCTGGTTTGGTGAGAGAGTACCAGGGTTTCTTATTTGTGAGTTTTGATTTATCTAAATGCTTGACTTTCAATCTGAGTTTGAAAATCTTAAAGATGCCCAGAGGTTCTTTGGAGGGGGCCAAAAGAGAAATGAGAAAGTGGGGTTCAGGGTCCCCTATTTTCATATCAATCAGACCTATTCCATTTATGTCTCATTTTCAAAAAAAATCTGGGCTTAGTGTAAAAGTTATTTGATTTTTTAAAATAATTGTTTAAAAATAGTTTTGGGGACTTCCTTGGTGGTTCAGTGGTAAAGAATCCACCTGCCAAAACACGAAGCACTAGTTCATGTAGGAGAACTCATCACAAGTTCTACCCTGACCTGAGAAGATCCCACATGCCACAGAGGAACTAAGCCCAAGTCCATATGCCACAGCTGTTGCAACTGTGCTTTACAGCCTGGGAACCACAACTCCTGAAGCCTGCATGTCTGGAGTTCATGCTCTGCAACAAAAGAAGCCATCACACAGCAACCACAGAGTAGCCCCAGGTTGATGCAACTAGAGAAAGGCCATGCAACAAGAAAGATCCAAATTGGTCTTTAACCACAGCCAAATTGGTTAAGGTGGTTCACTGGTTAAGACTCTGAGCTTCCACTGCAGAGGGTGGGGGTTCGATCCTGGTTGGAGAACTAAAATCCTGCATGTTGCAAGGCACAGTCATAATTAACTAACTGACTGACTGACTGACTAAATAGTTTTGATGCTAAAACCAGATTTGGAAACCACAGGTCTGTAGTCTCACTCTTCTATGGGGTGCTGGTCCTGGCATTCTGCACATATATAGAGCACAGTCTCGTTTCAGGAGAACAGAGAAATTCATTCACTTATTCCACTAACATTTATTGAGCACTTCCTTTGTGCCAGGTAAAACTATGCCTCATGAAAAATTAAAAAGTTCTAATAAATGTGCCCTGCCCTCCACCCCAGCCCTTAAGGAGGTTGTGTAGTACTAAACGGTACAGGTTACAGGCCATGGCAGGTGGTTCAGAGGATCAAAAAGAGTATGGGCTGGGAGGCAGGCCTGGGTTTTCACCCTTGTGTGATCTGACTCCTAAGAGCTGTAGCCAAGGACACAGTTCTCTTCAGGACATCTCTCTTTCTAGATTTACTTCAGTATCTTCAACCTATGTAGCATCTTTTGGGGACAGCCATGTTTTAGTTTCTTTTTCCCAAACCATTTTGTCTGAATGGGGAGTCACCTTAATCCAATCAGAGGTTTTAACAAAGGGTAGAACAGCTGCACTCATCTGTTTCATGCCTTCTTTTTCTTTTCATGAGGGTCTGCTTCTCTAATAAGGATGCTATGTAAAGAGAGAAAACCAAAACCCCAGAAGCCTTTGTTATATTAAGCCACTGAGATTTAGGGTTTGTTTGTTGCTACTGCATAACCTCATCCGTCCTAATATAATTCATCTACTCTAATATTGTGGGCAAACTCCAGTATCTCATCCTGTAGCTTAAATGTTTCCCAGTCTGTGAATTCATGGCCCCCTCCCCCAGATGGAGGTGAAGGATCTTCTGTGTGTACAATATATTACAACATGAAATAAGTTTAACTGGACTCTCTGGATCTTTGTCTGTCCTCCCCACTGGTTTGTATATACCTTGAGAGCAGAAGTTATATGTATGTATTTGCTGATAGACTGAATGAATGCAAGTACAGTTTTTGGAAATTGATTCTTAAAGCCTAGTGTTTATTGCTCATTTCTGAGCTGCAAAGAAACAATCTGTTACTGTGTAAGTGACAAAGTGCAATTGTCAGCATCTGCCCGACAATTCGGGTTAGGTTTGAAATCAAGGAGGTTAGAAAAAAGGATTTGGTAGGTTTCTTTAGACTCTAACAGCCAATGTCCCGTGAGCACCGATGAGCCAGACGGAAACCCTCTGCAGCAAGTGTCAGGGAATATAGAGCAGTCTTCCATGCTGAAACAATTTGTTAGCATTTACAAGTTCCCATTTTCTGTATTTTAACTTCTAATTGGTTTCCTCTTTTGTGCTAAGAATGCCATCTGTCCCTTTGACAGGTTTTTGGACTTGGTACCACTTACCAGGAAATCTGACCATTATTGTAAGATTATTCCAAAGTGCCCATCCCAAACAGCTCTGTTTTAATAACTTCACAGAGAATCTCTACTATTCTCGTGGAGAGGTTTTACCATTTTTTCTGGCACAATTTCACCTTCACATTTTCTAGGAGTTCATCATATAATGTAAGGTATGGACTTATTTCAATTCCAAATCTCCTATCTGTTCCCTTGCAGTAAAAAGGATATTATTATCCCTATTTGCAGATAAGAAAACCGACGCTCTGGAAGTGAACTTGTCTCAGATATGAAACGACATAGTATGAGGACATTAAACTTAATTTCTGAATCTAAACCCCCTGCTTCATGGATACTATTTCCACCTTGTGGAATAGAAGCAGGAGCAGAGTTCATTATTCCATTCAGTGAACCAAAGAAACTGAGGCCAAAGGAAGTTAAATGACCAGTGTAATATGCTTCAACAATTAATTCACGACTTAGGGCTTCCCTGATGGCACATTTGGTAAAGAATCTGCCTACAGTGCAGGAGACTGACTATAATGCAGGAGATGATGGTTGACCCCCCAGATTGGGAAGATCCCCTGGAGAAGGAAATGAAAACCCACTCCAGTAGTCTTTCCTGGAGAATCCCATAGACAGAGAAGCCTGGTGGGCTACAGTCCATGGGACCACAGAGAGCTGGACACAAGTTAGGGACTAAACCACCACCTCCAATCCTGAAGGACACCAATCCTCTCCCCATGGTCTTCTGTTTTCACTCTTATTATCTTACACTACCTTGATTGTGCATGATCTTCTTCCAAGGCCAAAGTTGCTTGGGTTATGGACAAGCTAAGAGGGAGGGGAAGCCACCCAGGGAACTGAGACACCAGGGATCCCCTAACAAGGGAAAGAGATTATTAGAGGAGAAGGAGACAAGATTATTAACTACACCCACCCAGAAAATGATAGCTCAGTTGGTAAAGAATCTGCCTACAGTGCAGGAGACCTGGGTTCAATCCCTGGTTCAGGAAGATCCCCTGGAGAAGGAAATGGCAACCCACTCTGCATCCTTGCCTGGAAAATCCCATGGACAGAGGAGCCTGGCATGCTATAGTCCATGAAGTTGCAGGAGTCAGACACTACTTAGTGACTAAACTACCACCAACTTCAGAAGGCTCATCCTGGAACCCAATGCTATAATTTGTTGATGTCAGATGTGTTGAGCTCCTATAGGCAGGTTGGAGCCAGGACAAGAGAGTACCAAGTCATACATACCAGATAATCACGATGGTGTGATCACTCATCTAGAGCCAGACATCCTGGAATGTGAAGTCAAGTGGGCCTTAAAAAGCATCACTACAAACAAAGCTAGTGGAGGTGATGGAATTCCAGGTGAGCTCTTTCAAATGCTGAAAGATGATGCTGTGAAAGTGCTGCACTCAATATGCCAACAAATTTGGAAAACTCAGTAATGGCCACAGGACTGGAAAAGGTCAGTTTTCATTCCAATCCCAAAGAAAGGCAATGCCAAAGAATGCTCAAACTACTGCACAATTGCACTCATCTCACACGCTAGTAAAGTAATGCTCAAAATTCTCCAAGCCAGGCTTCAGCAATATGTGAACCATGAAATTCCAGATGTTCAAGCTGGTTTTAGAAAAGGCAGAGGAACCAGAGATCAAATTGCAAACATTCGCTGGATCATCGAAAAAGCAAGAGAGTTCCAAAAAAACATCAATTTCTGCTTTATTGACTATGCCAAAGCCTTTGACTGT
>NW_011494879.1:10824635-10825172 GCF_000754665.1 Bison bison bison
CTGCAGATGGTGATTGCAGCCATGAAATTAAAAGACGCTTACTCCTTGGAAGGAAAGTTATGACCAACCTAGATAGCATATAGAAAAGCAGAGATAGTACTTTGCCAACAAAGGTCCATCTAGTTAAGGCTATAGTTTTTCCAGTGGTCATATATGGATGTGAGAGTTGGCCTGTGAAGAAAGCTGAGCACCCAAGAATTGATGCTTTTGAAGTGTGGTGTTGGAGAAGACTCTTGAGAGTCCCTTGAACTGCAAGGAGATCCAACCAGTCCATCCTAAAGGAGATCAGTCCTGGGTGTTCATTGGAAGGGCTGATGCTGAAGCTGAAACTCCAGTACTTTGGCCACCTCATGTGAAGAGTTGACTCATTGGAAAAGACCCTGATGCTGGGAGGGATTGGGGGCAGGAGGAGAAGGGGACAACAGAGGATGAGATGGCTGGCTGGCATCACCAATTCGATGGACATGAGTTTGAGTGAACTCCGGGAGTTGGTTATGGACAGGGAGGCCCGGTGTGCTGTGATTCATGGGCACCAAG
>NW_011494879.1:10825439-10831541 GCF_000754665.1 Bison bison bison
AGTGACTGAACTGAACTAATCCATTATGAATCAGGCACTTTAGGGACTTCCCCCTCCCACCCACCACTACCACTACCACTTAATCCTCAGTTCAGTTCAGTCGCTCAGTCGTGTACAACTCTTTGCGACTCCATGGACCGCAGCACACCAGGCCTCCCTGTTCATCACCAACTCCCAGAGCCTACTCAAACTCATGTCCATTGAGTCAGTGATGCCATCCAGCCATCTCATCCTCTGTTGTCCCCTTGTCGTTGCCTTCAATCTTTCCCAGCATCAGGGTCTTTTCAAATGAGTCAGCTCTTCGCATCAGGTGGTCAAAGTATTGGAGTTTCAGCTTCAACATCAGTCCTTCCAATGATTATTAAGGACTGATTTCCCTTAGGATGGACTGGTTGGATCTTCTTGCAGTCCAAGGGACTCTCAAGAGTCTTCTCCAACACCACAGTTCAAAAGCATCAATTCTTCAGCGCTCAGCTTTCTTTATAGTCCAACTCTCACATCCATACATGACTACTGGAAAAACCATAGCCTTGGACTAGACGGACCTTTGTTGGCAAAGTAATGGCAAAGTAACTTGATCCTCACGGAATGCTAATTTAATTTAAAGACTTGAAATTAAGTCTGGGAGTGGCTGTCTGGATTGGCTCATCCAGCAGAGCCCAGTTGGCCTGTCTGTTGTGGGGAAGGCTTCTTCTACCCCGGAACTGGCAATCTTGTTAGAAGAGCCACGCCTACACAAGAACTTGATAAAGAACACAGCTGGCTTATGCTAGCTGGCAATCAACAATGAACAGAGTTTCGGAGGGAAGAGTGGGGCTGGGGCTAAGAAGATCAGCATTCCTTCTTAGAGAGTCTCCAGCTGATTTTTGAGAATTTGAAGCAAAAAAGAAAAAGACTTTCTAGGCCAGAAGTAGCAGTGGGACCTGTCACTCATCACTGTTTAAATACAAGGAAACCCCTCACCCTATCCTGCCTCCAGGCAGATCTGGGCTATAGCGTTTCCCAGGTGGTGCTAATAGTAAAGAACCTGCCAACAGGAGACGTTGAAATATGGGTTCGATCCCTGGATTGGGAAGATCCCCTGGAGAAGGGCATAGCAACCCAGTCCAGTATTCTTGCCTGGAGAATCCCATGGACAGAGGAGCCTGGTGGGTTACTGTTCATGGGGTCGCAAAGAGTTGGACATGACTGAAGCAACTTAGCACTCATGCATGCATGGGCTTTAGGGAATTTCTCCAGCATCCTAGGAAACTGAGAGTAACAAGAATCAATGAATGGGCAAATCAGCCATCAGTTATGTAACCATCGCAAGAGGTCTGAAAACTTCAGCTGAGGAAATCTGGACACACCCCACCAAACTAAATCAGTGACATTGAAAAGTAGCCCCAGGAAAAAAAGATTGGACATAGGAAGTGCTACTGTTTCTAAGGGGTGGTGGCAAACAGACTTGAAGACCAGATCTGGAGTCAGAATTTCTTGTAGTTCTTATGGGTTCACACTGAGACTGGATTCCCCTCCGTGCAAAAGCTTTGATGCTGATAAATCAAGTTTGTATAGTCTACAGAGTGGAAGCTTCTTTGCCTCCCCCACGCCTCTGAGCCTGGCCCTGAGCCACTTGCCTGTCTCCCTGGACAGTTTTCCCATCTCGTTTTTTAGCATCAAGTAAAACAGGTAAAGCTGAAACTCCAGTACTTTGGCCACCTCATGCAAAGAGTTGACTCACTGGAAAGACTCTGATGCTGGGAGGGATTGGGGGCAGGAGGAGAAGGGGACGACAGAGGATGAGATGGCTGGATGGCATCACTGACTTGATGGATGTGAGTCTGGGTGAACTCCGGGAGTTGGTGATGGACAGGGAGGCCTGGCGTGCTGTGATTCACGGGGTTGCAGAGTCGGACACAACTGAGCGACTGAACTGAACTGAACTGAAAACAGGTAAACAGGAATTCCAGCTCTATGGCAACTACCATCCCTGAGCTCTTCGGAGTTTGCAAGCCATTTTTACTCATCCCATCTTCATGATTTCCCCAGGTCTCTGTAACATACTAAGCCTGAAAGAAGGCTTCCTAGTGGAAGGGAGATCTCTGAGCTGCCCCAAAGGATGCGAAATCTGTCTTTGAGGGGAGTACAGAGCCTGTTGGATACTTCTGATTTGCTAAATCTGTAACTAAATTACTGGCATTCAATGAAGATAATTTTTGTTTTATTTATTATTGTGCCATTACCAGTAAAACTTCTCACCCCCAAAACTCTCTCAATGTTGTATTTTAAATTTTCCTGCATCCTTAGAAGTAAATATATATATGTCTAGTCTTGGGCACATCCAACATCATATACTCAAATGGCTTTGTTTGGCTTGCTTCTAATCCTAATTAAGCCAGTGCCATTTTATTTCTTTGAACCCACTCTCAGCTGACTCAGTTTAGCACTAGTTTGGTTTGAAAGAATGCCAACTAGCCTGGGAGACAAAAGAGAACGTTGGGGATCATATTAGCCTTCACCAAAGGATCTTTTACTTGCCCCAACTGGTCAGCTTAATGACGAACTTTCCTGGGAAGTAATAAAAGCATTGTTTTGAAAATTAACCAAAACAAAAAATTATTCCACTGCTTCAAAAATATTGCATGAAGAGGAAATCTTCTCTCTGCATCTGATTCCTTTCCTCAAAGTAAACCACTATTAACCAGTTGTTGCATGTTACATCCAATTTGTTGCTGGGTTTATGCAGACATGTCTAAATGCACAGATATCCAAAGTGGCAGACTGCTGCCCAAGACCTAGTTTATTTTCCTTTATACTCATAGATACCTCCAAGTCAGTACCTGTAGATCTAACACATTATTTTCAGAGGCTGCACATTATTCCGCTGCTTACGTGTATTATAGAAGATGCAACCATGTTCCTATGGAATGGATTTAGATTATTAACTGTATTTTTGCTACTGAGGACAAGACTGTAACACAGCTTCTTGTTTATGCATTTTGACATATTTATTTTATTATTTCTTGTAACAATAGGGTGTATTTGGAAGACTGGGATTGCCTTTATTCTTCGGGCTGGAATGCCAACAGTGTAAGGAGGGTCCCTACCCCCTCTCCCCAGCCTTGCCAATACTTGGGCCAATCTGCTAGACCAAAAAATGTTAATCTCCTTGAGATTTAATTTGCATTTCCTTGACTACTAGTGAAGCTGAGCATCTTTTCATATGTTTATGAACAATTTGCATTTCCTACTCAGTAAATTATCTACTCTTATCCTGGACCCATGTTTCTATGGGGTTGTTTTTCTATTTGATGTGTAAGAAAGAGCTCTTTGTAGACATAGGATATACTCTTTGTCTCTTATAGATGAGGCAAATATTTTTCTATCACACCATTGTCTTTTGACTTTGGATGTGTTTTCAGTATAACTGAAAATTTTCATTGCTGTCGAATATGTTCAAATTTTCCGTCTTGTGTTTCTGGGCTATCTGTTTTAGAATGCCACTCTATATTTCCTTTATTATCTTACTTTTTCCAATTTAAAACTTCAATTTAAGTTTCATTCATTCATTAAGTTGCTTAATTAATTCATTAGTAACTGGGTAAGTCAGGCAGCTAGCTTTATTCTAAATGAAGAGTCAGGAATTTTAAAAGTATTTAATCAGCAAAAATGTACACTTTGGTGGCGGAGGGGTGAGGTGGGCAGGAAAGGACCCATTAAGTTTCCTAGGAGAAACTGAGGTCCCTGAAGCTGGATCCAGATCTTTAACTCACAATCTAGGAAAAACATCTAGAGGTTTTTGATCGCCTAGCCAGTCATGGGTTGGACTCTACTGAATGTGCGTGTGTGTGCGTGATTTAGCTCTGTTTTTTAAAGAAGGGATTTGTAGACGAAAACATTGTTCTCCCTCAAAAATCTCCTTATTTATAAACCGAATCCTGTGGACAACTCCATCCTGTCTGTTGGTCCATTTTAGATGTGTCTCCCTCAGCCTGTGATGAGCTCATTGAGTCTGTGCCTTCACTCATCTCTGTTCTGAGTGGATGCTGGTTGAACGTGTCTTCCAAGTCCCCTGAAGATTTATTTCATGTGTGTCCACATAGTCTGAGAGAGTTTCAACCTTTCAAAGAAGAATTTGAAGGTTTCCCTACAAGCAGACGAGGAACCAGCAGTAGCAAGATTTCTCCACGGACAAAGTCTTTTATCTTTCCATTTGCAAATGAAAGTACCAATAAACACTTGTAAAACTTTATCACTCTGTTAAACTTCAAATTCAGACTTGTCAGTAATTATTGGTTAGCATTAAGAGGATGAGATTAGAGATTGAGGTCCAGGAAGAATACACAATTTGCTTGGAGGCACACAGAGTAACCGGGTCTCTTGTCTTCTCATTTTCTGCTGCACTTTGTCCCTTGACAAAGGACAAATGCTGTGGTGAAGGGTACAGGTTGGGTGAGAGAGGACAAGGTAGGGCTCTGTAGCGACAGGGACCAACCTGATCTGTTGATACTTCCCCTACCGTGTCGGTAAAAAGGTGGGTCAGGCAATTCTGAGATCCCTTCCTGGGGCTGCTGCCTTGATGGTGTGGTCATCATTCCTCTTACCCTCTGTTGCTGACAAACAGAAACTCTCTCCAAAAAGTTGGCTGCTTCAGAAGGACTCATCTGGGGACCTCTGCCTTGAACAATACTATACTATAGTAGAGTACGGATAGGTATCTGCTTTGTGTGGTGGATGCCCCCTGGAGCAAGACAGACACAAGTAGGGTGAGGAGGACAGAGCCAGTTTCCTCTCCTTGTCTCAGGGGAAGCTGGCCTTAGACAAATTCTCCCAGGCAGACATCATTACAAATGAAGGCAAGTGTTTTGAAGGAAAATCTGGGATGCTTGAGGAGAAAACTGCAGGAGGGCTTGGTTTAGATTAGGGAGTTAGGGAAAAGCAGAAGTAGGGGGTATAAAAGGTTTTTGCAAGAGTTTAGAGCTTTACATATGGGAAGGAAATAATAATAATGAAAGTGTTTGGAAGGGCAGCTCATCCTCATTCATGGGTCACTTCCTAGGACTCGAGGAACCTGCCCCCTCCCCTTGAATTATGTAGGTATCCAGGGTAAGGACTGGGGAGTCTTCACAAATGCTAATAGGTGAGCATTTTACAGGCTGCCTCCTGCCCCTCCGCATCCTCACCCACAACTAGTTTGAATGTGGAGATGAATGGAGAGGATGATTGGCATTTCCAGTTTGGGAAAAAGGTGGAGAAGATTTCTCACCCCCATCCCCAACCCGGGGTGCAGGGCGGGGGTTGGAGGAGGGCAGGTTTCCCTGCCCCAAATCATTCCAAGAGGAATTCTTCCTGGGGAAATCCCACTTTGTTGTGCATTTGATTATTAAAGGGGCTGCCTGGGAGACTGGGTTGTTCTGGGGAATGTGGGTACTAGAATCTTTAACCCTGTCAACCCTGCATCCCAACATATCTGCAGGAAAGCTTAATCAGAGCCAACTGAAGATGTCATAGTGGTGGTGGGTTGGGAGAGCAGAGGTGAGGGTGTTTGTTTCCCAGGAAGAATCTATCAGGGTCTGGTAACTAACAATAGCTGACACTCAACACTCACCCTGTGCTGATGGGCACCGTTCTCAGTGCTTTCAAAACTATTTCTCAATAACAGCCCTGTGAGGTAAGCACCATTACTAACTCCATTTGGCAATTGAAGACACCAAGGCACAAAGAGTCTTGAGTAGTGGCAGCAGCCACTTACCCTTTTGCCTCCGACAACCGGGAGCCAAGATTTCCGAACCGGGGTTTGGGCTGCCGGAGTTGTGGACCACAACTCCTATGTGAACCTCATCCGCCTCCCCAGAATTCGGGCAATCCCTGGTTTTTGACAGGCTAACTCGGGAGCCCGTGGGAACGTTTTGGGGAGCCTCTCGCCCATTCCCTGCGGAAGCGGGCCCAAGCCGCCATCCTCGGTGGTGGGGATATGTTGACAGGGCGGCGGGAGGGCGCCGGTGGCCCTGCTCCGAGCCCCTCCCCGCCCCCCCGAGACCAGGCCCAGCAGCTCAGCTTTCTGCGCGGTCTCCGCGAGGTGTCGCCTTCGGCCGAAGAAACCACCGCTGCGCCACCCTC
>NW_011494879.1:10831641-10832328 GCF_000754665.1 Bison bison bison
ACGTTGGCCTCGAGCTCAGCTGCACACACGCGCCGTCGAAGCGGGGGGATGGGTTAGGAGCCTCTGAACTGTCCCCGACCACCTCCCGCCCCAACCCCGCAACCTCAACCAACACCCCCGGAGCCCTCCGGAAAATTTTTTTTTCTTTTTTTAAATGCCGAGCAATGGCCAGCCCCGCGGGTTGGGTGCGGCATTGCACGGCTCGATTCGCAGCTGGTCCGCAGAGTGCACCCGGTGCAAGCCCGGGGGTCTAAAAGGGCGGGAGGAGCACGCCCCGGGCTTCCCAGCTTTGCAGCCTCCGTTCTGCAAAGAAGAAAAGCAAGTGGCTTTTGGCGCGAAAGCCTTGGCGCCTCCCCTGATTTTTATGGAAATCAAGAGGGCGGGGTAAAGCCGCTCTCCTCTGCCTTTCTCCCTCCCCCTTGTCTGTGCCGCAGCCCCCTTCTCTCCCCACCCCCCGGGTGTCGTCACGATTTTTCAGTTAATAATATCCCCCGAGCTTCAAAGCGCAGCCAGTGACAGTCATCTGTCTGGACGCGCTGGGTGGATGCGGGGGGCTCCTGGGAACTGGGCTGGAGCCGAGCTCGCTCTAGCCAGGCGCAAGCGCGCACGGACTGCAGCCACCCGAGGACCACCCCCCGCCCCTGGCCACCCGGGGACCCCCGCACAGAATCGCCTCCGGATCCCCGG
>NW_011494879.1:10832523-10833135 GCF_000754665.1 Bison bison bison
CTGCCGCACCGGGGGCCCGAATATGCCCGGGGGACTGCTTCCGAAACAAAACCATCTCGGGGTTTTCCCTGAAAAGCCAGTTCCACTCCCGAAGGCTCCGGGACTGGAGAGACCCGCCCTGATCCCTCTACTGCCCTTGCCAGGGGGGTGTAATGGCTTCATCGAAAGGAAATTCACCCTTCTCTAGAACGTTTGTCTGCATCTGAGCTGATGGGGAGCCGGTGCGTCCCCACCCCGAAACTGGGTTCGTCTCCAAATGGTGCCCCCAGAGGAAGACGAAAAGGGTTCAGCAGGGCGAGGCCGATGCGGTGGTAATCTGGGTCACGGCTGCTCCAGCTCGGAGGAGACAGCGGCTCTCCGCGAGACCCTCTCCGCGCTGGTGCCCCTGAACCGTTCCCAGGAACTGGGGTTCAGCCTCTCTCAGGAAGAGGGCGTACTTGGGGGTTTGGAGCAGCGGGGGTGGGGTTAGAGACGTTCAGAATCAGCTATTGGCAGTACTCTGCCTGCAGCCAGTGACTGCTGGGGGCGTCTCATCAAATTTGGGGGGGGGGAAGGGATTCAGGATTGGGGTGCCTGTTGTTGGGCTCGGTCTAAAGAAAGGATTTTTTCCAT
>NW_011494879.1:10833413-10834030 GCF_000754665.1 Bison bison bison
ACCGGGGCCGTCTGCGAGCTGGTGGGAGCTAGAACTCTGCAGCCTTGAACAGCCCCTTCCCCCAGGCAGCGCCTGGTGTGAATGAAATGGCAGTTTCCAAAGTTGCAGAGCCAGGCCACCACCCCCCGCATCTGCATGCCCCCTCCCACCCCTGTCGTAGACAGCTTGTACACAAAAGGAGGGAGGGAGAGAGCGAGAGACACAACTTCCTCCACCTTCGGGAGCGCTGGGCGGAGTGGGGGCTTGGAGGGGAGACTGAGGAACCGAGGAAGAGGGGGTGACCGCTGCCTGTCGTCCCCCCCCCACACACACTCCCCCAACCCCGCATCCGGCTCCGCTTGCCAACCCTCTCCTGGTGTGTCTGCCGGTTGCAGTGTTGGAGGTTGGCGCGGGCCCCGCCTCCACGCCCCCCACGGGAAGGAAGCACCCCCCGAACTAAAAAGAGCGGAGCGGAAAGAAGCCCTCATTCGGGGGCCAGGAGGCGAGCCGATGCCGAGCTGCACCGCGTCCACCATGCCGGGCATGATCTGCAAGAACCCAGACCTCGAGTTTGACTCGCTGCAGCCCTGCTTCTACCCGGACGAAGATGACTTCTACTTCGGCGGCCCCGGCTCGAC
>NW_011494879.1:10834517-10846010 GCF_000754665.1 Bison bison bison
CACCTCCGGAGAGGACACCCTGAGCGACTCAGGTAAAGCGGGAGCCAGGGTCCGGCTGCCTCCTTGGGGCGCTGGGGCTGGGGGGGCCCCCCCGTTTGTGGTTCACGAGTTCTGGCTTTGGGAGAGGGTATTTTGGAGACAGTACTGATGGCTGAGAGGTTAGGTTTTTCCCAGGCCCATCCCCAGGGTTTGGAGGAGAGGGTGAGTGAAAGCTGTGTTCTCCAGCCTCTCCTTAACTGAAGTTCCTTCAGCTCCCTCCGGGAGACTGATTCCATCACTGGCCCCCACCCTGTCCCGCATCTCTCTTGGCAGCGTTCCCTCCGAGGGTGGGGGGAAAATTAGGAAAAGTTGAGTGGTTAAAGCCGAGTTGGGGTTCAGGGGGCCGCAGGGTGCATTGCTTGGACAGAAACCTGTTAGCCCAAGGGGTGAAAAAGGACAGACACAGGTCAGGGGTGGAGAGACCCTCCATAAAGGGCAAGCCTGTGCAAAATCCTATTAAGGGTGCAGGAAGTTAAGGGGCATTGCACAAATAGCGAGTACCGATTTTATTTTTTATTTTTTCAAACCTCCGTACCTTCGCTCTGTCTGGGTGGTGGGCTATTTGCTTCTGGTTGGTCGCCAGCAGGCGGCGATATGCTGGCCAGCGGGCGGGCGAGGATCGGAAAGGCTGGGGGTGGTGGTGGGGCCACCCCCCCCCCCTTCATTGAGCAGCTGGCGGCAAGTACCACAGCGGTTGTGTGCATTCTCAAGGGGCTGCCTCTTTACAGTGTGCAGTGAAAACCGGCCGAGTTTTGTCTTCTAGCCAAAATTCTAGGACTAATTTCAGATCCGAGTTGTTTTCTGTAACCCAGTGCCCTTCAAAGGTGAGGGCGGGCGCTTAGCCGGCTGTCTAGGAATGCACACACCCTGGAGCACTCATTGATTAGTTCTATTGTGTGCCTGCTGCTGAAACTGAAGGGTAGGGTTAAAACCAAGATTTTGCCTGGAAGTGAAGCACTCTACCCAAATACTGGAATAGCTCTTGTCCCTGGAGCTGGGAGCCTTGGACCTTTGAAATCCAGTGTTTTCAGAATACAGATGCATAAAAAGCCTAAATTTCCTTTGGGGCTGAGGACAGATTGGTCCCAGGCTCCTGGAAGGAAACTTGGTGATAAGCCTCCAGTTTGAACGGGTCTGCCCCTTTAATGTCTGTGCCTTGACAGCTTTCGGTGAGGAAGCACTTCCTTCCAACAGCTGTCTTCTTGGCAGAAAACCAAAACATTGGCTTAAAGGGACCCACAGACTGGAACAGCCTCACATTTCGGCTTTAGAACAAATCCCACAATTGTTCAGCTTTCCGGTCCCCTTCAGATCAAGCCGAAGATGTGTTTTGATTTTCATGCTTGCATTTTAAACAATAATTTTCTATCCAAGCCTGGTAGTAAATGAAAAGGGGGGGGGGTGGTAAATGAAAATGGACACACGATGCTTCATGTTCTTGTGGGTGTTGTTTGGTGGTGACTGAAAAGAGGTGCCCCACTATTTGGGTTTAGAGCTCCAATGGATTACAACTTTGCAGTTAAGGTCTAATCTTTGTTAGTTGAAAAACTGCTTACTGTATAGAACTCATGTTCATGGAAGACAAGGTATTTTTCTTCCTTAGTTAATTAAATTGTTCTTTAAGTTTATTTGACTTAAAAATCAAACTCCATCATGTGTAAGTAGTGGCTAGCTGAGGCTCCTAAAATGAGAAGTGTCAGTTAAGTATGGAGATGGAAATATAAATAAGTCTACGGGACAGACTAGTGACGATGATGAAAGCTTACTGTTTATTGAGCTTCTGTCTATATATTATCCCTTCAACTCAATCTATGGTGTCATTCCCCATTTCATTGCTGGGAAAACTGTGATGAAGCCAGGATTCTGTCTTGACTCCAAAGCCAAGGTTCTTTTAGTTTCTGCCACCCACTCAAGCTTGAATGGAGGATGAGGATGGGCAGGGGAAAAGTATATACATCTCTGTTCAGAGACTAATGCTGATGGATCAGTAATAACAGACCACGTGCCAGGCCTACCTTGTGAGACTGTGTATATTTCATTCCTATGTGTCTTACCTTGAGAATAACTCTCATCTTGTTCTCAAAGATGATGAAGACGAGGAGGAGGAAGACGAAGAGGAGGAGATCGATGTGGTGACCGTGGAGAAGCGGCGGTCGTCCTCCAGCAGCAAGGCTGTCACCACCTTCACCATCACCGTTCGTCCCAAGAGCGCAGCCCTGGGCCCCGGGAGGGCTGCGTCAGGGGAGCTGATCCTCAAACGTTGCGTCCCCATCCACCAGCAGCACAACTATGCCGCCCCATCACCCTACGTGGAGAGCGAGGAGGCACCCCCCCAGAAGAAGATCAAGAGCGAAGCCTCCCCACGGCCCCTCAAGAGTGTCCCCCCGCCCAAGGCTAAGAGCTTGAGCCCCCGCAACTCTGACTCGGAGGACAGCGAGCGCCGTCGGAACCACAACATCCTGGAGCGCCAGCGCCGCAATGACCTGCGCTCCAGCTTTCTCACGCTCAGGGACCACGTGCCAGAGCTGGTGAAGAACGAGAAGGCCGCCAAAGTGGTCATTTTGAAAAAGGCCACCGAGTACGTCCACTCCCTCCAGGCCGAGGAGCACCAGCTTCTGCTGGAGAAGGAGAAGCTGCAGGCCAGACAGCAGCAGTTGCTAAAGAAAATTGAACACGCTCGGACTTGCTGAATGCATCTCAGAACTGGACAGTCACTGCCACTTTGCACATTTTGATTTTTTTTTTTTTTAAACAAACCTTGTGTTGACATTAAGAATGTTGGTTTACTTTCAAATCGGTCCCCCGTCGAGTTCGGATCTGGGGTGGGGAGCAGGACACGAGGGGTCCTACCAGGACCTGCATTGGTGGGATGCTGGTGACCCTGGCGGCTTTCCTGTGCGTCACTTCTGAGACAGCGGTTGAAGCCTGTGACCGTTGGGAGCCTTCTGGGGCTGTTGAAGTCACCTTGTTTGTTCCAAGTTTCCAGACAGAAAGTCATTCCTTCTTTTTCAAATGGTGCTTAAGTTCCAGCCGATGCCACGTGGGGGTTTGCCACTGATACCCCTGGGGAACATTTCTGTAAATACCATGGACACACCTGCCTTTTTGTATACATCCTGGGTAATGAGAGGTGGCTTTTGCGGCCAGTATTAGACTGGAAGTTCACACCTAAGTACTGTAATACCTCAATGTTTGAGGAGCATGTTTTGTATACAAATATATTGTTAATCTCTGTTATGTACTGTACTAATTCTTAAACTGCCTGTATACTTTAGTATGATGCTGATACATAACTAAATTTGATACTTATATTTTCGTATGAAAATGAGTTGTGAAAGTTTTGAGTAGATATTACTTTATCACTTTTTGAACTAAGAAACTTTTGTAAAGAAATTTACTATATATATATGCCTTTTTCCTAGCCTGTTTCTTCCTGTTAATGTATTTGTTCATGTTTGGTGCATAGAACTGGGTAAATGCAAAGTTCTGTGTTTTAATTTCTTCAAAATGTATATATTTAGTGCTGCATCTTATAGCACTTTGAAATACCTCATGTTTATGAAAATAAATAGCAATTAAATGATGCAACATTTTTTTTTTCCTTAATAGCAATGGTTAAACTCTTAGCTCTTAGGCAGTGATTGTAAAGAGCACATAATCTAGAGAGGGAACTTGGTTTTCCACAGATAAATTGCCATTGTCCCCCCTTGGTGGGGAGGATACTGAGCTTAGGAAGGTTATGAGCTTTCTCCCAAATTATACAATATCGATATGTTATTAGTGATTATATGTGCTACCAATAGCATCGTATAGTTTAAAAACATTTTCCTGTGTTGTTTAGTCACTAGGTCATATCTGACTCTGCGACCCCATGGACTACAGCACACCAGGCTTCCCTGTCCTTCACTGTCTCCTGGAGTTTGCTCAAATTCATATCCATTGAGTCAGTGGTGCTATCTAACCATCTCATCCTCTGCCATCCTCTTCTCCTTTTGCCTTAAATCTTTCCCAGCATCAGGGTCCTTTTAACTAAACAGCTGGGACATCAGATTCTTTAGAATGAGAAGTAAAATTAAGGCCCCGAGTTCTGCAAATTGGTTGTGTTTGGTGTTGGTAACCTTTGTTCTGTTAGCTGATGGCATTATATTTTGGCATAAAGTATATGTAGTTGGTCTCCAAGAAGAAAGCTCTGGTCAGAATTTACTAAGCTAAGGCATTGTAGCCAAATAAGGATGGAGTTGGTCCCTCCCCTCAAAAAGCTAACTGATGTGTGGTGTGACAACTGTGTGGCCCCAATCAAGTGCCCCATCCCTTCAGGAGAGGCACTGGGGTATGAGTGTAGCTCTGTCTGCTTGACACTCCTGTTAGTTTGGACTAGCCTATGGAAGCAGCATTAACCTTTGCAGGTTCTGGAGTCTGGGGAACGGGGATAACAATGAAGCTAGGGGACAATTTCACAGTTTCCCTCATGGGAGGTGATATCCTTATTGAGGAGGTGTTCAGCTTCTCAGAATAGAGCCTACAAATATTTCTCTTAGGTGATGGTGGTATTCAAGGCCATTTCTCTAAGGTTTCATTCATCTCAGATAGGAGCTTTGTACTGAAAAGACCTCTGCTCAGAAGAAAACAGGTCCAGGAATGAGAAAGAGCTTTGCTTGCCTGGGCCATGTGGGTCTCCAGCTGCTTTGGCCATGTTACATAGTTCAGGGCAGTTTAGAATTTGAGGTCCTCCCCCGCCCCCACCAGCTTTTCAGCCACATTTCCTAAGAGGCTGGTGGTATTGCCAATGGTCAGACCATGTTGAAATCTTTTTACTCCTTAATCTCCCTCCTTGCCCCCATCCCCACACTAGAAAGTAACACCCTTTGAAAGTCCTTTCTGAATTGTCATTCAAAAAGACTTCCCATCTATTTGCATTTTACTGGCCCCAAATCTCCCTGCAGTCTGTATTTTGTCTGTACCCATGAGCCAAGAGACCTCAGATTCTTAAAACTCAACTCAGTCATCCCAATTTCTGTTTGTTGCGATTCCATAAGGTGCTACAGAAGTGTTTCAGATGACTGGAACTACAGCCCTGGCGGAGGTTAAACCATTGAGATGAATGAGGCCCTAGATTGGCATTTCTACCAGGCTTCATTTTTGCTCTGGCTGCTGGGAATCTCAGAGCCAAATTCCATTTCAAATTTTACACACTTAGTGCCCATTCTCTCTTCTAAATGTTTATGATCTGTTTTTCATTGTTAGTTTAACAACCTTTTTAATAATGTTCTCTATGCTACCTTAAAGAGAACTTTTTGCTTTAGGTGGATCAAAAATATGTATTAAAACATTAAAACTACAATAAAATACCTCTTATTTGCCACTGGGAAAGTGCCAGCCAATTTAGCTCTGCAATTATCTAAAAAGTAATTGCTGTAGTCACAGAAGAATTGAACCACTCCTTTCAATAACATGAGAGACCCTCTGCATTCCAAGAGCAGTTTTGAGACTGAGAAACCACTCTACTGGTTAGATCAATAAATCATAGGACTTGGAGGGATTGTGGAGGTCATCTCGTTGCATTACTTCATTTTATGGAATGGACTTATAGGACCCCACGTCAAATTAGTGGCATCACCTGGGACTGGAGTTTTCTGATAATCAACCCCACGTTCTTCCATGCTGTTGGCTTTCCCCACACTCATATGGTGGCTTCCTTACCTCCTGGTTCACCGATCCATCTACAGAGTGTTTCCGTATTAGTCCTAGCTAGCTCACCCTGCACAAAAACTTCCAATGCTTCCCCACCACTTCCAGCAGTGGTTCCCAACCTTTTTTGGCACCAGGGATGGATTTCATGGAAGACAATTGGGAGGGATGGTTTCAGGATGATTCAAGTGCATTACATTTATTGTGCATTTTATTTCTAATCTAATGCTGCCCCTGATCTGGCAGGAGGTACCAGTCCAAGGCCTGGAGGTTGGGGATCTCTGACTGAATCCAAATCTTCAGCCCAGCTCGCGAGGCTGCTTCCACCCTGGACACCAGCTCCATCACCCCTCCTCCACAGACACCACTCCTTCCAACCACACGCTCATGGTCTCTCACCTCCGACTTGTCCCACTATATTCCTTCCTCTTGGGTTACCCAGTTTCCGTTTATTGAAATATTTTTCAACCTTGAATGGCAAATGCAACATCACCTCCTTCAGGGAGCATTTCTCATATCCAAAGTGGAGGGTGGGGGTGGTGGCGGGTAGGTGTTCAGCTCCTAATCCCTCATTACCTCTGAAGAGAGAAGAGCTATCTTCATCACCCTCCCGGAACTCCTTGACCATTAAGTGAAAGTTGCTTAGTTGTGTCCAACTCTTTGTGACCCCATGGTCTATACAGTCTGTGGAATTCTCCAGGCCAGAATACTGGAGTGGGTGGCCAATCCCTTCTCCAGGGGATCTTCCCAACCCAGGGATCGAACCAAGGTCTCCTACATTGCAGGCGGATTCTTTGCCAGCTGAGCTACCTCCCTTAAAGCAAGTACAGCATTCTGTCCACCTCTGATTCTTCAGCCCTGGCCAGGTGGCTGGCAGATGACAGGGCCTTGGCAGAAGCTGGTAGAAGGGCTGATGGCTGAGTAGGCAGCAGAGGAAGGAACGCAGTGAGAACCATTATGGAGTGCCTCCTGCCAACTGGGTTCGCAAGCTCTTGGGCTAACTCCTGTCAGGGAAGCAGATCCACTGGGCATCAGTTAACCTTGGAAACTGACTGCTGGAAGTGAAAATAGAGCACACACGGGAGGCCTGTCTTCAGGGAGCCCACAGTCTGGAATCAAGTCCTTGGTGGGAAGTATATCACCAACTTTGGTTGATCCAAAGTCTGTGAGGGGTCACGTGGCTGAATCAGCTTCCTCCAGGCTCCCGGTATGGAGCTTGCTATTGGAGGGAGCTGGTTTGCTGGTCTACCGTGGGCCTAAGAAGTCTTTACACTCATCTGAGGCCACAGGTCCCCTGTGCTGTAGTGACAGTGGTTCCAGTCTTCCCACCTCTGTGTAGCATCTGAGAGATCACCCAAGTTTTTATACCCGAGTCTCACAATTCTCCAGGAGTGCTGGCCAATTCATTCTATACCTGTGTTGGCAACTGGGTCTTCTGGGTTTGACTCTTTCATCCCCATAATGGCTGTCTTTCCAAAATCCTAATTTGGGTTAGGTTTGGATTGTCTTTAGAATCAGAGGTTATTATATTTGGAAGCAGCTTACCTGGTGGCTCAGATGGTAAAGAATCTGCCTGCAGTTCAGGAGGCCCAGGTTTGATCCCTGGGTTGGGAAGATCCCCTGGAGAAGGAAATGGCATCCCACTCCAGGATTCTTGCCTGGAGAATTCCATGGACAGAGGAGCCTGGTGGGCTACAGTCCATGGGGTCACAAAGTCAGAGACGACTGAGTGACTAACACTAGCAGCCATTAAGCTCGGTGTCCCATTTCAGAGGTGGAACACTGGATGAGAAAGTAGTAGATGGTCCGCTCACTTTTCTTTTTCCTTTCTTCATTTCTCTCCTTTCCATCCTCCCCTCTTCCTTCTGTTCTTTCTCTCTTTCATAGCAAACATTTACTTCACACCCACCAAGCACAGATCCAGGAGCTTGGAAGACATCAGTGAACAAGAGACAAAATTCCCCCAAATCCATGATTTAGGGAGCTTATATTCTCGGAGAGAGTGACAACAGTAAAAAAGAAAGAAAATAATCAACTAAATTAAATAGCATTGAATAAGGTGGTGAATGCTGTGAAAGTAGAACAGGATGGAGGAATTCTAAGGTGCCACAGCAGGAGGGAAGAGAGTTGCAGTTTAGAGTAGAGTGATCTGGAAGTTTCCGTGGAGCTGAGGGGCAGGGTCAGCCGAGAGCACCCTGGGGCACAGTTGTGCCCTCAGTCTTCCCAGTTCAAGGCTCTTCCTTCTGCATCTTCCTCTGGATGTCTGCAACGTTGCCCCAATAACGTCTTCTTTCCAACCCCAAAGGGAAGCAGGAGAAAGCCGTAGTTGAGTGTGCTCTAGAGTTAAAGCGTACGGTTTGAATCCGACTCCCACAGAAAAGCACTGGGCTGTGTCGTTTCCCCACAGGCACTTTAGGGTTGAAGGCACCATGTACTTCGCCTGGGCTTCTGGGGGATTTCAGAAATTAGCTAACGCATGGCATGTGGAATAGTGCCTGGTGCATGCTGGGAACGATGTACATCTATTCAATAATCTGATTTCTTGTTAACAGAAACCTTCCTTTCTCCATTTCCCTAGTATGTTACTAGGGAAAAGAATCTTTTTTTAAAAAAAAAAAGCTTTGCTGGTAGAACAAATTCACAAGCCTGCACTTAACAAGAACTTTGCAGACTTTTGTTCCTCAATAGAGGCCTTACAAAACCTGAAAACGGGTACCTTGGAAACAAATGAATGTGAGCTTTGAAGCCTATTTTAAGATGAAGCCTAGGAATTTGAGTGTGGCAGAACATCGACGCCTTCTACAATGGTTTATTAGTTTTCCTTACTTGTAAAGGAAATCTCTTCATAGGCCACTGACCAGAGTTACCTGATCTCTTTTGATATTGGCGTATCCTGCTACAAGACATTCATCCTGAAACCTTTGACCAGGAGAAGTAACAGAGCCTTTTTATGGCTGAAGCAGACAAACCCATGGTACAATGCATATCGGGAGAACACACACAGACATACCCCTGTGTTAAACACAGCCGGGGTGCTGTGAGATGCGGCCTAAAGAGGCAAGGCGAAATCAATTTTCTTCTGCCTTTCAGCAACCCCAAGAATTTCAGCAGGCTTTGGGGAGGTGGTTTGCAAGAGATAAGTCTATTTTTTCACAAATCCATAGCTTGTTACCCATTGAATTTTGGATCTTATGTTACCGTCCACTATTTTCCTGAAGGGGACCATGAAAGCAGTCCTTTCACCCTACAGAATGATGTTACCTGTGGACTGGAAGGCAACTCTGGGAAATAAAAATACTTGTTTGGGGCTTGGATCTTAGCTCAGTTATTCGCTATTTGCAGTCTTGGCACAGGAGGTAAGCGATTGGTTCTCTATTGTCTTGTCTGGAAGTGAAAGGGGTTTGAGTTGGTGATTTCCAGGGCTCCATTTCAGTTCTTCTTCTTCTTTTTTTTAATCTTTTGATAATTTTGTATTTTGCTTTTTTCTTTTCTTTTCTTTTTAGCAACACCATGCACCAAGATCTTCCCCAACCAGGGATCGAATCTGTGACCTTTGCTTTGGGAAAGAGGGGTCTTAACCTCTAGGCTGCCAGGGAAGTCCTTTCAGTTCTAAGGAGAGTCATTGAATTTGGGGAGTGCCTGAAGCCTTGAATTGCTACAAATATCTGCAGTGCTTGGGAACTTTCTCCAGTCTCCAGGAAGCTCTGGGTGAAAAGCAGGACTAAGCTTTACCATTTATTCAGTCTGTGGCTGAGGGTAAGCCACCTCCCTCTGCCTCTCACTTTCTGTAACTCTCAAACAACAATAGCAATCATCACCCCCAAGGTTCTAATAGGGAATGCCATACAGTGTATGAAGAATGGGACAGCACTGGGGAATCTTCTAGGAGTTCCTATTGCCGCAGTCAGCTCTTATTCAGCATGTGCCTTTTACTTCATTGTTTGCTTTCTGGATTCATCTCTAAGTAGGTTTCCCCCAGCTAGGATACACCTTTAAAGGCAATAGGCATATCTCTGATTGCCCTGCTCCATGGTACCTTTAACAAGTAACTGTCCCATAATAGTCAATAATTATTACCAGCGAAAAGACTTGACTCATTGTTCACAGCCAGCTAGAGATTCTCAATTTGTGCAACTGGATACACAGGCTTGTCTCATATGGAACTAGAGAAAACGATGATAAATTCAATTCTTAATTGTGTTGCTCAAATGAAAGCAGAATATGATAACAGACAGCTAATACCTTGAGTATTCGCTTGGGTTGCTGTAGCCACTTTTCTTTGGCATAAAGCCAAGAAGAACAGAGAATTTATACAAATACTAGAGATTTGAAGATGCTCAAACTATAGTTAAGAGGCATTTTTGTTGACAAGGAGGGCAGGGTTGAGAGCAAAGTTTACTATTGTAAATGGTTGGTTTGCATTTGGATATAAAAGTAGATCTTTCTAATCCTAAACTGGTCCTTCTTCTGAATTCCCTGAACTAATATGTTATAGTTTCTCTTGAGGGAAAAACATCTTTCGACTAGAAACCCTGTTCCCCAAACATCTCATTAAAATAATTAAAATAATGAAGTCGGAGGTTTTCTCCGTGTCTTCTGGGTTGTTGTCTTGTAAACTTCCGGGATGCCAGTGAAGGCATTTCATTTGACAGTTCTGGGAGATCACTTCTCCTCTTTGGAAATTCCTCTGGGTAATATAAGTGCGCATGTCATTTAGTCACTGAGGTCTGAGCCTCCGTTACCGTTGGCTGCATGTGTGTGGAGGCTGCTGTGTTGTATATGGCTGTGGGTTCCTCTGGTTGGCCAATCCCAGGAGCACTTTTTTCTTGTCCACTGTGATGAACCTGAACATGTTGGAGCAAAGAAGCAACATTTAGCTCGAGTGCAAATTAAGCCCCCCCAACACACACTTCACTGGAGGAGGCATGGACGCTGAGGGCTGGGTAATTGGAGTAGAACCCACCATGGAAGGCTTACTGTGGTGCTCACTGCCACTCACATGTTGTCTCCACAGTGTTTCCATTTAAGAAGGAGAAGCCCTTTTTTGAGAGTTGACCTTTAAAGAAAGCTGAGCACTGAAGAATTAATGCTTTTGAACTGTGGTGTTGGAGAAGGACTCTTGAGAGTCCCTTGGACTGCAAGGAGATCCAACCAGTCCATCCTAAAGGAAATCAGCCCTGAATATTCATTGAAAGGACTGATGCTGAAGCTGAAACTCCAATACTTTGGCCACCTGATGCGAAGAATTGACTCATTTGAAAAGACCCTGATGCTGGGAAAGATTGAAGGCGGGAGGAGAAAGGGAGGACAGAGGATGAGATGGTTGGATGGCATCGTCAACTCAATGGACATGAGCTTGAGTAAACTCTGGGAGTTGGTGATGGACAGGAAAGCCTGGTGTGCTGCAGTCCATGGGGTCGCTAAGAGTTGGACATGGCTGAGTGACTGAACTGAACTGAACTGAGCCCTTTTGCAGGGATGTGGTATCTTCCCCCTACCCCCATCCCCCACCTTTACCTAGCATGATTGACTGGTCCCAGTCGGCTCATGACTGTCCCAGTTTTAAAGCTGAAAGTCCTGTGTCCCAGTAAACACCGAGTCTCTGGGCACATGGGAGTGGAGAGTTCCCATTGCTAAGCCTAACCCACACACCCTCAGGGCTTGCTGTGCTCTCACTGCAGGGTGGGACCAGCTTGGCCAGGCTAGCTGGGTAGGCCTGGAGGCTGAAGTTGGGACCCCCACCACACACAGCCTGAGGGCTCAACC
>NW_011494879.1:10846110-10872395 GCF_000754665.1 Bison bison bison
ACAAGTCATCCTGAGGTTGTGGAAGGAGGAGAAATCTCTCTTTTCCTTTGGAGATGCTGTCAACCAGGAATGGGAAGATGGGAGGGTAACAAAGGCCGGGGACCCACATCCATTTGGCCAGCCCCCTCTACTTCTATCAGCTTCTGGGTCTCCTTCAAGATAATGATAATGATAACACTACTGATGATAATAAAAATGTTATGGAGGCGTGACCATGATGCTGGCTTCTGTCTTCTAGTCTGGCCCTTCTTGCATCCCCTTTATTTCTCAGGTCTTTGCAAGGAGCCAAAGGAGCAATTTTTAAGTCACCAAATAATCCCAAGCAGTGAAGGCTTGGCCTTCCTAAAGCCATCTGGGGATGGACTGGTCCCAGAGACTGCCTGGGACACATGGTGTAAAATCCTCCACAAGACCCATTGGGGAGGTGTACTCTGTTACATCAGAGGAGCTGTAGTTCAGGCACCTAGACAGGGCTTGGGGCTTCGTTCCCTGGGTTGAAGACCCTGTGATGAAATTGCTGTTAACGTCATCTGTGAGATTCATGACTCCCGGGCTGGAGTTTTCCTTTTTATTGGCGGTTGTGAAACCATTTTGGAGAAGTCTGTTGAGGGGAAGGGTGGGTGGAAGAAGGATGGCATCCCTGAGGATTTGAAGGTGGGTTCTTTCACAGAATGAAGGAGAAGGCAAGTCAAATAGACCTTCTGCAAGTGAAAGTGTTAGTCACTAAGTCCTGTCGACTCTTTATGACCCCATGGACTGTAGCCCGCCAGGCGCCTCTGTCCGTGGGATGCTCCAGGCAGGAACACTGGAGTGGGTTGTCATGCTGTCCTCCAGGGGATCTTCCTGACCCAGGGATCAAACTCAGGTCTCCTCATTGCAGGCAGATTCTTTACTGTCTGAGCCACCAGGAGAGACTTTAAGCACCTTTAAAAGAGATGTTTACATATATTTAGCTTTGGGGAGTCACCCTCAGTTAACTCCCAGGGATCAATAGTTTCCACATTCTGAAAATCCTTATTCAAGGGGCACAAGTGCCCAGCTGAAGATCCTCTCTTCCCAGGCCCCCTGAAGGGGAAAGAGTCTGTCATGTTAATGACATGTGCATATTATTAAGAGAAGGGACAAAGGGCCTGGAGCTTGGGAATGAGAGTTGATCTGGGGACTCTTCAATATGCAGATGGTACCCTTATTATAAATCTCATGCTGGAGGGCCCTGAGAGAGTCAGCTCTTAAGTGCAGAATGGCTGCAGTGTGGGGGTTCCCTCTCCACATCCCTACCTCCTCTGTAAAATGCTACTGCGATGCCTGATCACAGAATGTGTTGTGAAGTCGAAATACAATGTTGCTTTGATTTCTTGGAGCTTGAGGATTACAGAATGCCAGGCTCCCCAAGTCTCCTGAGCCACATAACATTTGCCCTTCCTGTACTAGGGCTCCACAACAAAATATAAAGCATTCAATGCCGTTCTAGTCAACCCTTTCAGGGATGGGACCTGTGGGCAGGTGAAGGAGATGAAGGGCTGGTGGGAAGAACAGTCATGGCTGCTGAGGACTCTGACCATCACCTGGGAAGGAAGGTGAGATGTGAATGCAGATAGTTTTCAGAGACTTGGGGTTGCAGGATGCACAAGAGAGCCTTCCCATAAAGGAGATGGTATGCAAGGTAGCCTTAAAGATGGGTGCTTGGCATGAAGAGGAAAGGCAGGAAGACCATTCTGGGTTGAGGGGCAGCCTGAGTGGAGCTGCATGGAGGTATGAATGGAGTGTGTTTAGGGTACAAGTGCACACTGGGGCAGCAGGTGAGATGGATGGGTGGAGTCTAAGGACCACCTCCATGCAATGGGGAACTTGCCATGGGGTCTGAGGAGAGGGATTCACTTGGGTCTCACCTGACTCTGGAAGAACATATGAGCATATTTAATTCAATTCATTTCAGTCACTCAGTAGTGCCTGACTCTTTGTGACCCCATGGACTGCAGTGCGCCAGGCCTCTCTGTCCATCACCAACTCCTGGAGCTTGCTCAAACCCATGTCCATCAAGTTGGTGATACCATCCAACCATCTCATCCTCTGTCATCCCCTTCTCCTCTCACCTTCAATCTTTCCCAGCATCAGGGTCTTTTCTAAAGAATCAGTTCTTTGCATCAGGTGGCCAAAGTACTGGAGCTTCAACTTGAGCATCAGTCCTTCCAATGAACATTCAGGATTGATTTCCTTTAGGATGGACTGGTTGGATCTCCTTGCAGTCCAAGGGACTATCAAGAGTCTTCTCCAACATCACAGTTCAAAAGCATCAATTCTTTGATGCTCAGCCTTCTTTATGGTCCAACTCTCTTATCCATACATGACTACTGGAAAAACCATAGCTTTAACTAGACAGACCTTTGTTGGCATATATTTAAGCCATACAAAATTCCCTGGATGGTGTTTGTCAGCTTCAATAACTAGTAATCATCATGCTTGCTTCTCTTGGGGGAGTTCCTCAGCACTGCTGAACTTGTGGGAGGAGCCCAGACCTTTGAGAGCCTCAGAATTGGCTCAGCAAGGCCACTGCTCACAGTTTCTTCTATGTCAAGCCTTGTTGACCTTGTGTTTTCTTTCTTCCCTCCACTCATCTTCTCACATCCAAAGCCCACACATCTTCCAGGAACCAGCTTTAAGGTCTCTCCTTCACAAAACTTCACACTGTAGACTTGTCTTCCCAGCCTCTAACCTCACCCGGTGTTTTTCCTGTATCATTTTGGGTTTGGGAAATGAAGGTAACTCGCTTCCTCCCAGCTATGGTCACTATGAAAAAAATTAGCCAATGAAGTATAAAAGAGAAACAAAAATATCACTAGTAACCCACCCTCCAGAGAGAACAACTATTAAAATGCTGGTGTACATCTTTCTAGATTTTTCCATAAACACGTAAATACATATGAATATGCCTGTTTGTTTTGTACCTTTATTAGGTCATGAATTATTTTTTTATTATGTCTTATCTCTCTTACTAGGGGTAAGAGGCTCTCTGGCCTTTGTTCTGTATTTTCTAGAATGAATTTTGCACATAGTAGGCAAGCAGCAAGTGATGAATGAATGATTGAATGTGTCTCTCTATACTGTGTGTGAGCGCATGCTCAGTCACTCGGTTGTGTCCGACTCTTTGTGGCCCCATGGACTGAAGCCCACCAGATCCTCTGTCCATGGGATTCCCCAGGCAAGAATACTGGAGTGGGTTGCCATTTCCTCCTCCAGGGGATCTTCCTGACCCAGGGATCGAACCAGTGTCTCCTGCACCTCCTGCATTGAAAGGCAGATTCTTTTACCACTGAGCCACCTGGGAAACCTCTCTCTAAACTGTATCTTTCTGTAAAATGAAGGTTTTGGATTGTGTTATGTTTGAAGTCATTCTTGTTCCCATCTGTAGATTTCTGGTTCTTACGTGTCTGTGGTGGATGAAAGAATCTTCTTAAAATCTGTCTGCTGGGTATGTTCTTTTTAGCCCCTACATTGTTATGTCCTCAGACTAAAAGGAGATCAAACGATGACTACATGCACTCACACTGTGTCCATACAAAATCTAAAAACCACTTGGATTGGTGGGAACAGTTCTCTCTTTTTTTTTGTCTTACCCCAAATGACAGATTTGGGGATATCAGCAGACACTTAGACTCTGAGAATAACAAATTTTGGTGGGGGAGGTTGTTGTGCTGGGTGTTTTGCTGTACATGGGCCTTTTCTAGGTCCAGTGAGCGGGGGCTACTTTCGTTGCAGTATATGGACTTCTCATTGCAGTGCGTTTCTCAGGTCCTAGAGCACAGGCTCAGTAGTTGTGGCGCAAAGGCTTAGTTGCTTTGAAACATGTAGGATCTTCCTGGACCAGGCATTGGACTGTGTCTCCTGCTTTGGCAGGCAGATTCCTATCTACCACACCACCAGGGAAGTCCAGAAACAAATTGCTTTGAATGCTATGGATTTCGTATTTCTTCTGATCTGCAGCACTGCCTACCAATAGCCTACATGGCACCTTTGCATGAATTAGAGAAAGGCTTCTCCTCTCCCCTGGTGCTCAGACAGAAGGAACCTGCCTGCAGTGCGGGAGACTCAGTTTTGATCCCTGTGTCAGGAAAAACCCCTGGAGAAGGGAGTGACAATCCACTTCGGTATTCTTGTCTGGTGAATTCCATGGACAGAGGAGCCTGGAGGGTTATACTTCTATGGGGTCTCAAAGAGTTGGATACAACTGAGCGACTAACACTTTCACTTTCCTCTCCTCTCTAGGCAGATGCAGACCACATTGGATGCACGGATTGGTGAACAGAATGCAGCTGGATATCAACTCCCCACCCCAGTCCCGCCCCTGGCCCCAGGAGGGCACCTCTTGGGTAGGAAAAAATGTGAACAATTATACCAGCAGCCCTGGTGCAGAGTACTTCAAAGAACTGAAAATGCCAGTTAAATGTTTTATATTTCTGTTCAGGACTTTTCTTTAAACAAAGAAAAATAAGCTGCAAATGACAGAAACCATAGCATTTGTGGGCTCACATAGCAATAAAGTTTATCACAGGGTAAAGACACTGTGTGTCTCTTCCTGGTGATCCCTCTATCTGGAGGCTACCCTGTCCCCCCTTTCTCAACACCACCATTCTTCAAGGCTCAGCTCATAGGCTGTCTCTTCCACAAAGCCCTCTGTGACCCATGTTGTTGGAATTCATTGAACCCTCTTCTGTGCTGCCTTACAACCACTCTACCCTCTTCTGCTGTGTGCATCTCATGTTTCACGTTGGGTGTTAGGTGATTTGTTTACATAGTGGCCAGGCATCCTGCTGGGCCTCAAGTTAATCATCATTAAAATAGAGAAAATAGACTACATCTTCCAAGTTCCTCAATAAGTACTATGAATATCCCAATGAAGATATGTATGTTTTGCTATCTGTGAAACTCCTAGAGAAGAGTCACAGTCTTTTTGATCTCTGGATTCACTAAATCCACATGATGCTGAAGATTATATATTATATATATATTTTATATATCTATACATATATATTTTTTTTTTTTCGGAGAAGGCAATGGCACCCCACTCCAGTACTCTTGCCTGGAAAACCCCATGGATGGAGGAGCCTGGTGGGCTGCAGTCCATGGGGTCGCTAAGAGTCGTACACGACTGAGCGACCTCACTTTCACTTTTCACTTTTCTGCATTGGAGAAGGAAATGGCAACCCACTCCAGTGTTCTTGCCTGGAGAATCCCAGGGATGGGGGAGCCTGGTGGGCTGCCATCTATGGGGTCACACAGAGTCGGACACGACTGAAGCGACTTAGCAGCAGCAGTATATATATTTTAGTCACACCACTTGGCTTATGTGATGTTAGTTCCCTGACCAAGGATTGAGCGTGCACCATCTGCAGTGAAAGTGTGGAGTTCTAACCACTGGATCACCAGGGGATTCCTGATGCTGAAGATTTTCAAAGCCTTCCCAGGTATTTCTAACATCCAGCAAGGAATGAGAATCACTGTAAGATGATAGAGCCTAGGCTTCATGGCAGGAAGCACAGGCATGTTCACTAGAGCAGAGCTGGGGGCGTGAACAAGGGGCACAGACAGAGCAGCCCAGAGCCTCAAGCATGAACCATTAGAGGCTCCAGGAATTGTGCAGTGTCTCCCTGTGGCTCTGGGGACTGCTGAGGGCAGAGTGTGAGAGCCCTCTCTTTCCATTTCAGATCTAGAGGCACACACAGACTGAAAGTAAGGAGATCGAAAAAGGTATTCCATGCAAATGGAGATCAGAAGAAAGCTGGAGTAGGGGAATTCCCTGACTGTCCAATAGTCAGCACTGGGCACTTTCACTGAGGGGCCTGGGTGCAATCCCTGGCTGGGGAACTAAGATCCTGCAAGCCATGCAGCTAAGCCAATTAAGAAATAAAAACTAGGGTAGCAAAACTCATATCAGACAAAACAGATTTTAAAATAAAGGCTGTTACAAGAGACAAAGAAAGACAGTACATAATGATCAAGGGATCAATTTTAAAAGATATAATAATTATAAAAAATATATGCACCCAACATAGGAGCACCTCAATGTATAAGGCAAATGTTAGCAGATATAAAAGGAGAAATTGGTAGAGACCTGGGCCATATCCTTGGGAAACGAATTGCTTTTCTCTCTCTGCTCGAATGTGTTGCAGTGCCATCCAGGAAAGGGAGGCATTTGTCAGGCTTGACCAAGAGCACAAATGGGGGCCCTATCTTAGCTTGCCCCTTTTACCTCGCATCACCAGCTTCTTCTCGCATCTAGTGGGCATGTCCCCTTGGGCCCTGTGAGGAAGAGTGTGACTAGGGTAGGACTAAGTGCCTGGATCTGAAGGGGGCACCAGGTGGAGGGGGCTCAGGCCAAGTACATAGGAACCTTTAGTCAGCTGTCTGATCTTTCACACGAAGCCCATAGACAGCTCATGCTTCCACTGTGGCTCAGTTGGTAAAGAATCTGCCTGCAATGCAGGAGACCTGGGTTTGATCCCTGGCTTGGGAAGATCTCCTGGAGAAGGGAAGGGCTACCCCTTCTAGTATTCTGCCTTAGAGAATTCCATGGACTGTATAGTCCATGGGGTCACAAAGAGTCAGACACAATTGAGCAACTTTTTCACTTCTACTTTTCACTGCAAGGCTGGTCATCTCATCCATGGCCGGGAGCTCCAGGGCGGTGCCAGGGCCTCTCTGTGGAGGCCCTTCTCCACCTCCATCAGCCCCCTTGCTGGTCATCAGCTCACCTGGACGCTTGGCTCACAAGTTCCTCACTGTTCTGCCCCTTGCAACTCCTTCAGGCAGCCTGTCCTTTTCCTGGCACTGTGATCACTCAGGCCCCCATCAGAGAATGCCTGCTGTCACACAACTTTGTCATTCTGTTCACACCATCTCCTCCCCAATGGACTGTGAGCTTCTGGAACTCAGGAAACATGTCCTAGTGACTGTTATTTGCAGGACAGAAATGAAACATTGTTCTTTCCAAGTTTTGCCCAGATTCCCTCCGTTGTGTGGCTCTGGGTGCAATAGCCTTTACAGCTATAATGAGAAGATGTGACTCGGACCCCATCCTCCATGTGAGGGCCAGTTTAACATCTCAGGTTGAGAGCATAGGTTCTTGGGTGAGAATACCTGGTGTGTTTTCCGGATTCCTTTTTAACGCTGAGCCTATTATTCATCTCTGCAAGCCTCAGTTTCCACGCTGGGAAAATAGAAATAAAAATAGTACTTTGGTTTTCTTGTGAGGAGTAAATGAGTTAATATGGGACTTCCCAGATGGCACAGTGGTGCAGTACAGGAGATTCAAGAGACCCGGGTTCGACCCCTGGGTCAGGAAGATCCCCTGGAGAAGGGAAAGGCTACCCACTCCAGTATTCTTGCCTGGAGAATTCTACAGACAGAGGAATCTAATCACCTCTGAGCTGGGTGGAGGTGATTCCCATATGACAGGTGGAGAAACTGAGCTCAAGCCCAGCAAAGGTGTTGGCAGAGCTGGGGAGAGGATGCAGGTTTCCAGCCCCTCTGGCTCTCACTGAGGCCTGCTTCGCTGGAGTTTGAGGCTTCTCTGGTGGCTCAGATGGTTAAAAAAAAAAAAAAGCCGCCAGCAATGCAGGAGACCAGGATTCAATCCCTGGGTTGGGAAGGGGCCCTGGAGAAAGGAATGGCTACCCACTCTAGTATTCTTGCCTGGAGAATTCCACAGACAGAGGAACCTGGTGGGTTACAGTCCATGGGATCACAGAGTCAAACAACTGAATGACGTTCACCTTCACTAAATGAGTTAATACAGTGAAAAGGCCCATAATAAATATTTAATGATGGTAAACAATGATTTTTTATCATTAAATAAAAAAGAAAACAAACCTTCTAGTCCATTTAGGTAAGAGACTCCAGGAAAACCCCGAACAGACATGGCCAGTCCTGAAGGATCGATTCCCCTGCCACCCCTCACCCATCTAGTCGTCCACTGGTGCAGGTCTGCCTTCCATCTTGACACCAAGCTTGGAGCCTCTGGGTCACATGTGTGTGTGTGTGTGTGTGTGTGTGTGTGTGCATGTGTGCACGTGGGGAGGATGCTTTCAGCTTATTCTTCCTCTTCTCTGAGCTGGGGGTCATTTGAGCTCTCAGGAGTTATGACCTCCTCTGTAATAGGGAGCGATCATTCTAACCTTACAGATTGCGAGGAGGATTAAATGAAATAAAGGACCTCAGGGTGATGCAAAGCATCACAGGAATGGAAGAGGTTATTGTTACCCAATAGCTTAGCTCAAATGGTAGAGAATCCGCCTACAAAGCAGGAGACCCCGGTTCAATTCCTGAGTTGGGAAGGTCCCCTGGAGAAGGGATAGACTACCCACTCCCGGGAAGCCTGTTCATGGCTTGGATGGTAAAGAGTCCCCCTGCAATGAAGGAGCCCTGGGTTTGATCTCTGACTTGGGAAGATCCCCTGGAGGAGGGCATGACCACCCATTTCAGTATTCTTGCCTGGAGAATCCCCGTGGACAAAGGAGTCTGGCGGGCTATAGTCCATGGGTTTGCAAAGAGTTGGACATGACTGAGCGACTAAGTACAGCTCACTTGATTTGCCTAATCACCTCTGTGCTGGGTGGAGGTGATTCCAATTTGACATGACAGGTGGAGAAACTGAGGTCAAGCCCAGGAAAAGTGCTGGCAGAGCTGGGGAGAGGATGCAGGTTTCCAGCCCCTCTGGCGGTCACCAAGTCCTGCTCCGATGGGGTTTGAGGCTTCCCTGGTGGCACAGATGGTAAAAAAAAAAAAAAAAAAATGCCTACAATGTGGCAGACCTGGGTTCGATCCCTGGGTTGGGACGGTCCCCTGGAGAAGGGAATGGCTACCC
This sequence comes from Bison bison bison, assembly GCF_000754665.1. Classification (NCBI taxonomy): domain Eukaryota; kingdom Metazoa; phylum Chordata; class Mammalia; order Artiodactyla; family Bovidae; genus Bison; species Bison bison. Next base: position 10,854,971 of record NW_011494879.1, read on the forward strand.
ACTCCGGTATTCTTGCCTGCGAAATCCCACGGACAGAGGAGCGTAGTGAGCTATAGTCCATGGGGTTGCAAAGAATCAGACACAATTGAGCGTGCACTAACACTTTTTTTAAACACTGGCCTTTGTGCTCCAGGAGTCTGGTTGGTTAGAAGCAGCCCCAGGCATTCACTCTCTGGGGGAGCCTTGGGTGTTCCCGTTCGCAGGGACTCAGTCTGTCCTCGTCCTGGGAGCTGTGGGCCGGTCCACCCGGCCTGTGAGCTGGGGTGGTGGGGCTGGGCTGGTGTCTCTCTCTGCCTCACCCCGGGGGACAGGCTCTAATCACTTTCTTTAGAGGCCTTTGTGCAGCCCATTCTTTCATTCCGGCCAACACAATGCAGGGGTGAGCTGAGGTCAGATTTTCAACCTTCAGCTCTGGATTTCCTGTCTTTTGTGGGGTGGAGGACAGATTCTGCCACCCGGCTTCCTGTCATCTCAGCACTGGGGGCTCTGGCTGCCTGGCGCCAATGTGCCCTGGGAGACTGGGAAATGCTCCTGGGAGGTGAAGAGGGAGGACCTGGCCCCCGGGTCCTGGTGCTCAGACACGTGCACTGGCTCCTGCTGCTGGACACCAAGCACTTCTGTTGTTTAGTTGCTCAGATGTGTCTCACTCTTTGCGGCCCCATGGTCTGTTACCCCTCAGGCTCCTCTGTCCATGGGATTTCCCAGGCAAGAATACTGGAGTGGGTTGCCATGCCCTTCAACCAGAGGATCTTCCCGACCCAGGGATCCAACTTACGTCTCCCGCATTGGCAGGCAGATTCTTAGGTCTTTGGAAAAAAAGTTCTAATGAGATTTCTTATAGCATCCTCAAGGCCACTTGGAAGGCTGTATGTTAAAAACCAAACCAGCATTTGTATGAAACAGTGCTCAATGGATACCAATCTCCTTTGCTTTTTTCTCAGCCCAGATTAGGGAACAGGAAGGACTGAGGAATAGTCCCCAAGGAGCAGACAAGGGTTAAGAAGTGAAGTCTTTCAGAGACCACGCTGTGCTTCAGGAGAACAGGGGTTTGGAGAGGAGGTGGGTGGAGGGGAGAGTAACCGTTTCCAAGGGCTGCCACAACAAAGTACCAGAGGCTGGGTGGCTGAAAGCAACAGAAACTTCTTTCTCACACTCTGGAGACCATACGTCTGAAGTCAAGGTGTCGGTGCAACCTTGCTTTCTTGTGTTCTCTGCCGGGGAACTGTCCAGGCCTCACTCCCACCTCTGCTGATGGCTGGCAATCTTCTGCATTTATTGCCTGTAGGCATCTTTACTTGGCCTTCTCTCTGAATCTCCGCGTCTCCGCATGGCCATCTCCCCTCCGTGTCTGTGGCCAATTTTCCTTCCCCTTATAAGGACACCAGTCATATCGGATTAGGGAATCCGTCTACTTTGGTGTGGCCTCATCTTAACTAATCACCTCTACAATAATCCTATTTCCAAATAAGGTCACATTCTGAGGTTCTGGGGCTTAAGGGTTCAACATGCCTCCTGGGGTGGGGGTGGGGAGCACACATCAACCCCATAACAGGAGGGCTCAGGTCAGTCAGTTTCTATTTACCGTCTGCTCTGTGCTAGGCCGTGTGCCTGCTTGGGGGCCATAGGGATGCCCAAGACAGTCTTTGCCCTCAGGAAACTTACAGCCTCCTGTAAGAAACTTAGGAAATTTACACCCTCTTGTAAGAGACAATGGAGGAAAAGCTGCTATAATACACTATGAGACCAGCTGGTGGAGAACATAAACTGTGCAGCCACTGTGGAAAATAGCATGGAGTTCTCTTAAAAAACTAAAACTAAAACTACCTTATGACCCAGCAACTCCTGGGTATATATCCAAAAAACCCCAAAACACTAATTTGAAAAGACCCATGCACTCAATGTTCATCACTGCATTATTTATAATAGCCAAGGCATGGCAGCAAGCTTTCCATCAACAAATGAATGGATAAAGAAGATTTGGTATATATATATAGATGGAATACTAACTCAACTATAAAAGAGAATGAAATTTTGCCATTTGCAGCAAATAAATGGACTTGGAGGGCATTATGATATGTGAAATAAGACAGACAGAGAAAGACAATTACTGTGTCATATCACTTATATGTGGAATCTAAAAAATGCAGAACGCTAGTGAATATAACAAAAAAGAAGCAGACTCACAGATGTCTAGAGCAAGCTAGTGGTTACCAGCGGGGCAGGAGAAGCAACATAGGTGTAGGGGATTAAGAGGTACGAAGTATTTTGTATAAAATAAGCTGTAAGGATATATTACACAGCACCAAGAATAGAGCCAATATTTTATAATAAGTATAAATGGATTATAACCTTTAAAAATTGTGAATTACTGCATTGTACACCTGTAACTTGTATAATATTGTACAGCAACTTTACTTCGATTAAAAAAAAATGCAGTTTGAGCAACCCCAGGAATGGACTGAAAACGAGGTAACAAGGGATCAAGGGATCTCATAAAGGTGTCCACCATCCCACCTGGTGACAAGAGAGGAGAGCCTTTCTGAAGGGAGTGACATCCTGCTGAGGAGAGCCGGTGACTCAGGAGGGACAAGAATGGGAAAGATGCGTTTTTCAGATTCCAAGAATACTGTGTGAGATCAAATCTGCCAACAGACTCAGGAAAACCTCAGAAGTCCTGGGGGCGAGGGAGGTTTCTAACAGCTGATGTGGGTCAGGGAGCATCTTTCTCTAACATCTCCTTTCTTTTCCAACTGCCCCAACCGCCTGCCCCCCAGCCCAGACCCCAGGAAGAACGGTCAGTAGGCACCTGTGTGAGGCTTTCCTTGCCCCTCTATCCCTGGATCCCCAGGTGAGAAAGAAAAACCAACACTCCAGGAGCTGGATGTGATGTTTTTAAGTGTTTTCTTGAATCCTTTTAATTCTTTTCTGGCAGTTGTGGATCCTGACTCATGCTGTGTGAAACTGAGTGGTACCTATACCTGGAAATAGAGTGTGGACTTGGAGGAGTGGTGGGAATGGGGTCCCTGGGGACAGGGCGGAGCACAGGGCCGCCCAAGGCCTGGGACCAGAATAATCCATGGCTGGCGCTCTTGACCAGCTCATCTTTGGCATCTTCCCACAAAGGAACCGGGCGACTGTGGGCTTGGCTTGGTCTGCTCCAGGAGTTGTTCAAAGGTACTGCAGATCCGTCACTGCAGAATCGAAAACACAAACCATTTTACCCCAAAATATGTTTAATTGAGGCAGCCATCAAATACCTCTGGGAAGGTCTCTTGGCTAAAATTTTGCATCTTCTTTTTTTTCCCCCCTCTATTTCTCTTCTGCTTTCCCCACCTTTGCAAAGACCTTTCAAAGATGGGGCCTCATGGATTCTCACCCAGGCACTTCCTGGCTGGCAGGATGAAACTTTGTTCCCATTTTCCAGTGAGGAAGTCGAGGTAGGTCATGTGACTTTCAACCCAGATTCACAGGGAGGCTTCCACCTCCACACCTGGGGATCTTTCATCTGTGCTGCTGAAATCTCCTCAACGAAATCTCCTCTCCGCGCCCTCCTTTCACATAATCTGGCTGCCCAACTTTGGCTGACCCTCATGAATTCTGGTTGGGATGGAGACAGTCCAGCTAGGCTTCTCTAGATTGGACCCGGCAGGTAGGCTGGGTGAATCAGAGGCTCTGGTTTCAGCCTGGATGGGGCCCACTCTGCCTCTCCCTGGCTCTTTGATCACAGCCAAGTTCCTTAACCTCTCCATGTTTCTGTTTCTCCATCTATAACGGGGACTAATACGACCTACCTCTAGGATAATCATGAAGATTACATTAGTTAATACACACACAGATTTCTTGGGGGTGATTTTTGGCACCTAGGAAGTCCCATATTTCCTAGGTGCCAATTAAAATGAAATTAAAAGACGCTTACTCCTTGGAAGGAAAGTTATGACCAACCTAGATAGCATATTCAAAAGCAGAGACATTACTTTGCCAGCAAAGGTCCATCTAGTCAAGGCTATGGTTTTTCCTGTGGTCATGTATGGGATGTGAGAGTTGGACTGTGAAGAAGGCTGAGTGCCAAAGAATTGATGCTTTTGAACTGTGGTGTTGGAGAAGACTCTTGAGAATCCCTTGGACTGCAAGGAGATCCAACCAGTCCATTGTGAAGGAGATCAGCCCTGGGATTTCTTTGGAAGGAATGATGCTAAAGCTGAAACTTCAGTACTTTGGCCACCTCATGCGAAGAGTTGACTCATTGGAAAAGACTCTGATGCTGGGAGGGATTGGGGGCAGGAGGAGAAGGGGACAACAGAGGATGAGATGGCTGGATGGCATCACCGACTCGATGGATGTGAGTCTGAGTGAACTCCAGGAGTTGATGATGGACAGGGAGGCCTGGTGTGCTGTGATTCATGGGGTCGCAAAGAGTCAGACACGACTGAGCGACTGAACTGAACTGAACTGAACTAAAGTCCCATACAATGTTTTTTTGTTTTTTTTTTTAAGTCCCTAATGTCTTGAAGAACTTTGAAAATCCAACCGTGGCTAGTCTGGTGATGGGCCCATAACCACTCTTCTCTGACTCAGTAGGAAGCTAGCAGATAACTTATGTTGCCCTCTGTTGAGTCTTTCATCATGAACACTGCATAGTCTCGGTTCTAGAGGCAAGCGATCTGGATTCCAAAGTCATCATCTCATGGTACTAGAGCTACTGACCTTCTCATTCAAATGTTTGCCTGGTTAGAATGTGTGCTCTCCCAGGGTAGGGCCATATTTTATTCCTTTCTGAATTGTCGGCACCTGATTCAGAACCTGGAAAGAAGTGCTCATTCTATGCTTACCTCTGGAATGCTGTTTCCTACATTTTTTTGGCTGTCTCTTCATCTGAAAACAATTTTGTAGCAGCATTGTCTACAGAGAGAATGAAAAGATAATCCAGGCTTTTCTCTAGCATAGAATGGCTAGTCATTAAAAAAATTATTTGTACTTTAGGAAAACATCCATTTCATAGTTGGCAGTTTTGAAAAGACTTCCATCAAATATCTTTCGTAGATTACCTGTGAGATCTCAAGGTAGCCCTATGCAAGTATTAGTCTCTCAGTCATGTCCGACTCTCTCGACTGTTGCCTGCCAAGACTTCTCTGTCCACAGGATTCTGGAGCCGGTAGCCACCCTTTCTCCAGGGGATCTTCCCAACCCAGGGAACAAGCCTGGGTCTCCTGCACTGCAGGCAGATTCTTTACTGTCTGAGACATCATGGAAGCCCAGCCCTGTGCAAGAACAAATCTTAGATATTCTTTGAATTGACAAGTTTCATGAACAAGTTTCTCATCAACACTCTGGTGTGACGGTGTGGGGTTAAGTTTTAGGGTATGTTCATGGTCAGTATTTCATATCAATTTCCCCTGAGCTGGATTGTTAAAATGCCTGTGACCACCTCACTGCCATCAGAATCAAAGGTAAGCAAGAGCAAGCTGGAGTGAGAAGGGCAGTATTCTAAATCATTCACTGCAAAAGAACTTACTCTTGCAAATTTTATAAAACCAGGTAAGGCTATTGCAAAGGCTCTGGAAGCAGTCTGTGAATCGAGGGTCCTGAAGCTTTGGTCTCATTAATTTTACAGAAAATCCACTTCTGTTTGAGGGACAATCAGCCACTGTCTTTCCCACCCTTGCTGTTCTACTTTGTGGGTCAAAGGAGAGGACAGAAGGTTGTCCTTCTGTTCTCACCCACTAACCTTGGAATGCTTCCCCTTGGGACTTTCCCTGGTGGTCCAGTGGTTAAGAATCCGCCTTCCAGTGCAAGGGACTCGAGTTCAATCTCTGGTCAGGGAACTAAGATCCCACAACTCCTGAGCCCATGTGCCCTCGAGCCCACACGTCACAAACAGCCCACTGACCCCAACGAGGATCCTGAGTGCTGCACCGAAGACCCAACTCAGCCAAAGAAATAAGTACACACTTTCCCTTTCCCTTTCCCCTTGCTAGTTCCTTCCATTTTCTCCCTCATTGTCTCTGCTGTCTTTCTTAGGCTTTCTTTCACTTCACCTTAAAATGAGATTAGAAATAATTCTAACAGCCCTGCAACTTTATGACAGAGGACTGGAAGAGCTAGGGGGAATGAGGAAGGAAACGAAATAAAACTCAAGCCTGGGATGAAAGCGTACCCCAGACTTCCTTCGTGACCTTTCCCTGCACAATTAGAAACTGATACAGCAGGAAAGACACGGTCACTTAGGAGCTTCCAGATTCCTTTAAGGTTGTTCCTTGGCTCAGGAGAGAGGAGAGGAAACACGACCCTGTGTGCTGGGGGCCCCCACGACAGAGGGGGCTGTGGGAGGGCTCAGGGCCCCGCAAGGTCAAGAAGGAGGCAGGATTCCCTGTCCAGAGCCCTCCAGCTGCAGAAAAAAACTGGACCTGGCTTCCGAATGGCAATCCTCTGTCTCTGGGCAGAAGCCACTTGGCTGCTGCCTTGGAACGGGAGGCAGATCTACAGGTCTTAATCCAAGTCTTGCTGAATGCACTTTCTGAGGCTGAGCTGATGGATGACCAGGCCTCTATGGATCTCACTCTTCCCCAGTGGCTCAGATAGCAAAGAATCTGCCTGCAATGTGGGAGACTCAGGTTCAATCCCTGGGTCGGGAAGATCCCCTGGAGAAGGGAACAGCTACCCACTCCTGTACTCTTGCCTGGAGAATTCCGTGGACAGAAGATCCTAGCAGGCTACAGTCTACAGGTTGCAAAGAGTTGGACACGACTCCCCAGCACCCACAATCCCATGGAGGGCTCGTCCCTATGCCAGGCATGGGGAAGCAGACATGAGTCCAGTGGACTCTTTACCCTGAAAAGCTGGGCGTCTGGACCGGGAGGAAGCAACACTTATCTGACAGATAAGAAGGAGATACTCAGGGAAAAACAATACTGAAAGAAGACATTCCAGAAAGCAAGAAAAGAACAAACAGAGGCTTGGAGATATCAATACTGAACAACTCAATTTGCATGGGAACTGCAGGTTATACCGAGGCAGAGGATGACAAGAAATGGAACAAATTTGGGGCTGAGCTATAAAAAAAGTGAATATTAGAAGTCCCGTGGATATCAACGCATTTTATGGAACACATCATAGAACGAGTATGAAAATGCTTTAACTTTGATAAAATACATGTAAATGCAATTCCTGATGGTCAAAACACAGACACACACACACACACAATTGTGATCTACTGGTGGTGTTAGCAGGATATTGTTATTCTTGGTAACTCTTTGTGTATTTCCCCATGCTTCTTCTGGGTTAATTTCAGGAATGTACTGTGTTTTAGCTAATGTGCCTCCTCTGCTATCATAGTCCAGATGGGGTCTTGTGTTGTTTCCCCAACATCAAGTGAGGGATGTCCTGGAAACGTGAGTGAAGGGTAAGTGCTTGTTTCCTGGAGGAACACTTGGGGTGCTCTTATTGAACATAATTGGCCTTCGAAGGATCAACTAAGGCAGAGACACCAAGGACAGTTCCCAGTGGAAGTAAAGAGAAGAAACCTCTGCATTTTCCTATGGTCCAGGGAAGACCATGGGGGTGGGAACTGAGTCTCAGTTTTGCCAGCGATTTGCTGAGTCACTTTCTATCTCTGAACCTTGGTTTCCACTTCTTAAAAAACAAATGGATGATACAATCACTCCCTTGCAGATTCAGTGAAGTAATGTGATTTTCATCCTGATCTCTTATCTTTTGTAGACCATTAAGTCATGCCCCATAAGATGTTCCTGAATCTGGACTTTTTGCCCATTTTGGTCTGAATTTGGTTCTTCTGTCAACAATATAATGTCAAAGACTCCCAATTCCTCTGTCCCCCACTTTTTGGTGTTCTTATCACTTTCTAGATGTTGGGTGAGGTAATTCACCTAGAGACCTGCAAGACTGCTGTGAATTTCTCTGTAGGACAGGTGAAGAAAACACATTTTTGATAAGTTCATTTTCTTGAGGAAGATATCACGGATTTCAAGACCTGAGTTTTTTTTTTTTTTTTTTTTCCCATTACTTCTTGCTTTTTCCACCAACCTGGAGAAAAACAGACCTAATATTGTGTTTTAGGCTCTACAAGGAGCATTGGTTCTGCAGGGAGACTTCGCTTGGTGCTGTCAATATGAATCTCGAAAACTTGTAAATGCATTTTTTAGTAATTCAAATCTTATTTTTAGTGCCTTAAGGGAACACAACCTATAAAGAAAGTCTCCAGGGAATCCTTTTGTGAAGTGAGGACTTTTTTCCTGCAACTTTAACAATTTCTGTCTAATTTACCTGCTTTCTAGACCAGCATTTTTAGACAGCATTTTTTCCTCAAGTGGAGTCCTTGGGTATTTGTCCAGCTTTTGATGCTGATTCTTTATAAAATAATAGCAAGTAGGATGATGGGAAAGCTTTGAAGATGGATGTAACGTTGCAATTGTACAAATCAAAATGGTTCATTGTGAAATTATTCTAAATTTTTAGCCTGATATCCAAGACCATTCATGCTCTGGCTCTCTTTCTAGTCTTATTTTATTTTATTTCCTTTCTTGTTTTGCCATATGCTTCAGCCAGCAGTACCTTCCTCATTTCTTTTCCTTAATATTTATTTATTCGACTGCACCAGGCCTTAGTTGCAGCATGCAGACTCTTTCGTTGTGGCATATGAGCTCTTAGTTGTAGCAAGTGGGATCCAGTTACCCAACCAGGGGCTGAATCCTGGCCTCCTGCCTTGGGAACACCAGGGAAGTCCCACCTTGCTCTTTTCCAAAAGATTTTATCTTCACCCCTCTCAGAGCTCTGTGCTTACTGAGATCCCTTCCCTTTCAATACTCCTCATTCCAGCACTACTTCTTCAGCCTGGTGTGTTCGAGAACACAGGTGCACTCAAAACCATCTCACTGACGTGTCCTCTTACCCATACCCACAGACGTGCCCTAATCCTTCAGATCTGCTGTGTCCCACATAGATGCTGCCAGCCACAGGTGGTTATCTCAATTTAAGTTGGTTTCAGGGACTTCCCTGGCAGCTCAGCTGGTGAAGAATCCACCTGTAATGCAGGAGACCTTGGTTCGATTCCTGGCTTGGAAAGATCTCCTGGAGGAGGGATAGGCTGCCCACTCCAGTATTCTTGCCTAGAGAATCCCCATGGACAGAGGAGCCTGACAAACTATAGTACATGGGGTCACAAAGAGTTGACACAACTGAGCGACTAAGCAAAACAAAGCAAAGGGGCTTCCCTGGTGGTTAATGATAAAGAATCTGCCTGCTAGTGCAAGAGACACACGCTTGATTCCTCATCTGGGAAGACTCCACATGCTGAGGAACTAAACTCATGCACAACAACTACTGAACCCATGCTCTAGAGCCTGGGAGCCGCAACAACTGAGAAGCCTGAGCACTGCAATGAAGAGTAGCTGTGCAATGAATGCAACTGCAATCAAGTTGCTCATTGCAACTAGAGAAAGCCTGCATGTAGCAATGAAGACCCAGCACAACCGAAACTAAAAAAAAATCGTTAGTTGCATAAAGTATCAACAGATGAATGACTAAACAAACTTTGTTTTGTATCAGTTATTCAACCTTAAAAAGGAAAGAGATTCTGCCACAGGTTACAGCATGGATGAGCCTTGAAAACATGCTGAATGAAAGAAGAAAAACACAAAAGGACAAGCGTTGTCTGATTTCATCTATCTGTGGTACTTAGAAGAGGCAATTCTTTTTTAAAAGCATTACTTATTTTTAATTGGAAGATGATCACTTTACAGTGTTGTGTAGGTTTCTGTCATACATCACCCTGAATCAGCCAGGGGTATACCCATGTCCTCTTCCTCTTGAATCTCCATCCCATCTCCCACCCTATCCTACTCATCTGGGTTGTCACAGAACACTAGGCAATTAGTATAGAGACAGAAAGTAGGATAGAGGTTCTTAGGGGGCTGGATGGGGGTGGGCGAGGGAGGATGAAGAGTTACTGTTTCATGGGTACCAAGTTTCATTTGGAGATGATGGAAAATTTCTGGAAACAGATGGTGGGGGTGGTTGCACAGGGACGTGAATAGACTTAATGCCACTGAACTGGATCTTTAAAAATGGTGAAAGTGCTTAATTTTATGTTATCTGTATTTTGCCACAATAAAAATGTATGAGATATTTTCTAAATTAAAAAAATTTTAAGATAAAATGCAGTTCCTCTGTCACACTAGCTACATTTCAAATACTCAACATGCCTTGTGACTACTGTACTGTTCAGAGCTGTACTGTAATGTAGAGAAGATTCTGTGGACCCAGTTGCTTCTGGTCCTTCTAGGCCCACTTATTTAATTTTTAAAGGACATTCCTTGAAGCTCCAATCAGCTGTGATTACTCCCTCCTTGGAATTCTTGTCAGTATTTGTCTTGACCTCTTTTGAGGTCTTGTCAAATTCTTCACTGTATTTCAGGCCAATACATAGTCAGTTGATTTCTTGACACAATTGCAAGCCAGTGGAGGACAGGGTTGAAGTTTTGGTAGAAGGCTCATGGATCTGGGTGTACTGATGCCGCCCGACCCTCCATGGCCCCCCTCGGTGCTTTGCAAACTAATCAGCCCTAACCAAATAGGTGTCTGAAAGGATGGATGAGACAGGAAGACAGACGGCCTTCTGTGTTATGGTCCTCGCTGGGAATGTAATTCTATCGTGTATATTTCAGGAGCCATTAGAAAATGACATATTTGTCTTCCATGAATAAATTTGTATCGCAACTCTTGGGCCATAAATTAGATGTCTTCTGGGTGCTCCTCTGGGGATGAAGGGAGTGTTCTCTGGGAACTTTTGCAAATGAGATAGAAATTTGTCCAGTGGATGTGCGAAATCAATTCTCAGCTAGCCATTAAAGGGAGCTGCCCAGTCTTTCTTCCAAAAACAAATGGCAAAGTCACTTTGTTTTCTGTAACACAAATCCTTTTGCAGCAAATAGAGTCGCCCTCTGCTCATTATCTTGTCATTAAAACCTCTGGCTTGATATATTTCTCTATAAAATAAACCTGAGACCTTATTCATACAGGGGAAAATGCAAACACGGACTTTAACCATGTATGAAAGGGACCCAGTGTAAAAAGAGCTTTCTTTTGCCTCTTGAGTTCGATGATGAGATCTCGTGGCCAGACAACATTTTTTGACTGGTAAGAGCAGAAACGACCCTCTTGAGTTACTGTTTAGTGAATGAGGGCCTTTGTTTCCCACTGAAGAATTAAAAACCTTTGGGCCTCCCCCAAGCAAACAGGAATACGTTTCACACAGCGGTGTTGGGATTAAATGACTGGATCATGAAAAAAGCCAGAACAATGCCCACTCACGTTTTAATCATTTACCTGGCATTCCAGTTGAGACCGTTTCATCGAAAACCAGAAGATTAGGGAAAGACTCGTTTCCTCCAAGTACTCTTTCTTTGCCTCTCTGTACCTTCTTGTGTCTCTCCCAGGTGTAGAGTCAAGGAAAATTGTACATTTTCTACTAGTCAGTTCTAAATTGAGGCATGTAGACTTTGGAAGCTGGAAGGGGCCTCGAGAGGGTGTGGTCCAGCCCCATCATATATATATATTTTAAATTATATTTATTTATTTTTGGTTGCTCTGGGTCTTTGTTGCTGTGTTAGGGCTTTCTCTAGTTTCAGAGGGGGCTATTCTCATCGTGATGGCATCTCTTGTCCCACAGCACAGGCTCTAGGACGCAGGCTCCATAGTTGTGATGCACCGGGTTGATTGCCCCACGGCATGTGGAATCTTCCCAGACCAGGGATCGAACCCATGTACCCTGCATTGGCAGGTGGATTCTTAACCATCGGACCACCAAGGAAGTCTCAGTCCCATCACTTTGTAGTGAAGGAAATGAGGCTTGTTGAGAAAGGACTTGCCCAAGGTCACACGTGGAGTAAATAATGAAACTGAATGTCCACTCATGACTCAGTCACAATCTCTCCTCCTGCAACAACTGGTTAATTTGACATTTTTACAAAGATTTTTTTTTTTAATGTGGACCATTTTTAATGTCTTTATTGAATTTGTTACAGTATTGCTTCTGTTTTGTGCTTTGGTTCTTTTGTCCACAAAGCACGTGAGATCTTAGCTCCCTGACCGGGGATCGAAACTTCACCCCTTGCATTGGGATGTGAAGTCCCTATTTTGACATTTCTAAAACTCAAAATGAGCTCCTCCTTCTTTAAAGTGATTCATGATACACATTGGAGAGACACACAATCCGTGGTAAGAGAGGAATGTAGTGAGGTTGAGTGAAAAAAGTGTAGAGCTGGACATCTACCAGGTTCTGTCCTCAGGCTGCCACCCATTCCTTGGGTGACCCAGGAAGCAGGCACTCATTTCTCTGGGCCCCCCTTCTCTGCATTTGTGCACAGGGAGAAAGTTGTCAGTCTCATGGGTTTATTAGGAGAAAACAAGATAATGGATGGGAACGTGCTGTGAGAAGCTGAAAGTGCTAAGTGAATGCAAAGTGTAATTACCCATGTGAAAACTGCCGGGTTCGTTCAAAGTAAAATAGGGAAAATAAGCGGTGGAAAGTGTGAAAAAAGTGCTCCTAAGGTAAGTGTTCGGTTTGTAGACAGAGCAGTTTCTTCGACATGGAACTGGTCCTGGAGATGAAGGATTGTCTCGGGGTAGACACTTTGGAACTGAGATGCTTGGCCGAAGGGAACAGCAGTGATGAGAAGGCTGGGATTGGAGGTGAGCCATGAGCATGGGGGGTGGGGATTGGGAGAGGGTGCTGGAAAGGTGGGGTACAGGGAGAAGAGTGTTGAATCCCAGCTCTACTGTACACTGGGGCTTCCCTGGTGGCTCGGCTGGTAAAGAATCTGTCTGCAATGAGGGAGATGTGGGTTCGATCCCTGGGTTCGGACGATCCCCCAGAGGAGGGCATGGCAACCCACTCCAGTATTCTTGCCTGGATACTGGCTGCACACGTGTGGCCAAGGCTCTTTACCTCTGTCTGTGCTTTAGTTTCCTCCCTTGTAAAGTGGGTCCCCTGATACCTGCTCTAAGTTAGATGGGAATCACCTACTTAATGGCCTTTGCAAACCATGGAGCAGCTCACGGAGGTGACCGAGATCAGGGAGGATGGGAATGGGATTTATTTGGGGGCTCAGCCAGTGAGCAGCTGTATATGGTTTGGGGCATGATGCCAGTGCACGAAAAAATGATGTTGAAAGAGAAACGAAATCTTCCTAACGACTGCTGACTCCTTCCTTATTAAGAGCAAGGCCACATCACAAGGTCCAGAACTTCCGAGTGACACAGTGTTATCCCGGTAGGGGCAGGAAGCCCAGGAGGACCTCTCTGGCAGGACATGTCAGGGGGCATCTCAGTCATTGTACTCTCGCTTTTCTTTTCATGGCTCAGGGAACACTGGGAGAAGACTCACCTGTGCATGTGACCGAAGAAGGGTTGCAGAATTTCAGGACTAAAAGGGACCTCAAAGGTCATCTAGTGCAACTGCCAGTGTGGTGCCCCTGTCATTCAAAACAGATGCACCTTCACGAGATGGTCCATTTCAGCTTTGAACAACAAAAACTACAAGGAACACCAGTTTTTACTTTTGAAATCTGCCCTGCTGCCAAGAATGAACAGAACTTTCTTCATCTAAAATGATTTCCTTATAACCCTACCTCGGTGAAAAAGTGAAAAGTGAACTTTTTTTTTCATAACCCTAGCCTGCTGCTGCTAAGTCACTTCAGTCATGTCCAACTCTGTGCGACCCCATAGAAGGCAGCCCACCAGGCTCCCCCGTCCCTGGGATTCTCCAGGCAAGAACACTGGAGTGGGTTGCCATTTCTAGAATCCCTATTTAATGAACCTAAACTGTTCATTCAATAACAATAATAACACTTAAGGTACTTGCTACATATCCTGCACTATCTCAGGTGTTTTGTTTTCCTGGTTCAAGGACTGTTACCATAACCCTAGGAGGGAATATTGCACTATTTTACAGAGAGGGAATCAGAGCACAGAGAGGTGAGGTATTGGGCTAAAAGTCACACAGCAATTAGGTCTGGAGTCAGGATTCCGACCAGGCAGGCCAGGAATCTGGAGCCCTTTGGGATGTAGCCTCTCCTCTTCCTGGGACTTAAAGATGCTTTTCTCTGGCACTTAATGTGTCATTTCAAATGGCCCTTGGCCCTTTCTACCTTGTAGCATGCCTTGGTATTTGGGATTTACGTTCCTTGGAATCAACCAGCCAGGAGCCCCACAGAAAGCCAGGCGTGGACTGGAGTAGAGATAACAGAGCAGTGCAGAGCCCAGCCCACCGCACCATATTTGCATCTCAAAGAAGCTTTGTGGTTTTGCACCAATTTCAAAGCTGTCACTACAGGGAAGGGCCCCAGGGTATTTGCAATTTTGAGGATTTGCAAATGACTCGAGGCTGACCCCTGGGAATCCTGCACCACCCAGCTCCTGCCTTTCGCCCTCCGTTTAGCTTGAGAAACACTTCGGTTCAGGTTTGGGTTTGTTTACTTTTTTAGCATTAATGTGTGCAGGACTACAGATGTTGGATGATTTCATGAGGGCAAATTCTTTGCTGAGGAAATCCAATATTGTGTCTTGGTTCCAAAAGACAGGAGGGATGTCTGGTTTTTCTGTTTTTTTTTCGCTTCAGCCTTATGCCCCATGAGTCCTGTGACTCCAAGAGTGGACAGATCTCAGCACGCTGCCTCATTTCCTGCCTCCACCCCTGTCCTTGTCCCTGAGAAGAGCTCTCACTCCAGTTTCTGGGGGAGAAATCCCAGACTCCTCCTAACAAACCACTGCCGGACTCATCGTCTAGCCTCTCCTGGTGGACCTGAGCCCCATGGTTTTTCTTCTCTGTATCCCTCTGTGGGGCATCTCCCAGGGTACAGCTCACAGCCGGTGTTCATTTGGGTGGAGCAGAATCAAATTAAATCCAATTGAAATAATCTAATTTAACCTTTGTTCCCCAGTAGACTCTGCTGTGCCACTGCAGGATGCGAAGAGGGAGCACTTCCTCTGTCCAAATTCCAGGCAAATACCTACTTCCATTCCCAAATGCTCCCCAGGCAGAAAAGGAAGTCGCTCCCCTTCTTGGACCAGTGGCTGGGTTTCAAAATTCCACATTCTCCCTTCACCTGGTTCTAGGAAACCTTTTATATAAGAGTTGACACCAGAGAATCTCTGTTCCCCACAAGCCATTTCTCTTCTGTGCCTACAAAGGATAAAGATCTATTTGTCTCTGTGTGTATGTTACAAAAAATGAATGAGGATTTAATTACAGCGGCTCATTTCCTAAAAGGAAGTCCTATTTACGATGCACCATATGTTTTGCCAGCGGCCATACCCCTGAGGGCCCGAGTTTTGTCAGATCTCCTTAGATAAGTGGGGTGGGGAGGGGTGGGGGTTGTGGCTTGCCTGGCCTCGTTGGGTCAGGCCCAGAGGACCCTCGGAGGGTCCCAGGAAGTGGGGAGGGAGATTGTAGGTGGGCTCCTGGCTGGTGGGAGAGCTGAGACCACCATTGACCCAGGAGCATGATGGAGCAACCAGGGGAGGCTGCCTGGGTTTCAGAGGATGGAATCAGAGGCTCAAACAATTTGTGATGATTAAAAATCGCCTGGCTTTTTTCATCTATTAAAGTGGCTCTTGAGGGGGAGAGCGTCTCTCTCTGATCCTTCCTTTCGTGGTTTTAATTCCCCCTCCGCCACTTCTGAGCCAGCGCAGATGGCTTCCTAGAGCTCCCAGAACCTTCCTGAGAGGGGAGGGGGCGGTGGGGAGCTGGGAGGGTCTGGCTTGGTCCTAGTGCTCATTCCCTCCTTCAACTGTTGGCTGTGTTTTCTTTCTGGTGGTGCCTGTAGTTTTCTATGCCAGAAGCCAAGGGTGAGTCCTTCAGGATTTCTCAGCTGGGTTTTCAGGCAGTTATCAGAACCTGATAGAACCTGACTCCATGGATGAGATTTACGATGGGGAGGCACCCAGGCTCCCAAGCTCCCTCCCCCCTTTCCAAGGTGTTCTATTTCTCTGGTCTCCTCAATCCATCTCGCTTTCTGAACTCTATCCCCAGAGAAGAGGTCACTGCCTCATCCTCTTTCTCCTGGCCCCCTCCCTCTCCCCTGCTGATCTCCGTGCACGGCTGGCATGTCCCATGTGATGTTTCCCCTCCTAGCTCTAGCCTTCACTCCCTGTGATCCTTAAAGTGTGTTCTTTCTGACTTGAGTGTGGTCACCATCCTCTCTAAAGTGTCCTTTTCAGCTCTCACCCTTGATCATGCCAACTAGCAAGTGGTCCTGTCTTTGTCACTAAGGATCTAGCAGGTCCCCATCTGCTCGGAATCAGGCAAAACCACCAGAACTCAAGTGAGGTGGTTCTTCCCACTTGATGGACTTGTCAGTCATTGGACAGTGCTCCAGCAAGGCTCAGAGGCTCCCAGGGCTGGGTTTTCATTGTAGAAACAGGATAGGGGTTGAAGGAGGACCTGCTGGCGAGTTGATGGGTAGGGAGGGTCTGTACACAGGGAAGTGAGCCCTTGGTGCAAAAGATGGAGGTGACTTGTGGTGGATTCCGCCATCTTCCCCTGGGGTCTTAGGAGCTCTTGGAAGACTGGGGTTGACTGGTTCATTCCTCTTGGTCGATATGCGCAAAGGAGGTACCCAGGGACACCTTGTGAGTGCCACCGCCAGAGCCTACCCAGCTCCCCCACGTCCTCCCGTGCCTCCCCATGTCTCTAGACATGGTTTCCCTCTGCCTTCCTGAGGGCCTAAACCGGGACTTTTTCAGGTTCCCCTTTCCCCTTTTGTGGCCAAACCTTTCGGCTTCCGCTTTACATTATCCCAAGGAGAAATTACATGGGATTCAGGTCCATTGAAGAAAGCATTCTTCTAATTTCCTGAGACTTACAGCTGCGTCGGGCTCTCAGCGACCTGTCTCTAAGGTGCTTTGGTTCCAGATGCTTTGGGCTAATTAGAAACCCCTTTACTTCTGTTACATGAGAATCCAGGGCACCACCACATGACCCTCTGAAAAACTGGCTCGTTTTGTAAAATGTGTCTTTAGCTGGAGTCAAAGGGTGAGACTCCCGCTCAACTTTGCAGCCCTGGAGCTGTGATCCTCGCTGCCTGCCAGCCTCACCCTGTCCCTCCTTTGCTAACGCTGCTCTCCTTTCCTCCCTCCCCGTCCTCACTTTCTGCCTCTTCTCCAGCAGGGAGGCCTAGGCCGCGTGTGTGAGCGTGTGCGCACGGGTGCGTGTGTGTGCATGTGTGTGTAAAGGCCGGGTGGGAGCGTGGGGCCCCCGTGCAAGGCGGCCATGCTGCATCTCTGTCTGCTCATTGTTCGGTCTCCGTCTCCATGGTGACGGGAGCAGCTGCTCCATTCTGGGCCTTGGCTTGGCTGAGCGGGGCGGCCCGCCCGCCTGTCTGTCCGCCCGTCCGCCTGCCCCGCCCTGGGG
>NW_011494879.1:10872495-10893336 GCF_000754665.1 Bison bison bison
TGGGAGCTGCCAGCTCTTCGCCCTCCCGCTGCCCACAGGCCCTGCCAGGCTGGGCGCAAGAAAGCGTGTTTACTAACACCATCCACACGGCTCCCTGGGCTCCGCGGCTCTGCCCAGAAGATGTCAGGCCGAGGGCACCGGGAGGTGGGCCTGGAGCCAGACTGTCTGCAGCCGCGGGAAAACGCTCCCTGGCCCGCTGCTGCCCTGGCCCGTCAGCGCCCAGGCGAGGGCTCCCGGCCTCATGGCAGAGCCGCAGGCACTCAGAGAGGCCCTAGCAAGGCCCTCTCTGAAGTCTCTTACCCAGCCTACAGTGCCTTCTCAGAAACTCCTGACCATCTCTGGCTGGGGTGCCCCCTTCTCCCCACAAGTTTCGCAGAAAGTTTCCCTTCCCCAAGACTGCTCTGCTTTTAGAAGTCTTGTTACTGCCTTCACTCATGGAGCCATTAACAACCAAAGCAGTCAAGGACACCAAGAAGTGAAAGTGAACTTGGAGATGTCCAGTCCAGTGTTCCCAATGTCCAGATGGAGAAAATGAGGGCGGGGGTGGGAGGTGGGGGCAGTGGGAAGACTTGTTGAAACCACAGAGCAAATCCTACCACCAGGCAGTGCCCTGGCACCATGCTCTTCTATTTGACCTGCTCAGGACTGGCCTTGCATTGAAACATGTATATCACATAAGAAATGAATCGCCAGTTCAGGTTTGATGCAGGATACAGGATGCTTGGGGCTGGTGCACTGGGATGACCCAGAGGGATGGTATGGGGAGGGAGATGGGAGAGGGGTTCAGGATTGGGAACACGTGTGCACCCGTGGCGGATTCATGTTGATGTATGGCAAAACCAATACAATATTGTAAAGTAATTAGCCTCTAATTAAAATAAATAAATTTAAATTAAAAAAAAAAAAAAAGACTGGCCTTGAGCTTCCCTGTTGGCTCAGTTGGTAAAGAATTCATCTGCAATGCGGGAGACCTGGGTTCCATCCCTGGGTTGGGAAGATCCCCAGGAGGAGGGAATGGCGTACTCCCTGGCCTGAAGAATTCCATGGACTCCTGTCCATGGGGTCGCAAAGAGTCGGACGTGACCGAGCAACTTTCACTAAGTCTGGCCTTGGCCTTGGCCTTGGCCGGAGTTCCCTGAAGCTGTGGGCCTTTCCTCCTCTTCTTCCCTCTACCCTTTTCCTCACTCTCCATCTCCTTACCTTCTCGTGGTCTCTCTGTCTCCCTGTTGCCCTCTCTCTGGTTCTCTAGAGGATCCTAGGCTTTGTGTGGTGTGAGTGTGTGACTGTGTGTATGCTGTGAGTGTGTGTATGAGTGTGAGAGTGTATGAGTGTGTGTATGTGTTTGAGTGTGTGCCATGAGTGTGTGTGTTTGGGTGGGTGTGTATGTGTGAATGTGTGTGTGCCACAAGTGTGTGTATGTGAGTGCATGTGTTTGTGTGCCATGAGTGTGTGTGTGTGTGAATGTGTGTGTGTGTCATGAGTGTGTGTGTGTATGTATTTGCGAAAGTGTGTGCCATGAGCGTGTATGTGTGTGTGTGTGTATCTGTGAGTGTGTCCCATGAGAGTGAATGTGTGCCGTGAGTATATATATGTGTGTGCGAGTGTGTATGTATCAATGTGTGTGTGGCATGAGTGTGTGAGTGTGTGTGTGTATGTACGTGTATGTGGCCTTTGGAGAGGGAAGGATCTTTCTTTGATCTTCCCCTCAGCATCCAGCACAGCGTGAGGTGGCTGATTGACAAATTCCAAAAACCAGAGTCTGAAGCATCAGAACCAAGGTTCAAAAGGCTCTGACTTTTAGCTGGCTCATCTCCCCACCACACCCTGGGCTCCTCCTCCAGCCTGACCCCTCACACAACCTGGAGGAGAGCTATACCTCTGTGTGCTCTCCTGAGAGCCCACCACCCTCTGACTACACACGTCTCCACTCTGTGACTTGGCCACACTGTGGGGTCTCTCACCATTATTTCCTTAGGAATGCCTGGTGAATGCAAACCCAAGTCACGAGTCAACTCACTTCTAGTCCCCTATTCACATAAGCATCCATGACAGACCTCTCCCAGCACAGGTACGAGGAATCAGGATATAGGCCGTGAGGGCCCAGCCTGGCCCAAGAATTCTTTTTGTCCAGTTGAGCCTGTTTCCTGACCGAATTCTGCCCCCTGCCTTCTGTATTGCTTCACCATTTGCTCACTGTGTACTAAACACTAGGCCTGGGATTCGATGTCTTCCACACATGCCCTTTCATTTAATCCTCACACAGATCCTAAGGTATGGAAATGGTCATCCCGGTTTTGGTCATGCTGCATGACTACAGGATCTTAGTTCCCTGGCCAGGGATCAAACATTTGTACCCTGCATTGGAAGTGCAGAGTCTTAACCACTGAACCACTAGATAATTCCCATCCCAGTTTTGTAGAAAGGAAAATGAGGCTCAGATAGTTTAAGTGACTCTCCCAGGAAGCCCAGCCATAGGTCAGAAACCAGCTCTGTTCCACTGAAAAACTCAGTTTTCTTTTCTGAGTCATCCAATCTTACAAGATTAGTGAGTGTCTCTTCTAAACTAGGATGCCCAGAGCCAGTTTGCCACTGGAGAACCCAATGAGGTGCTGTTGATACCTCAACCCCACAGTCACTCTCAGAGTCAGGACTCCTCATCTTTTTCCCGGAATCCAATAGCAGCCTCCTGTCTCCAAGTCTCCATTTTTGCCTGCCTCTAGTTTATTTCTTATGTAATTGACAGAAGGAAAGATTCTAAAATGCAAATTCTTAAAAAAGAAAGAACATATTAAAAATAGTAACAACTCAGTGCATTTGCTATGACACACACTTATGTGCAATTACATATGTAGGTGCATTTATGTCCAAAGAAATAGAGAGAGATGCTGATTGAGATTTAGATTTATCTATGTGCATTGTCATGGAATGCCACTGATACATAGTTAGATAAACCAGGCTGCTTTTCAACTGGAAAAGGTCAGCCAACCCCCCTGTATGTATGTATATGTTGTAAATGTTGAATTAAAAAAAGAAGCATGAAGGGATATATAATAGGTTGTTAATAGCAGTTATCTGAGGTTGGGGGAGAAATGGGGAGGTTGGAGGCAAAAGATAGGCCTTCTCTTACTACTAATTTATTTTCCTACTGTTTCACTTGTTATAGTGCTCACACACACACACGTGCACATACATTACTTTAGCAAGTTAAAAAATGCTAAATAAAATTAAAAAGACCTAAATCTGCTTATATCCCTTATTACTTAAAATTCTTCAATCACTCCCCGTTGCTCCTGGGATACCATCCAAACTTGACATGGTTTGCAAAGCTTTTCATATTCTGTCTCCTTTCCTGCCTGCTTCTCCTGACTCCCGCCTCCCCATGCCTGGACACAGTCTGTGCTTCAGTCAAAACAGAACTCCATTTAGTGTCTTTGCAGCTTTATATCACTATTTCCAAAGCCCTCTTTTTCCGCCTTGCTCCCCTTGACATGTCTTTCACAAAAGGACATCATGGCAGTGGTTGTGTTCAAGGAGGGGGAGGCGCTTTACCAGGGTAGTGGGAGGAGAGGTAGTTTGGGAGGGTGTCTTATAAGAAGTGACAACTAAACTGAACCTGTTCAATTTCTTTCTAGAAGTGCTGACCAACTTGCCTAATGGTGATGAAGGAAACTTACAAGTTGAAATATGTGGTCTACCACATGTCCCTAACCAAAAGACTGGGACTTTTGTTCCATTTCAAGTACCGTTTCTGACCCCATGATTGGGTAAACCAAGGGCCAGAGTGGGGACTCTTTGGCTTTTGACAGTGATGACTCAATGAAACACAACTCTCAAGGTTTGAGAACAGAACAGTGTTACTCAGTCATGTCCGACTCTTTGAGGACCCCATGGACTGTGGCCGGCCAGGCTCTTCTGTCCATGGAATTCTCCAGGCAAGAATACTGGAGAGGGTTGCAAAGATAATTTGAAAAAGGTTCCAAATATCCACTTAAGGAAAAAAGGCTTTATAAGGACTGGACAAATGGCCTGATGAGAGAAGACTCATAGGGCATTTGGTATTTTTTGATTAAAAATTTGAGAACGCTTCTGTAGAGGAAATAGCATTCCCATGGAAGATAGGACATCAGTGTTTTCTAGTCAACTTTTGTCACCATTTGGCTGGTGACCTCAGACAAACTGTTTACCTCTCTGGGCCTCAGTTTCTTCTTCTGAGTAGGTCTAGCTCCTCTCTAAGAGTCCTTCTGTATGCAAAAGTGTTAGACTCTCTCTCTTGGAACTCATAATTCATCCCTATTG
This sequence comes from Bison bison bison, assembly GCF_000754665.1. Lineage (NCBI taxonomy): Eukaryota > Metazoa > Chordata > Mammalia > Artiodactyla > Bovidae > Bison > Bison bison. The sequence goes on from NW_011494879.1 coordinate 10,876,792, forward strand.
TGACTGAAATGCTAGAGGCATAACTGGAACGTTTTCAATAGAAAAGAAGATTAAATTAAAACAAATAATTTGCACTCTGATATATAAACCAAAATGATCAACAGAATAATACTGCTTGACAGTAACCTATAATTTAGACAAAGATGTGTGAAATCAAGAAATGTTGGAAACCATTTCAAAATACTGTAATGGTGCAGGGCTAAGCTTACCCAATTTTCTCTGTGTGTATGCGTGTGTTTTAAAGCACTGGTATTATATATTTTAGCTATTATTATTCAAAGAGAAGTGGCATCCTATGTAGAATTGGGTGTCATTGTAGTGAGTGTATAAACTGAAAAGAATCAGCCCAGGAAATTCAGTGTTCATGCTTATTTATGGGAAAATGCTGTTTAACTAACCTTGAAGTAAAATCTTTTGAGTGGAAAAAAAAAAAATCTTTCTTGTGCCTTGCAAAGATTTTTTCCTTAAAACACAAAAGTGAGAAAATAGGATTTTTTTTCAACTAAAAAAAAAGTTTATATAAAAGAATCATTTTCTTCCCTTTTAATCAGGTATATACTTGAAATTATAAAGAAACCGTGTTTAGTTGAGTAGCTGTGGGTTTAGTAGGGAGAGCTCTGTGGGCTTGATTCTTCTTGTGCCCAGGAAGCCTTGGGTAGGAATTCTTCGAGGAAAGTTCACCAAGGACTTTTCTTTTTTTTTCCAGAGCCTTGGGAGGGTCTGAACGTGCCCAAGATACCGGTTGAGCCACATTCTCCAAAGCCTCTTACCTTAACAACCAATTCCAGCAGGTTCTCTGAACTTCATGCTAGTAGCAACAAGAGTTTGTGAACTGAAAAGAGACTTAGAAATCATCCAAGCTGTGATTCATAAGTGAGGAAACAAAGGCTCAGACAGGAGTGGGGAGAGCCAGAGGCTGGGACTGGACTCAGGGCACTGACAACTTATGTGTGCGACTGTCTCGCCTCTGCTCAACAAGGCACGTAGTGGACAGTACCTGGCATCTTCCATGGAGGAGAAAGGCCCAGCTTCCCTCTTCAGAGAGGAGGCTTAGAGTGCAAGTTCCTTGGGAAGAGAGGACCCAGGGCTGGGGTGTCACCACTTTGGGATGAGGCAGACCGTTTTCTGGGGACACAGTAGAATAGGTCAGAGGGACAGGGTGGGGAGATCCTAAGTGGGAGGGGTCTGGTGCAGGCCAGGAGGATGGGAGTGGCTGTGTGAAGGAAAGCGGGGTGGGAAGCAAATGTCCCTTTCTTTATGCTTTGAGCTGCAGGTTTGCTTGGGTTTCAGCATGTGCCTGGGCAAACTGGAGAGTGACTGTTCTTCTGCAGGCTTTGTGGTTCCCTACAGTCTCCCACTGTTCCTAGGCATCTCTTCTTAGGACCAGGCGTTTTGTCACACTAGCCCCTATCAACAGACAGATGTCATTTTGTAATTTTCCTCACTTCTTTTTTAAAAGTAGTATTTATTTTTCTATAATAAAAGTATAATAATATAAAATAAAAGTATAATATAGATATACATATTATAAAAGTATAATAAAGATATAAAAATAAAAGTATAATAATAAAAAGTGTTATTTTACTTTGTGTATTTACTCTTGGCCTCACCACACGGTTTTTTGTTGTTGTTCTACAATCTCTAGATTGTGTCTGGACTCCTTGCGACCCAACAGACTGGAGCATGCCAGGCCACCAGGCTTCTTTGTCCATGGGATTCTTCTGGCAAGAATACTGGAGATGGTAGCTATTCCCTTCTCCAGGGGATCTTCCTGACCCAGGGATCGAACCTGGGTCTCCTGCATTGGCAGGTGAGTTCTTTGCCACTGAGCCACCAAGAAAGCCCAGGCCACATGGTTTATAGGATCTTAATTCCCTGGCCAGGGATGAAAGCATATCCTGGTGGTGAAAGTGGTGAGTCCTAACCATTGGAATGCCAGGGAACTCCCTCTAAAATATATATATATTTAAAAATCCAATTTCCAGATGGAAAACCTGAGATAAAGAGAGGTGAAACAACTTCTTCAAGGTCCCCGGCTGTGTGTTCAGAGTGAGGGCCGGAACTCGTGGGTTTGAACTCCCAGCTCTGGACTTGCTATCTTGCCTTTAACACTAGGCTTGTGACTTATAGATAGAGCCCTGTTGTCTCCCCACGAATGCTGGTGGGAGAGGACGAGCTAAGCTTGTCCTCTAAGTTTCCACATGATAAACAGATGCTCTGAGGGCTTTGTAGAGCAAAGGATGAGGCTGTGATGAAATCCACACAAAGTCGATGCCCTGTGCTAGGGCCTCCTGTGTGCCCAGGCCTGAGCGATACCTGAAGAGGAGTCAAAGCCACTTAGGATGAAGGGCATGATCTCAAGGACCTTCAGTCCAAGGGACTGATTTTTTTCTTATCGCACAACATCTTGGGAGACAGAAGGAGAGGTCAGAAGGGGCCCATGGTTTGGCTCTGGGCGATCTGGGTGAATTACTTGACTTCTGCAATGCTCTATCTGTCATCTGAGAAATGAAGAAGGAACGTCTTCCATGGGGGGATGCTGAAGAAAGGATGGAATTAGATAATGTGTGCAAACCAGCAAGCACTGGCCTGGCACACTGGTGTGAAACAGATGTTCTGGGCCCCTTGCCCGCCCCCATGGCTGTCACACTGGTCTTAGTGCTCTCTGCACCGCCCACCCTCAGAGGGCCCCGGCTCTGGGTCTTGTTACTTTTCTGGACTCAGATGCCACGTTTGGCAAGGACTTTCTTTGCTCACCTCACTCCGCCTGCCAGGTGTTCACATGGCTTATGTACATGTTACCTTTCTCCTTGTTTTCTGGTGGAAAGGAAATAACCATAGTTTCTATTTGTTTGTTTTTTAATTTTTGGCCACACCATGAGGTATGTAGGATCTTAGTTCCCAAAGATTGAACCTCGATCCTTGGCAGTGTGAACTCAGAGTCCTAACCACTGGACCGCCAGGGGATTCCTATGACCATAGTTTTGAATGCCGGCTTTTTAACTTATAAGTTATGTGACCATGGACCACTTACTCCAACATTTCTTTGCCTTAGTTTCTTCATTTATAAAATGAGGATTGCAATAATAAAGCCCCTGGATGTTGAGAAGATCCCCTGGAGAAAGGAATGGCTACCCACGTCAGTATTCTTGCCAGGGGAATTCCATGGACAGAGGAACCTGACAGGCTATATAGTCCATGGGGTCACAAAGAGTCAGACCTGACTAAACCTAACAAGACTGTGATGGAAATTAGAATAAAAGCATATGTAAGACAGAACAGCGTCTGACCCATGGTATTCACGGGACATGTAGTCAAAGGTTATTATTTTTATTAGGGCTTTCCTGGTGGCTCAGACAGTTAAGAATCTGTCTGCAACATGGGAGATCTGGGTTTGATCCCTGGGTTGGGAAGATCCCCTAGAGAAGGGCATGGCAACCCATCCCAGTATTCTTACCTGGAGAATCCCTTGGACAGAGAAGCCTGGCTACAGTCCATAGCATTGTAAAGAGTCAGACACGACTGAGTTAACTAACACTACACAAGCACTTGGAGGGTGGTGTCTTTGTCTCACTCATTCTCTTTTAGCCTCTGTCCTGTGTGCCATGGAGAAAATGCTCAGCGTGGGTTAGCAGAACCAAGAGTAATTTGGAATGAAGCCAAGACCTGGAGTCCCCAGAGACCTGGAGGAAGAGACACAAGGCTCAACCTCAGCAGTGGAATTAGCCTGATCTGTGTTTGTATCTCAGCCCTAACACTCACCCACTATGTGATCCTAAGCAGTTCAATTTGAGTCTCAGGTTTTTTTTTTTCTACTTAAAATGTAGATAATCACTTTGACTACAGCTGTGAGACCCCAATCCCTGTGCAGGACCACTTAGCAGCAGCTAGAATGATTAGAGTAAAGATGGGTTTATTTTATTTTATTTTTATGTATACAGTCATCTTAATTATAATTCATGAATACATTAGAAACTGACATGGATCTTTATTAAGACATGTGGAATCTCATAGGCATCTGCTTTCTACTTGTTAGAAAAACCATGGTTTACTTGAGAATGGTAAAAAAAAAAAAAAAAAGCCAATATCTTAGGATCATTATGACAAATTTTCACCTCATAGGATACCTGAAAGGGTCTCTGGGCCTTCCACACTACATTGTCCACAGACCTGCCCACACTCAAGTGTCCTCTGGAATTCCTTACAAATTTCAATAGGCACTTGGGCAGCAGAACACTCCATTACTCTGCTGGTTTTTAAGGCACAGTTCCAGGGTTAACGGTTGTGCCCAAATTTAACAGGGTCCTTTACTTGGCAGGGAGATGAGTTAAGTGAGTAATACAGTATTTTTAGAGGCTAAGCCTGGACAATTTGAAAACATTAAGTGAGGATGGTTTATAAGAGGTGTCTCCAGGGGGATTCCAGCTGCCGCCTGGGTGAGGACGGAGCTGGTCCTGAGATGCAGCAAACAGGTGAAGTGCAGACTCTCCTGGGTCGGGCTCAGAGCCACTCGCTTCCCCACCATATGGCATGAGGGGCACTAATACAGCTGTCCGAGCACAACTGTAACCAACAATCTGCCAATTGTTTGGGAAGGCTCCACCCCTGCCCTGTGACAGCTGGTTCTGCAATACAGGGGACGCGCTGTGGGAGGCGGGACCAACCCTGTCTGCCCCGTGGTCCAGACTGGAAGAGGGACAGAAGCTAGTGGAACTGGTGGGAACAGGAGATGTATCGACCTTGCTTACGTGAAAAAGCTGACCATGATGAATGAGGACACCTGGCAGAGGGGACTGAGGAGAATCATTTCTCCCTAAGCCTCAGTTTCCCCGTCTCTAAAATTTTAAGAGTAGGCTGGCTCGAGGCTGAAGGTCTTTCCAAATCCACCATGCTAAGATTTGAAGACAAAAGACTTCAACCTTAGCCAGTTGGCTTATTTTTTAAAACTTTGGCCAAAAGATCTCTTGCAAATACCAGCTTCTGAAGACTCCTTCTCACTGTCACAGAAGAAAGAGGAATGAAATTAAAAAAACCCGAAAGAGATTGAGGGTGGAGTGGAGAGGATGGCTGGGAAACCATAGGAGGGAACCAGGGCAAGGAAGGAAGAGAAGGAAAGAAGTCAGGAAAGGAAAAGACAAGGAGAGACTGGGCAGGAACCAATCTGTCATTTTATTGGTCTGGGCCTCACTTTCACATCTGTGAAATGGGTATAAAACCATCCTGCCTAATAGCTCCATAGTGTCAAAGTATTAGTTGCCCAGTTGTGTCTGACTCTTTGCATCCCCATGGACTGTGGTCCACCAGGCTCCTCTGCCCATGAGATTTCCCAGGCAAGAATACTGGAGTGTGTTGCCATTCCCTTCTCCAGAGGATCTTCCTGACCCAGGGATTGAACCCAGATCTCCTGCATTGCGGGTGGATTCTTTACTGCCTGAGCCACCAGGGCTCAGGAATAGAAAGAGAGTTATGTGAAAATATTGTACCACCTAATAATAATCCTGGGGATAGTGTCAATTACCGCAAATGGAGGAAATCATCCAGTGTATGCCATGGTGGTAACTTCTCTGGGAGATTGCTGAGACATTCAGAGGTCACGTCTGTAACTACCTGGTTGCCTGCCTGTCCACAGTAGGTGCTATATAACTATATATAATACATAGAGTGGCAGTTACATTATTAGATAAATAGTTGTAGCTATCCTTGGAAGAAAAGCTATGACAAACCTAGAAAGTGAAAAAAAGTGAAGTCACTCAGTCATGTCCTACTCTTTGCAACCTGCCAAGCTCCTCCATCCATGGGGTTTTCCAGGCAAGAATACTGGTATGGATTGCCATTTCCTTCTCCAGAAGATCTTCCTCACCCAGGGATAGAACCTGCATCTCCCACAATGCAGGAAGACTCTTTACCATCTGAGCCACCAGGGAATCCTTATTAGCATATTAAAAAACAGAGACATTACATTGCCAACAAAGGTCTGAATAGTCAAAGCTATGGTTTTTCTAGTAGTCATGTATGGATGTGAGAGTTGGAGTATAAAGAAGTCTGAGTGCCAAAGAAGTGATGCTTTTGAATTCTGGTGTTGGAGAAGAGTCTTGAGAGTCCCTTGGACTGCAAGGAGATCCAACCAGTCAATCCTAAAGGAAATCAGTCCTGAATATTCATTGGAAGGACTGATACTGAAGTTAAAGCTCCAATCTTTTGGCCACCTGATTCGAAGAACTGACTTAATAGAAAAAACCTTGATCCTGGGAAAGATTGAAGGCAGGAGGAGAAGAGGATGACAGAGAACAAGATGGCTGGATGGCATCACTGGCTCAATGGACATGAGTTTGAGCAAGCTCTGGGAGATGGTGAAGGACAGGGAAGTCTGGCGTGCTGCAGTCCATGGGGTCGCAAAGAGTCAGGCACGACTGAGCAACTGATCAACAACAACGTTTTAATTATAGTATTCTCTTTATTATTAATATTGACCTATTGAAGGCAGGTCAAAAATCTGACTCCTAAACTTGGCCCAAGTTTCTGTAAGTCTGGCCTTCCTTTCTGCAGACCTTGGTGTCAGACCCTGCTCTGGATCCTGGGGACACCAATTCAAAGAGAACACTTATAAGCAGTGAAATCACAAAGTGAAGGAAAGACAAGAATGTTTGGGACCCTCAGGTCATCTGACTCCACTGTGTCCTCTTCTAGGTGGAAACTTGGGACCCAGAGAGCAGCAGCCAGGGCTACCTCCATCCAAGGTCCCCTCCGTCTTCTACTGGCAGAGTCAGCAGGGAGCTCAAGTCTGAGCTTCAGTGTAGGACTCAGTCCACCAACATATAAGGAGAAAAGCAAAGATCAATGACAATTAAAATGTACAAATATAGGACTCCTCTGGTGGTCCAGTGGCTAAGACTCTGTGTTCTCAATGCAGGGGACCCGGGTTTGATCCCTGATCAGGGAAAGATCCCGCATGCCACAATTAAGACCTGGCACAGCCATGTAAATAAATAAATATTTTTAAAAAAATGAACGAACATGACCAGTGTGCCCAGAGGAAGGAAAAAGGAAGGGTTTCCTCAGTTTTCTTTTAAGCTGTTTCTAAGTTGCTTTCTGGAATTCGACATGCGTTTTGGTTTGGTCCTCATGGTGCTTCGCTCTTGCCATCAACAACGGGATGGTTTATGCCAACAGACCAGGATACACTGGATTGTAACAAGCTCTAGTGATCGCCTGGAAGCCATTCTTAATGCGTCCTCATTACTCATAATGTGTTCAAAATGCACTCCTTGGAACCCCAGCTTGAAATACCCAGAGATCCATTTTCAATAGACTGGCAAATAGAAGACGTTAAACATTATTCATAGAAACCGTGTTTATTTAATCTTTAATGCTACCTAATGCATTTCGGTCAAAGTCATCAGTTCACGTTTGGGCTTTATTGCGTGGAAAATGGATGTGCTATTAATAAGTCAATACAAATACAAATATGGTTTCAATTGGAAATCATTAGGTTGCATTAAATGGCAAATGAAATCCATAGGAAGGATTTGTTTTATTTTGTTTGTGAGGAGGGAAAGGAGCCCTGAGAGGCATTTCTTTGCTCGCTAATGAGGAGGACTGATTGGTTTCTGCCGAGCAGTGGATTACAGTATAGGCCTTGCTTTATTCTCCCCAGGATGGGGATTGCCTTTCCTCAGCACAGCTGTCTGGGACTGTGGACCCAGCTGAAGTGGCTGCCTGCTCCCGAGAGAGTCAGCTGGAGCCCCCCAGGACCTGGGAGGCGGAGCCGAGATGGGGCCTTCCACCCTTCTTCTCTGCAAGCCTGTGGTCCTAGTGGGCCTCAGCACTCTCCTGAAGTCCGCCGGTTCTGTGAGAGCACTGACCCTGCCACACCCATCCCCCTGTCTCCACAGCAGCACCTGTGAAAGAGCACGCAGGACTTTATGTCACTGGAAGCTTAGCATGAGCCCCAAACCACCTTGGGTGGTTCCCCAAGCAGAGTGAAAGTGTTAGTCGCTCAGTCGTGTCCAACTCTTTGCAACTCCAAGGACTGTAGCCCGCCAGGCTCCTCTGTCCTTGGGATTCTCCAGGCAAGAATACTGGAGTGGGTTGCCATTCCCTTCTCCAGGGGCTCCTCCCAACCCAGGGATCGAACCCAAGTCTCCCCCATTGCAGGCAGGTTCTTTACTGTCTGAAGCCCCAAGGAAGCCCCAGACAGGCCTTATTAAGAAGGAGATGTTTGTATGCAGGCAGTGAAGTGTGTGAGATAAAGGTGGGACAGGAAGCTGAACAGATCCAGATGCAAGCTCTGGTCCCCCCATCGAGGGTCTGTGTGATATAGAAAGTGGGACCCAGGTGGTCTGATCTGATTGGTCCTCATCTCCATCCTGACATGACTGGAAAGGATGATACGAGCTGACTGTCCAGCACAGAGAGGGGCTCCGTTAGCATCTGCTCCCTCCTTCCAACCTGCCTTGGTGGTTCAGATGATAGAGAATCTGCCTGCAGCATAGGAGACCTGTGTTCGATCCCTGGGTCCAGAAGATCCCCTGGAGAATGGAATGGCTACCCACTCCACTATTCTTGCCTGGAGAATCCCATGAACAGAGGAGCCTAGTGGGCTACATACAGTTCATGGGGTCACGAGGAGTCAGACACGACTGAGAGACTAACACTTTCATTTTCTTTCTTTTTCCAACCCTGCCAATCTGATCCTATGCTCAAAACTTCTTCCTGAATCTTGCCCTTTGTCCCACTCAAGCATGAAGAGTACTTAGGATGGAGCAAAAACTGACAGATGGTCAGTGCTTGCTTAGTGTTTTAGTGAATGACATTATCTTTTTAAAACTTATCATACTCTTTCTGCTGGGACAATTTCTGTGCTAAACTGGGCATCTGATCTGCCCCTCCCACTTGGCACCAAGGAGGTGAAGCTTTGCCTGATTTCGTCCCTAGAAGGGGCCCCTTCTTCGAAGAAAGCCCAGGTTGCCTCTTCGCTTCAGTGAGTGGGTAGGCACTGCCAGCTGCTTATGAAAACATATGTGTTGGACCAGCAGTTACACTCTGAGAAGTTCCAGCAGAGGAAAGTTTGTGGGGCACCCAGGTGCTGAGGGAAGCTCCCCCTTCTCTGGGTACAGAGCAGCCTTCTGGTTCCATCTTCTGCAGAGATGGAACAAATGATGGTCAGCCTTAGTGAACAAACTGAGGAGTCGGGGGACCCCTCTTATCACACTCTCCATTGTTATTTCTGAGCAGTGTAATTCAACCAGATAAAAATGAATTATCACCAACACTTGTATAGCCCTTGTCATCATTCCAAGATCAGTCAGAGATCTAAATGCTTTAACTCAGTTCATCCTTACAACCTCCGTCTCACGGATGAGGAAGCTGAAGCCCAGAGGGGTCAACCAATTTCCGAAAGGTCACACAAAGGGAGTAGTCAGAACATAGGTCTTGCTCGGGAGTCTAACCACTTACTTAGAACACTATTCTACTTCCCCCTGATATAAATATTCACTTCTGCTCAGAGATGCAGGCCATTTCTCAGAATTCTGGTGGATTTGGAGCTCTCTGCCAGTGCTGAGCTGTGTGTGGTCTTGCCAAGTTACTTGGCCTCTTTGAAGCAAGTGTATTTATTTGAACCACGTGGCAGAATTGTGTGAGGATTGAGAAATGGGAGCAATGCTGTTAAATGTCTACCACACTGTTCAGCACAGACACACAGACACCTCAGACATAGTCACTACCATTATGATTTCAGTACACACAGAAGCTCCATACCCCATCTTTCTTGATTTGTTCTTGGTGGCATCTGAGTGGTAGGTTCAGGACAGAAAGTGTCTTTCAAAGAGATGGATTCTCACACCTACCCCTGTTGCAGCATCACCCCGAATTTCTTGCGTATCTTTCAAGGCCGGGCCACGTGATTTCCTGAAGCCCCTCCTCTAGCACAGAGTTTTGGAGTCAGGTAGGAATTCACCTCTTGACTTTCCTCCTTCCTGGGAGCAGGATCCCATAACCCTGTGAGCTTTAGCTTCTGGAGCTCAGAGATGGGCATCATTGCCTTTACCTCGAGGAGTTCTCGTGAGGATGAAGGAAAATGATATGCCCAGTGACCAGCGGGATGCCTGACACATAGTAGAAATCCAGCAAGTGCAAGCGACAAGTGCATTTTCCATCCATCCACTTTGAAAAGTCTGTGCTATGTTGTGCTACAATCTTTTTCTCTCTGCTTCCACTCATGGCTTTCTTGTCCTTTCCCTGGAGACCAGGCGGCCTAAGACTAATCCCTCTTCCACATGACAGCCCCCAGGCACGTGAAGGCAGTTTTCACGCAGACCCAAATGTTCTCTTCTCCAGACAAAACAGCCCAGACCTTGAACTGTTTTTGCCCCTGTGCCAGATTTTGGTCCTTTTGCCGTACTGCAGTCCATCTCAGTGATATTACACATTCAGTACCTGTGTTGTCGACTTTAATTTGTCAGATGGTGGCCAAGCCATGGATGTTTTCATCAATCCTGGGTCTGGAGAGAAAGCTAGGACCAAACACTTTTCTTTGCCGGGGCAGCCACCAGCATGCATGTGGAGGGAGCAGGCAGGAAATAGCGGCAGTGACAACCACCCCTCTAGCTTGACCTCTGGGGAACCAGAGAGTAATTTAGGGCTTGAAATGTGGGATGCAGATGAGTATCTGCCTCCTCCCTGGCTTCAGGAAAATGGCTTTCATTTTCCAAGGTGATTACAGTAAATTACACATGGAAGAGAGAACAATGATGCCTCCAAATGCCATGAATTAATCGAAGAGAACTCGACACCCATACATGTGTCTTGGAAGCGGAGGAGAGAGACGGAGATGGGGAAAGACAGTATTTAATACATTAATTAGGAACAGAAAGTAGCTTCGTCCCCCCCTTTATTGTGACAGTTTCTGAGTGTCGATGTCTTAAAAATAGGAATAATATGGATAATCGTTAGCACTCTCTTTACCTGGAGTTTCTAGAACTGAATACATTATCCTAATGTAATTTCAATACATGCTTAACAGCAACAACAGAGCTTCTTCTGAGTCTTAGAATGTATCATGTATTAAGCACGGTGAAACCAAATTAAAAAAATGAACTGGGTGATGGTCCTTTTTCTTCAGAAAAGAGGGTCTGGTCTATGCCTGACTTCCCAGGGTGAAATTAAAAGAGAGGGATGTTCTAAGACCTTAGCTGAGGGGAAACATTTTTCACATTCTTCACCTAGAGACCAAAAAGGAGCCAGGAAATTGATATAAGGGCAGCAATATGGGTCAGAGGAGGAAAAGTTCAATGAATGAGGATCATTTAACTAAAGAAGGCCGCCCAAGGGGGGTCTAATCACAGAGCTGGGGATGTGAATGGGTGTCATTCAGAAGGGAGCCTCGCTTTGTCTTTGCAGGCTGAGAACGGATTAGGCAGGAAGGGATGAAATTGTAGCAGCAAGGACTAAGGTGGGCCGTCCAAGAGGGCTCTGGTAGCAGGGAGGGTCATCTACAAAGGATTATTTAGGTATAGTCAGAAAATGGCTTCGACTATAATTTTTCTCACTTCAGACCCATGTTTTCAGAATGGTGTAGACTGGAGTTCTGCTGGGACGTGAATCAGGTGACTTGGGCTTCTCCATGGAATTTTTCTGCCATTCCCTGACTAGGAATGTTTCCTAGAGACGCCATCAGTTGGTACCAGAGGGGGTTTCTAAGGAAGGGAACCTGGCTGGCAGCCCTAAGCAGATCATGCAAGGAGTCTGCTGAGAACATCCTGTCCTGGGGTCTTTCGCAGGCTCAGGCTTCCTATGCTTTAAAGTTGGCTCAGTGCTATTCAGCTTCAAAGGAGATTATAAAGCTCAAAAGTTAGGAGGTGGGGACTTCTCTGGTGGTCCAGAGAAGTTCTTCTTCTCTTAAATTCTTTGTTTAAGAAGAAATGTTTAAGTTCTTTAAGTTCTTCTCTTAAGAATCTGCCTGCAAATGCAGGCGACACTGGTTCAATCCCTGGCCCAGGAAGACTCCACATGCCACAGAGCAACTAAGTCCGTGTGCCATAACTATTGAAGCCCGCATGCCTGGAAACTGCGCTCTGCCACCCCAATGAGATGCCTGAGCACCACAACTACACAGTAGCCTCCGCTCACCACAAGTAGAGAAAGCCCACAAGCAGCAATGAAGACGCAGAGCAGCCAAAAAAAAAAAACAAAACTTAGGAGATGGGTCTTTGGATGTAGTCACCATTTTCTTGTTCATACTGCACACACACACACACACAAAGATAAAGAAGTTTTCTAAATGTTTTCAAATGACTTAAAATGATCCTGGTGGTTGATAGGAAGGTCCCCTGAAGAAGAGAATGGCTTCCCACTCCAGCATTCTTGCCTGGAGAATCCCAAGGACAGAGGAGCCTGGGGGGCTACAGTTCATAGAATCACAAAGAGTCGGATACGACTGAAGCGATTGAGCATGAACGCAGGTGAATTCAAAAATACAGAATCCCAGATAGTGAGGATCGACTGTAAACAGAAAATTAAATTGACAATGTGTCAGCAGAACACAGTCTTTCTAGGAATCAAGTATAAGGCACCAACTGAAATCCATTTTTTGTTTCCGTTTGTGGAGCTGGTCGGGGTGATTGTGAGAGCAGAGTGCTCATTGATAGATACCATTGCCTCTTCACTCATTTATGTTTTCAATGGCAGACTAGAACTTCCAAAGCAGACTTCTTGGCCCTGACGGGATCCCAAGATGGGTGCATGATGCCTCCCACCAGGAGACAACAAGTTGGGGACCATGTCATAGGACTTAAGTGCCAAGGGCATGGGAATGAAAAAAGCGCTGAAGAAGTTGCAGAGAGAGGGCGCTGACCAACAGCAGGGGGACTGGCCGAGGATTCTTGGAGGAGGTCAGTAGATGGGGCCTTGGAGAGACGGAAGGACTTGAAGAGGGAGAAGGTAAGATTGTAGGCACTCAATCTGTGTCTGTGATGTGTGTGTGAGGATGTCTGCTGCTGCTGCTGCTAAGTCGCTTCAGTCACGTCCGACTCTGTGCGACCCCATAGACGGCAGCCCACCAGGCTCCCCCGTCCCTGGAATTCTCCAGGCAAGAACACTGGAGTGGGGTGCCATTTCCTTCTCCAGTGCATGAAAGAGAAAAGTGAAAGTGAAGTCGCTCAGTCGTGTCCGACCCTCAGCAACTCCATGGACTGCAGCCTACCAGGCTCCTCTGTCCATGGGATTTTCCAGGCAAGAATACTGGAGTGGGGTGCCATTGTCTTCTCTGGTGTAAGGATGTCTAGGCGTTGTATTTTCTATGGATGTTCTCAAGAGGTGTGAAGGAGTGTGCTGCATCTGTGAGTGTGTGTTGTGCGGGGGTATGGTCCTGAGTTGGGGAGTGCCTAGCTTCTGAGAAGCTACAGAGGTTTGTGACCAATAGTATGAAGCCAACTGCCCCTTACTAGCTGGATCACCTTGGGCAAATAACTTCTCTGTGCCTCAGTTTCTCAGCTGCAAAATGTAGATAATTATAGCCTCTCTTTTAGGATTGTTGTGAAGTTGAAATGAGTTAATACTTGCATTATCATCAAAACAGTGCCAGGCACAGCTAACTGCCATATAAATGTTTCTATTCTTTTTTTTTTTTTTAATTGGAGTATAATTGATTTACAGTGTGGTGTTAATTTCTGTTGTACAGCAAACTGATTCAGTTATATGTATATATATACAATCTTTTTTTAAAATATTCTTTTCCATTACGGTTTGTCATAAGATATTGAACAGTTCTCTGTGCTATACAGTAGGATCCTGTTTATCCATTCTATATATACAAGCTTACATCTGCTAAACCCAGCCTCCCACTCCATTCCTCCTTTAGTTCCCTCCCTCTTGGCGAGTACCAGTCTGTTTTCTCTGCCTGTGACTCTGTTTCATAGATAGATTCATTTGTGCCATATTTTAAATTCCACATATAAATGATTTCATATGGTATTTGTCTTTCTCTTTCTGACTTACTTCACTTAGTATGACAGTCTCTAGTTGCATCTGTGTTTCTGAAATTGCCATATAAATGGTTGCTAGTGTTGCCTAAGAGGCCAGGAAGCCCGAGATTGCAGTCTTGGGGTAGGAAGATCTGGGGACAGGCTGACCCGAGGGGTCTTATCTGGGGTAACCTGAGTGGAGCTGGGAGGGGAATCAGAATGGCAAAGGTCAAGGTGACAGATGTTGCTTTGTCCCCTGGAGTGGGGACAAAGTTAGTGGTCTTAGGGGCTGCGGAGTTTGAAGCAGAATGACATGTGTGAGGTGGGTCAAAGCCAGTGGATCAGGGTGAAATCTGAAGGGAGAGTGTCCGTTCACGGGGGTGTCACAGTCTGGAGGGTGGGGACAGTGGGAGGCTGGGTAGAGATGCATTCATGGGAGGTGAAGGGGGGCAGGTAGTCCAGACCCAGCATCCCTGGAGGCCAGCTTGGCCAAGGTGGATTGTTCTGGAAGCAGGAGAGGAGACAGGTCTCTGGAACATGACAACTTGCTGCCTACTCTGCGTAGCTCAGTCGGTAAAGAATCTGCCTGCTGTGCAGAAGATCCGGGTTCGATCCCTGGGTTGAGAAGATCCCCTGGAGAAGGAAATGGCAACCCACTCCAGTATCCTTGCCTAGAAAATCTCATGGACACAGGAGTCTGGTGGGCTGCAGTCCATGGGGTTGCAAAGAGTCAGGTACGACTGAGCGACAAACACTTACTTACTCTGCGCATCAGAGATCCCCTCTGCTCCCTGTGACTATAGGGACTTGATGTGCCATGGCCGGGCCTGAATTCCCCAGGCTACTAGCTCAGCTCGGCTCTGGAGGTTTACAGGGCCCAGCACCATCTTCCTACCTCCTATTTGGGCCTTGCAATGTCCCTGAGGCCAGGCCCACGCAGACAACTGCATCTTTCTGAAAAAAACAGAAGCCATCCTTTCAACTGTTTCTTTGAACACAGGTTCTGTCAACGAGGTTACTAACCACCGCTGTGTTCTGAGCACGTTTAATGAGCTCTACCGAGGCACACATTATCTCATTTGATCCTCAACAGTCCGCAGAGGGCAGTGCTTAATCCCTGTTCCAAAGTCAGGAAACTGAGGCTCAGAGAGATTAAGTCATCTGCCCACGGATGTGAAGCCCAGGTCCCTGTATTTCCATTGAAACCACCCTAGTTTCTCTTCCCCAGCCCAGAAGCAGGGCTTCTAGAGACATCAGATAGGCTTCTTCACAGTGAAAGACAAACAGGGCTGTGACTTTGTGATGTCACCTCCAGTCTTTCTGGTCCCCCAGGCATCTGCCAGGGCACTGACTTCTTGTGTGGTCCTTTTTGTGGTCTTTGAGGAACTCAGAGCAGGTGGAGGGGGTCACCTGTCTTTCTGTCACTATTCGAGCAGCTGGAAGTGTCCCCAAGGAAGGTAGTCTTACGGATTTTAACTTAATCACTCCACTAACAAATGTTTCGAAAGTCAACAGAGATTCTGGAAGAAAGTCGTAGAGCTTTATTCATCTTTGTGTCCCTGGTGCCTAATACTTGTTAAGAATTCAGTAGATGTTTGCTCAAAGAGTGAAGAAGCACCTCCTTCTTGCCAGGCTCTAGGCAAGGACAGTGGGAGATGGAGAGGAATAAGATACAGTCCTTCCCTCTAAGAGTCCACCATCTAGATCAGAGGGGGAGCCACACTTGTACATGGAAAGTCAGTTAACAGAGCAGCTACCTTTATTAGAGTCCAAATGAATGTCACTGGCAGGAAATTCAGAAGCAATTCCCCTAGGGTCAAAAGGTTCTGGGGGCGGAGGTGTAGGGCAGGGTGCTAACCAGAGGCAGAACTCTGTAATATTCAGAACGGTCCAGTAGGATTGCAGACAGCTTGGGCGGCAACGATCTCTCTCTTGCTGACAAGTTCAGGAGACTAGCTGGCAAGGATGTATGCATGTGTGTGCGTGTGTGTGTGTGTGTGCATGCACACGGCTTGCGTGTCTTCTTGCACCAGGAGAGAGATTCAACTCAATGATTTTTTTCTAAGTTTTTAGTTTCAACATTGAATCAGGGTAACTTTGCAGAAAAAATTATGGTTTAGAATCCAAACCAAAAACAAACAAAACAATATCTACAAAATGAATCCAAGGATTCCTCTAGAATGTTGGATAGGGTTCTCTTATGCTTATTTCCAATATCTGTTGCATGGGTAAGTGGCCACTGAGAAGATCAAGACTTGTCCTCCATAACAGCTCGAGAGGGGAAGAAATTCCTTTGTTACTGAGGGAATAGTAAGAGGGGTCACCTGGGGGTAGGGATTACTATTATATAAGTGAAGGTCCTGGGAGGCTTCTTGGAGGATGCAGAGTTTAAGCAAGATCTGGAAGGATAGGGAATTCCCTGGAGGTCTAGGGCTTAGGAATCAGAATCTGTGCTTTCACTGCCTAGGGCCTGGGTTCCATTGCTAGTTGGGGAACTAAGATCCTGCAGGCTGTGTTGCATGGCAAAAAAAAAAAAAAAAGAAAGAAAGAAAGGAAAAATTCAAGATATAGGGATGTCAAGAAG
>NW_011494879.1:10893436-10896446 GCF_000754665.1 Bison bison bison
CCCCTCCATCTACCATTCATTCACCGGTCCATCCATCCTTTCATTCTTTCTTTCATTCATTGATCCAGTTCAGTTCATTTCAGTTGCTCACTCGTGTCCGACTCTTTATGACCCCATGGACTGCAGCATGCCAGGCCTCCCTGTCCATCACCAACGCCCGGAGTTCACTCAAACTCATGTCCACTGAGTCGGTGATGCCATCCAACCACCTCATCCTCTGTCGTCCCCTTCTCCTCCCGTCTTCAATCTTTCCCAGCATCAGGGTCTTTTCTGTGTCAGTTTTTCACATCAGGTGGCTAAAGTATTCGGGTTTCAGCTTCATTGATCCAATCACTTATCAAATAGCCTTTGAGTCCCTACTAGGTGTCTGGCATGTTCACATACATTCTTTGTTTAATGACAGCAATTCTGTTAGGTAGGTAATAGTATCCTAACTATACAGATAAGAGAGATTTGACTCCAGGCAACAAAATTCTTCTCCTCTTACCCCATTCCAGGCTGCCTCATCCCATATCAAGGAAGAAACATCTCCTTATCTTCAAAATGCTGCCTCCCTTTGCTTCGCCTATCTCCCTGCCCTCTTCACTTCTCTGACCAGTCCCTCCCCACAGTTCCTCCCCTGTGAGCTAAGACACAGACCTGAGAAGGTCACCTCTGGGCCCACAGTTCACAGGGTTCGCCCCTGACCAGGGGCCAAGTCCCATTTCTTTACTCCTATGGTTGAGAGCTTGTATGATCTACTTTTACTGACTTCATCTCAGTATTTTGTTCTATCTTTTATCTTAGTTAAATTAGGGAACCCACTATTCCCTGAGCACCCTTGCATTTCCCCCCATTTCTGGGTCTTTCTTCACCCCATTTAAAATGACTCATCCCACTGTGGTTGGCTTCTCGGCACAGTACAAATATGTTAGATTGAATCTGATCTTGGGATGGCCTAAGCCTCTCTTCTTAAAGTAAGGGAGCAGAAGGCAGTTTTCCAGATGTCAAGGCACTTTTAGGAATCCTGGGCAGTAAGTGCAGCCCTGGCCCTGGCATGAGGGGAAGGGAGCTATTTCTGGGTGGTAGTGTTGGGCAGGCAAGGACCCCATCCTTGGGGTGAGTTCGCAGGGGTCTGTAATTCCTATGTAATATAAGGAAATGGCAACCCACTCCAGTATTCTTGTCTGGAGAATCCCATGGACAAAGGAGCCTGGCAGGCCACAGTCTGTGGGGTCGCAAGAGTCGGACATGACTCAGCGACTAAACTTCTACTACTAGATGCCAGGCCCAGGACCAACCACCACACTGGACATTCTGACTGTGTGCTATTTAACTGCATAAACCATGTTCATTCTGATCAATGCCTATGAAGGCATCCTGTCCTTGTCCCCTTCTTTCCTCCCTCAGCTGATGGTCCAAACCCCAGCCCTGCCTTGCCCATCCCAGTCTCTCATTTCATCCCAGCCTTGCCTTTATCCCTTACACATGTTGGCATAGAATTCAGATTTGCTTGGTAGTTCTGTTTTTATTAACCAGCAGGGAACGTGGCTCATGGTTCTTATGGATGGGAAATGTAAGGACTGTAGAAGTTCTCGCAGTGTGCTTTCATCTATATTTTCACACAATTCATTCCATAAATCAGAGGAGATTTGCAGGTATGGCTCCAAAGCCCTCGGCTCCCACAGGAAGTAGCTCAGGGCAAGTACATCTAAGCAAGGAGCTGGCGACGAATGAAGGAACATGTGATGGATAAGGACCAGGGTTGGGTGGGGCTGGGAGATTGGGCAGAGGGTTAGGAACAAAGTGAGGCTCAGGCGTGGAGCGCCAGTGTCAGGTATACAAGAGATCTGGAAATAAAAAAGGGTTTTTAGGCCCTGTCCAAATACGGTACTAGTGGTAAAGGACCTGCCTGCCAATGCAGGAGACATAAGAGACTGGGTTCAATCCCTGGTGGGGAAGATCCCCTGGAGGAGTCCATGGTAACCCACTCCAATGTTCTTGCCTGAAGAATCCCATGGACAGAGGAGCCTGAAGGGCTACAGTCCATGGAGTCACAAGGGAGTCGGACATGACTGAAGTGATTCAGCATGCATGCATGCATATCCAAATATTTTCTCTTAAAAGTCTGGCACTGATATGAGTATGGTAAACACAGACCAACTCGCTTTGAAGGAGAGATCCATGATGCTGTCCCCAAAGCTCCACCCTGGGGGCAGGAGACCCGGGCTGGAGTCTGGCCTCCCCTCCCAGGCCACCCTAAGACCTCTGTCTTAACTAGCCATCAGCGTCCTCCTCTATCAAGTGGAGATAACACCTACTAGCAGAATGGCTCAGGGAATTCCTGAGCCATTCCTGATGTTGATGGTCAGGGTTTGAAATTCAGCAAAGGCCCCCAGGACTCAGCAGAAGGTGGAATGAACACAGGGGCCTCCCTCCAGCAGCACAGTGACCACAGGCTGTCTCCACAGTGGCTCCTCACTGGGAGGGCAGATCCACAAAGAAACAGCACTGTTCTGTCTTCACAGCTGGGGTTCAGGACATCTCAATCCCGTGGGCAGAAAGCACTCACCGTGGCTCTCCGGCCCCTCCTCCTAGTGTGGGTAGTCCAGACGCAAGCTGTGGGTGGTTGGGTGGGCTGGGAAAAAGGAATCCTGAGGGCCAGCAACATCCACGCCCCTGGGAACGAAAAAGAGACTGCGCAAGCACTGCCAGGGTAGCAATTTTGAATGTCAATGGCCCTTTCCTGGTTTTTGTTTGTTTCTCTTTCCTCCCAGTAAAATGCCTACACCTTGTCTCCCTCTGTGAGGCTCCTTCTCACACTGCTGGGCGAGGGGCACATAGTAGGCCCTCAATAAATATTTGCCCAGCGGAAGAATGGATGGTAAATCCAGCATTAATCCCCTCTCTTCAGCTCCCCACCCCCAGGAAGGAATAAAAGATGTCCCTTCGCGGCTCGGCCACATTCAGGCGAACTTCCATATTGCTGCCAAGTCCTGCCATCTGCCACCTCCGCGGGGCAGGTGCTGGC
>NW_011494879.1:10896583-10916530 GCF_000754665.1 Bison bison bison
GGCCGCCGCCGCCGCCGCCCCGGGTGGACCGGCCCAGCCGCCTCAGAAGTGCGCGCGGCTTTGACTGCAGCCCAGCCCGGGAGAGGCCGCATTCTGCCCGCCCTGAATAGTCAGCCTTTCAAGGGGACGCTTTGAAATTTGAAAAGAGAGAGAGAGAAGGAAAGAGAGACAGACCAAGAAACAGAGAGGCAGACAGAGATTGAGAGAGGCAGACAGGAAAAGACAGAGACAGAGAAACGGAGGCTGAAACTGAGAGAGAGAGAGGCAGAGATGAGAGGAGGAGATAGGGAGAGAGGCAGAAATAGAGACTGGGAGACTGAGACAGAGACAGGGAGGCTGAGAGAGACAGAGACAGAGAAACATGGAGATTGAGGAGAGACAGAGGCAGAGACAGGGAGGCTGAGAGAGACAGAGACAGGGAGAGAGAGTCAGGGAGGTTGAGAGAGAGTCAGGGAGGTTGAGAGGGACAGAAACGATGGAGGACAGAAGAAAAGCCAGTCCCTTGGTGAGGCAGAGTTCAGTGGGAAGGGAGCCTGGGCTTTAAGAATAAGAGGCGCCTCCAGGAATGCGGGGAGATCTCTGGGGAGACTCGCTCCGACTTGTGGCCTTCCTTGGCTCTGGCTCCGGATTGTCTAGGGTCCCGGATGTGCAGGAAGCAAGGAGAGAGGGCCCGCGGGGGAGAAGAGGCGCTGAGGAATGGCACAGGCAGGTTGCAGCTGTTTTGTAACAAACAACAAGACCCCCATGCTCGAAACTGCATGTGAAAAATCTCTGTAATGAAAACTAAATTATAAAGGTTAAGCGGGCAGGAACCGTTTGGAAAGCCAGTCCCGAGTCCCTAAAGGGGCCACTGGGGCCCAGGCTCGGCTGTTTTTCTCTGGCTCCTTCAGTGGGTTTGGAAACACAGCCCCAGGGGTGAGCAGCCGCGCCCACCACCCCCCCTCCGCCCCCGCTCCAGGGACACGGGGACACGGTGACGCTGGATGTCTACATGCGGCAGGTGCTGGCCGGCGACTTCACGGCTCTGTTTAGCAACCCGGCGGCGGCTTTCGGCTCCATGTTTGCTAAATACCCCTCGCCCTCGCCCTCCGCGCGGCTCCCCTCCCCCCCTCCTCGGTGAATGACCTGTAGGGCTGAAAAAAAGAAAGGCGTCATTGAACTCCTGTTGCCTCTCTTGTCCAAACTAAATGAAAGGGAAACAGAAAAGCAACAGAGGAGCTATTCCTCGTGTTTTTCACTGGACGTGCTAAACCTGCTGGTCCCTCTGGGTCACCTCTGCACGAGGAATCTGGGAGTCAGCCTTGATCTCTCAGCCCCACCCCTGGAACACAAGCAGGCACCTAGACCTTGCTTCCTGTACCCCTTAAAGCCTCCTCCTTCCCCCCACCAACCCATATTCCTCAACCGCAGTGACAGTGCTGCTTCTAAAACCCAATTCCCATTTTCTTTCTGTCTTAAAAACGCTCACTGACCCATGATCGTCCTCTCAAGAATAAAGCCTGGCGCTTTAGCTTGGTGTTGAAACCTGAGGTTCCTTCCAGCTCTAGCCCTTGCTTGTCCCCACCTCTGCACCTTCCATGAGGGTTCCATTCTAGTTGAGGCTGTTTCCCACCCCTGCCCCTTTGCCCAAGTGACTTCAGTTCTTGGCAAGCCCTCTCCAATCCTGATGAGCAGGATGCAGGCTCCTTCCTTCCTCTGCCCACCTCCCTTCCTCCTTCCACCTGCCAACAAACAAGTCACCGATGCTAACACTATGTCAAGCATCAGGTGCTAAGGATAAAGGGATGGCGAGAAACACTTGTGTCTTCTTCCCATCCTTTCCCTGGGTACCATAAGGCGTCCGGAGGAAGTTCTTCTGGTGGTGGTGGTTTAGCTGCTAAGTCGTGTCCAACTCTTGGGACCCCATGGATTGTATGTAGCCTGCCAGGCTTCTTTGTCCATAGGATTCTCCAGGCAAGAATACTGGGGTGGGTTGCCATTTCCTCCTCCAGGGGATCTTCCCAACCCAGGAATTGAACCTGGGTCTCCTGTGTTGCAGGCAGATTCCCTGGGTACCATAAAGCATCTAGAGGAGGTTCCTAAAGTACCAGATCTCCCATCTCGAGCTGAGGCTGTAGTTTTCCAGCCCTGTGTTTCCAGATGACGAGTGTTTTTCTATCAGAGACAGATACTGATGAACTCAAGACTATCTCATCACTGAACTGAAGGCTCTTCCTCAATGTTTTTTTATCATGCTTTTTATGTTTGAAACTATGCCAGAAACTCGGGGGAAATCATTCACAGAGGATCAATTCTATAAAAGGGAAATTACTGACAATTTGAGCCAGACATGAACATAGCTTTTATGATCTCTTTTTTTGCTTTCACCACTTGAAATGTCAGAGCAAAATGCACTTTAGATGCTGTATTTTTATTCTTTCAACAAGTATTTAGGTTGAATGAATGAGATTGTGAATGAGGTATTTGGGTAATTGTTTTTTTTTTTTTAATGAAATTAGCTCCAAAATGTTAATATTTTCATGCTTGGAAACTTATTCCTTCTTGATGACTCTCTCTGAATGAGACTCTCTGTTCTTTTAACTCTCTGCAAGTCTTTTTTTTTTTTTTAATATAACTGATTTACAATATTGCGTTCATTTCAGGGGGTAGAGAACAGTGATTCAGTTATGCATGTAAATATTAATATATATATATACTTTTTTCAGATTCTTTTCCAATATAGGTTATTACAAGATATTGAGTATTTTGTATTGTGCTATATGGACATGACTGAGCGACTGATCTGATCTGATACAGATACTATTGGGGATTCCCTAGTGGCTCAGACAGTTAAGAGTCTGCCTGCAATTCGGATCGACCAGAGTTCAATCCCTGGGTTCAGAAGATCCCCTGGAGAAGGAAATGGCAACCCACTCCAGTATCCTTGCTTGGAAAATCTCATGGACCGAGGAGCCTAGCGGACTACAGTCCAAGTCACAAAGAGTTGGACATAACTGAGTGACTTCACTTATACAGACACTATTGATTATCTATAGTAGTGTGTATGTCTTCATCTCAACCTCTTAATTTACCTCTTTTTGCAAGTCTTGCAAGGACTTTGGCTAAAAGGAATATAGTCTTGGACTTCCCTGATGGTCCAGTGGTTAGGACTTGTGCTTTCACTGCCAGTACCTGTGTTCAGTCCTTGGTCAAGGAACTAAAGTCCTGAAAGCCACGTGGCACAACCCCCATGAAAAATAAATAAATCAAAAAGCGTTATAGGCTGGTCTCACCGGAAATGGGATAATGTGCTGTGGCTAAATAAGTATCACTGGGAACAGACCACTGAGTAAAATGGTTGCTTTTGGATCTGAATCTGGGTGGCTTTTGGTAATGATAACCATTCTCTGGGCTCCAGCCCATTGTTCTGTAACCTAGCAACTGGTGTATCTATTTCAAGGGTGGGGTGTGAGAGTCGGGAGAGTGGAGAAAAAAGTCATAAATATGAAAAAACAACCTAAATGGTGTTGTTGTTGTTATTCAGTCTCTCAGTCATGTCTGACTCTTTGCGATCCCATGGACTGCAGCACGCCAGGCTTCCCTGTCCTTCACCATCTCCCTGAGTTTGCTCAAACTCATGTCCATTGAGTCGGTGACTTCAAAGCATCAACATGAGTCAACTTGATGTCATTTTCAAACTAACTTGGTATCACTACTGGAACGATACTTTGTGGCAAAAATGAAGAGGAGAGACAAAGTTGGAGGAACTCTGAAAACCCTGTTACTAAGGCTGTGGTTTGGGGAGAGGCACTTAAGCTTGTTGAGCATCATTTTCCATAGTTTCAAAGATACTAATGCCTACTTTCTAGGCTTTTTGTAAGGATTAGGTGACATAATGTCTATCTGATGCAGTATCTGAGGAGTAATAGGTACTAAAAAGGAGTCATTATTAATAACATGATTGCTAAGAAAACAATTTTATTTATTTCCGTTTTAAAATCTATTTTCATTTTGGTTGCCCTGGGTCTTTGTTGGTGTGTGCAGGCTTTCTCTAGTTGTGGCGAGCAGGCACTGCTCTTCACAGCAGTGCACAGGCTTCTCACCGTGGTGGTTTCTCTCGTTTCGAGCGTAGGCTCTAGCTGCACCGGCTTCAGTAGTGGCAGTTCACCCGTTCTAGAGTCTGGCACAGTAGTTGTGGCACATGGGCTTAGCTGTTCCATGGCATATGGAATCTTCCCAGACCAGGGATCAAACCCATGTCCCCTGAAATGGCAGACAGATTCTTATCCACTGTATCACCAGGGAAGTCCAGGAATACAATTTTAAAAGGTGAAATAAATCTATGCACAGGTCGACTTTTACCTACCTGAAAGTAGAAAACAGAAACAAATTATTATTGTGCCTAAGCTGCCCTGTTTAACTGTATGTCCATTTATAACATTTTTTTCTGAAGCAATTTCAGAAGCTTAAAGTTGACTGAGTATTGAGAGTATGAAGCACTGTGTCCCTGTTTCCCAGTCACTTCAGGAGGCAATAAACTATTGAAGTATATTGTGTTAGAAAGCATCATTCAGTTCAGTTCAATTTCATTCTATTCTGCAGATATTTCTAGAACACAGCAGACATTTCTAGATTAGCAAGGCACTATGATGTGGGGACCTTAGAGGTAAGAGCATAAGGGATACACTGAAGAAATGTAAGCTGATTACTATAGGAACAGACATGGGTATCTGATGCCCCTGACCCTGAATCCTGTAACTTCCTGTGATCTTGAATATCTTGTAGTTTCTTTTCTTCCCTCAACTGTAAACCGGAGGAGAACAAATCTGATCTTTCAGGGCCATTGTAAAGAGGAGAGGAGAGGTACATATGCAGGATGCCTAGCATTGAGTGTACAAGATCACTGCAAGCTCTTTTAAAGTGTGGAGGGATGGCTGAGCCTCCAAGAAGACTCGATGATGGACAGTGGAGACCTGGCAGTGATAACATCCATCACCGATGGGCGTGGCAAGGTGTCCTTTCTCTAGGACGCACTCCATTGCCTCTTCTCTCTGTTCTAGACCAGAGGCCACCCCAGTCGTGGGTTTGAGCCAGCCAGTGGTGAGAACGGCCTGGGGGAGGTGAGCTCAGTGCCACAACGATTTGAACTGCTTGGAGAGTGAAGATCTCTCCCAGCCTCACTTTCTTCCTTTGACACATTGGGGAGAAAATGCCTCTTTGAAGTACTTCACATGGTGGGTGGAAGAGAACTGACATGACAGACAGGAAATGGCTGTGTAAACAGCAAGTTGCTGAACCAGGCTAGAGATTGCTATCAGCTTCCCAAAAGGAAGGCGCAGAGAAAATCCTATCAGTTACTGAATTCTCTGAGTTCTGTATTCCTCTGGCCAGGAGCTTTTGTGATCATTGGTCTTCCCAGTTGGCTCAGTGGTAAAGAATCTGCCTACCAATTCAGGAGACACAAGAGATGTGGGTTCAATCCCTGGGTTGGGAAGATCTCCTGGAGAAGGAAATGGCAACCCACTTCCGTATTCTTGCCTAGGAAATCCCATGGACAGAGGAGCCTGGAAGGCTACAGTCCATGGGGTTGTGAAGGAGTCTGACATGACTTAGTAACTATAAACAGCAATAATAAGCAGGTGGGGGACAATTACCATTCCAGTCTGAAGCCTCTCTACTCAAAATGTGAACCATGGATGGACCAGCAGCATTGTCATCACTGGGGAGCTTGCTAGACATGCATGAATGGGCTCCCCATCCCACATCTACCCAATCAGAACCTGCATTTTAGCAGAATACCTGTGAGTCATAGACACATCTGGACTTCCCTGGTGGCTCAGATGGTAAAGCATCTGCCTACAAAGCAGGAGACTCACATTCAATCCCTGGTCAGGAAGATCTCCTCGAGAAGGAAATGGCAGCCCACTCCAGTATTCTTGCCTGGAAAATCCCATGGACGGAGGAACCTGGTAGGCTACAGTCCATGGGGTCCCAAAGAGTTAGACACAACTGAGCGACTTGACTTTTGACTTTATAGACACATCAAAGTTGGAGAAGCCTTGGTCTACAGGCCTTGGTGTTAAAGAGGAAAAATTGATAGCCAGGAAGTTAACCAGCCCTGGACAGGAAGTTCTGTGATCCTGGAGGTGAAAGGATGCAAGACCTGCACACACCTTTGGTGTGTTGGGGTTGCTTGGTGTGATGTCAGAATTAGAGGTGATAAGAGAAGGAGAGAAAGAAGAAATGCCTTCACTCAAGAAAGGCTAGAAAGTGCCAGGCCTCTGCAAAAGATGGGAGTTATGGACAGCCACCTGCAGCCACTGAGTGGTTCCCTCCCCAGTGGTGCTGTCACTTCTGGACCCAGTGGTTCAGGCGATTCTTGGGGGAAAACCCAGGCACATCTGCTGTCTTACCTGAGCCTAACTCCTTTCCAAGACCCTAATGAGCTCATTCAACATCACAAAGGCTTCTCATGAGGAGACACCACTTAGGAACTCTTTGTTATCAATTAGTTAATCATTAGGTCCACGGGCACTTACTGATGGCTGAACTAACTACACCTGAAGCACCCTGACATTTTTACTGTTACGAGATAAATCAGAGGTGGAGCCCATTGTCTGCCCAGGTATTTTCAGGCTTTCTTATCTTTCATCAAGTGGTTCTCTCTGCTTGCAAAGCTTTCTCCTCCCTCCTCTTCTCAATTTAACACTCAATGGTGTCCTTATCCTTTAAGACTTAGGTCAGGGGCTCCCTTCTCAGTGTGACCCTCATCTCAGTGGAACTCTCACTTAGTTTGGGGTAAGAGAACACATGGATGCTAAGGACTGGAAAGGGAATTTTCCCCCTTAAAGTGCTCAGTGACTTACTTTCTCCATGGGACCCCATGGAAAGTCTCGATGTAGTGGGGAAAGTGTTTATGACTCCCAGAGGGCACTCCCTTTGTGGCTGGCACTTCCTAGGTGTTTTACAGCAATTGACTTATGTCATTTTCCCACAAGGATTTTCCTAGATGTGTGTCATCATCTCCATTTTATGCACAAAGAAAGCAGAGTCAGTGAAACTTGGGTTTATACACAACATTCTCCAGTTCCTGAGTTCCGCTCCCCCTGCTCTCTGCAGATTAAGGGAGGAGGAGGATGTAGAAGAAGAAGAAGGGAGACCTTGTCTATGATGGGGGGCCTTGGGTAGCATCACCAGGGTCCCAGATCCACTGGGAGTCTAGCTCAGGAGGAAGTACATATAGTGATTTCTAGTATGGGCCATTCAGACCACTGTCCATCTCTCACTGTTCCGTGGATTTCTGTTGGATGGAAATCAGGATCCTGTAACTTCAAACATCTGGATGGACTGAGATGAGAGGTCCCTTCGCAGTACCATGAAATTAAAGGAAAAAACATAGCTCCTTGTTTTTCTTGATGAGATATGTTTTCTGTCTTTCCTTCTTGCTTTTTTTTTTTTTCTGTCTTCCCCCACCCGTCTCTCTTCTTTCTTTCCCTCTTTCTTTTTAAAGTGGGTGTATTTAGCCATTATAACTGGTTAGAAGCCAGAGATAGTTAGGCGTCTTCTGGTTGGAACAGAAATAGCCCTGTTAGCCGTGGCCTGCATCCAAGCCCCTGTGAACAGCTTCCCGAGAAGATCTCCATATAAATGGTTCCTTCAGGACTCCCCTTTGAATGCTTTCTTGGTCTTGGGGGTCTGAAATGGAGCCAATTTGAGAGAGTTCCAGGCATTTCCCACAGGGCCTCCTTCCCCAAAGCTTTTCAAAGCAGTCCCAGAGGTCCAAGCATCTTCTCTAACTCAGGACTCCCGCCACTGGGAGGAGTTTGGAAAACTTGCCTTCAGCCTCCTGACACCTTCGCCCCAACTCTTGAAAGGGCTCAGACCTGGCCGACTTTTCCTGCAGCGCAGAGACAGTGCCCAGGATGGTAATAAATGTTTGCAATGAATGTTTGTTAGTTTTAACTGTGAAATACATTGGAACTGTGCTGAAAGCCTCTGGAGCTGAGTCGTGCTGGATTCCCAAGTACATGGATGGCAGACGGACCTCTGGGTGTCTCTCCAGTTACTAATAATGAATGGATGAAATAGACGAGTGACTTGTACGTGCTCATAAATATATAAGAGAGCATTTCAGTCAACTCATTCATATTTCCAGTATTCACAGCACGGATGTGAAACCTGGGATATTGTGTGTCTGTTAAAACAATGATAACAAAACCCAAGTCATTTCCTGAAAAGCGCAATAGGCAAAGATATGGACTTGGCCAAAGTGGGTTTGTATTCATTCTTCTTTCCAGGAGGATGTTTTCAGATAAGTCACCTGGACTCTCTGGACCTGTTTCCTCATCACTATTAGTTGTGTTAAAGGAAAAGCCTTTGCTCAAATAAGATAAATCTGAAAGTACTTTGCATAGGATAAAGTTAATCATACTTTCATTTACATAGGCTAATTTTTAGAAGCTGACAAACTGGGCTTAAAAAAAAATTTCTAAATGACCCTAACCTGAATTAGTAATGCTTTACAGAGTTCAAAATTCTTATGTAATAGATGGGGGAAGGCAGCTGAGGACCAGACAGGGTTAATAACCATCCAAGTCCTTACAGCCATGGTTCATCATGCGTTTGCGCTCAGTTGTGTCTGACTCTCTGGACCCCATGGACTGTATAGCCTGCCAGACTCCTATGTCCATGGGATTTTTCAGGCAAGAATACTGGAGTGGGTTGTCATTTCCTTCTTCAGGGGATCTTTCCTACAAAAGGATCGAATCTGCATCTCTTGCATCTCCTGCATTGGCAGATGGGTTCTTTACCAGCTGGGCCTCTGGGGAAGCCCACAGCTGTGGCAGAAGAATAGTTCTTCTGAATCTCAAATTCTGTGTTCTTGGTTTCTTCTTCCCATGACCCAGAAGAGCAGTCAGTGTACACCAGCTTACGTTCTCCCCACTTAGGTCACCATAGTGCTGTGTGACCTTGGGCAACTCTCTTGCCCTCTCTGGGCCTCTACTTCCCCATCTATAAACCTGATGATTTCGAGGTACCTGCCATTCATTTAGAATTCTAGTTCATATTCACCAGAAGACCTTTTTAGAAAGAGTGCTCATTTTCAAAATCCAAATCTCCCCTTGGCTTGGATTGATTTCTTCTTCCCCTAGGCTAGTAAGGAAATTTCCTTAGATTTAATTATAGCAGATGTGATTTTCTTGAGAGTGAGGGTAAGGAACATACCTTACAAATATTTCTTTGTATCTTCTGAAGACCCTAGCACAGAATTGGCATAGAGCAAGTATTCAGGAACTGTTTGCTGCATTGAAAACCCATCACCCCTTGATAACCTGTTTCCTGGTGGCTCAGACGGTCAGGAATCCACCTTCAATGCAGGAGACCTGGGTTCTATCCCTGGGTTGGGAAGGTGCCCTAGAGAAGGGCATGGCAACCCACTCCAGTATTCTTACCTGGAGAATCCCCATGGACAGAGGTGCCTGGTAGGCTACAGTCCATGGGGTCGAAAAGAGTTGGACACGACTGAGCAACTGAGCACAGCACAGCATCATAGCTAAAATAGTAATTAAGGAAAGTATAGAGAACCATGGGAAAATGACTTAGACAAGACCTATGAAAACAACACACCCTGAGATGGTCTCTATACTCTGATTAAACCATAAAATGCACACATCTGGACAAGAGTAAGAGTGGAATAATAATAGTACCATGGTGACTAATATCTATTGAGCTTTTATATGTCTAGAGGTTTTCTAAGCTTTTCAAATACATCATTTCAATTAATTGTCATAAAATCCTCATAAGGAATGTAACATTACTATCCCCATTTTACAAATGAGAACATCGAGTCCCAGGGAGGTTAAATAACTTTAAGTTGATCTGACTCTATTTCTCAGAACACGCCTACAATTTCCACTTCAAACAACTGTTTATTAAGCATCTACTGTGCACTATTGCAAGGTTTTTGGGAAAATAAGGAACAGTAAAACTTGAGGTCCCTGATATCAAAGCTCTTAGAACCTAAATGAAGCTAGAAGATGTACCACATAAAAAATATAGGGAGTAGGATTTGAAATTGGATGAATCATCATGCAACTTTTTAAAAAATGAAGCAGACTATATCTATATATCTATATATTTACAGCGAGGGAGGGGGAGTTCCCTTGTGGCTCAGCTGGTAAAGAATCCACCCACAATGCAGGAGACCTGGGTTCGATTCCTCGGTTGGGAAGATTCCCTGGAGAAGGGAAAGGCTACCCACTCCAATATTCTGGCCTAGAGAATTCCATGAACTATATAGTGCATAGGGTCACAAAGAGTCAGATACGACTGAACAACTTTCATTTTCACTTTCACATATATTTACAACAGGTTTGGGTTCATAACAAAACTGAGAGGAAGATAAAGAGATTTCCTACCAACAGCCCTATTCCCTAACATGCACAGTCTCTCCTGTGATCAACATCTCCCCATACTCCTGCCCAGGACAGTACATTTGTTAGTCAATGAATCTACACTGAAGCATCATTATTGCCCAAAGTCCATAGCTTACATTAGGGTTCACTTCTGGTGTTGGGCATTCCATGCGTTTAGACAGATAATGACATGTGCCCATCACTGCAGCATCATTTCCACTGCTCTAAAATACTTTGCATTCCACCTATTCATCCCTCCCTCTCTCTGGTCCCTGGAAACCACGGATTTTCACACTGCCTCCATCGTTTGCCTTTTTCAGAATGTCTTATATTTGGAACCATATAGTGTGTGAACTTTTTAGATTGAATCCTTTCACTTAGTAATTAATACACATTTAAGTTTCCTCCATGTCCTTCCATGGCTTGAACGCTCCTTTCTTTTTAGTGCTGGATAATATTCCTATTACCTGGTGGCTCAGTGGGAAAGAATCCTGTCAATGCAGGAGATGTGGGTTTGATCCCTGGTCAGGAAGATCCACTGGGGAAGGAAATGGTAATCCACTCCAGTATTCTTGTCTGGAAGACCCCATGAACCAAGGAGCCTGGCAGGCAATCCATGGGATCCTAAAAGAGTAACATGACTTAGTGACTAAACAACAACAACAACAAATATTCCATTGTTCGGATGTACCGTAGTTTATCTGGAGGATGTCTTTTCTGTTGCTTCCGCATTCTGGCAGTTATGAATGAAGCTGCTATAAACATCGGCTCTGTGACTTGGAACAAGTTATTTTATGTCTTCAAACTGCAAGTTCTTTATCAAATAGAGATAGTAATAGAGGCAGAATAACAATAGAGATTAAGGACTTGGACTGAAACAGACTGGGTTCTGATGGTGGTGCTGACACTTACTAGACCTTGGCTGTGTCACTGGACCTCCAATGAGGGTGATAACAGTTCCTGCTTCAAGAGTTCACTACGAAGATTTAGCGAATTAATAGTGTAAAGAGATTAGAACAGTGCCTGAAAAATGGTAAATACTAAGGGTTTGTTAAGTTAGTGAGATAAATACTGGCCATCTCACAGTATATCTTTCAAAGTTAAATGAAGGAGCATGTGCATTACCTAGTATGTGTGTGTGCTCAGTCACTCAGTCATGTCCGACTCTTGGCCATCCCACGTGCTGTAGCCCACCAGGCTCCTCTGTTCATGGGGTTTTCCAGGTAAGAATACTGGAGTGGACTACCATTTCCTCCTCCAGGGGATCTTCCTGATCCAGGGATCGAACCCGTGTCTCCTGTGTCTCCTGCATTGGCAAATGGATTCTTTACCACTTGAGCCATCTGGGAAGTCACATTACCTAGTATTGGAGGAATATCTTGCATACGGAAGATATTCAGTTAATGTTTCTTTCTTCCTTTGCTTTTGTCCTTCCTTTCAAAGTGCGGCACCAGGAGCATTTTCTGCCTATTGCTGCAGAGAAAGTGTGAACCATGGTTCCCAAACTGGGCAGCACGTGAGAATCACTAGGTGAAGCTTGAATAGTCCCAACCCAAGCATGTCTTAGATCAATTAAATCAAATTGGCTGTGGATGGAACTCAGGCATCAGCATTTTCAAAACTCTCCTTTGTGATTCCAACGTACAGTCAGGTGGGAGAAACAGTAGTACATCTGGGTTCCAATGGGATCCTGGAAGGGGCTGGGGAAAATTTCTTCTTTTGAAAAAAAAAAAAAATTTTATTTATGTATTTAATTGTTTCTATTTTAGCAGGCTTCCTCTAGTGGTGGTGAGCGGGGGCTGGTTTTCTGTGTGGTGCACAGGCTCCTCATTGTGATGGTGTCCCTGTTGTGGGCCACGGGCTCTGGGCGTGTGGGCTTCAGTAGCTGTGGCACATGGGCTTTGTTGCTCCAAGGCATGTGGAATCTTCCCCAACCAGAGATCGAAGCTGTGTCCCCCACATTGGCAGGGAGATTCTCATCCCCTGTACCACCAGGGAAGTACCAAGGAAGGTTTCTTGATATTGATCTTTTTGTTGACTCCTAGAGGCTGTCCCCTCGGCTCACTCCACCTCAGAGGCTGCATTCACACCTTTGACAAATTGCTATTGGCACCTGTGGCGTGCAAGGCACAGAGGGTGTATCCTTGAGCAAGCCAAGTCCTGTCGTCTTGGGGCTTACCCTAGAAAGGGTAACAGATAGCTTATGTGCTGTGCTCAGTCATGTCTGACTCTTTGTGACCCCATGGATTGTAGCCTGCCAGGTTACTCATGAGATTTCCCAGGCAAGAATACTGGACTGGGTTGCCATTTCCTTCTTCAGGGCATCTTCCTGTTTCAGGGATTGAACCCGAATCTCTTGCATCTCCTGTGTTGGTAGGCAGATAATACTAACAGACAGACGCACATGTAAAAGAATGAGTCATGCTGAGAACGATAGTTTGAAGAGCCACAAAAGAAAAGAGCAACAGCAGAGAGTGACTGGGGTGGGGTGGGTCCAGAGGACTTTCTGCTAAGCTGACATGGAACTGAGCCCAGAAGGAGAACATGGCGTCTGTCCTAGGAGGACTATCCCAGGGGGAGACCACAGCTTCATGTGTCGAGGGATAGAAAGTCCGTGAACCTGGGGTATAGTAGCGATAGCAGGGGCCCGGACAGGAGCCTGGAGAGGCAGGGGCCTGAGCTAACAGGGCCTTTTGGAGATGTTGAGGATTTCCTTTGGATTTTCTTTGAAGTGTGATAGGAAGTGTCTGGAGGTTTTCTGCAGGGGGAGAGATGTAACCTGGATTCTGTATTTCAAACAGGATCCCTGTTGGGTGGAATGTGGAGGGTTAAGGATGAACAGTGATGGTAGGGAGAATGGGTAGGTGGCTACAGGTGCAGCCCACGCTGGAGGGCTTGTGGTTTGGGCGAGGAGATAGCAGTGAAGAAGGATGGCAGTCATCAGATTCTAGATGTACTTTTTTTTTTTTTAATTTTAATATTTAAACGACTTTTAAAGGTTACTTTCCATTTACAGTAATTACAAAATATTGGCTGTATACGCTGTGTTGTACAACACATCCTTGAGCCTGTCTTAATTCCAACGTTTTGTACCCCCACACCCCTACTCTGTATCACCCGTACCCCAGATGTGCTTTCGTGAAAGACCCAGTGGGACTTGTCAATGGATAGGATGTAAAGGACACAGAAAAAAAAAAAAAAAAGCAGGATCAAAATGACTCCCAGATGGTGGACCTGAGCATTTGAGTGGATGGTGCCAGTTCTAGATGGGGAAGACAGAAGGGAGAGCATGGTATGGATGTCTTGGAGTTTGTACCTGTGGCTGGATTGGAGGGAGGGTAGGGTTCTTTGCTCCTATGCTGATATGGGAATCCCAGACTCATTCAGAGTCTGTTCCATGGCCCTTTGGTCTAGGAACATTTGGAAGAAACTGTGATTCCACCTCCGAACATCCATGACATGTCCACAGTGACATTCCAAATGCTGTGCAGAAGAGTCCCTGGGAACCTTATCATACAGAGTGGTTTAAACCATTATATTCACCCCTGCTCCTTTCTTTAGAAGCAGAGCTGAGCTCGGTTACCTCAGCAAATCCATCTCAGATATCTTAAAGCTGAACTTTGAATTTCTTTTCCAGAGACTTCCTTGAAGCAGCACAGTGAAAAGAGCCCCGGGCTGGAGCCTGGCAGCCTGGCTTTGTGATCTTGGGTGAGTCACTTAACCTCCCAGAGCCCCAGTTCCTTCATCTGCAGATGAGGGGGTTGGATGGGGGTATTCTCAAGGGTCTCTTTGAGCGCTAATGATCTGCTTTCTTAAGGCAGATTCCTTCCTTGGCTCCTATTAAAGAGGCAGAGAGAGGAGGGCAGAGTCCCTGCCTGCATCAAAGTGTGCGCTTCCAGAGCCCTCGCCTTCTGCCAGTGGGACTTTCTTATCCTGCCTTTTACAAAGTCAAAGGCAGAAGAATGTGATATTGAAAGACTTGTGTGGATTCTGACATGGAAATTGATCAGGCCTCCTTGAGCACCTACTAGGAGCCTGAGCCTAAGCTGGTCACTGGTGAAACAGAGACAATGAAGCAAAAGAAGGAAGCAAGGAATTTAAAAAGAAAAAGGTGATTCATTTTCTCATCTTAAAAAACATTCTCATTGTCCAGTAAAGCATAATTTTATTGAACCTTTGTTGTAGACAACAACCTTTGTTGTAAGACGTTTCTGGCTCTTTTGAGACCCCTCTGAGCCCATCAGGTTCCTCTGTCTATGGGATTTCCTAGGCAAGAATACTGGAGTGGATTGCCATTTCCTTCTCCAGGGATCAAGCCCATGTTACTTGCATCTCCGGTATTGACAGGCAGATTCTTTACCAGTGAGCCAACTGGGAAGCCCAGATTGAGCGCTTACCCTGCACCAACATAAGTTAATATGAAATAAAGGAGCTATATCACTTAATTCTCATTTAAGATGTTGGAGTCCTCCTTTTTTAAAAAAAAATTAATTTTCAGAATGACTTTGTGCCCAAACAACTTTCAAAGTGAATGATGACATTTTAAAAATGTTTATGAACTCATAGATTTTTGTATATGTATTGATTTCAAATTTCCTTCCTTTCAGTTATTTTTGGTTTTCATCCTAAAACTGTGTCATTTTTGATTAGGGGCAGTCCTTCAGATTGGCTCCTGTAAATCTTTTGGCACCACACCAGCAATCTTTGTAAGCTTCCTTGTAGGTAAAGAATCTGCCTGCAGTGCTTGAGACCCATGTTGGGAAGATTCCCCTGGAGAAGGGAATGCCTATCCATTCCAATATTCTTGTCTGGAGAATTCCGTGAACTGAGGCATCTGGCAGTCTACAGTCCATGGGGTCACAGAGAGCCAGACACTACTGAGCTCACTTTCACTTTGCTCTCTGTTACAACATTGTTTCATTCTTGCTACAGTCCTTGCAGTGGAATTCTTGCTGTGGAAAATTCTTAAAGAGATGGGAATACCAGACCACCTTACCTGCCTCCTGAGAAATCTGTATGCAGGTTAAGAAGCAACAGTTAGAACCGGACATGGAACAACAGACTGGTTCTAAATAGGGAAAGGAGTATGTCAAGGCTGTATATTGTCACCCTGCCTATTTAACTTACATGCAGAGTACATGCTGTAAATGTTGGGCTGGATGAAACACAAGCTGGAATCAAGATTGCTGGGAGAAATATCAATAAACTCAGATATGCAGATGACACCACCCTTATGGCAGAAAGCGAAGAACTAAAGAGTCTCTTGATGAAAGTGAAAGAGGAGAGGGAAAAGTTGGCTTAAAATTCAACATTCAAAAAATGAAGATCATGGCATCTGGTCCCATCAGTTCATGGCAAATAGATGGGGAAACAATGGAAACAGTGAGAAATGTATTCATTTTGGCGGGGGGTTCCAAAATCACTGTAGATGGTGACTGCAGCCATGAAATTAAAAGATGCTTGCTCCTTGGGAGAAAAGCTATGACCAACCTAGACAGCATATTAAAAAGCAGAGACATTACTTTGCCAACAAAGGTCCATCTAGTCAAAGCTATGGTTTTTCCAGTAGTCATGTATGGATGTGAGAGTTGCACCATAAAGAAAGCTGAGCACTGAAGAATTGATACTTTTTTTTTTAATAAGGTGAGTCATTGGCTGAACCTCACAGCATGTGGGATCTTAGTTCCCCAACCAGGAATCAAACCTGAGCCCCCTGCATTGGAAGCACAGAGTTCTAACCACGGGGCAACCAGGGAAGTCCCAGAATTGATGCTTTTGAACTATGGTGTTGGAGAAAACTCTTGAGAGTCCCTCAGACTGCAAGGAGATCCAACCAGTCCATCCTAAAGGAAACCAGTCCTGAATATTCATTGGAAGGACTCATGCTGAAGATGAAGCTCCAATACTTTGGCCACCTGATGTGAAGAACTGACTCATTAGAAAAGACCATGATGCTGGGAGAGATTGAAGGCGGGAAGAGAAGGGGACAACAGAGGATGGGCTGGTTGAATGGCATCACCGACTTGATGGACATGAGTCTGAGCTAGCTCTGGGAGTTGGTGATGGACAGGGAAGCCTGGCGGGCTGCAGTCCATGAATTTGCAAAGAGTCGGACATGACTGAGGGACTGAACTGAACTGAAAATTTAGGATTGCCAAAGGTTATAAGGCAGAGTTGGGATTTGATCTTCACTTGTCTTCCAAACTCTTCAGCATTATATCACATAATCAATTTGAAGAGATATGATTAACACAAAGGAAATAATTAGTCAATAGAAAAGAGTATGTTAATTAATTTAACAATGGTGCCATTAAACTGAGGTGGTTCTAATGTGTTAAGCAGCCTAGGTATGTGTGTCAGTTGCTTAGTCATGTCCAACTCTTTGCGACCCCATGGACTATAGCCCACCAGGCTCCTCTGTCCATGGTATTCTCCAGGCAAGAACACTGGAGTAGGTTGTCATTTCCATCTTCAGGGGATCTTCCCAGTCCAGGGATCGAACCCAGGTCTCTTGAATTGCAGGCGGATGCTTTACCATTTGAGCAACTAGGGTAGCTCCTAAGTAGCCTAGGAAGGAAAACCAAACCTAAGCCTATATTGCCTCAAGATTAAGAAATCCAAACCCAAAGGTAACCAAACATAAATAGCCAACTAGACTCTCCCGAATGAGGCAAATAAATTATAACCAATCAAATAATTTTCTTGCTTTGCTTCTTTGTCTTCTCTGTAAAAGTCTTGACCCTGGCTCCTGTCATTCTGATGACTTCTGGTTTGGTACTATCTGATGGGAATCAGCTTTTGCTCAAATAAATGCTACAAGATTGTCAAATGCCTCAGTTTATCATTTAACAAGTGGTACATGTCTTTTGATTGATTCATTAAGCATCTATTAAGTTTCAGTGATATGGCAAGTTTCATGAGATGAGTAAGACAAGATTCCTGTCCTCAAGGAGCTCATGTTTCTTTAAAGGCTGATCTTTGTGGTCATGACAGTGGGTAGGGAAGGAATTCAGTGGGGACTAGGGAGGCCTAGGAGGCTTCTGGGATAGAATTAGATCTGGCCTTAATCTGGCCAATTAAGAACTTTTCTGTGAAGAGGCATTCCAGGTAGGGGATGACCTGAACAAAGACCCAGAGGCAGGAACCAGAATGGCAGAGGAGGTGGCAGTGCCCATTTGTCTCAAATCATTCATCTTCCATAGGCTTCTTGACTTCGAGAAGAGTGGGAGTCCTTGATTGAGCGTGCTGTGAAAATGACTCTCGAATGGCAAAAGAACTTTCAAGTTCTACGTTATAGGGAAGGCCAAGGATTATGGGAAAATTCTCCCTCCCCCAAACTCTTCATTTTTTTGGTAATTTTTTATTAAACTATTTCCATGCAGAATGAGAATAGCGGCCCATTTTGCATGGGAACCGGAGTGGTGTGTGTGCTTGTGGTATCTGAGCTCTCAGAGAGTAGAGACTACATCCCATTGGTCTCTGTATCTTCAGTGATCACTACATGGATAGGCTCTTAGTAATTTTCTTTTTGACCTCAACACACTGAATTCAAAACTTCACCGCCCAGGGACTGAACCCATGCCCCATGTGTTGGAAGCTTGGAGTCTTAGCAACTGGACTGCCAGGGACATCCAGCTCTTAAATCTCTTTTAAAAACTGAAATAACTTTTCTTCCAAAACATTTATACCCTTTGATTAGATGATTCCACCATGTGTCACTGAGAATTTACTGCAAAGAAATCATTAGGAATGTGGATGCAGCCTTCGCCACAGATGTTCATCACGAAAGTATTCATATCAATAAAGCATGAGAACCAGCCTAAGGTGAATGTTTAATCACACCCATTCTGTGCTATTCTAGGTATGATTGCCTTGAAGCCTGATGTAGATGTTAAACATCATGGTTGTGGGGAGTTCTGAATCACATGAGAATATGCTTAGGATATAAAAATATGTGGGCTATGAAATTATCAGCAGAAAGTGACCCTAACTGTATATAAATGCACAGGGAGAAGCCTGGCAAGAAATATACTAAGGCTGACAGCAAGAGCTTCTCTCTGGGATGGTTGTCTTCTTTGGTTTTTCTCTATTTTGTAAAATGGGTGAGCCTTACTTTTATGACACAAAACAAACGTATGAAGGATAGTCATGGTTCTACTTTATCTACTGATGACTCAACATTTTAACAAGTGAAAAGCTGAGTGTTATATTTTGTTACTTAAAGCAGAACCAGAAAGTCAGGAGGGGTGATGGATGTGTTCGGGAAGGGTGGGTGGGTCGGGTGGGGGTGTCCAGCTGAACAATTCAGGAAAATGGGTGAGGTCACCAGGTAGGCAAGATGATGTCCTGCGGGGCGTCCCATCCTTGGTGGCTCCTACCCCTGATCTCCAGCTACCTGAAGAGGTAGCTAGGCCAACGCTGGTGGAAACTCCAATTTTACAGTCATTAGGGGCACAGTGGGCTGGGCCTTCGGCAGAGGCTTTGATCTGGTTAACCTCGCTGGGGGTCAGGCAGCTCTGACCCCGGCAGTGTTCTCACTCTAAAGCCGCAGCCGGGTCACCGCTCCTATTGTCCTGCCGGCCGACATTAACTCCCGGGCCAGAGAACAGGGCCTGCTCCCCACCACCAGCCTCCCACCCAAGTGGGCATGCTTTGTTCGCTCCCCATCGGCTCCCATTGTGCCTGCTGAGGGGGAAAAAGCCAGCGTTCATTTCCTCACTCTAATGGCTCCATCCTCTTCCAGCCCATAAGCATTTTGTCACTGTGACCCCGGAGATTATCCAGGCCTTTTGATCTTGCCCACCTAGAGCCCGGCTCCCCAGCTGCCATCAGAGGCCTGACCCCCCACCCAGAGGGTGTGCCCATTGAGTGACTGGGCCCCAGGCGTGGAGGCCCTTAGCTAACTGGTCTAGGGGCTGGGATTTGGAGACCAGTGTGGAGTGGCTTCCCTGATAGCTCAGTTGGTAAAATATCTGCCTGCAATGCAGGAGACCCCAGTTCAATTCCTGGGTCAGGAAGGTCCTCTGGAGAAGGGATAGGCTACCCACTCCAGTATTCTTAGGCCTTCCCTGTGGCTCAGCTGGTAAAGAATCCGCCCACAATGCGGGAAGACTGGATATGATCCCTGGGTTGGGAAGATCCCATGGAGAAGGGAACAGCTACCCACTCCAGTATTCTGGACTGGAGAATTCCATGGACTGTGTAGTCCCTGGGGTCACAGAGAGTCGGACACGACTGAGCGACTTTCAGTTTGTGGAGTGGGTTCTCGTGGGAGATAATTTCTCTTCACCACAGCCCTCTCTTCTCAGAAATGAAAAGCCTGAGGGGGTGGAGTCTTCTTCCTTCTAGGAAGAGGTGAGGGGGGCTTTATCTAACACCTCTCGGTTCAGTTCAGTTCAGTCACTCAGTTGTGTCCTACTTTTTGCGACCCCATGGACTGCAGCATGCCAGGCTTCCCTGTCCATCACCAACTCCCGGAGCTTACTCAAACTCATGTCCACTGAGTCAGCGAAGCCATCCAACCATCTCATCCTTTGTTGTCCCCTTCTCCTCC
>NW_011494879.1:10916630-10924301 GCF_000754665.1 Bison bison bison
GTTCAGTTCAGTTCAGTCACTCAGTTGTGTCCTACTTTTTGCGACCCCATGGACTGCAGCATGCCAGGCTTCCCTGTCCATCACCAACTCCCGGAGCTTACTCAAACTCATGTCCACTGAGTCAGCGAAGCCATCCAACCATCTCATCCTTTGTTGTCCCCTTCTCCTCCTGCCTTCAATCTTTCCAAGCACCAGGGTCTTTTCCAGTGAGTCAGTTCTTCGCATCAAGTGGCCAAAGTGTGGGAGCTTCAGCTTTACCATTGGTCCTTCCAATGAATATTCAGGACTGATTTCCTTTAGGATGGACTGGTTGGATCTCCTTGCAGTCTGAGGGACTCTCAAGAGTCTTCTCCAACACCACAGTTCAAAAGCATCAATTCTTTGGCATTCAGCTTTCTTTATAGTCCAACTCTCACATCCATACATGACTACTGGAAAAACCATAGCTTTGACCAGACAGACCTTTGTTGGCAATGCTTCTGCTTTTTAATATGCTGTCTAGGTCGGTCATAGCTTTTCTTGCAAGGAGCAAGTGTCTTTTATTTTCATGGCTGCAGTCACCATCTACAGTGATTTTGAAGCCCCACCCCCCCAAAATTAAGTCTCTCACTGTTTCCATTTGTTTCCCCATCTATTTGCCATGAACTGATGGGACCAGATGCTGAGATCTTAGTTTTCTGAATGTTTTCTGAATCTAAAGCCTCTAATCCTCTACAGTCCCACCCCTGCTGACTGGCCGACTTATCTCCTACCCTTGGCCTCAGGGCACTCCCAGAATTCTCTGTTTGCTTATTGTCCCCTGAATGTCCTGGCCTCCTGGATCCTCCGCAAGTTCTCTGCACTAATGGAACCTTTGAACAACAAGGAGATCAAACCAGTCAATCCTAAAGAAAATCAACCCTGAACATTCATTGTAAGTACTGATGCTGAAACTGAAGCTCCAGTACTTTGGCCACCTGATGCGAAGAGCTGACTCCCTGGAAAAGACACTCATGCTCGGAAAGATTGAGGGCAAGAGGAGCAGGGGGTAACAGAGGATGAGAAGGTTGGATGGCATCACCAACTCAATGGACATGATTTTGAGCAAACTCCGAGAGATAGTGAAGGACACGGAAGTCTGGCATGCTGCAGTCCATGGGCTTGCAAAGAGTCAGATACGACTGAGCGACTGAACATCAGCCCCTGAATGTCCTGGCTGCCGGGATCCTCCACAAGTTCACTGTAGCCTCTGCACTGATGGAGCTCTTCACATCCCTGGAGCAGAAGCAGGTGCAGCCCCTTCCCCTCACACTGGGTCCTCCATGACAAAGCTCCTTGGATATGGGCTCTATGTTTTCTTCCTTGATAGATCCCTTCTTCCACCACATGCCTCCAGCAGGGGCCTGGAACAATGACCTTGTAATGTTTAGGGACTTCAACACAGGTGTGGGATGAGTTCCAGTCTTTTCTGAAGCAGCTTTATACAATAGAGAGTTTGGCTTAGGGACCAAACTCTTCTGAATTAAGTTAGATGGTTGAGAGGTGGTCAAGGTATTTCAGAAGGGTTTTGGTACATTTTTAAAAACAACAGAAGGATCAAATCACATGCTCTCTTAATTCCTACAAACAGGAATCAAGCACCTTCTCTGGGTAAATATTAAATGGCCCTTAGCCCTGAGAATGCAGAAGGGAAAACAGTCTTAGCCTCAGTCTTCGATGGGCTCCCACTCTGGCGGTGGTGACAGGTACACAAGGACAGCATAACCCATCACAGGTGTGATGACAGGTGGACTCGTAGGCATGTTGAATTCTACTGGGAGACAGGAGGAGCTGACCCTTTAAGAGAAGGTAAAATCGATTGAGAGAGATGTAAAATATTCACAATAATAAATTTAGTAGGCGATATTGGACAGCCTGGAAGAATTCATCTATTTCCTCCAAAGTGAATAATCGCAATTCAAATTCCAATTAATGGCTTTGAGGAAACTACACTGAAGCATCAAACAGCAAGTTAAATACAGCCTTTTCTGTCCGCCCACCTCTAGACAGCCGGGTGCCCTTTATTGACATTTGTGTCTGTGCCTCTGCAGGAAATCCGGGCTTGCCCATAGGCAGTCTGCCACAACTGCCTCTGCTCTGTGCCAGCTCCTTAGGAATCTACCTGCAGTCCCCTCCACGGCTGGGCGGAGTCTGTGCTTAGTCATTAACCAGTCCTTTTCAGCCCAGATTTTATACTGTTCAGAAGGCAAACTAAGGTTCTTTCATTAATACTCCTACTTATTCATTCATTGCTATCCAATCAATAATCTATTCTGTGTCAGTCAAGTCATTTTCATTTATTCATTCCACAGATGCTTTACTATGTGCCTAGAACTGTGTTATTATACATTCAGGAGATGCAAAATGAATGCACAGTGATGTCTGCCTTCAAGAACACTATTTTAGTGAGTGTCTCTTATAATGTCACCCGGGAAGTGAAACACCATGTGTTAGGGGACCTCTATCTGGGAGTATTCAAGGCAGGCAAAGCTTTGCTAGACAAGATTGCCTGTAGGCTCAGTCGATTCAGTTGTGTCCAACTCTTGACGACTCTATGGTCTGTAGCCTGCCAGGCTCTTCTGTCCATGGGATTCTGCAGGCAAGAATTGTGGAATGGGTTGCCATTTCCTCCTCCAGGGGATCTTCCCAATCCAGGGATCAAACCCATTCTCCTGCATCTCCTTCATTGCAAGCAGAGTTTTTACCACTGAGCCACCAGGGAAACCCAAAATCACACTTGAACAGTTCTTGGCTGCTAAGGAATTAGCCAGGGGAGGGGTAGAGAATGGTGTTTGAGGTCAGAAGAGTGAGTGAATGAGTGAGTCAGTGTGTTCTCATTTGTGTTTGAGTCTGCAACCCCATGGACTGTAGCCTGCCAGGCACCTCTGTCCATGGGATTCACCAGG
This sequence comes from Bison bison bison, assembly GCF_000754665.1. Lineage (NCBI taxonomy): Eukaryota > Metazoa > Chordata > Mammalia > Artiodactyla > Bovidae > Bison > Bison bison. The sequence goes on from NW_011494879.1 coordinate 10,919,555, forward strand.
CAAGATTACTGGAGGGGGTTGCCATTTTCTACGTCAGGGGATCTTCACGACCCAGGGATCGAACCCATGTCTCTTCAGTCTCCTGCATTGGCAAATGGATTCTCTGCCACTGTGCCACCTGGGAAGCCCTGAGGTCAGAAGGAAGCTGGGTTAATGAGGAAGACCCTAGAAACTGAGGGTGTTGGAACAGGAACCCAGGGGAGCTTGGACTGGGCTCTGGCCCTTGTTTCTGAAGTGCCCCAAGGGCACAGGGACCAGTCAGTGTGGCCCCTCTGCTGGAACCCCTCACTGTGTCCTGGGAATGGATCCAGCTCTGACCATGACCTCTTGACAGAGGTTGCCTGCTGCACCCTGGGTACCACCTCTGTGCATGCCACTTTCACATAGGGCTTACCTCTGTCATCTGTAAAACGGCTTAGCAACGTCCAAAAGCCTCACCATCCTCCAAATTGTTGCGTTGTCTGTGCAGATAATTTCTGAGAACATTTACTGGCTTCAAACAATTCTGCATTCTGTTGGGTGGCATCCTCCTCCAACCCCGCCCCCGCCGGATATGCGGATAGATGCCTCTGAACACGCTGTCTGGATCTGAGGACGAAAGATAATTATTTGTCTTTCTCATAAGGAAAAGCTAATTACTAGAAGGAATCCCAGCATAATTACACAGTTAGGCTTCGTGTCTCTGTACACATCGCTTCCTGACAGAAACGTCCTGGTTAGCCTGTAGCCATTTGGAGGAGGAAGCAATCATTTCTGGCTCTTTCTGTCTTCCCCACACTGTTGCCCGCCCCTGACGGATGACACTTTAAGGCAAGTGAATGGAGTTAGGGGCTTGAGTGATAGGAAGTGGAAGGCGGTGCCTTCCAGGTGGCTGGTCCGCACGGTAACCTACTAAGGGGTTCGGCAGGCAAGTTGTGGTGCTCAGGGAGGCCTGTCACTTGTTCGGTGTCTCTGCCTGTAAGAGTTAAGAGCTGAAGGACACCTCTGGTGGTCCGGTGGTTAGGACTCAGAGCTCCCAACTCAGGGGGCCAGGGTTTGATCCCTGGTCAGGGAACTAGATTTCTCATGCTGCAGCTAAGACCCAGCACAGCCAAATAAATTTGAAAAAAGGTTAAGAGTTGAGATTCGAAGCCACGCCTCTGATTGGAAAGCTCGCCTTTTACCCCAGGATGGCCTCACTGTTGGGTGTTGACTTCATGCTGGGGGCCCCTTGCAGGGTGGCCAGGAAGGGGAGGAGGAACCTATGTCTCAGTGTGGGCTGGCTGGGCTACCTGTGAGCTGGAGTTGAGGGCTGGCCTGGGACTGGACCAGGGAAGGAGGGAAATGCTCAGTGTGACTAACACTTATTGTGTGTTCATGGATAGGGGCAGTCAGGGAGGCTGGGGACATGGGTGTGGTCCTCAGAGTGAGAGGTCTCACCAGTGGGCTTTTCATCCCCTGCAGGCCCATCCATTCCCAGGAAAATGATGACCCACTGACAGGGAGGGAAATCTCCACAGGCCTTGAAGTCTGCATGGTTTTCTCCACAAGGAGGAACAGGCCAGGAGACAAAGTGAGGATCTTCCAAGGAGGAGAAGAGTTGAGCAAAGGCCAATGTACACATTGCCAGAAGTGAGGAAAATAGAGGGTAGGCGCCGTTTTGTTGAGTAAGTGATGACTGCTGACCGTGATCTTGTAGACCCATGGCCATCTCTCAAATGGGAAGGGAAGGGGTTGAATCAGGTGATTTTAAATCTTCCTTCCTATTTTGACTGTGCATCAATGTTTAAAATATATTTAAATATTTATAACACCGTTGGGACACATCTATTGAGGATCTTGACCTCTTTGTACCCTTTGATCAAGTGATTCCGGTTCATGACATCTTCCTAAAGGCAATCTACAAACAAGCATGTTTACTATAGTGTTGTTTATAACAGAGACAAATTGGAAATAACCTAGAGATCCAACAGTAAGGGGTTCACTATGAACACAGTTCTTTTATACTTTTTATAGTTTTATATTGTTTTTATAATAAAAACAATAGATTTTTACACAGTTATTAAAGGTATGTTTATGAAGATTCTATAAAAACAGAGGGAAATGGTCATAGCATAACATCGAGGGATATATTATTGTACATTTAGCCATGATTATGAAAAAACACCATCTCATAGGGCAGCAGACACCCAATTACACATAGAAAAAAATTTAGAAAGAAGCACTCATGGTGGCCTTCTTTGACTAATAGAACTCTAAGGGCTTAAAAAATTACTGTGACTATTCTAATAGGAGTAATAAATATTATTAATATGTTTTTTAAATGAAAACATAAACAATGGCAACAAAAAGAACAGCAAAATCTCCAGTGCCAGGGCCAGATGGTTCCGACTCCTTTTCTGGCTCTTGGTGGTTACACTTGGCCCCATGACCTGGAAGATGGCAGCTCCAGGTGTCAGAAGCGTGCTTGCCCCACAGCAACTGTGCTAGGAAGCAGCTGAGACAGTGGTGGTTGGTGGGTGTCGGAACCCAGCCCAAAGGGCAGGTTTCTGGGTGAAATAAACTCCTCAGAGGCTTTACAGGAGGAATCCAGCAGTAACAGTGAGCCCCGGGCGTCTGTTAGGACCTGCAGTACCCAGCTCTGACTCGAAGAAAGTTGTGAAAGTCTGTCTCCCCAGGGTTTTGTGAAATGTTAGCGTGGCTTGACATCCTTTCCTTCAACTTCCTTGGAAAGTGTGGGGGCTGAGTTTTCACAGCAGAGCCTAGACTAGGGGTCAGAGAATCAAGCTCAAATCCTACTTCTACTTCTAATTCCTTCTGCGATCTCGGCTTTCGTCCATCAGAAAGGGAATTACAATACAGATCCCAGAGACACAGGCACAGAGATTTCTGTGAGGAACTGTCAGCAAAGTGGCCAACTCTGAGAAGGGCCTTTGCTCGAGGTAGCTTACATTTGGAGGTTTCTTCTTAAGTGACTGGTGCTGCTCCCTCCTTTGTTGGTGAGAAATGTGTGTCTGGTGGCGAGCTCTTGCTGTGACGATCCCAGTTTTAAATTGGCCAGTTTGGTTAATGACATGGCCTAGCAGGCAGGCCTCATTGTGCGAGCAAGCACTAAATTAGTCCTGTGCAGGAGATTGCTCTACTGACATCCAGCCCCGACACCCATGAGAAGGTCCCCCTACCCGCAAGGCAAAGCTGACAGCCAATCGCTGCATTCAACCAGCAGACGGTTTCACAAAACCTGTGATCTGGAGGCAAAACCAGGTTTTCCTGTGACTTGCACTGCTCCTGGGAGGGTGAGCTTCTCTGCTCCTCTGCTCTGGTCTCCCACCTGCCTGGCATCTCTCAGGGCATAGTTTTAGATTCCTTGGACAGAAGGGGAGTCTCCCTATTGTTGCCGAAGAGGGATTTCACAAAGGCTGATGATACATATTTTCTGACCAGATGGCTCTGAGAGGCTCTGGGAGCCCCAAGATGACCCAATAATCTGGAGGCTTAGATGGAGAGGATTTGTGAGGTTAGGAGGAAGGCTGCGTGTCTAGAAAGACCAACCTAATTAATACCTGCCATTCCATCACGACAGCTCCACTGCACGGAGCCTAGAAGGGGCTTAGTCTTTACGCTTCCCTTTCTTGAAGGTAGACTGTCTTGGGAAGGTCAGATGGTGCGCCGTTACTAGTCACTGCTGATAAGTTAGGTTGAGAGGGACACGTTAGGAAAAGGTGCTGGCTAGATTCTGAGAAGTAGGGCAGAATAGTAGGGGAGGCTCTGCAGACCAGCCTCCTCTGACCCCCTGGGGTTTTCGGTTTCACCCACTTTTAAACAGAATGTAAGTTAAGACCTAAAGCAAGATTATGATTAAGGTGGGAGAGAGTTGAGGAAGTCATCTGGAATGAGAGATGGGAGGTATGGAGTGGGGTCAGGGAGCTGGGAGGCATGAAGGCATGATGCATGGGAAATGGTGTTTGTGTGTGTGTGGTTGAGCAGATATCCAGAGCCACTTTCAGCCCCAAATAGTTTTCCTTCTTAGAAATCAACTCCTGGGAAGGAGTCCAAGGATGGAAGGAGAGTGAAGCTATGGTCCAGGTCCTGATCCTTCACCCTGTCCATCAGCAAAGGCGGGCTTTGCCCTCTACCATGCAGACGCTGCTTCTGATCTCTCAGTGCCAAAGTCTAGGCTGTCACAGAGTCAGGAAGGACTGAGGAAAGAGAATCGAGAACTGCTGCAGGGTCGAATTAATTATCCCATGACTGTTCAGACACCCACATGTGATGCTGTGATCTGAAGACTCCTCATCTGTCCAGGCACCCCCCCTCTCCCCACCCCGCATGTCCAAGTCATAATTCTAAGATGGGGAAACTCAGGCTCAGAGGGGAAAGTGCCTTGTCCATTCCTGCTACTGCTAAGTCACTTCAGTCGTGTCTGACTCTGTGCGACCACATAGACGGCAGTCCACTCCTAGCCACAGAAAAAATTAGGCTGAGTCCCTAACTCTTTGTTTCCTTGACCTCCAGACCCACGCTCCCCTCTGTGTGTCACCCAGCTTCAGATCACACCCTGGGACAGAGCTCCATGGCGTTTCCTGCCTCATGTGGACAATTGTGAGGATTTATTGTAGCTGGGATTTTGTTTCAAGCCTTTAATATGATTAGCAAACATCAAATATCAAAAGCTTATCTAGTAAACACCTCCCGTCCGTGCTGTGGATGTTATGGTCAGCTTTGGATTGAAGTCGAGTCGCATTTCAAAACAGATGCAATTTCAAGA
>NW_011494879.1:10924401-10932756 GCF_000754665.1 Bison bison bison
ACATCTGCGGGCTGTGATCTTTCGTGTGCAGTAAATGGCATTGTTGGAGAGCTCGGCTGTAAAACATCAGCCTGGTCAGCAGGACCGGGTCACAATGCCTGGAGCTTTCCGGGGGATTTTAAAAATGCAGTTGAGCACTCCGAGTCTGGCGGGCTGTCTGCCGGGGCAAGGACCAGCCGTCCACTGAGGACTGGGATGCTCAAGTCTAGTATTTATTATCTTTGACCCCAATTCAAATGAGCTTATTAGGAGCAGCAGGGTTTCCAGGAGTGATGCTGGCGGGAGTAAAGGGAGAGCATTTGTAAAATAAGATGACTGTGTCCTCCCCATCTTTCCTTTTCCTTCCGTGCCCTTGCCTCGTCTCGTGACTCAGTCATGTCCAACTCTTTGCAACCCCATGGACTATAGCATGCCAAGCTTCTCTGTCTATGGGATGATTCTCCAGGCAAGAATACTGGCGAGTATGTGTGTGTGTGTGTGTGCACGCACGCTAAGTCGCTTCAGTCATGTCCTACTCTTTGTGACCCCATGGACTGTAGCCTGCCCAGCTCCTTTGTCCATAGGGATTCTCCAGGCAAGAATACTGGAGTGGGTTGCCATGCCCTCCTCCGGGGAATCTTCCGGACCCAGAGATCAAACTCGGGTCTCCTGCATTGTGGGTGGATTCTTTACCATCTTAGCCACGAGAGAAGCCTGTCCTTGCCCTAGATGTGACATTTAAGAAAAAAATTTTTTTTTCTTCCCGTTTAAGGGTAAAGTGAGGCATGAACCTACAGCATGCTCAGTGCGTGTTTTCCCTTGGTCCATAGGTATTGTGGCTAAATGCAGCGCCTTGCATGGATGTATCTGAACACGAGGTTGGGCTCTGCCTAGGGCCCACTGAGCCCTCCAGCTCGTCTTCAGGAATGCTGGCTGTATATATTTGTGTGGATGTGTGTGTGGATGTGAAAGTTTAAGTTTGTTGAGTGCTCAGTGATTCCAGTCACTGCGACACAGCCACCAACATCACCCGCGTGGCATTCTCTGTCTACTGCTTGCTTGGGAAGAAGGAGACACTCTATCTGGGGGACTCATATTTCTCCGGGCACCCAAGCCCATGGATTTGAATGACCCATTCCAGCTGTTCCGGCAGCAGCTCCGAAGTTTGCTGTAGCCCGGCGGGTGGCAGGGTGGTTTGCACCGTGGAGAATGTGTTCCTAATGGGGCAGCAGCTGCCACTGGCCAGCACTTGAGGAGCTGGTGTCATGAGAGAAATTGTTCTCTGCTGGTGGGTCGGGCCAATTTCACCCACAAATGAAGATTTGCTGCTCCCAACAGGGAGGGATATTTATTTGTTTGGATTCCTGGAAGCTGATGAGGAGGTGGGAGAGATCCAGTGAGAAAGTGAACCAAAGACTCCATGGAGAAACACAGCAAAGGCATGCTCTGGGCTCGAGTTGGGTCTGAACTGGGTGGATCCGGGTCCCATCTGTGGTCCGCAGGCTACCTGGGCCTCTCAGAAGGAACCCCACTTGTAGGTGCTGTGGAATCCTGGAAGGGAGAGTAAACAGAGGCAGGGGTGGGCTCATTGGGATGGGACGATGGAGGGGTGGAGCAGGAAGACACTGTCAAAGCTGCGGTTTCATCCTCGGAGACTGCCATGATCAGTGGTTCAGATGATTGGTACTACTACACAGGCTGTTACTCGAGTCCAGTGAAGACTTCATTTTCCTTAATTCAGTTTTCAATTTCTTGTTAAAGTTATACAGGTGTTTCACTTGAGGAATTCCACAAGGTTTCTTAGAAAAAGCAAGTTTCCCCCAGCCTTTCCCCCCATAACCGCCCCTTGTTTTCTTTCCCCAGAGGCGATGGCTTTTAACTCTCTTGGTTGACTCATGTTGCTTTCCTCTTCATCTTTCAGTGACATATTGTTTCTTGCTGTGACAGCTTGAGGAATTCTCTGCTGGCTTTGCACAGGGAAGATGAAGATTTAAACCCTTTTGTGACCGTTCCTCTTCTCAACATCTATTGACATTGCCTTCCTCCTTTACGTCACAACTTGGGATCGGGATGAGGAAAAGTGTGGGCTCCCAATGGTAAAGAATCCGCCTGCCAATGCAGGAGACTTAAGAGATGTGGGTTCGATCTTTGGGTCGGGAAAATCCCCGGGAGGAGGAAACAGCAACCCATTCCAGTATTCTCACCTGGAGAATCCCATGGATAGAGGAGCCTGGTGGATTATAGCCCATAGGGTTGCAAAGAGTCAGACAAGATTGAAGTGACTCACCAGGCACGCACACACAAGGGAAAGGGTACAAGAAACCGAATATGGAGCCCACACACACTAAGCCAAGGGAATTGTGGCAAATGTGGAGTTTGGAGCTGAATGTATTCATGTAAAAAGTGCTTGGCGCTTGTAGACTCCAAAACCATATGAAGTCTTCCACCAGGCAGGGAATCTCTAGAAAAGCTGCATCTTAGGAGAGTGTACATTCTCCAGCTTTCTATCCCTGGCAATGCTGTGTGAAAGAGAACCTAGTTGGATTAGAAACACACTTTCTTCCGAGCCTGGGAGACCCGGGAGAGGTATGCAGGGGGCACATAAATAATGAACGAGCTCTGGCAAATGCATTCGAAGTGAGCCATCTGTTCCTGCTGCTGAACAGACCCATGAAAATGTGATTCTGACCACAAGGTCCTAGCAAAGGAAAGGACCTGTTTACATTTATGACAGGCACCGCACGGAGCATTGTGCTCGGCATCAAAGTAGGTGCTCAAACCATATTTGTCTTCAGTAAATGAAAGCACTTCTTTGGCAGATGGGTAAACTGAGACTCAGAGAATTAAAATGACCCTCTCTGGGTCTTACAGCAGATTAATGGCAGGGCTGGTGGAGGGGAGGTACCCACAATTCATCCCTGTCTTCTTCCTTACCTTGTAGTGACATATTGAGGACCACTCAGCCAAGAATTGTGTAAAGGAATAAAAAGATGGAACTCCAGTCCCCAAGTAAGAGGAGCTAAGAGTCTTTTTCTTTTTTTATAGCTAAAATTTCTGGCAAGAAGTATTTTATTTTGTTTTAATTTTTTAAAATAAAGTATAGTTAATTTACAATGTTGTGTTGCTTTCAAATGTATAGCAAGGTGATTCAGTTATACATATATAAAAGAATCTCAAAAAGAATATATATACAGCAGTAAAGAATCTACCTGCAATGCAGGAGCTGCAGGAGATATGGCATTGATCCCTGGGTCAGGAAGATCCCCTGGAGGAGGGCATGACAGCCCACTGCAATATTCTTGCCTGGAGAATTCCAGGGACAGAAGAGTCTGATAGGCTACAGACCATAGGGTTGCAAAGAGTCAAACATGACTGAAGAGACTTGGCATGCATGCATTCTTATACATATCACATATATATATTTTTCAGAGTTTTTCCACCATAGGTTATCAAATACAAGATATTGAATGTAGTTCTCTGTGTTATACAGGGCTGAGAGTTTTTTGGGGAGACTGTGCTGGAGGCAAAGTTATGCAAGATACTTTGGGAAGAGAAAGGAGGCGAGGTGAGCTCTGATAGGAAGTCTTCCCAGAAAGTGGTAATTGAGCTTGACCATAAAGGAAGAATACATTTCAGCTAAGAAGAATATGGCCAGCCCTTCATCGTGTGAGCATGTGACAGAACATGCAGGGTCCAGAGGACAGGAATAGTCTGGTGGCAAGAGGCCAGGGGAAGGCTTACACACCTATTCAGGTGAGATATGACCTGGGCTTCAATGAGCAGGACAGTAGCCAGGGAATAAGAGAAGGAAGATGTGAGAAACACTTTGGTACAAGAACAGATGTGACTCGGGGATAGGCTGGAGGCAGGTGGAAAAGGGAGGACTTAGACTGACGTCCAGATTCGTGGCTCAGCCCTCCTGGTTGGCAGTGCCATCCACAAGCAGAGAGACCACCAGAGATGAGGGAGGTCTGGGAGTAAAGAGGATGAGTTCAGGTTTGAATCTGTCAATTCAACAGGTAAGTGGAGGTGTTCAGTGGGCAGATGCAGTTGAAGGGACGCGCTGAAGAGAGGTCAGAGGCAAGGCTGATTGTTAAAGCCATAGAAAGAAATGTCAGCTAGGGGTACATGCTCTGAGAGAAGAAGAACAGTGAAGACAGAGCCCTGAGGAGCATCAACATGGAAGGGATGGGGAGAAGGGGCATACATGAAGGTGAAAGTGAAAGTCGCTCAGTCGTGTCCAACTCTTTGCGACCCCATGGAGTATACAGTCCATGGAATTCTCCAGGCCAGAATACTGGAGTGGGCAGCTTTTCCCTTCTCCAGGGGATCTTCATCCAGAGATATAGGAGGAATGTCTCTCAATGACAGAAAATAGATTTCAGAAAGGAGATGATGATCAGAGTGTCTAACGTAGCAGGAAAGTCTAGAAAGGAAAAGACTGATAAAGCCATTGGGTTAGGCGATATGGTGGTAGGCAAGCTTGATGAAGGCAGTGTCAATCGGCTGGTGGACAGTGGGAGCCAAAATTCAGTAGCACGCTGAGCTCTTGGGCAGCAAACTTCCAAGCCATGTAGAAACTCTGGCTGAGCTTGGGAAGAGAAAATCGATGTTCCTTGAGGATAGCAGTCTGTAGTCCTAGCTCCTTGAGACCCACTGAAGAGCTGCCCTGGATGACTAGAGGATGGTAAATCCTTTCCATGGAATTCCAGTGCAGACTAAAGCCAAGGCAATTTGGTGAAAGAATAGGGCCCATTTCTGCTCTCTGGTGACCCTCTGCCCTGGTCACTGTTTTTTGTTTTTACTCTGACTGATATATGTATTTGTGAGCAACCAGTGGATAACGTTTGCTGCTGCTTCTAGTGAATTCACCCAGCATAGACACTGAATAACCAGAATCCGATGATCATGTGAAACAGATTTTAACTCAGGGGGTCTCCCTCTTGTTGATGGGAAGACAGGTAAACAGTCTCATTTCTATTCTTTAGTCAATCAATGAGAAAAGCCTCTTGTATGTATGGTCCCTAATTCTTGGAACAGGAGCTTGTATTTATTCTTTGGTTGAGAAAAGTAAGTAACACAGGCCCCAATAGACGTACGTGGAATCCTATGTTGAAAAGACTTCAGATTGTTTCTTTCATAAGACATTTAGATGCCAGGTCAATAAAAGATATCTGTTTTCTGCAGATTATTTCCAGAATTTTGCTTTTTTAATAATTTCCATAGTGTTACTATTAGTCACTCAGCTGTGTCTGACTGTTCGTGACACTTTGGACTGTAGCCTGCCAGGCTTCTCTGTCCATGGAATTCTCCAGGCAAGAATACTGGACTGGGTCGCCATTCTCCACTCCAGGGGATCTTCCCGACTCAGGGACTGAATCCTGCATTACAGGCAGATTCTTTACCCTTTGAGACACCAGGGAAGCCCATGGTTGTTGGTTGGAGAGTCAGTTCTGACTTAAAGTCACTTAAATATTTTCATTAAAACTCTGTTTTTCCAAATATATTGTTGAGAACTTGTAGTATTCCTGGCAATGAAACAAAACCATTAACACATGAGAAAGCAGAGGGAAGACATGAATCTTTTATGTGGGGAAGATAGAACAATATTACCAGTAATTGGGATAACATAGTAACTGCATGTGAACGTTTTTAGCTATGAGCATTTTGATCTCAAGGCAAGATGTGTTGGCTGAATTGTACGATTGTCCATGTCAAAATCACATACAAACATGATCAGTAATGACTGTGGAGATTATGTGGTTGTGGATTTAGATGAAAGGGTAGAGCTCATTTGGAGGATCTGAAGCCCCCAGGTACTGGTGTCAGGCTTTGTGAAGAGATGAATGTCACTTTTCTGATTCACCTGCTTTATTTCACATATGGGGAAACCGAGGCCAAAGAGATGAATACATTGTCAGTTGTCATCCAGTTGATTGGTTGGTGAACCAGGACTAACTTCTGAATCTTCCACTTGCTTTTCTATCTACAGTGATCTCATGATTTTTAAAAATTTATTATCAAAAAGGCTTTTCAGTTTCATAAAATTCACTAAAAATTTGTCGGTTTCAAAGAAGGGAATGGCAACCCACTCCAGTATTTTTGCCTGGAGAAATCCATGGACAGAGGAGCCTGGAGTGCTATGGACCATGGGGTCACAAAGAATCAGACATGACTGAATGATTACCATTTTCACTATCCAGAGATAGGTACTGTTAGCATACAAAACACTCACATACACATATACATATACAGTTTATAGATTATAAATCAATTTCTGCTTTTTTATCTTAAAATTACATGTCATAAATATTTTAAGATTAGGTTATAAATATTTTGCCATGACATTAGGAATATTCTTATAAGTGTGATTTTTAACATTTGCATAAACTATCATATGAATATATCACATAATGAACCTACCTGACAGATTGGCTTTTTTTTTTTCTTTTCCAAGTAAAATCTCTTTAAAAACATGTGTGTCAGCCTAACCATTTGGGGGCAGGAAAAACCACCTTAGAGAAATTTCTAGCTTGAAGAGCTTGGTTATCCTCCCCACAGGTGATATGTGGGCATGATGGACCCTGAGTTTCACATTCCCCAGAGTGGCTTCCGTTAATTTGATGCTTTCTGCCTCTGAAGATGGGAGGATGTCTCATCTCAGCCTCGTTTCTGCATCTTGATTTGCACGACTTGGCTCTCTGAAACAGAAGCCCTCCGCTTTTCTTCCCAGTCTGCTGAGGAGCAAAGGGAAGGCCACGGACTTTTCCAGCATGGTGAGTAAAGCCCCTGAAGGGTGTTCACATTTACCAAAGAGAGAGATTCTTTGGGATTTTACAATGGCAACATGAAATCAATTTCTACAAGACTAACAAATTAGGAAAGAATGAGGAAGGATGTTCAGAGAAATGACCTCAGGTCATTGCCAGGTCCTTAAAGTGCTTTCTGAATCATCAAAGAAAGATTGCATTACCGCCAGGATGGTTATAATGTCAGGTTCAATTTATTATGTCTGGATGCCTTTAAAATTAATCATTTAAATATAAGAATTTAATTATTTATTTATGATCTATACCATTCTTACTTCAAACATGAATCAGAAATAACATGCTATATATATATATACTTTATTTATTTATTTATTTGTATTTTTGTTAATGTAAAATGTCCATTGTTTGGGCAGTAATGGCAATAATCTGCTCTACCACATTCACCTTCTGAATTTTTGCTCTTTAAAGGCAACCAGTTTCAGCAATTTAAGATGGTTTTTATAAGATTTATTTTCATTTTCTGTGTGCTTGTATTAGTATTTTAAAATTTATTATTGCTGGGCATTATCCATATTGACTGCCGGTGCACCTCTGGTTGATTACCATGTATTACTGATTCTTGGAGGAGGAAATGGCACTCCACTCCAGTATCCTTGCCTGGATAATCCCACAGACAGAGGAGCCTGGCAGGCTATAGTCCATGGGATGGCAAAGAGTTGGACACAACTGAACACGCACACATGCGCTGATTCTAGATGGAGCATAAGATATTACACAAGCAGAAATCAAGGAAAAAGTATCTGTCACCTTCAAGTTATGTAGCTTTAGTCACCTTACTTTACTTTTGTCACCTCGAGGATTTTAATCTCTTGTAACTACATCCTTCACGTCTTCTCTTCCTATCCTCCCAATTTAATTACTTCACAATTTGTAGTTAAACTGATGGTTAGTGTTTACATTTTTACTGTGAAAACATTGTTCACTTACAAGTGCTGTATTAAGAAAACTTTCTTTTTATAATATAATATTTTGGTATCTTCTAGAGTTCATAATTCTTTATGTAGGACTTTGTACATATTCTTAAATTTTTTAATCTTTAAGTTATATCAAGAGGTTTTTTTTTTTTTTATTGCAAGAGCTTACATCAATTGCATTTTCCCACCTGTAGAACTCCGTCCATAGCACTCTGTCTTCTGCTTCAATCTGGATTGCTTTTTAAGCCTGATACACAGAGTGATCCTGGGACATAGTTGACTATGTGTTAAAACATATTCACTATCCTTTCCTGGATGAGGATTCTATTTCTGACTCCCGTTGATGTCAAGCTTGGTCTTGTAACTTGCCAAGGAAGTGTGAGTAGAAGTGGCACGTGTATGTATCACTTCTGAGAAGAAATTTTAGAGCCAGAGTATGGTTTGCCATGATTTCTTTTATCCTCTGCCATGATGGCTGTCAACATTTAAGATAAAAGATGCTCCCTTGAGTTAAATCTGGAGTAAGGAAAACATGGAACAGAGCCATAGCAAACCCACAGTAGATGTGTAGCAAGAAATAAACCTTTGTGAGTCCCAGCATGTAACCTAGCCTGTTTTGTCTGAGTCATGTG
>NW_011494879.1:10932856-10933513 GCF_000754665.1 Bison bison bison
CTGAGTCATGTGACTTATCAATACTGCCTTTCTCTGCTAATAAAAAGTCTACAAACAATACATGCTGGAGAAGGTGTGGAGAAAAGGGAACCCTCTTACACTGTTGGTGGGAATGCAAACTAGTACAGCCACTATGGAAGACAGTGTGGAGATTTCTTAAAAAACTGAAAATAGAACTCCCATATGACCCAGCAATCCCACTGCTGGACACGCACACCGAGGAAACCAGAATTTAAAGAGACACATGTACCCCAATGTTCATTGCAGTACTGTTTACAATAGCTAGGACATGGAAGCAACCAAGATGTCCACTGGCAGATGAATGGATAAGAAAGGTGTGGTACTTAAACACAATGAAATATTACTCAGCTGTTAAAAAGAGTGCATTTGAATCAGTTCTAATGAGGTGGATGAAACTGGAGCTTATTATACAAAGTGAAGTAAGTCAGAAAGAACACCACCAATACAGTATATTAATGTATATGGAATTTAGAAAGATGGTAACAAGGACCCTATATGTGAGACAGCAAAAGAGACACAGATGTAAAGAACAGACTTTTGGACTCTGTGGAAGAAGGCAAGGGTGGGATTATTTGAGAGACTAGCATTGAAACATGTATATTACTATATGTGAAATAGATCACCAGTCTAGGCTTG
>NW_011494879.1:10933613-10937710 GCF_000754665.1 Bison bison bison
AGGCTTGATGCATGAGACAGGGTGCTCAGGGCTGGTGCACTGGGATGACCCTGAGGGGTGGGATGGGGAAGGAGGTGGCTGGGGGGGTGGGTGGGGGTGGTGTTTAGGATGGGGAACACATGTATACCCATGGCTGATTCATGTGAATGTATGGCAAAAGCCACTACAATATTGTAAGGTAATTAGCTTCCAATTAAAATAAATTTATTAAAAAAATACTGCCTTTCTGTTGTTCTTAATTTGCTTATTCCCTTGATCTACCTATTCACCTATCCACCCACTTTATCTATCTATCTCTAATCATTTAATCTCTCATTTTGATGGCAGATAATGCATGCTAGCTTCTTAAGAAATGGTGTATGAGATGTAAAATTTTTGAGTTCTTGCATAATTTTTTATTCTTTATTATATTTCTACATCATTTAGCTACTTTGGCTGGGTATAAAGATTTATATGGACAGTCACCGTCTTCCTGAAATTGAAAGCACTGTCTCTTTTTTTTCTAATATTCTGTGTTACAATTGAAAAGTCTGATGACATTCCTTTGGATAGAATTTAAATTTTCTTCCCTGGAAGCTTTTAAATTTTTACTTGTCTCAGTGTTTTGGAACTTTACCCTGATGGAACTTACCATTCAGAAAGGATTTTTTTTTCTTTTTTTTTTTCTTTTTTGAATCCTGGAGCTCATGTCCTTTCCTCCTAGGATTTTTATTTTTTTAGGAAATATTTTTAAAATCCCTTTAATAATTTTCTTCCTTCTCTTTTCTCTTTCTTCAAATAATATTAGTTCAGTTCAGTTCAGTTCAGTTCATTCACTCAGTCATGTCCGACTCTTTGCAACCCCATGAATCGCAGCACGCCAGGCCTTCCTGTCCATCACCAACTCCCGGAGTTCACTGAGACTCACGTCCATCGAGTCGGTGATGCCACCCAGCCATTCATCCTCTGTCGTCCCCTTTTCCTCCTGCTCCCAATCCTTCCCAGAATCAGAGTCTTTTCCAATGAGTCAACTCTTCGCATGAGGTGGCCAAAGTATTGGAGTTTCAGCTTTAGCATCATTCCTTCCAAAGAACACCCAGGGCTGATCTCCTTTAGAATGGAATATTCTGGATTGACCCTGATATTTCACCTTTTCTGTTCAATTTTCCAACTCTTTCCTATTAAAGAAAATTTAGAAGATTATTTGTATTTTCTAATCTTTTTGTTGAGTTTTCTGCTTTTGCTAATTTAAAATTATTCAAGGGAGTATTTTATGGGAGAATATAGAGAAGATGAATTTGGGGATCTAAATCTACAGTATTTTTTCCTTCTATTTACAATGTTGTGTTAGTTTCTGATGTATAGCAAAGTTATTTATATATATATATATATATATATTTCAGATTCTTTTCATTATAGCTTATTACAAGATTTGGAATATAGTTTTCTGTGCTATATAGTGGAACCTCATTTATCTGTTTTATATATAGTAGTATCTGTTAATCTCTTGCTCCTAATTTATCTTTCCCTCCAAATCCACTCTACTTAGCTTTCAAATTTGTATGAACCCTGAAGTCACTGAGTTTAGTGTCTTCCATCACCACTGCCACCTCCAATCCAACAGAGGAAGATGATTCCCGGAAAGGAAAAGGACTTCTCCAAGGTAATGTAGCAGTATCACTTCTTACTTCCAGTCAGTTGCTTTTTCATCATCATATTCTTCCTCTTCCTCTGATAATGACTAAAAGCTTATCTCCATTCTAACTCAAACTAAAGTATATTTTAAATTAGTTTCTGAATGAAAGTGAACACTGAAGACGGGCTGGGGCAGCATTAAAAACTGGGCACTTAATGTAATGGTAAGCAACCATCACTCACGGGCATGCAAGTTCAGTTTCTCTCCTGCCTCTGACTTACACTCTGATTTTGGCAAGTCATTTTAACTTTCTAGACTCTGGAGTCTTCATCTATAAACTGAAGACCTTGGGGTCATTCATTACTTTTCAAATGATATTCTTCTGGACCGCAGAAGTTCTATAGGGTCTTGGGCCTCCATGGTTTGGGGAGGGGGCTGAAACAGGGAAGGGGAAGCAGGATTCTAAGCCTTCCCTTTATTTTTTTATTTTGAATCTTTTGGCTGTGCTGAGCAGCATGTGGGATCTTAGTTCCCTGACCAGGGATTGAACCTGTACCCTCTACATTTGAAGCGTGGAGTCTTAACGTCTGGACTGCCAGGGAAATCCTTCTTCACTCTACTTCAGCCTGAGCAGTTGGACTTGGGTTTGTGTTCTGCATTTGCTTTCACGTAAGCTTTTACTGCAAAAATGAGATTCTGTGGCTAAATATTTGAGAACCACTGGGCCAAACTTCTCTGGGTTTTCTTGTGGCTTTTCTGTTTCTCTGATTAGAGACGTTCTCTCAGGGACTCCCTTAGACAGGCTTAAATTTATATGCTGTCAAGCTCTCTGAAGTTCCTATAAATTAGAATACACATTGAGATAATTACCATTCTGGAATTCTAAGCACTTAAATACAAGTCAATCCTTATAACCCCCTTTTAAACCAATTGCCTCACTGCAGACATGGTCACTCAATATATATTATCGAATGCCAATAAAACAGGAAACTTGATCCTGCCATTTCCCCGATTAGATAGTACAGACGGGTTAAAGCCAGAATCGCTTAGCCGTCATTCTGTGATGGCAAGGTCTGGCTTCTCTTTGCAGAGTTGAACTCTGATTGTCGGGCGGGGAACAGAGGCGCCCAACTCCGTCCACCCCCTCAGCTCTGGAGGGTCACAGACTAGACCAGCCTTCAGTCTCTTTTGGGAAGGAAACGTTTTCTGTTTTCTTCAACCATGTTCACTTACCATGAAAGGAAATAGTGGATCTAGGCCAAACACTACTGTTAAATGGCAGAGCTGGGAGTGAACAGATCGGAGCCTGGGCTTAAGGAAGCCGAGGTCAGTGGTGCATCCCAGAGGGACAGAGAGGTGGCTTCTCCAGGGCACACCTACTCTGAAAAAGAGCCTATTGACTTGGGGGACCGAGCCAGAGAATGGATTTAGGACTCTGGGAAGTCAGAATGACCTTTCTAGAAAGCCCGTCAGGATTATGTACTGGGGAACCTCCCTGGCAGTTCAGTGGTTAAGACGTCACCTTCCAGTGCAGAGGGAGCAGGTTTGATCCCTGGCTGGGGAGCTGTGATCCCACATGCCTTGCCGCTGAAAAATGGAAACATAAAGTAGAAACAATATTGTAACAAATTCAACAAAGACTTTAAAGATGGTCCACATGGAAAAAATGTGATGGAAACTTCTCATTGGATACATGGCAAAATTAGAGCACAGAGAAGGGGCACCTTTTGTCCAGGGTCACCCACAAATCAGTACTTCATCTCTTCCTGTCTGCGTGTGTGAGTCCTTGGGCATCTCTGAACAGTGATGAGGCACTTCATTCAGGTAACAGACAAGGAATGTGTTCTGGAGGGGTGACCTTGAGGAAGAATGGTGAAGGGATGGGGATTTTCAAATGTGGGTCATTGCTCAACTCACCGAAGCCAGTGTCCCAAACCCAGACTAAGGAAACCAAACCCAGACTAAGTTCATCACCATGTGAAGAACTGGGCCCTACCCAGGAAGGACCGGGGACTTCATAGAGTATGCAATGTATGTGGGATTTCTTCCCATCTCCCCTGGCTCTTAGCCCACCCCAGTCTGTCCCTGTCACTGTTTATCTTGAGTTAAAAATACCATCACACCCCAAAAACTTGGTCCTTGGGCCACCTCTGTTGTGTTGATTCCTGATAGAGAGAGCATCCTGCCCTTTTTTGAGCCTGTCTGTGGCATTTCTAATACGGACAGGGAGCTCACACGTATCATTGTCTTCTGTAAATAGTCATTCAATTAACGATCATCCACTGAGAGAAGAAGGCTCACTTCCAGCCTCAGGCCTAGGGTTTTCAGTTTCAGGAAGATGCAGATGAAATAGAGCCATCACCAGCCCCTAGGACAGTCTCAAGAGGGATGGCTGTCCTCTGCAATTGCTGCTGGGGAGCAGTTTGCCCTGGAATCCAACATACCATTCCTAAATTGACAATTTCATTTCCCTCCCAGCCCA
>NW_011494879.1:10937810-10974858 GCF_000754665.1 Bison bison bison
CCCCCCTGCCCCAAAGATCTGCTGAAACCCCAAGTTCCATCTGAGAAGGCAGCAGGATAATAGGTGAGTTCCATCCATCAGTCAGCGATAATAGTCAGACACTTGCGTCGCCTTTTGTCTGCTGGTTTCCCTGAGGATGCAGGCTGGGGACCTGGGGTATTTACACTGCCTTTGTGTGTGTGTGCTTTTAAAAATCAGCCCTCTTGTTTACTTTCCGGCCTTCACCCGGGCTGTTTACTACCTTTGGAGGGGCCCAGCAACTAAGTCAACATGCATGAAGACCCAACATCAAAATGTCATAATACGAATGAGCAGGATTCAGAAAGGCCAGGGACACTGGCTGCTCTTTGGGTCCTGTTTAGTCTGAGGGTAATGAAGAGCTCACAGATGACCTGATTTCATTAAACTAGGTCAGATTCCGCTGAAAAGCGGCTATGATTCTCACCCAGTTATCCAGCAAGCCCTCCCCTCCCTCTACCACCACCCCCACCTCGGGGCTCGAATGCTTTCTGGGAATTAACGCTGAGTTTTGTCAATACAGTAGCTAAATCTCCATGGAATAATTGGACCTTTCCCTTTGGGTTCTGTTTGTGCAGTGGCGAGGCTGGGCCTAGGGGGGAGGGGTATGGAGGTCTGGGGAGCTTTAATGTTGCCTTTTGGAGGACGTTCCCTGCGGGATCCTGGACGTATGATTCAGCTGTAGCAGATTGCTCTCGAGCCAAACATTCTGAGTTCCAGCGTCTTATCTGAGGGCTGTATTGATGGAAGCAGCTGAACCGACTCAAAGAGGAGTTACCATGCACACAAGGCTTTCAATGTGTGCAGTCTCCCCAAGAACAGCCTCAGAAATCTCGCCATGGGGAGCAGGAAGGGGACTCGTCCGAGGGTGAAGGCGGGTAGCAGGGGTGTCTGCAGCCCTGTCCTCCTCCTCTGGACTCTGGAGGGAAACACTGGGTCAGTGGTGAGCACTCTGGGCTGGCAGAATTCAGCTCATCCACAGAGAAGAAGGCATTTCTAGGGATTAGAACGGAGCAGAGATGGACAGGCTGTCAGATGCGATCGCTTGTTAGACTCTATTAAGCATCCACTCTGTTTCAGGCCTCTGTTGGGCACTTCATCTACTGTTTCTCTGAGCTCACAGCATCTCAGTGGAAGAAGAAAGAGAAGAAAGCGGAGTGTTAGACATCGTAAGAGACTTATTTGAGGAACTGAAGCGAATCCGTGACAGAATCAGGATTTGAACCTGGATCATTTTGTGCTCATGTGCTTTCCACAGCCCTCACTGTCCCTGTTCCCCCCTGCACCCTCTTCATCCCACACTCCTTGCCCCATGAGCATTTCTGGGATCCTCCAGAGGGGATTCCTGTATGGAGGGTGAATCATGCATCCACGGAGGCTGGGCTAGATGCTTCCTTCAGCAAACTTTCTCCAGGAGAATCGTGAGACTTGAAAAGTTCAGATAACTTGTTCCCGAAGAATCTGAGGGGAAGATTCTTGGAGACAATTTCAGAGCCCCCTCTTTCACCTCCTGCTTGTCCAAGTCTCATCCTTTCAGATCCATCTCTTTCAGTCAGTTTCTCCTGCCATCTCGGGCCTGCAGAGTCTCTTGTCAGGAGCATCCACCATACTGACCTGGCAAGTTTCTCCCTGGAGGACTGAGCTTACTGGGGCAGGGCACTCTGCTTCCTTGGCTGTGGGTCTGATCTCCCTGAGGACTGGCCTGAATCCTGGACATCCAAGTCCTACCTAGCAGCAGGTAAAGCTGTGAATGCTCAGTTGGTTTCTGATGACAAATTGGGTATCACTTCTCACTTCCATAGAGCAGGAGAAAGAAATGTCTCCCGAACAGACCTTGGCATTTGGATACACGGGATGGTTTAATCTCTGCTTCCATGAACCCTTGACGGTGTCACTTTCCTGGACCTCTGTATTTTCTTCTTTATAAAGGAGGTGATAACATATATCTTACAGAGTTATGGTCAGGCTCATATGAGATCACGCATGTAAACAGGCTCAGTGGACTGTAAAGTGCTGGTTAGATGTGAACAATTCCCCTAGGGCTACAGAAACCAATTTGAGCTAACTTAAGCAAAATGGGGAAATTATTTTAAAGAGAGGGCTCAGGGATTTCTCTGGTGGTCTAGCGGTTAAAACTTCACCATCCTATGTAGGGGATGTGGTTGGGGAACTGAGATTCCACATGCCTTGTGGCCAAAAAACCAAAACATACAACAGAAGCAATATTGTGGCAAATTGAATAACAACTTAAAAATGGTCCACATCAAACAAATATTCAAAGCAAAAAAAAAAAAGAGAGAGAGAGAAAGGGCAGGGGGTGGGTGGTGGGTGGCCTCAGAGCCCCAGGAAGAACTGGAATCCAGGACTGCAAGACCTTGTGAAATCCAGGCAGGCTTCTTGGTCCTTTATATTTGCTCTTCCCTGTGTATCTGCTTCTTTCTCTTTCTTGATTTGCCAGTCTCCACAGCACAGAAGAAAGTGGCCCCAAATCTGAATTTACATGTCACAAGATCCAGTCACAGGGGGAGAGTCCATCTTTCTTTGTTTTTCTCTCTCAATTCCAAATTCCTGAATTAGGATATTTGTGCATGCATGTGTGTGTGTACGTGCTCAGCCGCCCAGTCGTGTCAGACTCTGTGCGACCCTGTGGACTGAAGCCCGCCAGGCTCCTCTGTCCACGGGATTTCCCTGGCAAGAATACTGAAGTGGGTTGCCATTTCCGTCTCCAGGGCATCTTCCCAACCCAGGGATCAATCCTGTGTCTCTTGCATCTTCTGCATTGGCAGCTGGATTCTTGATCACTGCCCACCTGGGAAACCCATAAGATGGGACAAGGATTGGCCCAGTCTGGTCAGGTTATTAGTCCTTTTCTATCTATGGACCAAGGGATAGAGTTAGCTTGTATAGGGAAGATATGGAGGGGTCTTTGCCCTATGGTTATGTACTGGGAGTTCTAGAGAAGAGGTGAGGAAGTTGGTAGTTCCTGGGCTGGATAGGCATCTCATAAGTATCCACTGTACTTGTTCTGATTGTCTAAAGCTGCATAAAAAAAGGTCCCATGACTCAGAGGTTTATAACAATCATTTATTATGCTCTCTGATTCTCTAGGTAAAGAATTCTAGCAGAGCACAGAGGGGATGACTTGTTTTTGCTCTGCTATGTCTGAGGCCTTGGCTGCCTGACTCAAAGATTGGGGCTGGAATCATCTTGAAGGCTTGTTTGGTCATATAATGGGCAGTTAATGCTGGCTATTGGCTGAAGGAGGGTGCTCAGTTTCTCTTCACATGGGCGTCCCCATGTGGACTCTCCTTGTGGACTGCTTGGGCTCCCTCACAGCATGGTGGCTGGGTTGCAAGGGTGAGCATTCAAGAGTCAGGCTGAAGTTGCATCATCTTTTCGACTTGGTCTTAAGAGTCACACAGCACCACCACTTATACACTTTGTATTTCATAGCATTAGTTAGAAATAAGTCACTGAGCCCAATTTGTGGTCAAAGAGAAGGGAAATTAACCTCAACATTTTGACGAGAGTAGAGATAAGATTCTAGAAAAACACATAGGGGCTGAAATACTGCTGTGTGCTTTTGGGGGCAGGAAATGTAATCTGCCACCATATTCATAATCATTACAACCACGTTCTAATGTAACTTTACAACGAAGAAGCTGCGAGACCTCCTGATAGGCTTGTAGAATTAAACCAGAGGTCTCCCAGACCAATCTGGTTCATGGTGCTTCTAGGCCAAAAGAAATGCCTAACAGTTCTGTTTATTAAGTGTTTATATCCAACAACTTAATAATTATTTGTCTCCCCACAATTTAGTTGCCTTTTGAATAATCCCCATCAAGTGAAAGACAAGTTCTACTTTAACTTCATTCTTAGCGAATGACAACAAACGGGATGTGTGGGGTACCACACAACTTCTCAGGTCTTGGACTCTGATTGGACACCATCACCTTTACTTCCTGTTCCGTGTTGATCTTCTCACTATTTATTATCACTGAAGTGAAGAAGTGAAGTGAAATTTGCTCAGGCGTATCAGACTCTTTGAGACCCCATAGACTATACAGTCCATGGAATTCTCTAGGCCATAATACTGGAGTGGGTAGTCTTTCCCTTCTCCCGGGGATCTTCCCAACCCAGAGATCAAACCCAGGTCTCCTGCATTACAGGCAGATTCTTTACCAGCTGAACCACAAGGGGTTGTTATTACTGAAACCACCCCAAACCCAGCTTTGCAAGGATCTGGTATCTTTGAAAGGAAGGGAGAACAATATACTGCTGAAACACTGAACAACCTCAAGCTCATGTTTTGTGTGTTGACAAACAGATGTCAGGAACTGCTCCGAAATGTAAAATGCTTTTCCATGCTCCTAAGAATTTGTTGTGGGCCTCTGGGTACCTCTGTCCACGGTTTGGGAATCATGAGGTTCAACACTGTAGATCCAGAATTAGAGCCTGATTAATATGCCAAAGATATAGTTTCTTAGCAGATATTCAGCTTCCTGCAAGGGCATTCAGATTTTAAATTTTTGGGATACACTGAGTCTGGGTAATTCTGGTTTAGTTGATTTGTCCAAACTGATGAATTTTAGGGAACCACTTTGGCTTGCTTTCATACATAACAGGTGAGAAATAGTCTCTTTCCCTTCTCTTAGGGGTGGTGAGCTATGAGTTGCATATTGCTTTTAAGACATTGACAATTGCCCTGGAAAATATCATATATAGAGGTTGAGGGGATGGCATAGAACAGGGAGTGGGTGTGTGATGAGACTCACCCAAGTGAGGCTGTGCTGGTGGAGAAGGCTCAGCATCACTTCGTTCCAAGCTCAAAGTCCTACATCTTGTAGGACTGTCCAGGATAAGGTGAAATCTTACATGAACTGCAAAAAATTAAGGTGAACCCACCCCATTTCTAAACCAAAAGAGTTTCTGCGGCTCCTGAGGCCAAATGAACCTAAGACATTAACATATTCTCCAAGGCCACTTCTTATCTAGTTCAGAACTTTCTATATGACCCCAGTAAGGTCCTTTTATAGCTCTTCATTTCTCCTCAGCAATGAGGTGGTAAGAAGTCATTTTTCTCTAAACTTACTTAATCAATTTCAAACGAAAGAGAAAATATGCATGCATTTAAAGGGTCCACCTTCCTGATCTAGAAATACGGCCCAATTTCTCCTTCTCTCTCTTTCTTTGCCTCTTGCTCTCTCTCAGCTTCTTATAATTCTCAGCCAAGACAATAGGAGTCATGTGATGTGACCGAGAAATTGGGCCAGTTAAAAATAGAAGGTGCATTCCACCAAGTTCATTAGAAACTTGAAGTTTCATTGTTGATGGCTGTTAATTTATCTCTGCCTGCCACACGGATGGGGGAGCGGGGCAACAGACAATCACCAATTCTGCAATCCAAAGCCCCCAGCCCCTTCCCCCATTCTCTGGTTCTATTTCCTCCCCTGGCTGAGCATCATCTCTGACACCTGCTTACCTGGGCTCTAATAACCTCCCGTCCTGGTCCTCGGAAACTCTCTCCTCTGGGAGCAGTTGTAGCTATGAAGAAGCTGGGTTGACTTCTCTGTTCCCTCAACATCAGCTCTTCTAAATGGAAAATGGGGGTCCCCTGTCTTGTAGATCTAACATTTCACTTTTACCCTGGCACCTGCTGAATTCTAAACACATCTTGGCCAGCCTTGTCAAGTAGATAAATATTACAGGTCACAGTGAGACCCACTGGTTCATTATGGAATCAAGTCTTCTCTGCACTTGGCCCTCAACAAATGCACAAGCCCCCATTGTCTGTCCGGCAACGTATCCGCCCTGGCCTCCAGGGTTCACAGTGGAGGGTCCGAGGAAGGCCTGGCCAGGCCCAGTGCTCTCAGACCTAGCCCCTCCAAGGCTGGGAAATATTCTTAATGATACAATTTGCAAGTTGTTTCATCAGATCTGCTATTTTCACCCTTGTTTTCTTGGATGAGCAGATTGAAGCGCTGACAGGGGAAGTTGTAAGGCTGGAACCATCTCTTTTTAGGTCGGATTGTCTTTTTAGGTCTGTTGTCTGGGTCCCCTCTCCTCAAGTAGGAGCAGGGCATGCATTCTAAGCCAGGGCTCTCCTCGGTGGAGAGAGTGCTAGAGTTTGGGGTGTGGGTGGATAAATTTATGCCTGGCCATTCTTTCCAGTGGGCTTCCCAGTTGGCACAGTGGTAAAGAATCCACCTACCAATGCAGGAAATGCAGATTCGATACCTGGGTTGGGAAGATCCCCTGAAGAAGGAAACAGCAACCCACTCCAGTATTCTTGCCTGGAAAATTCCATGGGCAGAGGAGCCTGGCAGGCTACAGTCCATGGGGTCACAAAGAGTCAGACACGATTGAGTACACATGCACACATTGTACCCGGTGCTGAAATAGAAGCAGTGGTGTTGAGGGGTGCTGTCTGTACATCTGTGTCTCTCTGAGTTGGGGTTGATTGGGAAACAGACATAGCGAGGACTGATGGAGTTTCAAACCTTGGCCTTCCTACCAATGAAGTCGGCTTGTGGAGCTCAGCCTGGCTGTAGTCTGGCCTCCTCACATCCCCACCCTGAGCTTACACCTCAGGACCCAGCTGACGATGAGGCGAGCCACTGAGCTGGGACATTTTGCCCGGTGTTGCCTCATCCCATCAAACCCACAGAAGAGCTGGAGCTCCGGTTCTGGGTGTGGCAGGCCAGCCGGCCTGAGCATTCAAGGTTACCCTTGGGAAGATGGCAGATCACACCAGCTGGGCCGGCTGGGCCCGAGAAGGGCTGAAAGGAAATTGTCCTCCTTCTTCAGGGAGGTGAAGGCCCCAGAGTCTTCCCTGCTCATCCCATCCTGTCAGGGAGGGTTCACGGCTTCCCTTTTTGGACAGCAAGGAGGGGCAGCCTCTTTAGCTTCAGTTTTCCTGAAGCTGTGGAGTTGACTGTCACGTGGCTCTTGGCACTGGCCTGGGCCAGGGGCACATGGAGTGTCCTAACGACTGTGTTGAACCCAGCAGTGGGGCTGAGGTGAGCTGTGCAGGCAGCCCCAGCCATGAGTGACTCTGAGAAGATTCTTCTGATGGCATTGAGGCTTCAGAAGGCTGGGCTTCGGGACCTAAGCCAGGTGAGGCGGTTGTCAGGGGGCAGCTGGCCCCATCTGCTTTCCAAGTGAGTTTCAAGCTTCAACTAACCACACGGCTGAGTGGCATGGGGACCCACCCACTTCCCCACCTCCCCCCACCAGAGTTCTTTGGACAGCTTCTCTGAGGGCAGCTGGGAAAAAGCGTTGAGCAGGAAGGCTGGGAGGTAGGTACTATCATCCCTTATTGCAAAATTTTGAGATACTGATGTCCACCACCATCTCCCTCCTCTGCCTGGAAGTTGAGTGACAGCCCTCACTGCTCGAGTGTCTGGGAAGGGGTATTCTGAATTGCATGCTTTGCCCGCTGGAGTTGAGAACAGGATGTAGAGGGCTGTCGCTGAGGAGAGGTTCTTAGACCAAAGAAGAGAGAAAAGAGATTTTTGGACATTCTTGGTGTTTATCAACAGGTCCCAAACGAATTTGTTGAAATAACATTTCTCCCTCTCTTTTCTTTTTAATATTTATTTATATGGCTGTACCAGGTCTTATTTGTAGCACACAAGATCTAGTTCTCTGACCAGGGATCGAACCTAGGTCCCCTGCATTGGGAGCACAGAGTCTTAGCCACTGGACCACCAGTGAAGTCCCCGAAATGGCATTAGCTATATAGTGAGAAAAAGCACTTTCTGAGCCATGTTCTCTGCATGTATAAGGTGGTACCCTCAGTGTGGTCCTAGCCAAGTTATGGTATCTGTGGCACTTACTCTACGGAGGTGGTGGGATGGTGCTTCACCTGTCAGATGGGGACCTTTGCTTGTATATGTCACAGGATGGTCCCCAGGGGTGAGTAAGCTATGTCCACTGGGCAACCTAAGTGTCACACTCTCATTCCTACTAGGCAGCAGAGTGTGGTAGTCAGGACGTGGGTTCTGGAGCGGGATTTCCTGGGTTCCGACCCCAGCTCTGCAGTTGACTAACTGTGTGACCTTGAGCAAGTTATTTCACCTCCCTGGGCTTCACATGTCCTGTCCATAAAATGAAGAAAATAATTGTGCCATTTTATTGGGCTGCTGTGAAGATAAAATGAGGCATTTAAGTGCTCAGTAAACACTGGCTGCTGTAATGAACACTGCTATTGGCAAACCATGATTGCTGCTGTTATCCCATTTTCTGGAATCTCAGGGCCCTCGGTGATGAGGAAGGCAGAGTCTACAGAAGGTTAGGGTGATTTCCACCAGCTGACCATCACTGGGGATGTCTGCAGAGATGTATTTCAGGTGCTAAGTCATGTTCCACTCTCTGAGACCCCATGGACTGGAGCATATCAGGCTTCTCTGTCCTTCATTATCTCCCGGAGTTTGCTCAAACTCATGTCCACTGAGTTGGCGATGTTATACAACCATCTCATCCTCTGTCGCCCCCTTCTCCTCCCGCCTTCAATCTTTCCCAGCATCAGGGACTTTTCCAGTGAGTCAGCTCTTCTCATCAGGTGGCCACAGTATTGAAGCTTCAGCTTCAGCATCAGTCCTTCCAGTGAATATTCAGGGTTGATTTCCGTTAGGATTGACTGGTTTGATCTTGCTGTTCAAGGGACTCTCAAGAGTCTTCTCCAGCACTACAGTTCAAAAGCATCAATTCCTTTGTGCTCAGCTTTTCTTATAGTCCAACTCTCACATCCTAATGTACATGACTACTGGAAAAAAAAAAAAACATAGCTTATAGTCGATTTATATGTGTTAGTTTCTGGTGTATAGCAAAGCAATGTTGTATTAATTTCTGGTGTATAGAAGAATGATTTAGACACACACACACACGCATCTATATATATATATAATTTTTTCCATTATGATTGGTTACAGAAGTTTTTCCTCATTTTTGAAATGCAGATCGAATGTAGCAAACTTCTTTTCCATCTTTGCCTCATCTTTCATAAGTGTCGAGAAAAGGTCCAATATCCCCCTTACCGTTACCCCTAACTAAAAAGAGATCAAGATCCCCACCTTGAAAAGCCCTGGAGCCCCATAGCCTCTGCCCTACATGCACCATCGTGTCCATTTCCACAACACAGTCCAGTCAGGTGTGGGTTTCAACCTGGGATCAGGTTGAAGGCTGAGTGCCCACCAATTATCTCTATAAAGGAAGGGCTGGGATGAGAGAATGGGAGCAGCCATCATGTCGAGCTTGTGTGATTACAGGTGAAAGGGGAGTCCAGGTGGGAGAATTGTGGGGAGGGCAGGACAAAGAGGAGCCTGAGGGGTTACGTGACTTGTGAGTCCTGCCGGAGGCCGACGGATCCCGCTGGCCCTGATCCAGTGATGGCAGGGGCTGTGCCTGGGGAGTAGAAAAAGCAGGGTGTTGGATGTCACTGAGACCTGGGCTGAAGCAAGGTGGTGGCTCAATTGGCTTTGAACATAGAGCTTTTTAAGTCTCAATTTCTTTGGTGGTGAAATGAGGCTAATAGAAGGTACCTGTTAGAAGGTACCTCTGAAGATAATGCAGATTTAACAGTTCAGTGAAAATAAGATGCTGGTCTAGGGTTGGCTACATAGCACACAGCAAGTGGTTAGCAGATTTTTTTCTTTTTAAATTGGAGTGTAGTTGATTTACAATGTTGTGTTATTTTCTGGTGAACAGCAAAGTGATTCAGGTATACGTATACATATTATGTATGTAATAACATAGGTTTTTACAAGATACTGACTTTAGTTCCCTGTGCTGGACAGTATGTCCTGTTGCTTATCTATTTCATATATAGTAGTTTAATTCCATTAATCCCAAACTCCTAATTTATTCCTCCCCTGCTGCTGCTGCTGCTGCTGCTGCTGCTTTGTCACTTCAGTCATGTCTGACTCTGTGCGACCCCATAGACTGCAGCCCACCAGGCTTCCTGTCCCTGGGATTCTCCAGGCAAGAACACTGGAGTGGGTTGCCATTGCCTTCTCCATTGCATGAAAGTGAAAGGTGAAAGTGAAGTTGCTCAGTCGTGTCCGACTCTAGCGACCCCTTGGACTGCAGCCCACCAGGCTCCTCTGTCCATGGGATTTTCTAGACAAAAGTACTGGAGTGGGGTGCCATTGCCTTCTCCGATTCCTCCCCTACCTTTCCCATTTGATGACTATAAGTTTTTCTTTTATGTCTGAATCTGTTTCTGTTTTGTAAATGAGTTCATTTGTATCATTTTTTAAAAATTCCACGGATGAATGATATAATATGATATCTGTGTGACTTACTTTGCTTAGTATGATGATCTCTAGGTCCATCCATGTTGCTGCAAATGGCATTATTTCATTCCTTTTTAAGGTTGAATAATATTCCATTCCACACTATATGCATCCATATATCAGCTCTTACTTATCCATTCATCTGTTGATGGACGTTTAGGTTGCTTGGCTATTGTAACAGTGCTACTATGGACATTGAGGTGTGTGTATCTTTTTGAATTATAGCTTTTGTCTTTTCTGAATATATGCCCAGGAACGGGATTGCTAGATCATATGGTAACCCTACTTTTAGTTTTCTAAGGAAATTTCATCCTACTCTGCATAGTGGCTGAACCAATTTACACTCACACTAACAGCAGAGGAGAATTAGTAGATGTTAATATGCCAAACAACAGGTATTTATTGAGCATCTGCTGAGCAACTTCCATGATGGACTGATGTGCTTGACTATTGTTTTGTCATTAGTTCACTCAACAAACATTCATTTGAGAACAGTACATGTCATGCTCTGAGATCGTCCAGAGAACGCAGAGAACACGGCAAGTGTCCTCAGGGAGCTCACACACCATACACTCTCTGCGACTTTGTCTGTAAGGTTTAAATATTGGAAAAAATGGGAAGGCCCAACAATAAGGAAGTGGTTAAGAGGATGGTGGTTTGTCCACACAAAGGAGAGTTATTAATATCATTATATTGACAAGTGTTTATGAAGTCACAAAGAAGCAGAAAATGAAATATAAGTAAGTATAGCTGATTTTCAGGCTTCCCTGGTGGCTCAGAGGTTAAAGCATCTGCCTCCAATGCAGGAGACCCTGGTTTGATCCCTGGGTCAGGAAGATCCCCTGGAGAAGGAAATGGTAAACCACTCCAGTATTCTTGCCTGGAGAATCCCATGGACAGAGAAGCCTGGTAGGCTACAGTCCATGGGGTAGCAGAGAGTTGGACACAACTGAGCGACTTCACCTTCACCTTCGCCTTCACCATAGCTGATTTTCAGTATTGGCAGTTGTTAGGTTCATCATAAAGTCACGGTGCACATTGAATAGTGAACAGGAACCATGCTTCCTAAGAGAAATACACAGGTTCCTGGGAGCCTCTGGGTACAATGTTTTCATCAACTGATCAATTCATAACCTTGTTCTATTTGTGCTTCTGTTTAAAGATGTTTTATATATATATATTGTTGGTTCTTTAATATGGAACTCATGGCAATAGAGCTAGAGCCCATGCCCAAAGAGAGCTTTTCTAACACATACTTTTTTCTGTAAAGGATGTCACAGCCTTTTCATGTGTAGGAACACGAGGCAGTGCTACAGCTGGGGACCATTTTAAAGAGTGAAATCATCAACAGAGAGCACAAAAATGTGAAAACCATGGCACTAAATAGACAGGATTTGCACAGTATGACAGTTGGAACAAGAAGGCAGGGCTTCATCACGGTCGCCCTGGGCTGGGGAGGTGAATGTGGGTATCATGACGTTTCCACTACTTGGTGCAAGTAAAGTGCATGAGCATTCATTTTAGGGTTTCAAATATATTTCAGTGAGGGCACCCAGTATTGCAAATAAGAAATCCACAGACAATGCATATGTACGTGTGGATAAAGACTGGAGATGATGGAGAAGAAAATAAAAACAGTGATAGTAAGATTACGATCAGTGATTTCCCGTTTTAACATTTTCATCCATGTCATCAAGGTTTTTCTCTTCTTTTTCCTCTTCTTCATCTTATAATAATTATACCTCCAGGAAAACAATATGAGCTTGTGTGTGGTCTCCTACACACCCCTTCCTTCCTAACTTGCTCACACGGCTTGATCAGTGGGCTCAGAGGTGATGGGAGTGATGCTTAGGGCTCAGTGGTTTTCTAACCTGGGCTCCTCCATGACTACCAAGGTTTCTGGAATGGCAGTAACAGGGGCCAGGAAGACTTAAAACTCTTTCTCAACGTGGAGGCACTCACATCCCGACTCGGGACCCCTCCTTGGAGCACAGCAGCGACCAGTTTTTCTCTGGTTGTCACTGTGTTCATTCTGTGTGGCAGTTCCCCAGGCCTCAGTCCTTTCAGAAGCTCCAATATAAATTTTCCTGTGTTTTCATGACTGGGAAGAACGAATTCATTAAAATGGTGAAGCCTTTTTTTTTTAAGAAAAAAAATCTTCCCCGAATTCGAATTCTTTGGAGGAAAGTTTGAGGAAAAAAAAAAAAAGGTGTGTCTATAATGGAAGTATGTAGAGTTTTTGCTTGAAATCATGTAAAAGGCACCCTTTAGTTTCCTTTGAAAAAGAATTTGGCAAGAAGCCAGCTCACCCATGAGTGGAGCCTCGGATGTGCCTTTGGATGATTCTAGGGAGCTCTTTGAAGATCCAGAAACTTCTTCATCCACTCTGGCAGAGGCTAGGACAGAAGTATTCTAATTCCAGCCTATGGAGACAGGAAATTCCAAGCCACAAAGGTTGCTAACATTTTTACCTGATTTGCCTCTGGATTTGGAGTTATGTGAATGGCTTGTTTGTCTAACTCAGCTCTGCTCAAATCAATCTTTCATGGATTCCCCTCAAGTAAAGATCACCTTGGGTCGAAGGTCACAGGTCATCATGGTTCTCAAATGCCTACCGACTTTGTGAGAGTTCCAAAGTAGACAATTACTCAGAAATTAGTGAGGAACAAATGCAAGTATTTCAAAAGACTAATTGGGAAAAAATGAGTACCACATGAGACGTGATGTGTCAAAAGTCGTCTTCGTGGCTGTTCCAGTTAATTCCCAGTTTTTCTCCAACTTGACTTGTAACACCACAGAATGTGATGGGAAGCCCCTGCTGCTGACACAGAGTTCCTTTGTGTTATGTCTGCTGCACAATGTCCTGACCGTTTCGATATTCATCTCTTCTGGTCCTGTACTGCGCTTGTACACATGACACAGTCTTAAACACATGTGAGTCCAGACACAGACATGCATGTCCTAACAAAAAGATTACCCTCAAGCAATTAATTTGGAAAAAATCTTAGAAGGACTTTCCAAAGGTATAGTTTTGCAGCTCATTCCTGAATTCTTAGGGTATAAAGCTATTGATTTTGGTTTCATAAAAAGTCAAGAGTGTTCACAGAAGCAACCCAGGAAAAAATAGGGGCATTCAAATTATATGGAGAGGAAGAAGCTGAAAGGTGAACTAGGAATTGTTGGAATGACAGATTAAAGCAGTGTGGGCAATGTGAAAGGATCAGGCTGGTTAAATGCATGCATTTTTAAAGGGTAAGTGGTCATGCATACAACGCGCAGCCTTGCCCTTCCGGAGAGCCAGGGGATCGCTTCTAGATGAAAGGAAATTATTATTATTGTTTTTTTACACGGGCAACGAGAGGACCACTGCTTCTTCCAAGTGTGACCTCCGAACTTTAACATCAAGATGCCTTACATTTGGCTTCAAGCCATGCTTTAAAATCAATTTTTGGCAAATTTTAACATTTTTATTGTGAATTTGGGGGGAAAAGATTAAAAAGAAGTCCATCTGTTGATATTTATTTTTCTTGTCCTTTGTTAACCAAAGATTCTATGGAATGTATATTCGCACTCAGTCACTCAGTCGTGTCTGACTCTTTTGTAACCCATGAATTGTCGCCTGCCAGGCTCCTCTGTCCATGGAATTTTCCAGGCAAGAATACTGGAGCAGGTTGCCATTTCCTACTCCAGGGGATCTTCCTGACACAGGGATCAAACCCACGTCTCCTGCATCTCCTGCATTGCCAGGTGGATTCTTTACCGCTGTGCCACCCAGGAAGCCCTCTATGGAACGTTCCAATTTAAATGAGCAACTTCTATCCATCTTGGTGCAACTTCTGCATTTCGGTCCCTTCTTCTAGAGGAAAGGACATTTTAGAAGGGGCAAAACTTGGAAATCCCTGTCCAGTGACCTGTCCCTTCTCAAGTCAGCAGAGTGAGATGTCTAACAGTATAGGCTTGGCTCCAAGATCCTAAATAGAGTCACTCTAACTGGCTATTTATCCCCTTTGTGTTGAAAATGACAGGAGTAGCTTCTGGGGCAGCTACTGTATGCTAGACACTGAGCTGGATGCCTTGAATGCCTTGTCAATTTCCTATCATCTTTATAATCCTGTTGCAAAGTGGACAGTATAAACTTCCCTGTTTAAATGAAGCTTCATAGAGAGGTTAAGTAACTTACCTGAAATCACCCAGCTAAATGCCTGAGCTGAGATTCAAGCCAGATGTGTCTGTCTTTGTGGCTTCTACATGGTCACACTTTCCAGAAGCTCTGAAATCACCCTCTAGGAGAGATAGCATCCCTGTAGCCCACCAGAGGGGGTGGGGGATTTCGGCTCATTTGGCCAGGATGGGGAGGAGGTGGGATGGAGGAGCCAGCCAGATGCCACAGCCATCTCAGGTCAGATGAAGCCTGATCCTTTCTCAGCTTGATTTGACCTAGAACTGGGAAACAGATGGGTCCAAGCTGCCTGAGGGTCTGAGGGAGACTGAACAGACAAATGGGGCCAGGCTGTGATCGCTGTGGGGCTGGGGGCTGTGTTGGGAACACCAAAGCTCTAGTGTGGACCTTTTGACTTATAAAACCTTAGAAAAAATTCAACTCTTGGGGCTAGAGGGCTCATACTTTTGGAGGTCAGCAGACTTGGGGAGAAGAGGGGCAAATCTGGGGAGATAAGACAGATGTCAACAGATGCATTATAAACAATGTGGCTTCTTGCTGGGATAGCCAGGAAGATAAACAAGGGCCAAGGAAAGGTGCCTAATGGACTTAAAGCTCATTTAGCAGCAAAGATTCATCCCTTTGCAGTGCTGAGCAGTGGGGTTGTTTGGAAGAGATGCTGGATGTTTGCTAGAAATACCCTGCAAAGAGCATGGGGCCGGGCTCACAGAGTCTTAGAATACATGTGTTGAATGAATGGTGACCTGGGCATTTATTCATTCATTACTACACTAACAAGTGTACAAGTAGTTCAGGTTGGCCCAGGCCTGGGCTGTTTCCTGGGATGTGGGACTTCCAGGAGCTGTCTTGGGCACATCAGGGCTAGCTGGCCCCCTACTTCCTGAGAACCATGATGGACCAGGCCCTGGGACCCCACTCCGCATAGCAGGTGAAGTCAGACTCAGGCCCTGCTCTCAAGGAGTCCACATATGGTTGGGACAGATACTATAATGTTATGGTAAATGTCACTACGATAGGGCAAGGACAAGAGCAAGGCCATGGGGTTGGAAGCATCATGACGGCACTTGGGAGGAGGGGCAAACACTGGAGGTGAGTCTGAAGAGGGGGAGCTCTCCAAATCTGTATAGGAAGCTGGGACAGGGCCTTGGGACTGGAGGGACCAAGGCCTGGAGGCTCTTATCGTGTGTTTTGTTTCAGGAACAGTAGTAGCCTGCGTGTTGAGGGGGTGGGGTGGGGTGGATGCGTGTGTTGGGGCATGTGGAGGAGAAAAGAGGGAACTCTGAGATTGGAGAGGTATTTGAGGGGCCAGGTGACAAGATGCAGGCTGTGTTAAAAAAAAATGAAATTTATACTAGAGGCAATGGGGAGCTATTGAAGGTTTTTTAAGCAGAGAGAGAGAATCCAATATTAAGAAGCATTCCATTCATTCCACAACTGGTCCCTAAGCTCCTACTATGTGTCAGGCATGGTTGCTAGTGGAATGAACGAATGAATGCATGATTTGCTCTCTGCCCCCAAGTGTCTTTCATTTTCCAATGGCAGTGAGGGGCCTTGGAATCCAGGGACCAGCTGACATGACGTTGAGGCCCGTGGCCTGTGTCAGAAGAGTCATCCCGCAGTGAACGAATCTAGCGAGCAGGCTGCCAGCGCTGACTCCAACCTCCGCCCCCCTTATCTGTTTTTCTTTTTCCAAAGGACCTTGAGGACTACAGGCGATTCCACTACAAAATGGTTACACAATTTCCACCTCCCCTCCACCCCAGAGAAAGCGAGTTTCCACCTTAGGGAGATGAATAAGCCTTTTCTTTTCTGGAGAGCTGACCAATGGAGGCCCAGGCTGGGTACTGCAGGAGGGGCGGTGTGGGGAACTGCCTGCGGCGGTCTGATTTGGGGGTGACTGTTTGTTTTCTCATTAAACAAAGCCTGCAGGGCAGGGGCTGTGGCTGCAGGAGTCTCCGGAAAACCCATTTGCAGGTAACAGGAGTCAGCTCGCAGCAGCGGCTGGCTGGCTAAGGACCCTCTGATTGCACCGCTGCCCAAGGCATACATTTTTTCTGGGGCTGCGTGTCCTCTAAATGGTGCCTTTGAGGAGGCTGCCCTGGTGACAGCAGGACCCTCCCTGCAGCACCCACTCGGCCACTGGATTCTGAAAGCTGATTGTCCCTTCTCAAGTCCTGCCCTCCTGCGACATTCCTCGCGCTGACCATTGTCTGCAGAAAGAGGCTATTGTCTGAGGCTGACATATTTGCTGACGGAGGCACAGGAGACAAGCCGAGCTTTGGGGAGAAAGAAATCCACCGCAAACAACAGCAAACTGGAGCCTCGCCGGAGGGCAGGGCTTAGCCTGGGCTTGTTGAATTGCCCAACGGGCTGGTGTTCTTCCCAAGAGGAAATGCCCCCCATTATGGGAGGATCAGAGTTTTATCTCTGGGCTGGAATGACACCATTTGTGCCTTTGTGTCAACAGCACTGAGAGGCCTTGTCTAGGGTTATGTGGCCAGCGCTGGGAAGGGCTTGTTTGAAGAGAAAAAAAAGAAAAAAACGCGGAACAATGTTTCCCCAGAAGGCAGCCCCTGCCAAGACAGCGGCCGCCACCCTCCGTGCTGGGCTGTCAGCTGGCTCGCCAGGCCTCTTGGGCTGCCCCTTGGCCTTGAGTGCAGCTGGGTGGACAGGCAGCTGGCGGGGACAGGTATGCTGTGCCAGCTCTTAAAAACGTGGGTAAATAGTGAAGTTCCCCTCCTCCTGCCCCCCACCCGCAACCACCCCCGCCCCGGCCTTGACTGCCCAGCCCTGCCCCCAGCATCCTCTCAATCCAGAGGTTAGTGCCTGGGAGAGCAGAGTCATCGCCCTTGGGTGCAGGCGTGATGCTGAGACTTCTTGAATTGATCTGGGCGTTCAGCCTCAGAGACGCTTGCTACTCAAAGTGTGGTCCCCACACCAACAGACTGGAATCACCAGGAACTCGTTAGAAATTCAGAATCCAAGTTCCTGCTCCAGACCTGCTGCATCTGAAACTGCATTTCAACAGGATCTCTTGAATGGCTTGACATGTGAAGTTTGCGAAGCATTGTTCTAAATCAGAGGTTCTCAAACATAGCTGTGTGTTGGCATCACCTGGGGAGGATTTAAAGATTCCAATGACTAGACAGCATTTCAGGCCAAGGACATCAGGACCTCTGGAGGGTGGGACAGAAGCTTCGGTCTTTTTCAAGACCTCACAAGGGATTCCAACTGGTTTACAGGTTTGAGGCAGAGGAGCAAGAATGATGCCTTTTCCCCCCGCCCTAGAGAACTGACTTTATCTTATATGATGCGATTGTTTCTGAGCATCTTCTCCATCCAGGCATTACCACTGTCCCTGAGACTTCATCAGTGAGGAGGGAACATGTTCACAACTGCCATGCTTTTCTGTCCCAAAGAATTGCTATTCATCTTTCAAATTAAAACACTTGTTCTCTGTGATGCATTCTGGGATCTCCTGAAGCAGGGAAGGATGTTTCTCCTCTAAACTTTCTCTGCCTTCTGCATTTTTCCATCATCACAGTTGGAGCCCTGAGGACAGGGATTGGGTCTTATTTATCACTATATGCCTGAAGACTAAGATACTCAGCATAAAGTAGGTGCTCAGTAAATGTTGTTGACTGAATAACACATGGGTGAATGCCTGAATAACTACAAGGATAAGTGAAGTGACCTATGCTAGGTCACTTCAGTCGTGTCCAACTCTTTGTGACCCTATGGACCGTATTATGCCAGGCTCCTTTGTCCATGTGGGATTCTCCAGGCAAGAATATTGGAATGAGTTACTATGCCTTCCTCCAGGGTATCTTCCCGACCCAGGGATGAAACAGTGTCTCTTACATCTCCTGCATTGGCAGGAGGGTGCTTTACCACTAGCACCACCTGGGAAGCAAAGATACATTCCCTAATGCTCCCTCCTCCGTTCGACTGTCTGGCCCAGAACTCAAGCCTGGGGAGGACAGGAAGGAGTCTAAGGAGCCTCGGGACTTCCGAGCAGGTGGTACTGTCATATTGGCTGCTGTGGCTCTGTGGCAGCTTGGGCTGTGTGCTGGCTGGTCACAGCTAAGGTCAGGGCCTTGGTTAGCTGAAGGTCTTCCTGGTCAGAGGCAGAAGAGGCTGCCCAGTCTGCCCAGACTGAGGATTTATGAAGTCAGGAGTCTTGGATGGTGGGCAGAGGCCAGTTGATCAGCTAAATGGGTACAAAAGAGGCCCAGGCAGGTGGTGGGAGCTGGTGTGCAGAGGCCAAGATCAGAGGACCCAGAGTCTGAATCCAGGGGCAGCAGGCAGAAATATGCGATGTGGAGGGGGTATTTTGAGATGACACCTAGGAGAGGGGCCTAACTCTTGCAGGGTCCCCACTGGAATTCACTGACTCTTCCCTCCCAGCCCTGGCAGCTCACCCCAGCCATGGAGAGATTGCAAAGGACAGAACTGAAGACCAGGATGTGCCCCCAGACTCCCCTGGGCTTCCTTCTTCTCCAGGAAGTTGATGGCCCCTTTGCCCAACGTGTTTTGTTTTGTTTTTCTCCATTCTTGTGGCTATTGTCTCAAAGGAACCTTTGGGGATCATGCTTGTGAGAGCTGATGACTTTTGGGTGATTTCCACTTGAGCAAATCTCCTTGACTTCCCAAAATGGGAGGTGTCTGTGTGCAGTGCACAGGGAATAGAGAGGTACATTGATAAAGACGAGAACTGATTTCCTTGACACAGATAATGGATCTCAAGCCTTCATGAGAAAATGAGAAAAGATTGGAAGACGGGAACTTCTCTCCCAGATGTCCCAGGATCCCAAAGTGTTTGCAGGTGAGGTCCTAGAATTGCACCTTCACTGGTTCCGAGAGAACTCCCAAGGATGGTCCTGGGAAGAGTCCAGCCAAACTGCCAGTCAGCAATTTTGCTTCTCCTCCCTTCTGCCCAGCAAATGGACCACACAGCGCCGTTTGTGAGAAGACTCCCATCTCTGAGCCCTCCTCTTCCTTATTTTGCCACCATGATTTTTAAGAGAGCTTAATAATCTGCATGTCCTGAGGGTCAGATTCGAGGGGCCTGGTTCAGAGAGGTCCAGGGGCTGGAAAAAGGATGAAGCTGTTGTGGAGAAATTCTGTATAGACCTGGTCGAGCTGAGAAAGGGAGTCAAGGCTGAATCAGAAACAGCGCTGGGGAGAAGGCTTCCTTCAATAGGTGAAGGAGACTCAAGACACCTTTTTATTGGCTCCCGGGTGGGAGGTGTGGGAATGTAGGGCTCAGCTCAGTAACATGGCAGGTGCACACTCTGCTCCAAGGAGGCTCCCTGATAACCCAGAAGGAAATGACCACCTTGAGGATTTACTCTGCATATTTCCTTCCCCATGGTTACAGACAAGTCTCCATGCTCCCCACCCTCAGGCACAGCACCTTCTGCAACTCTGGTCCACTCCTGTCTTCTGGGTGCCCAGTTCAGGACTTGGCCTGGCCTCATGTAGGGTCAGTGTTTCCTGAATGGAGTGTCTGGACTCTTGGCAAAGGTGCACTGTGCCAAGGTTTGGGGTGAAAGGCAGGAGAGAAGCCCAGAATGCTGTACAGAGTAGTGGGTTTCTTCCATTTCCCACCTCAACATGGGCAGAAGAATCCCCTACAGGGCACTACAAGGAGCCATGAGAACCTGGATGTCAACTGGGAAATTCCAACACCAGTATGAGGGAGAGGCAGTGTAGAGTAATGGTCAGGGCCTCAGCTCCGTCACCAGCCTGCCAGGAAGTGAGTCTGGATCTGCTGCTCAGAGATGGACTACCCAGGGCTGAGGACTTGATTTCTCTGGGCCTCACATTCTTTACCAACTGAGCTATCAGGGAAGCCTAAAGTGAAAGTGAAAGTCTCTCAGTCATGTCCGACTCTGTATAGTCCATGGAATTCTCCAAGCCAGAATACTGGAGTGGGCAGCCTTTCCCTTCTCCAGGGGATCTTCCCAATCCAGAGATTGAACCCAGGTCTCCCACATTGCAGCCGGGTTCTTTACCAGCTGAGCCACAAGAGAAGCCCAAGAATACTGGAGTGGGTAGCCTATCTCTTCTCCACCGGATCTTCTTGACCCAGGAATCGAACCAGAGTCTTCTGCATTGCAAGCGGATTCTTTACCAACTGAGCTATGGCTGCAATGTGGGAAACCTGGGTTCAGTCCCTAGGTTGGGAAGATCCCCTGGAGAAGGGAAACACTACCCACTCCAGTATTCTGGCCTGGAGAATTCCATGGACTGTATAGTTCATGGGGTCGCAAAGAGTTGGACACAATTGAGCCATTTCCACTTTTCACTCACTTTCTACATCCATAAAATGGGCTGTTGTGAGGATCCCACGGAAGAATTTACATAAAGCCCTTGGAACAGTGCCTAGAGGTTGAGGATGGGTGGAGGAAGTGGTGTGTTGTGCTCAGTCACTCTGTCGTGTCCAACTTTTTGCGACTTGATGGACTATATAACTAGCCAGGCTACTCTGTCCATGGGATTTTTCAGGCAAGAATACTGCATCTGTGCTCAAAAGTTGGTTGGGGGAGGGGCTTTTCCTAATTTCAAATTTCCCACACTACAGTAAGACTGACTTCTGTATATTGTCTTGGTTACCTGGGGAACAAAGATGGGAATGGGGATACACAGCCTCCAGAAGGAAGTTGAGTTTGCCTGGATCTGGCTACTA
The DNA here is from genome assembly GCF_000754665.1 of Bison bison bison. Taxonomy (NCBI): domain Eukaryota; kingdom Metazoa; phylum Chordata; class Mammalia; order Artiodactyla; family Bovidae; genus Bison; species Bison bison. The sequence continues at coordinate 10,958,995 of NW_011494879.1, forward strand.
GTTGATCTGAGGATCAATTGTCCCCTAAGCCTTGATCATTACTAACCGTCTATCAAAGTAAGCTTAGTTTCACTGCAAGAATCATCGCAGCCAGCTTTAGTGCACACTCCCCAGAGCAGAGAGTGCCAGAAGGTGACTCAGAAGGGATGGAGATTCTACCATTAAAAAAAAAAAAAATGTAAAGTAACCCTTCAGTTGTGTTTGAACTTTGTGACTCTATGGACCTATAGCCTGCCAGGCTTGTCTGTCTATGGGATTCTCCAGGCAAGAATACTGGAGTGGGTTGCCGTGCCCTTCTCCAGGGGATCTTCCTGACCCAGGAATCAAACACCCGTCTCCCTCATTGCAGGCAGATTCTTTACCATGTGAGCCATCAGAGAAACCTAGAAATCTATCATAGGAGCCCTGTTATTTTTCTTAAATTTATGGAGCATCTGTTACTGTGTCCTAGGCACTTGATAAACTGCTTTTAATTTTCACAGTAATCCTGCAAGAGAGACCCTATCAACCCCATGTTATAGACAAAGGCCATCTAGGGATGCCGAGTCACTCTCTGGAGAACCTGGAGATGGGCAGTGACGCTGAATTCAAGCTTGGCTTTGTAATATGAAACCGAAGCCTATCTCATCCCACTGGGCCCTGGCTGAGTGTCACTCATTCATTTATTCATTCATTCACTCATCAAATCTGCCTTGGTGCCAGTGGGGGAATCTAGAATAAGACACTTTCTTTTTTTTAAAGAAATACTTTTATTTATTCATTTTTGGCTGTGCTGGGTCTTCCCTGCTATGGGGGCTTTTCTCTAGTTGTGCTGAACGGGGTCTACTCTTTAGTTATGGTGGGTGGGCTACTCACTGTGTTGCCTCCTCTGTTTGCAGAGCACAGACTGTAGGTGTGCTGGCTTCAGTAGGTGCGGTTCCCAGGCTCTAGAGCACAGGCTCAGTAACGGTGGCACATGGGCTTATTTGCTCTGCGGCATGTGGGATCCTCCTGAACCAGGGATCGAACCGCTGTCTCCTTCATTGGCAGAGGCATTCTTTACCACTGAGCCACCAGGGAAACCCCAAGACATTTTCTTTTTTTTCAAGAAACTCAGAGACTGAGAGCAATAATGGATGGTACAACAGTCTTGGGCAAGATAAACCCAGAAGTGTAAGAAATTGCTCTCCCTGGAATAGGTGTATGGGATGGGTGATTAAAGTAGGAAAGTGGGTGTCAGAGCTCCTGGCCCTGTGCAATGAAGAGGTGTTGAGCAGGTGGAGCAGGGATCTTAGAGGGCACAAGGATGTTGCAGGGGAAGGAAAAGCACTTGCAAAGGCTAGCCGGCCACTGACGGGTAGGTTGAGGGTACAGAGCATGTGTCTGTGGCTGAGAAGGTCTCTGAGAGAAGGAAAAGTCTAGGGGGATGAGGCAGGAAATGCACATAAGAGCTTGGAAGTTGAGGCTGAGTGACGTGGACTCAGACTGCATCCCAGGGATCACCCAGGGCTTTGGTTCAGGCAGGATGAGGGTGAGGAGAGTGAGGTGTTCACCTTGGATGCAGAGTATAAAGGAAAGCTGAAAAACTCAGTCACCACAATCCTTTACAGTTGCTGTTCAGTCACTCAGTCGTGTTCGACTCTTGGCAGCCCCACGGAGTGTGGCACATCAGGCTTCCCTGTCCTTCACTATCTCCTGGAGTTTGCTCAAACTCATGTCCATGGATATGATGATGCATGCCATTCAATCATCTCATCCTCTGTCATCCCCTTCTCCTCCCACCTTCAATTTTTCCAAGCATCAGGGTTTTTTCCAATGAGTCAGCTCTTCGTATCAGGTGGCCAAAGTATTGGAGCTTCAGCTTCAACATCAGTCCTTCCAATGAATATTCAGGACTGATTTCCTTTGGGATCATACCAGAGATCATGGCAAAAATATCCGTGCCGAGCAACACGGCCAACTTGAAATGAAGATGATGCATCTCATTCACATCATCCTAATTTCAGCCTTGCTTTTGTTAAAACCCGGATTTCTGGTGTCCACCCTCCGGATCTGCTGACTCAGTCCTTCCAGAGAAGGAGCTCTGTTATTTCCCAGCGTCCTGGGTGATTTTTATGGTTGTGCTTCTTTTCAGACTTGTCTATGATAATGAAGTCACCTAGTAAAAATCTAGATTCTCACAGCCCTTCCAGACCTTCTGCATCTGAATGGACAGGAGAGGGGCCTGTCCAACCTCCAACAGACAGGTTGGAGGCTGATCAAGGACCTTGGGAGCATCAGGCCACTGAAGAAACAGCAAACAGCAATGAATGGCAGGGTGAGTTTCATTTTAATTTAAATTTTTTTTAATTTAAAAATTTTAATAGTGCATTTTGTTTTCTTTATTTTAAAAAACTAAAGCTACCATAACAACAAAGAAACTGAGTGGATCCAGTAGCTCATTATTTCAATTAGGTTTATTTATTTTTTTATTTTTCCCAAGGAAGCAGAATATTTTGTTCTTCAAAAAAAGCCAGTTCACAGCTAAGTGTTGCCACTTCACCCCTAGTTTTATTTGACATTGTCAGAGAGATTATTTAAAAGTACTGAAATCCCAGGGGCAGCGTGTGTTGCCTGCCCATGGATTTCAGATTTGGGGAGATAATCCCAACAATCCCAGGCCACAGGCCCTGTTTGGGCTGAGATTTTCTCTTCTACTGTTCTGTCTCCAAATGGGAAACTGTCCCAGTTGTTAAAAGCTGCATGCATATTACATCCTTAGGAGACTCTGGAAGAAAGCCGGAACTCCTACCCAGACATCAAAGCCCTACACGACTGCCCTCTTGCACTCTCTCCAAGCTCTTCCCACATTCAGGGCTCCTTGTTCTCCTAGTATCCGGGGACCAGCCTTGTCACCGTCTCTGAGCAGACTAAACACTCTGAGCTTCTCCAGCAGGTCCTTCTGCTGAAATCTTTCCTGTCTCCCGCTACCTGTCTCTTCTTGCTGCTCCATCCTTAAAACTCGGATGAGGCCTTTCCTCTCCAAGGAAGCCCCCGTGCCACTGAAATGCAGCCGCTCCTCCTCCACCCTCTGAAGTCTACCACTCCCTCTGGCACTGTGCTTTTATTTTTTCTTGCTGTTTATCAAACCTTGGAGGCCTCCTCCTTCCGTCTGCACGCTGGGAGTGTTCCTCCTAAAGCTAACAGGTTGATCCAAAAATATGCTACAGAGTCTGAAGGCTTGGCTCCGGGTCTCAACTCCATCTCTTCTGAGCTTGGGTGACCTTGGATGAGTCTTTTGCCCTTTGATGTCTTGGGACAAAATACAGTTACCTTGGTAGGGGTTGTGAAGGGCAAAGGAGACGGTATAAATTACGGGGGAGGGGCATCGCAAGAGCAAGGTTATTATTATTCATAGTACAACACAGTGAACATTCACTGAGGGCTGGCGGGCATCTCCTGAGGCTTCCCATGGACCTCAGTCCCCAGTGAGCCCCGAGCGACAGCCTAACAGTGCACTTGCCTCCTCGTCCAGCACCCCTGCTTCTTGGCAGCTGGCTGTGGTCGTGATCCTGGCCGTCTGCTGCTTCCAGAAGGAGGGGAAACCTAGGGTAGAAATGCTTGGAAGGGGCTCCTTTGTCACCTACTTTATTCCAACATTAGAAATTTCATAAGAACTGAAGATGAACTGGGGAAAGTTTCTTTTAAATTCTCTTACCGTCTGTCTTTAGCATTTAAAGGAAGGGTGGGAAACATGATTTTTGTGGAAAGGCCGCGTAGGGGCTGCGTTTTCTAGGCTGCTGCTCAGGGTGAACGCATTTCGGGGAACCTGGTCCTCCCCCCACAGTACTGTGTTAAGAGGGACCGACAGCTCTTGTAGCCACATGGCCCGTAGGGATGTGGGAGGCGCTGTGAGGCCCTGGATGGAGGATGGACGGGGGAGCTGGACTCCCAGATACGATGCGAGACTCTCGTGTGTGTTCTGGTGTTGGCTGCTGGCGTGAGCTGAACAGATTCGGCTTGTGGTTTCATCTGGGCAAAGACAGAATCAGGAGGGGCTTGTTTCTTTGTGTTTGGAGCCTGCTGGTGAGCACGGATGGAAAACTCAATTATCAGTGAGGTTAGGGGCAGGGCGGGAGGTCAGGGCCTTCCTGCCTGCTCTTCCTCTGGGCGCTGAGAGAGCGGCTCTCCTTTCTGCGGCTCTGGGAGGAGGATGCATTGATCAGGGTCAGAGGTCATGTGTCATCAAAGGCGGGCCAGGAATAAAGGGAGCCCTTCCCCAGGATTCTAGAGTGGCCCCCCAAAACCCAAGACCATTCACTCCCTTGGTAAGCTCAGACTGCCTTATACGCAAGAGGACCAGAATTCTGATTATAAAATTGACAAGAAAACATTTCTTTATCCTGGGATGGCTTTCAAAGACTTAGGATTTTCAGGGGGAGGGGTTGGAAGCATTCTTTTTCTGGCCTCCTCAGCCAAGAATTCAGAACCCTCTGGGGGAGACACTACACATGTCTTCCTTTTTTGAGAAAAAAACAATTCATTAAAAAGTTCTTTGTATGAGTCTGGACACCTCAAAGATAGGACCTTAGCCACCCTTGTTTCACACTTATCTTTTCCCATGGGAATATTTCCTTTCTAGACAGAGAGGGAGAAAGAAAAAGCAATCCACACACAATAATTTGAAAGTTGGAAGTTAAATTTGAACAATCACATGGCCGACAGAATATGCAGAAAAACAGTAAAGGTAGAAAGACAAAAAGAAAGTCCACCAAAGAGACAGATAGAAATGTAAAAAATAGATGGAAAGAAATTCACAGAGAGAGTTCATGGCTGAAATCAGAGGAAGAAAAGAATTCCATATAGACAGAACAGCTCTAGTAGATCACAGACAGCTGATTTAAAATATAATAAACATCCCCGAATGCAAGATTTGGGACTGGAGGGGACAAGAGAGTTTCCTAACAGCTATACCTATATATTTTCAGCAACAATTTCTTCTTCTTTACAGTGAAGCGTGGAAGATGAATGAAGGGCCCAACTGTGATCTGCCTACTTTTCCAGTTATCAAAGCAAACTGGATGCAAAGAGGACAGTTGACAACATATGAGAGCAGGTTTACATTTCAAGAGCAGGTCTGACGCCCAGCTGAAGCATTATTTTAAAAAAGCAGTTGAGTCCCCCTTGCGCAGATGCTGTTGTATATATTGTATAGATACATTATACAAATGTGGCTCAATGGTAAAAAATCCACCTGCCAATGCAAGTTTGGTCCCTGGGTAGGGAAGATGCCCTGGAGGAGGAAATGGCAACCCACTGCAGTATTCTTGCCTGGAAAATCCCATGGATAGAGGAGCCTGGCAGGCTACAGTCCATGGGGTCAAAGAGTTGGACATGACTTAAGGGACTAAACAACAACAATCAAGGTGTTAACAGGAATCTAGTCTGAGAGAGTTGGCCCATATTCCATAAATGAGCCCAAAACGTACTTCAAGGTTTCCGAAAAATTGAGCACCAGGATAAAGTGCATAGGGCACCGTGTTCCTGGACCTCTCTCAATTTCACTTAATGTCGGTTAACTTGAAGAATCTGGTGCAAATGCCGCCTCCTCTAGAAAGCCGTTTCCGTTGCCCTGTCCCTCCACGGCTCCTCTGCAGACGGCTCTGTCTGGACTGCTTAGTGCCAGTCCCTCCTCGCCGGGTCTGGTCAGTTCTTGACGAGTCCCTTGCTCTTGTGTCATCACCCCATCAAGTTTGGAAGCTTCTGGCCAGAGATCACGGTGCAAATCTGGGGACCTGGAGCTTTGTTGGGTTATATCAATAGTAGGTCCTCTGTGAAGGACCTCTGTTGACTAATTAGAAGAGATGGTGGCCCCATCCGGAGATCAATAATTCTGAATGGAGTCCATTTCCTATTCCTGTTTATCTTGCAAGTCAGATAAAGAAGCCATTGGAATCATAGCGTTTATTCATGGAAGGGCTAACACAATCAGTGCTGCTGCTCACTCAGTGTGTTGTTTAGTTTAACTGGTTCTTGCCCACCGCCCCCCGCCCCCCTGGCATATTAAGATTTTCTCAGTGAAAGAAGCAGGATATTGATGGATATTCACATGCAAGCTCCTTATTCCTTGATAGACTGGTAACTACTGTTTGTTTTTTTTTTTAATGCAGTTTGTTTCTTAAATATTTCATTTACTTTTATTTTTGGCTGCATTGGGCCTTCATTTGGGCTTTCTCTCATTGCTGCAAGCCAGGGCCACTCTCTAGTTGCGGTGTGCTGGCTTCTCATTGCGGTAGCTTCTCTTGTTCTGGAGCATGGGCTCTGAGGGTGTTTGGGCTTCAGTAATTGCTGCATGTGGCCTCTATAGTTGCGACTTGGGGGCTCCAGAGCTCAGGCTCAGTAGCTGTGGCTCACGGGCTTAGTTGCCACATGTGGGATCTTCCCGAATCGGTATCCGTTGCATTGCAAGGCAGATTCTTAACCACTGGATCACCAGGAAACCCCTGGTAACTACAATTTAAGGCACACTGACAAAGAACGCCTAGTCTTCACATTCTCTGTTTTACAGATGTGTACTTTGAGGTTGAGAGAGAAGTAACTTGCCCAAGATTTCACAGCAAGAAATGGAGCTCCAGTTGATACCTGGCCTCCAGGTCTATGATCATAATAAAACAAGAGCAGTGGTGTTGCCCATAACTTCCACACACATTATCACACTGCATCCTGGTCTGGCCTGGGTGGAGTAGAAGGGGTAACTGGAACTGGGTCCAAACCTTGACTGGTTGCTTCCTACCTGAGGCTGTATCCTTGTCTCTGAGATGAGGTTCAGAACATCCAAACTCTTATGGTCATGCGAAGACTCTGGGAGATGAGGGAGAAAGCACCTGGCATCTCAGCCCTCGAGGCTCCACTCTCAGTTCTAGTGTCTTCCTCCACTTTGTTTCCAGTTATTATTATTATTATGTACTTTTGGTTGTACTGGGTCTTTGTTGCTGCACATGGGCTTTCTCTAGTTGTAGGCTTCCTATCGTGGTGGCTTCTTTCGTCGCAGAGCACAGGCTGTAGATGTGCAGGCTCAGTGTTTGCCCAGACTTAGTTGCTCCGTGGCATGTGGAATTTTCCCAGACCAGGGATTGAACTGGTGTCCCCTGCATTGGCGGGGTTCCTATCCACTGTACCATCAGGGAAGTCTGAGTTATTATTTTTTAATTGAGATATAAACTTCCTTCCCCCTTTTAGTCCCTGTTCTACCCTTTTCCTCTTCCCTTAATTTGTTGACAGCATACTCAGAGGTCAGCACTAGTGGAGACACTGGGATTTGGTGTTGGAATTTATGGGGTTCTGGTCCTCCAGGGCTCACACCAGCTGGGACATGCAGACAAGAGAATCAGTGATGGGAAAGTGTATCTCTGGTGGTTTGCACTGTCCTTTCACATCTAGGCGACAGCTTCTCCAGCATTAGGCCTCTCTACTGCTTTATTTAGACCATTGCTCTCCTTGCAAAAGAGCATCCTTCAGCTGTTTGAGGGAGAGGTGTAAACACAGAGAAGAGAGAGGCACTCTATCCCCTGACCTCCCTGGGGCTCGTGGTCTCCGAGGAGAACCAGAACAGGATGCAGACAACAGCCCCCGGTCTGCTCCTGGACAACGATGTGCTGAGAGTGAGAACACGGCGGCTGTCCAGAGAGAAGGATGAGGGGTGATGGCATGTAGCACCCAGCAGGAAGGAGAGACAGACAGAAGGATTGCTACTCCGTGTGAGTCACTTCACTTGTCAAGTTGTCAGGAGGCAAGAGGATTCAACTGAGTTTGTCTAGAGGAAGAAGGTTCCAATAGGCTAGGGCCGTCTGAAGCCTCAAGTTCCCCATGGATCCTCAGAAGGCTGTTTGGTATTGGGCAGGCAGGGGTCCTCAATGGTGGGATAGTGGCTAAGAATTGGAGGCCTTCTGTCTACCCAACTTGTGGAAACTTTGAGGGCTGGAGTGTGAGCCTGGCAATCCACCCCCACCCCACAGTAGATATAACTTATCAAGTGTCCCCAGCCCCCCACCTCTCCCCTGAGCACAAAAGCCTGTTGTTTGGGAGCTCAGAGAATGGACACAGACCATCCTGTCTTCTCCATGTCATTAACGTAATCTATTTGATCTCGAGGGTGGTTTTGTTTCAGTTTCTCAAGGCGTGTGGGGGAAGGGAGGGGATATTTCTTCTGACTTTGAAGAGTAGAGTGAAAGGGTTAAATGTGAAAATTAATCCCAGGAGGAAATCCATCTCAGGTCCTCTTCTCCTTGTTGGAAAAGAGCTGATGCTTATTTTATAACTATGGGAGTTCACCTACTCTTTGGCATGAAAGTGTTTTATTATTATCATTGTTGACAATATCATACTTGTTTACTTTTATATATGGGGTTTCCCAGGTGGCTCAGTGATAAAGAATGAACCTGCCAATGCAGGAGCCACTAGAGACTTGGGTTCTGTCCTTGGGTCGGGAAGATCCCCTGGAGGAGGAAACTGCAACCCATTCCAGTATTCGTGCCTGGCAAGTCCCATGGACAGAAGAGCCTGGTGGGCTGTGGTCCACAGGGTTGCAAAGAGTCGGACACGACTGAGCACACAGGCATGCACACGTGCTTTTATATCTATACACTTTGCCTCATATTCAGAAGGATTTTGGCATACCAGTAAAACAGGTTTGCAATGAATAAAAGAATCAATGGCTAAGACTAAATAAAGATAGAAGGAATAAGATGGTAACAGAGAAAAGATTAGAAGACAGAATTTGCCCTTGGAGAGCCTAAGCAGTAGCTGGATGTGGGCCAGGACTCAATTCTGAGCTTCCTAGTAGCCATAGTAATAAGGGAAAGACTCACAAACTTGGTTCCCTGCATCAGCAAGAAACAAAGCTGCCTTGGGACTTCCTTTGATCCAGAGGCTAAGACTCCACATTCCCAATGCAGGGAGCCTGGGTTTGATCCCTAGTCAGGGAACTAGATACCATATGCCACAAAAACAAGAATCTGCCTGCTGCAATGATGATTGAAGATCTTGAGAGCTGCAAATAAGACCTGGTACAGCCAAATAAATAAATAAATACAAAAAAGAGAGAGAGAAACAAAGCTGTCATTGAAAAAGAAGGCTTTGTATGACGTGTTGAAAAATACCAATAAAATCTTCCCAAAGAGTGAGCTATATATTGATATTTGGCCCTTTTGGGATTCAAATTCATAAATACTTTTAGAGTAGCATTTGCCAAATTGTGTTCTATGAAACACTGATGGTGGGAGGCATTAAGACATCAACAGGTGTTCCTCAAAAACCATCACAGTGGCTGGAGAAGCATGGTTAATATTCACACTCACTCCAGTCTTCAAAATTTACAATGCACCCACCCTCCTGATGGAGAAGGCAATGGCACCTTACTCTAGCACTCTTGCCTGGAAAATCCCATGGCCGGAGGAGCCTGGTGGGCCGCAGTTCATGGGGTCGCTAAGAGTCGGACAAGACTCAGCGACTTCACTTTCACTTTTCACTTTCATGCATTGGAGAAGGAAATGGCAACCCACTCCAGTGTTCTTGCCTGGAGAATCCCAGGGATGGGGGAGCCTCGTGGGCTGCTGTCTATGGGGTCGCACAGAGTCAGACACGACTGAAGCGACTTAGCAGCAGTAGAAGCAGCAGCAGCAGCAGCAGTACCCTCCTGAGAGCTCAGAGGAGGGTGCAGAAAAGAAAGCTGGCACAGACGATCATTTTCCAAGGGCTCTGCTTGGTGAGACCACCCAGAGGTTCTGACCCCGGTTCCAGTCTTCCCCCAGGAGAGACCGTACTGGGCCTTTGGAGCTTAGTATTTGACAGTGACAAACCTCTGGGGCCCGCACATACTGCTCATTCAGGGTAACATCTCTGCCAGCAAACTTCGGTCTGTTTTACCAAAGACTCCCCCGTGTACCTGGGTGAGTGGACGTGGATGGAAGTGGGGAGGAGTGGAAACACTATTGACCACTTGGGTCCCAGCACTCACAATACAGTGTGATGGATACGTGATGCGTGTCTGTGGGGTCTCCGCAGGGACACAAGGCTGGCAGTTCTGGGTAGGCTTCTTGGAGGAAGTGACACTTCAACAGAGATGTAAAGAATTGGCAGAAGTTACATGAAGGGAAAGTTCTGAGGTCCCATTTGGGGCCTGACTGGCTGGAGCAAATGGTCCGAATTGGTTTTGGGTGGAACAAATGGCAGGGAGAGAGGCAGCTGGCGAGGAAGAAGCAGGAGATAGCTGGCCCGGCTGGCCAGTTTGGTTTTTTTTTTTTTTGTCTAGGGACCCTCGGGGGGATGGCAGGACTTTCCAGATAGGAAGAGCCTCCAATGCTGATGTCTTGCGACGTGGGGGTGGGGGTGGGGGACACATATGGGCTGGAAACTAGAGCCACAATTCTGAGCAACTCACTCAAGGCAGTCGCTGCAAGAAAAGGGCAGAGCGCTGGCCCTCGACCCTCAGTTCTAGTGAAGATTGGGGGGACATGACAGGCTCTCCCAGCTCCCTGGAGGACTGGTGTTCCCCCGGGCTGGACGTCAGAACAAATTAAGGGCACTGGTCTCACAAGCCCCACCTGGCCAGCAGCACGGTCAAGCCAGGCTGGCAGGAGGGACGTGTCCCCAGCAGCGCACTGGACTTTGGCCACTGGCCTTGGAGCAAGAAAGGGTCTCTTGGCCTGGCTCTTCGTGAGCAGTACACAAGAGTACAAGAGACTACGGCAAACAAAGACCCAGGTCAGGGTCACGGTTCAAGGTTTTCTGTGCTCACCAACATGGAAAACAGAAGCTTCATGCCCAATCAGAATCACTGCTGTTTTACAGAAACAGCCAGAGGCAGTGGGGGTGGGGATGGCCCACCACATCTTGCGTTTCTATTTTGCTAAGTGTGCTCACAGGATGATCTTATTTGCTTTCTTAGCCCGTTTCAGCTGCTATAATAAAAAGAGACGTGGAGAACTTGAACAGCAGACATTCATTTTTCTGAGGTCTGGAGAAAAGGATGTAAGGATGGCAGATTTGGTGTCTGGAGAGAGCTCGGTTCCTTGTTAATAGACGGCTAGGCCAGTTGTCTTTTTTCTGTGTCCCTACATGGCAGGAAAAAGGAAGGGAGCTCTCTGGGGTGTCTTTTGCAAGGGCACTAATTCCATTCATGAGGGCTCCACCCTCATGACTTAATCACCCCAAAGGCACTATACCATCACACTGGGCGGGAGTAGGGGTGTTAGAATTTCAACATAAGGCTATAGGGAGGACAGAAATATTTGATCTATGTCAAACCTCACAATACCATGTGACACTGGGATTGCTTATGTCCCATTATTATATGCCATTATCTGGTCTGACTCTGCGACCCCATGGACTGTAGCCCACCAAGCTCCTCAGTCTATGGAATTCTCCAGGCAAGAATAGTGGAGTGGGTAGCCATTCCCTTCTCCAAGGGATCTTACTGACCCAGGGATCCAACCCAGGTCTCCTGCATGCATTACAGGTGGATTCTTTACCATCTGAGCCACTAGGGAAGCCCTATTATCTGAGCAACCTTCCTGAATCCCCATATCTGGGCCGGGTGTGCCCTCTGTTTTTGTCTCCAGGGCATCCCTTCTCACAGCACTTATGCCACATTCAGATCATTTGCTTCATTTGTATTTTTCACTGAAGACAAAAACCTTGCATCAGCTCACACATGGATGTCTAGCACCCAGACCTGTGCTGGGCACACCACACAGCAGGGCTTAATCAATATTTGATGAATGCATGAGTAAAAAGTTTTACTCTCCCATAGTAAAACAAACAACGGGGACAACAACAAACAGACCCTCTGGCCTCAGGAAAGCTTGCTCCACCTCTGGGGCAGCTGGGCTGGTGGATCTAACTCTGGTAAACGCACACGTTGGATCCACTCATCTAGACTGACATGCATGGGGGTTTCTGGCATCTGGCCACCAGTCTAAACTTGTTGGGATCCTGGAGCAAGCAGTTATTATATTGAATTATGCAAAGAGTCAGTGGCTGGAATTCAGTGTAGCTATTAGCCACGGCCTGATGATGCTTTGTGAAGGTGGGGGCACGAGTGGAATTTTTAAAAAACTAACTTATTTAAAAAAATGATATATGTTTGCTACTGAAATGTTGGAAACTCATTGAAAAAGACCCTGATGCTGGGAAAGATTGAGGACAGGAGGAGAAGGAAGTGACAGAGAATGAGATGGTGGGATGGCATCACTGAATCAATGGACACGTCTTGGAGCATACTCTGGGAGATAGTGAAGGACAACGGAAGCCTGGCATGCTGCAGTCCATGGGGTCAAATTGGACATGACTTAGTGGCAGAACAATAACCACAGAAATGTTATAAACACAGATAAGCAAAACGGATAAAATAAATGAGTCAAATGATTTTTCTATCACTTAGAGGTATTGAGCACCAGTGTCTGAGGCTCACTGGGTATCTTCTCTGTCTCCTCCCTCCCAGCACTGTGACTTCAGGGCAGGCTGGCTGCTTACACGGCAGCTCAGGTGTCCGAAGTTCCAAGTCCCAAGAGACAGTCAGGTGGACACTCTATTATCTCTTGTGAGCTTGCCTTGAAAGTCACTTGGCCTCATTTCCACCAGATTCCACTGCTGGGGGCAGTTGCAAAACTCCACCTGGGTTTGAGTGGGGATAACATGGACTCCACCACTCCATGGAGGAAGTTTATCATCCCAGGGTAGAAGGAGTACATGGGATGGAGATGTACACATGTGACCATTTTTTTAAAAAATCACGCTTCAGAATGATTGCAGTATCTACTGTTAAATGAGGTAACAGTTATTTCCATCAGAAGACCTTATCATCACACTAAAGAAAAAAAAGAATTCTTGACCAAATGATACATAACCATATCACATCATACAATGTGTCTCAGGTTTCTGAAATCTGAGCAGAAGCCCATTTTACGGGTTGCTCACAATATCCTCTTGGAGGTCATCACCTTCATGGAAACTGAAGTCTAGAAGGGAATAAAAAAAGCATTTCTGCAGTGTCAGCCCCTGATGGATCTGGAATATCTAGATGGACCTAAATATACTTCTTCCATCCTGGAGGTCTGGCCTCTCCTCCAGGTAACACCACTTGTGATCAAAGTCCTTTCCCAGAAAATTGTAACACTGACCCAGAAGGTAAGACTTCCTTTTTAATGTTTTAACTTTAGTGTGGCCTTCAGTCTTTAGAATGGTTTATACTGAGTAAATATTAACCCAGTGCTGGATAAGCAGGGTTTTATTAGCTGGAGGAATGCTTGGCAGAAGGGGCTAGAGGAAAGGGTGAGTTGTCCAGTCCAGCATTTGAAGATGGCACCCAATTCTTGGCTGAGCAAATATCTGATAGCTCTTGAAACTTGCTGGGCAGTCTAGGGGGTAAAGGGGGTGGTGCCTACCTCTTGGTGAAAATATCGGAACCAGTCAGTCAATGATGTGGACTCTTGAAAGACCACTGAAGGCCCTTATACCCTTATATTTGGAGACTCTGCCCAATATATTACATCTACATTTCATGCCACAGGGTTAGTCTTCTGCTATAAAAATTCATATGAACTTCCACAATTTTGCCTTTGAAATTATTTAAGTATGGGTAGCATCGTTAATTTACAGTAAGTTCAATTTTTCTTAGCCTGTGTTGAAATTCATGCAAAGCCAGAAACTAGTAAACTGTACATTGTTTTCTAACATAATAAAAATTTCATGAATGATAAATGTAATGATTAAAGAAGTGGCAGATGACATAATGTTACATTTTTAAAGATATTTAATTAAACATCCACTTTGATTTTGCAGTTTTTGAATTGTGTTTGAGAGCATAATTTTCTTTTTTTAGAAAATGCTTTCAGATATTTGGTAGGACCCTGAAAAGCTTAGAAGCCAGATCGTGCAGCTATGGGCCCTGACAGAGGAGATGATTCTGGTTGCGATGAGGCTCGTTCTTTCCCAATGAAAAGAGCCCCCAGAGGCCCTGTGGTTGTGTGTTTCAAGTTGAAGCTAGCAAGAGAAATCATTCCTCACCACGAGTTCTCCTTGGGATCAAATGTGTGCAGCCACGCTGCTCTAGCGGATCAAACTGGGCCAGGAAGATATACAAAGAATTCTGGAGAATTTGAATTCTCCATCGTCAGTTCAGGTGGGTCAGTTCTGATGATCAGTTCACATGGATCTGGAATGACAGTGGGAAAGAGAATCTGATGGTAGAAAAACTCTTACAGCGAGAAAATGGACCATTGGAGGGATTTGCCTAAGTTCTATCATGGAATGGAGTGGAGGTAAAGAACGAAACTTATTTTGCTAAAAAGCCGAGCCGCAGTGTGGTAGAATCTCTGTTTCATTTCATGTGGTCCTCCAACATCTTTTCAAAATATTCTTCCCATTTTACCAATTAGACCAGTGGGGCTCTGAAAGCCCAATATTCACTCAAAATGATGCAGGGACAGGAGTCTGGGGTCTGCCTAAATCCCAGGCTCTTCTTTGTCTTCCTACCATGGTGATGGATAGAAGTGTTTGCAATTTTTGGAGGAAATGAGCAGCATGTTTTGAGGTTTGTGCTTGGAATACCGGCAGGATTAAGGGAATTACAGGAGCAGTAGCTTTTTGGATTTTTCCATTTGCAGAAACCACAATCCTCTAACAAACACTCAGCATGAAAGACCTGGAAAGAAGTAAATCAAGGGCTTAGAAAGAAGCAATCCAGCCTTTGTCTAGAGTCATGGAGGCAAGAACCCAGTTGGTCAAGTCAACAGTACTCATGGAGTATCAACCCCATACAGGAGGTCCCTGTATGTCCCTAATGTCTTGGTCTTGGGTCCTCTGTCACAGCTAGATACAGAAGGGGTGGGAAAGAGCTCTGGCCTGGGAATCAGAAGAGTAGAATCTGCCAACTCCTTTTCCGTTCTCTGGCTGCGAGGCCTTAGACAAATGAGTGCACCTCTGAGCCTCTGTTTTTTAAGATGGAGATGATGATTCTCGCTCAGCCCATCTCCCAGGCCTGTGATATTTCCGAAAATCCTTGTGTGGGGACTCATCCCTATGACTTCTAGAGTGGACCCCAGTTGAAGGCAAGAGTGGGGTCTTCTTTCTCCATTCTCAGCATAAGGCCTGACACAGAGCAGGCAGGCACTTTATGAGTGTGGGATGAATAAGGCCATAGATTTCTTAAACTTTAGCTGAAACACAATCCTTCTTTAAAAATTTTTTCTTTTAATTTTTGACTGTGCTTGGTTTTTGTTGCTGCATGGGCTTTTCTCTAGTGGTGGCAAGAGGCAGCTACTTTCCAGTTGCTGTGCACAGGCATCTCCTCGTGGTGGCTTCTCTTGCTGCTTAGCACAGGCTCTAGGGTGCGTGGGCTTCGGTAGTTGTGGCTCCGAGGCTCTAGGGCACAGGTTCAGTAGTTGTGGCACATGGGCCCAGTTGCTCCTTTGCTTTTGGGATCTTCCCACATCAGGGATTGAACCCTTGTCTCCTGTGTGTCCTACATTGGCAGATGACTATTTTTTAAAATGTATTTCTTTTTGATTGAAGAATAATTGCTTTACAATGTTGTGTTGGTGTCTGCCATACATCAACATGAATCAGCCCTAGGTATACACATGTCCCTTCCCTTTTGAACCTCCTTCCCACCTCCTACCCCATCCTGCTCCTCTAGGTCATCACAGAGCCCCAGGCTGAGCGATGGCAGGTGGATTCTTTACCCCTGAGCCACCAGGGAAGCCCTACACCATCCTTCTTAATGCTTGTGGACCTTCACTGGGATCTTCCTGCTTGGTGCCACTTTCAACGATAAAGGTGGTTTCTTTTCAAAGATTCAAACTCTTCTACACTGACCAGGAGTCCCTTCTTTGAGGTACAAGATGCTTC
>NW_011494879.1:10974958-10991799 GCF_000754665.1 Bison bison bison
TCTTTGAGGTACAAGATGCTTCATTAAGATCAACTTGGTTTGTAAAACAACTTTATAACGCTTTCTGTGAAAGCTTAGTGGATCCTGCTGCTAGCTTCTTGAAAAGAAAGTTTCTCTTTTTTCATTAGAGCTGAGTTTTCACAAATAAATATTCTCTTTTAATCCATACCACCAACTAGGCCAAGATCCTTTGTAATTCCCAGAACCACAGTGTCTTAGGCTGTCAGCTCTGGAAGGGCCCTTGGGGGTTATAAATTCTTACTCTCCTCTTCTAGAGAAGAGTTTGCTGCCTAGTAAGAAGGAACTTGCTTGAGGGCATAAAACAGAGCCAGTTTTGGAGTTCTGTCTAGTTTCTTCAACTCAGCGGAAACGACTTTTCTTCCAGCGTATCTCCGGAGAAAGCCCGCGGTCCTTTCTGAATCCAATGGGACTCCACGCTGGGCCCTGAAGGAGCATCCTTGTCTTGTGCTTCCTAGTTCTGCCAGAATTAAGGGTGTTTCCTGGTACACACTTGCCCGGGCCCTCTAGAAGGGACACACAAATGGATGTATTCACAATCTAGCTGCTGGTGAGAGCGGCCAGTGTCTGGCCTGGCCCTGGTGCTCCACAGTGTGCTAGGAGGGACTTCTCTCCCTCCCCCAACTTTATCCTTTCCGGGCTGCAGGAGAGGATGGGTGCCCTGGAGGTCGCGCCTGAGAACAGTGGCTGATTAATGGCCATGGGGGCGGTCCTGACTGGCCTGAGCAGGACCTTGATCTGGAACACGCGGGGGTTATTGGCTGCAATCACAGATTAGTCAAATTCCCAGCTGGCGTCTCTGAGCGGGGAGTTAACCCGCGAAAAGGCCTGCGACTTCCTTCCTCCTTCGCTAAAACAGGCCTGGAGGATGAGGCCCTTGTACTGTAATTACATGGAGGCAGGAAGCAAATAACTAAGACCTGTCTCTGACTGAGGAAGGAAGGAAAACATCCAGGGCTCTGGGGAGTCTTCATCTTCTGTTCTGGAGGCCCTGGAATAATAAGACTTGCCGTCTTCTCCGGGACCTTTAAGCCTGGTGCGTAGGTGTTATTGGCCTTAGTCTACAGATAAAGGGATGGTGCGGTATCCATGGCCACGGCGATGCCAGTAAGCTGGGTCACCAAAGTGGGACTGATGGACGCCTCCGCCTGACTACAGCCTCCCCAGGCCTCTCTACTTTTCTCGTTAATTCAAGGTGCCCAAGGATGCCCAAGCAAGGAGGCTGCAGTCCGGCATGCTTTCCTCAACCCTCTGTTCACCCGGGGGAGGGGAGCAGTTCCTCCCACTCTGCCCAGAGGGAGGGGCTCCCTCTTCTTTGCACGAAGGTACTGATGTTGAGGTTCCGAAGACTGCATCTGCCCCTTCAGGGAAGCCATCTCTACTTCCCCAGATAGACCAGTGGTGACCTGACATTAGCTGTTATTGCTGTCACATTTCTGGGCCTCAGTTTTTATCTTGAGAAGCAGGACTCCCACTCTCACCATCCCTGGAAGCTCCCTGAGAGCAGGGTGGTCTCCATGGGGCTGTGTGCAGAGGCAGGGTTGACCACCAGATGCTTGGGTCCTGGCAGCAGGCAAGGTGAACCGTGCCCTAGACTTTTCCCTCCCTGGGTCCCTGGTACTTCCTCCTAGTCATTCCAGTACCGAGGCTGATGTCCGTGAGGGCAGGTTGCCCGGCCTGGACCATGTCAGGGAGGGCACAGGGGACTGGATCTTCCCCACTTGGCTTCCAGAAAGAGCTCCATGCGCAGTGTCTCTGGTTTCAGCACAGGCCAGGAGGCAGCGATGCAGCAGCCCACGGCCCCTTTCCCCCTCAGAGTATGAGGTTGTCAAGAGAGGGTCTGCCCTGGCCCTGCCTTTGGCCTCCCCTCTCCCCTGCATGACTGGCAGCCCCTGGAGGCTCCCTGCCTTTCCTACAGGGTCTTTCCTCTTACAACTGTCTTCACGCCCTTTCTCAGCCCTGTGTGTGTCTGTCGTCGCTCAGTCGTGTCCAGCTCTTTGTGACCCTGTGGACTGCAGCCTGCCAGGCTCCTCTGTCCATGAGATTTTCCTGGCAAGAACACTGGAGTGGGTTGCCATTTTCTTCCTCCTCCAGGGGATCTCCCTGACTCAGGGATCAAACCTGCTTCTCCCATGTCTCCTGCATTGCAGACGGATTCTTTACCACTGAACTACCAAGGAAGCTGTTTCTCAGCCCTGCAGACTCCTGTTTGTTCTTCAGGACTCTCCTGCCTTGCTCGAGTGCATGTACCTAGACCTCCGAGGGTGAGCAATACTCCACTGAGCTGAGCTCACAGCCCCTAGCACAGGCCTGCGCACAGAAGGTTCTCTGCTTCTGTGTTTTGAACAAACGGGTAAGTGCCTGCCTGAGGGGTTCTCACAGGTTCTTTGTGACCTTGGCCTGCTCCCCTTTCCTGTGGGAGCAGCTTGCAGGGCCTGGCCCGGGGAAGCCCTCCTTCCCTTCCTCACGGGCACAGGCCCATTAAGCCGCCATCTTCTCTCACCTCATTATCACCTTGGCCTGGGGTACCCAGGGAGGCCTGAGCCCCTGGGGATCCAGGGCTGTCCCCTCAGCCTTCCCACCAGAAGTGTTGCCCTGGGAAGGTCAGATAGAGAAAATCCCAGCGCTAGGGAGGAGTGTCTTCCCTGTCGGTTTGAAAAAGGCCATCTCTCCTCAAACTCATTATACTCACTCCAGGGAGCAGAGGGAGCCCTGGGCCAAGGCACCTTCGGGTGGGCGGCTTCCCAGAGCCCCTGTGGCCTTTATCTCCGCGGCTGGGAGATAAGACCCCAGGGCTTGGTTCTCGTGCTGAGCGATGGATGGGGGAGCAGGAGTCATAAAGCAGGGCGGGACTGACAGTTTAGGACGGGATCCTGGGAAGCCTAAGCTTTGAACTCTGCCCTCGGAGGGGAGGGGGCCTTTATGACCGGGCTACTCCAGGGCTGGTGAGACAGGAGGGCTCTTAGGGCAGGATTGAGGCCCCGGTCTGCAGGGTGAGACCCCAGAGCCCAGGGAGGTGGGACCAGTGGCGGAAACGGCTCCATCCCGATTTATGGACTTGTAAACGACACCATTAAGAGGAAGCCCTCACCTTGGCTGGAAACAGCTGTGTGAGCCCACAGTAAAGCTGGCAGCCGGCCAACCAAGGCCTGGCGTCCCGGGTGGGGGTCGGTGGTGGGGGTGGGATACTAGGCGGTGCCAGGGACCCCATCACCCCCGCCTCCCAGCGGTACTGCAGGACTTGGGTTGTGACCATTCGTGAGATGGGGGCTGATTATGGAAACAATGACTAAATATTCTCTCCCAGCTCCCCAAAAGGAGAAAAAAAATTGCAGAAATCTTTGAGTCATCACTTGTAAAGTCAGTCCCAAGAAACGACACCAAGAGGAAGCGCAGGTCCACAAAAAAAAAGTGGTGGTGGTGGGGCTTAGAGGTGGCTGCTTGTGGGGCCAAGAGATGAGCCCCTGAGCCTCTCAGGTGTCAGATCTGCTTTTATATGAAAGTAGACATAGTGATGCCCTTCTAAGGGTGGCCGCAATGATTCAGCGAGAGAAAGGAGAGTGACTTGACTTTTGATGTGCTCAAGAAGTGAGAGATTTTGGGCTTCCCCAGTGGTCCAGCAGCTGACTCTGAGCTCCCAGTGCAGGGGGCCAGGGTTCAATCCTTGGTCAGGGATCTAGATCTCGCATGCCGCAAGTGAAAGAGCCTGTGTGCTACGACAAAGATCAAAGACCCCATGTGCCTCAGTGAAGACCCAGTGCCTCAGTGAAGACCCAGTGCAGCCAAATAAGTAAATAAAAATATTTAAAAAGAAAAAGAAGTGAGCAATCGTTTTCTCTTCAGATGACAGCAAAACAAAATGGAAATGTGGGACCTGGGCTCTTTTTCTGTGTATGTTCCCATGGAATTAGCTAACATGGCAAAACCGAGACAAGACTCCCAGCTGCCTGAGAGCAGGGACAGCCCTGTCTGGCTCAGTTTTATTTGCTCAGTAGCTAATAAAAAATCTGGTCTGGAACATGGAGAATGCTTTCACTAAAGGATTGGTGAATGAATAAAATAGGGAGCAAAGGGAACAAGGAAAGGTGGGAGGGAGATAAGGTTATTTTTCCTCTGGACTCAGACTAGGAGTGGGAACCCAGAGGAAAGAAGGGACATTTGCTGGTCCCCACTTTGATCCAATACATCAAAAAGCTGGCTTCTCACAACAACCAGCAGGGCCCTAGGATAACTGCCCAAGTACTGTCTTGTTAAAGAACAGGTAGATTTGCACATTTTGTGGGCATGTTATTTACTCTGCTGCAAATAACTTCTGTGTCCCCTGTTTTCTCCTCTCAAATGATGAGACTTAAATGAGATAATGTGAGTAAAGCTGTGAATACAGTTATTGGGAAACAGTAAGTGTTTGATACATGTTGGATATTATTAGACTTCAGGATGGAAGACCTGGCTCAGCATCGTTAAATAACTTGGCCAATTCACAAAGCTACCAAGTGTCACAGCCTGGATTCCCACTTGGCTGTTAAAGCTCCTGCCCTGGATTCTGCCAGGTTCAGGAGCTGATGAGACACCGGAAGGGCTGATGCATGGACTACTTCCTCCCCCTCAACTAGGTGGTCTAGGAATTTATCATCAGATATAACTACCAAAGAATTCTTTTGCCATGTAATTTACACACTGAGGTCCTAAAAACACTGGGGCCATGAGAATCCTTATCTTGGCAGGAGGAATACCTTCATTCATTAAGCAGCCACCAAGCAGGTAAATAAACAAACACAAACCAAAAGGAGACAAGATATCAGGCAAACATTTCCAGAGCCCTTGCTGGGCAGGCCTGACCCAGGAGATGCGGGGACCCCCACGCTCCCCGACTCCACCGCATGGCCCTTCACCTCCCACCTCCCTGGGGTCAGTGTTTGCTATTCACTGACTGCAGGAAGTGGACTGTCCTCAGTGTTATGTGTTGCAGGAACATTCATTTCATAAAATGCATGACTCTGAAGGACTTTGAGTTCAGATAAACTTGGGACAAATTGTGTTACACACACAATGACTTCGTTCCTTCAGGATTTTCCCTGAGCTTTTATAGACTCTCTGAACTGGAGACTCCACTGGGGTTGAGGCTGGCCTCTGCGGTGCCCCAAGTGCAGATGACTAGGAAAGCCTTCTATTCAATTTTTTCAGAAACCACCTATTAATATACATTAACCCTGGGCAGAAGTCTGGGGAGGCTCCTTAGCAGGGAAAAGATGGGGACACAGGCTTTCTAGGAGACCCTCCTGGCCCTCCCACAGGCAGTGGCCCCAGCATCCCTTTGGCATTGCCTGGAAGATGGCAAATCTCTTTCCCAAAACTCTTGGGGACACCTGGGATGCCATACTGCCTTCCATCTCTGGGCATCAGTTTCTTGTCTGTGTAACAGGGAAACAGGATGGCATGCGACATTGCCCATCATCTGTAATTCTTTAATGATCCCCAGTGAAAGGGATTCCTCAACCCAGGAATTACCAGGGTGCCTCTGCGTCTGAGAGTCTAGTGTGATTTTTGCTGTGGCTTCAGTATTTTAAAATGCTTTGGGGGTTTATCACAAGCCTATGTAGCTCTTGCCACGTGTCATGTTTACAGATATTAACTCGTTTGATCCTCACCCCAATGCCAGTATAGGAAGTCACCTATATACATACCCTTTTTACAGATGAGGAACTGAAGCCCAGAAAGAATTGGAATCTGAGCAGCCTATCTCCGGCATCGGTCCACGCTTTGCTGTCTCCTCTGAAAAACTGACCCAAGTGAAACGGGTTTCAAGCTCCCAAATGGCTTTCCATCTTTCCAGGAGGGATGGAATAAAGGCGGTAGAGAGGAAAGAAGGCTAATATGTAGAAAAAGGAGAACTGTTGGAGAGAAATAGGGCAGGAGGATTTTGGGATCTTGGCTGTTTCTATTTGGGCCAAAAAAAAAAAAAAGAAGGTGTTTGGTCACTTTTGCCAGAATTGGCCTAGCCCCTGATTCACCTAAGATTCTGGTTTCTCTCCGCCTGGGGCACCACCACTGCTCGTGACTTCCTGGCCATGCATCTAACAATGTCACACACTTTTCATTCCGTCTTGGGAAGTACCTGGCAGATGCTCACAGCCTGGACCTGAGAGTCCTGTTCTGGGTCCCAGATCAGCAGAGAAAACTCCAGAGAGACAGCTCACCTGTGCTTTGGCCATACCTGTCACATTCCATTCTTCAGGTCTTAAAAGCCACCTATTCTTTTACAAATCACTGGTTCAGGCCTAAATTATCCAGATAATGGAGCCACCTGGCCCCTCATTTTGTTGGCATAGACACCGTTTCTGTGTAATCTGAGAATATTCTATCTGCCGCGGAGTTTCTTCCAAAGGCATTATTTCTAACCTTCTTTAAGAAACAAATTTCCTGTTGCCATGGAGATCAGTTTTTTCGGCTAATTTGCTCAGGCTCAGAAGCTAGGGCTGGAAGCCGGTCTCTCCTGTTCCCTGATCGTCTACCCTGGAGAGTCCTGGGTTTTCTTCCTCCCAGAGGCTACCAGACCCTAGCATCCTCTGAATGAGACAATTCAGGTGATGGTCACATTTGGTTTCAAATTTTAAAATCCTTGACATCATGTGTACAGACACTGTTGTTTTGTCTTAATGCAGAAACAAATAAAATAAAGATCCAGGGCGGCTAAGTTTTGTAAATACATGCCTTCTGGAATCTGTTTGTGAAGGATTAAAATGAGAAATTTCAGAGATAGAAAAGACTAGAACATTCAGACAGCAGAAAAGGTGCTTCTTGGGCATAAACCTGGCCCCCTCTGAGGTGGGCCAGCGGAGGCAAAAGAACAGGACACACTTTGCCTCCAGGGAGGTTGCAATCTGGTGAGAATTAAATTGTTTCAGAGCTCAGAGGGATCTCAGCAAGCATCTCCTGTAATACTCTAATTTTACAAATTGGGAAATTAATCTAAATTCTCAGAGCCGGTCCTCGGGAGATTTTTTAAAAACCGAAGTCTTAACTCGCAGTCACTTGAGACAAAGCCTTCTTAGAGCCAGACCCCACATTGCCCTCCCCCGCCACCTGTCCCACTGACACACTCTGCTCTCTGCAGATGCTACGTCCAGTTTCTCACCTCCGTGTCCTTGCATAGTGAGGTCCCACTCCCTGGATGCACTTTCACCTCACTGGATATTTTTTGCTATCCTTCAAGACTCTCCACAGGTGATGCCTTTTCTGGAATTCTCTAGGCTGGGTCAGGCATCTTCTAGAGCCTGTCACACTGCTGCAATTGCTTGTGTGTTTGACCTTCTTGTCTGGTGGACAGTGAGCCCCTTGGGGATGGTGTTCAATTCCCCTCTGTGTTAGAGTGCCTCTGGAAAGACCCAGCACAGAAAAAATGCTACTGAGTGACTGAAGACATCAAGGATCCCAACAGCAACATGTGAGAGCCTCCCAGGCACCAGGCTCTATGCCCATGTATTAGCTGTGTCTTAGTCCACCCTGGTGGCTATAATAACTACCACAGACCGGGGGGCTTATAAACAGCAGAAATGAATTGCTCACAGCTGTGGAGATTGAAAGTTGGAAATCAAGGTGCCAGCAAGATCAGGTGAGGTCTCTTTTCCAGATTGCAGACAGTGGATTTCTGGATGTGTCCTTACATGGTAAAAGGGGTAAGGGAACTCTGGGGAAGGGCTAGGGCATCTCTTTTAAAAGGGCACATATCCCCTTCATGAAGGCTCCATCCACCCTCCTTGGCTTAAGCACCTCCCAAAGGCCCCAACTACAAATATCATTGACTTTGGGGGTTAGGATTTCAACATGTGAATGTGGGGGGGACATAGACATTCAGACCCTGGCAGATTCACTTAATACTCTTGCTGATCCTAAGAGGTGGTATGATTATTACTTGGTTTTCTGTGAAGGAGACTGAAACACTGTGAAATGACTTGCTTAAGCCGCCCAGCTGGAGAGAGCTGACCATTTGTGGATCCAAATCCTGGTAATATGCCTTCGGATCTTCTACTTTTAGCAGCTACTCTGGATGCCTTTCTGATCAACACACAGCCCTCTGCTGTAGATATAAATCTCATTTTGCGGTTGAGGAAACGGGCACTTAATGATTGATACAAGGACTAGTCCAAGGTCACACAAGCTGGGATGTCTGGCTTGGAAGCAGATGGTCTTGTTGCTTCATTATCCTACATCTAAACTGATGTGTGAAATGACATGGCAGCGACTATAAATGTTTTAGGGACAAATTTAGAAAACTTTCTTATTTTCCTTTACAGCCTCTGCTGTAAGTAAATACTTCAGTTCAGAGCTAGTTCCCACTCTACAGTACAGAAAACCCCACAGCTTTTCTATTTGTGTGTCTGAGACATGGAACTAGAGTGAGTTGGGCTGGCGGGGTGGGGGTGGGGGAGAGGTCAGCCCTCTCCATCAGATGGGACCATCCCTGAGATCAAGAACACATGGGTTTTATCTTGATTCTGTTCAGTCAGTTCAGTTCAGTCACTCAGTCGTGTCTGACTTTGTGACCCCACAGACGGCAGCATGTCAGGCTTCCCTGTCCATCGCTATCTCCTGTAGCTTGCTCAAACTCATGTCTGTTGAGTCGGTGATGCCATCCAACCATCTCATTCTTTGTCATTCCCGTCTCCTCCTGCCTTCAATCTTTCCTAGCATCAGGGTCTTTTCCAATGAGTCAGTTCTTCGCATCAGATGGCCAAAGTATTGGAGTTTCAGTTTTAACATCAGTTCTTCCAATGATTATTCAGGACTGATTTCCTTTAGGATTGACTGGTTTGATCTCCTTGCTGTCCAAGGGACTCTCAAGAGTCTTCTTCAACAGCACAGTTCAAAAGCATCGATTCTTTAGTGCTCAGCTTTCTTTATACTTCAACTCTCACATCCATACACGACTCCTGGAAAAACCATAGCTTGACTGGATGGACCTTTGCTGGCAAAGTCATGCCTCTGCTTTTTAATATGCTGCTAGGTTAGTCATAGCTTTGCTTCCAAGAAGCAAGCATCTTTTAATTTCATGGCTGCAGTCACCATCTGCAGTGATTTTGGAGCCCAAGAAAATGCTGTTTCTGTTGGTTCTGTTACTACTATTCAAATAATATCTGAATGAGGTCCTATCACTCGGACTTTTCAATCAATAGAATAAATAGAAAGGAACTAATCCTCTCCACTTGAGAGATGAAGATGCTGGCACCTGTCTATATCAGGGTCCCTAGGAAGACCCAGGTGGTGCTAGTGGTAAAGAATCTGCTTGCCAATGCAGTAGATGCAAGAGATGTGGATTCGTTCCCTGGGTCAGGAAGATTCCCTGGAGGAGGAAATGGCAACCCACTCCAGTATTCTTGCCTGGAGAATCCCATGGACAGAAGAGCCTGGTGGGCTATAGTCTACAGGGCTTAGAAAGAACTGGACACAATTGAGCATACATAGCAGAGCATCCATAGGGAGACCCAGCTACCTGCAATGTGTCCCTGGTATGTGATGTTCCTTTTAATTGCTAGGGGATTGGGAAATCTTTCTAGCTAGGAAGAGGGGCGCTGGCTGGAGGAACTGTTAGGGTGACTGTGCTGTGGGTGCCACCTTCTCCTGGGGACTCCATTTGTCCAGGTCAGGCTGGTCACCGGGTGTTGCAATAATGGCTTCAGAAGAGAGCTGGCCCAAATCGGGCACCTCCTTCACTTTGTGTACAGTGCAAACACGAGGGAAATAGCAACATGCTGATGACCCTGGGGCTACGCTGACCAGCCAGTCTTCCTGGTCAGCCCTTGTTTTGCCCTGACGGTCACATTTGGTCCTGTTTGTTTCAGCCTTCAGCTTTCAATGCCCTCCTCACTGGGCTCCTGGAGATCCGTCACTGTATGACTTCAAATCATCACATAACCGCTGGCACTGCCTGCAGCGGGCTACAGATGGACTCTAGTTAATACCCACAAGTGCTACTGGCAAAGCAGCGCCAGTCCGCGCTGTGGCGTCATACCCAGCAGATGGGTTTGCTGGTGCTGGTCTAGGCCCAGCCAAATCAGGAGACCCCAAATGGTCAGGATGATAGGTTATCAGAGCATTGCTACAGACCACACAGACAGCTGCCCAGAATCTCGCTGCTGTCCGCCTGGCTACCTAATCAGTCACCGTGACCTCCCCCAGCTGTTCTGACATTCCGTTCTCAAGGTCTGAGGAATGCTCCCTGGTCAAACTAGATGTTACATTGTCCATCCAGCAGATTCCTAGTAAGGGAAATGGAAACACGCACATGGTGTGGTAGCCTCCATTTCAAGGATGAGCAGAGCGGAGTCGCATTTGCAGTGAGACTTGGTGTTTGCAAAGGAGGCAGGGAGGGGGCCGTGTGAGAGGAGGATGTTGTTCACTGTTTAGTCACCAAATTGTGTCTGACTCTTTGTGATCTCATGGACTGCAGCACACCAGGCTTCCCTGTCCTTCACCATCTCCCAGTGTTTGAACGAATGTCCACTGAGTCGGTGATGCCATCCAACCATCTCATCTTCTGTGGGCCCCTTCTTGCCTTCAATCTTTCCCAGTGTCAGGGTTTTTTCCAATGAGTCAGCTCTTCACATCAGGTGGCCAAAGTATTGGAGCTTTGTTTTCAGCATCAGTCCTTCAGGGTTGATTTAGGATGCAGCATCACAAAACCAAAGAACCAAGAAAACCACCATCTAGAGGTAACTGCTTGGGGTCAAGAACCTTGGAAGAGAGCCTTCTTTCATCCCTTCAGGTAGGCATCCTCATTCCCAATTAACAGATGAAGAAACTGAGGTCCAGGGAGATTGCCACCTTGTGATGAATGACAGAATGAGCTAAGTCTGATTCCCAAGCCAGGCTTTTTTCCACTCTACAGTCTCACCAGAATCAGCCCCTAAACAAGGTTCATGTTCCACGTTGTTCATTATACATGGAAAGAGCTTCTGAGGCCTGTTGAAGTTGATTTGCATAATTCATTTTTAGAACATTAATTAGCCGGGATGTGTAATAGTTCTTGTGCCAATTTGTGTTTCAATTTCAAATGCAAATACAAATTAACAAATGTTATTCCTGTGGCACCTTAAGGATGAAACATTTGCTGCTCATCGTGAGTATTAATCTTTACATTTCCGAAACTGTGGCTGATAGAAGCAATAATAGCTACTAATTTGCAGGATTGAGAAAAAAATCTAGTCTGGTGAGGGGATGGGGTGGGTAAGAAGTAATTCTTTTTCAGTAAAAGAAAACTACAGTTAGGCAGCCATCCATCCATGTATCCACCCATGCATGCAATAGTATTGAGTACCAACTAAGTGTCAGACTTTGTGGAAGGAGACAGAGGTTATACAAGGGTGCACGCACCTGGTGGGAGAGAGATTAAGGTAAATAAACAAGTACACTATATTGTGATAGGGTTTAGAATGTGTGCAGATGTACAAGCTCAGTTGTGTCTGACTCTTTGCAACCCCATGGACTGTAGCCCGCCATCTTCCTCCATTCATGGAATTATCCAGGCAAGAACACTGGAGTGGGTTGCCATTTCCTTCTCCAGGGGTTTAGATTAGATCCAAGATTTTCAGAACAAAAAAGACTAGAAGGTGTCAGAAATGCTTCTGAGGAGTTGGAACACTGAGCAAGCTGAGTCTTGATGTGGAAGTTGGAGAAAGCCAGGGATAGGTGGATTCGTGGTGGCCAGAGTGAGGGGAGCAGTGAGAATACGGTGAGAGGAGAAGCATATGTGCGACCTGGTAGATTCAGGGAATGCCAAGCCATTTGGCCCAGCAGGAATTTAGGGGTATTTGGGGTGTGGTATCAGGAGTGAAATGAGCAGACTTGCCTGTAGGCTACATTCCTTGGAATTCACCCTGCAGAACTTTGAAAGCCATTGTCTGAAGGAGCTAGTCAGACTGCTTGGGAAAACGTACTCTGGAGCCCACCTGGAGGATGTTTGTGGGAAGAAGGCTTTAGACTCGGAGTTAAGAGATGGTACGAATAACCCTTCAGGAGGGAAGCAATGCTGATTGGAGTGGTGGAGGAATTAGAGAGGAGACATCATAAAGAGGTATTTTAGGAATCTAGTTATTGGAGAGTTACTAATTCTTTCTTGTGGGCTGTTCCACTCACTGAAAAAGGAAAGGGTTGAGAAGATTAATTTCATTCCATTACTAATTTACTCAGCATACATTTATTTCATACTTACTTTTGGTCAATTCTATGCCATGTCCTGGAATCTAAAGATGTTAAAGGACATAATCCCTGCTTCTAGGAAGTGTACAGTAGAATGGAAGGGTCCAAGATCACTCTTGCTATCTATTGTGTGTGAGGAACTACCCCCCAGTTTAGCATTTTCCCAGGGGGGCGCTAGTGGTAAAGAACCTGGGTTGGGAAGATTCCCTGGAGGAGGGCTTGGCAACCCACTCCAGTACTCTTGCCTGGAGAATCCCATGGGCAGAGGAGGCTGGCGGGTTACAGTCCATGGGGTCGCAAAGAGTCAGACACGACTGGGGCGACTGAGGACACATAATCTCTTCTGATGCTATGGGCAGCTCTGTAGGCAATTGGGTCGGTCTTTTGTGGACTGCTTTGGGTCTCTCAGGACTTCCCTGATGGCTCAGAGGGTCAAGCGTCTGCCTACAATGTGGGAGACCTGGGTTTGATCCCTGGCTTGGGAAGATCCTCTGGGGAAGGAAATAGCAACCCACTCCAGTATTCTTTCCTGGAAAATCCCGTGGATGGAGAAGCCTGGTGGGCTACAGTCCATGGGGTCACAAAGAGTCGGACATGACTGAGCAACTAAACTTTCACTTTCATTTTGGGTCTCTCATGAGATTGGAATAAGATTGTATCCAGCAGTAGGATCTGCTGGGAACTTTCCTGGAATGAAGTCTCCAAGATGGCTTCTTTCTCCTGCACACCTTAGTGGCTTGTCCTTACATGGTCTCTCTCTCCACGTAGCATCTCATCCTCAAGAACCTCTCAACATGGCCGTTTTCTTCAGGAGAGCAATTAGGCTTCTTAAACAGTGGCTGACTTCCAACAGCATAAAAGCAGAATCTTGCAGGGTCATTTTGGAATATTTTGTAGCCTAAAGTAATCCACAGAGTCAATCCACATTCTCTGTGGCCGGGCCTATAAGTGTTCTAATGTAGGAGAGAGTGATCCATTAGGGCCCATTTTTGGAGACAAGCTGTGACAGACATACATTCATAGTCTTTACAAAATAAAGTAATACTTAAAAAAAAAAGTTTCTATTGGAGTAGAGTTGCTTTATAATGTGTTATTTTCTGCTCTACAGCAAAGTGAATCAGCCATATG
This sequence comes from Bison bison bison, assembly GCF_000754665.1. Lineage (NCBI taxonomy): Eukaryota > Metazoa > Chordata > Mammalia > Artiodactyla > Bovidae > Bison > Bison bison. The sequence continues at coordinate 10,988,300 of NW_011494879.1, forward strand.
TTTACATACGTGCCCTCTTTTTTGGATTTCCTTCTCATTTAGGTTGTCACAGAGCATTGAGTAGAGCTCCCTCTGCTATACAGTAGCTTCTCACTAGTTATCTATTTTATATATAGTACTGTATATATGGAGAAGGCAATGGCAACCTGCTCCAGTACTCTTGCCTGGAAAATCCCATGGGTGGAGGAGCCTGTTAGGCTGCAGTCCACGGGGTCTCGAAGAGTTGGAAACGACTGAGCGACTTCCCTTTCACTTTTCACTTTCATGCATTGGAGAAGGAAATGGCAACACACTCCAGTGTTCTTGCCTGGAGAATCCCAGGGACGGGGGAGCCTGGTGGGCTGCGGTCTATGGGGTCACACAGAGTCGGACACGACTGAAGCGACTTAGCAGCAGCAGCAGTAGCAGCAGTGTATATATGTCACTTCTGACCCTTTGTGTAGTTGTTAATGCAGCATCCTTCTAGTAGGTTCTTATCTACACAACTTCTTCTTCGCAACAGCCTTTCAAACAGACATTACCATCCTTCCAAGGAAACTGAGATTCTGTAAGTAGATTGTGGCCACAGGGTTAACAAATGGTCTAAACCAGATCTGAATATCGATCCTTTAACCATAAAGCTCATACTTTCTTTACTCGGAAGGTTAATTTCACGATGCTATAAAAGACCCTTAGAAGCTCAGGAGATAGTACCTAGCCCTGTTCAGTGGCAAGTGGGTGTATTTCATGGCTGTGATGATACTTCACTTCTAAGCTTCTTCCCAGACCTAACACAGACTTAATACTTCAAGTAAGTCACTGACGGCCTAGGGTAAATGAAGTTCCATTGGGTGTTAACTTTCCAAAGGATAAGGCAAAAATACCTTGGTACTCTGGGACTCAGGCTAGAACAACAGACTTTTAAGACTGACCTCAAATTGTCTTCATACTTAAATAGTGTGAAACTGGAAACTGTTACACAACACACCACACGTGGAATGTGGCTCTATGAACCTCCATGCTTTGATATGGAAGTATGAAACGCCAGCAGCTTCTTGGTACAGGAAGATTGTTAGTTAAGTGACTGGTGTCCAGTTCAGCACTGGCTAAGATTACTACCCCGTATTGCCATGGAAAATATCCGGAGTCTGAGAAAATAAAAACAAAGAGTGAACATTTAGCATCATGTGGAGGATGGCATGCCAGGGAGATAGTTGAGAAAACATATGCTTTTACCCAGATAACAGTTCCTGAAGCATCTGCATGGTCAAGGCCAACTTTCCCTGTGAAAGTTTAATTTGAGTGATGTAATTCTCCACAGAGAGCGATTGTCCACCCTCTAAGGGCATATATCAGAATTTATCTTTTTTTTTTTTTTTTTGCTGTGCCACGTGGCTTGTAGGATCTTAGTTCCTTAACCAGAATTAGAACCACTGCCCCCTCACTGCAGTGGAAGCATGGAGTCCTAACCACTGGACCTCCAGGGAATTCTCTATATCAGAATTTGTAAGCTTTGAAAAATCTTTAGAAAGCCAGACAGGAATATATGTTAATAGATTGTAGCAGTTACAATCTACAGCTTGACTTTTGACAAGCTAAGGTCATATTCCTAAGGAATATTTGTTAGGAGGGAACTCTACCAAATGAACAACAGAGAACCTTCCCTGAGGGGACCCAGTAATCTTCAACTTGAAACTGCAAATACTCATCTTCCCTTCATTTGGAGAATATGATGGGAAGGGGTCAGAATTCTAAACACAGCTTCTCTGGGACTCAGTTTACATAACTGTAACTAAGGAGGTTGGATTGTTCAGTCGCTCAGTCGTGTCCGAATCTTTGCAACCCCATGGACTGCATCACGCCAAGCTTCCCTATCCTTCACCATCTCCCAGAGTTTGCTCAAACTCATATCCACTGAGTCGATGGGGTCATCCAACCATCTCATTGTCTGTCGACCCCTTCTCCTCCTGCCTTCAATCTTTCCTAGCGTCAGGGTCTTTTCTAATGAGTCAGTTCTTCGCATCAGGTGGCCAAAGTATTAGAGCTTAAACAGATTCAGTGACTTATTTATTGCTCAGTCTGCCCTTTACACAATTTGACTCTTTTCTTGTGAAGATCTGAATCTATCACTTTATAATTGTTTTTTGTATTATCTCTTGATAGTCATTTTGTATTATAAGGTTTGCTCACAGATGGAAGGACAGGGTGCTTATACCAAAAAAAAAAAAAGTCCCAAGAGTATTTGCTGAATATAGATTCTCACATTTATCTAAAGCCATCTAAATTTACTTGTTCTAACATTCAGAATTTCACTCTTTCCCAATCAATGTCATATACCTGGCAAGGCTTTGAATTCCATTTATATTGTAATTCTGCAAATTGTAGGATTAAATTTTGGGTGTGATTTTCATCTGTGTCTTATATCCTTACCCTGAGTATGTAAGAAATTGGAGATTCTTTTAGGGCTGACATAGAAGCTTTTTGGTTTTCAGGTTGTGTCTTGAGCTAAGTATTTAAGTATGATCTTGTCATTATCACATAAACTCTTGAATAGAGTCAGAAACAGCATCTTCCCACCCATTCAACTTTTCTAATCTTTCTTTTCCTCCTTCCTACCTCCCATCCTTTGCCTCCCCTCTCTCCTTCCCTTTCTTCCACTAACTTCACTACTTTTTAATTAAAAATTATTTTTTCAGTTTTTTTTGTAATATAACTGACACACAGCACTAAGTTGATCATGACTTGATGTACGTATGTTGTAAAATGTCATAATTATTATTTCCAGCTCCACCAACATCTTCATCTCTGAGCACTTCATCATAGACAACTGAGGTAACAATTTAAATAACTGTTTTATCCCTATACAGCTATTCATCATGTTCTACTCAACCCTGATAACCAAACCTGGGTTGCCGATTTTGAGAGCTAGCTGCCCAGAGCCCATGACAATTAGTGCTGAGCTGCTAGAGTGACTGCTGGCCCTAATGCAGAAGCCAGGAGCCTACTGCCTTTGGACCTTGGAGACCACCATCACCTGCTTCTCTTCTGAGTCAGAACAGAACTGACTTCTCCAGGGTGAGACCCTCAGGTGCCACACTGCCAAGACCACTGTCTTGCTGCTGGCCCATCCCCCACCACCTGTAACGACCAGTTTGTTGTGCATTTGCTCAGTCCTATCTGGCTCTTTGAGACCCCATGGACAAACTCATGTCGAGTCGGTGATGCCATCCAACCATCTCGTCCTCTGTCGTCCTCTTCTCCTCCCTTCATGGAGCTGTGTTATCTGACCAGAAATCCTATAGCCCATCAGCTATCTGATGCTTCTCTTGCTGCCACTAGAAGCAAAAGTAAGAAAACCATAATGGTTTCTCTCTTCGTCCTGCCTTTCAATCTCCTGGCAGTGCCTCCCATTGGCAGGACTAAATCTGTAGCCATCTGGCAAGGGAATCTGGGCTTGCATAGAGTTTCCAGGCTTCCAACCTCCTGTGAATCAGAACAGAGCAAAAAAAAAAAAAAAAAAA
>NW_011494879.1:10991899-11002163 GCF_000754665.1 Bison bison bison
AAAAAAAAAAATAACCAAACAAAAAAAAGGGGGGTTGGAACTGTTAGCAATAAGTAAAATGGTTGATGCACATGTTATACATGAGATAAGTCACTAGGCACAATATAAAACTGAAAAAAAAAAAAAAGAAATCTCTATGGTAACAGTGGCCCCAATGATTTCCTTCCTACATCCAAGTAATGCAACTTCCCAACTCTTCTCATTAAGAAGTGGGGCCTATTTCCCCACTTCTTGAATCTAGGCCTGTCTTGTGATTTGCTTTAGCCAATAAGATGCAGCAGAAGTGATAGTATGCCAGTTCTGAGCCCAGGCCTCAAAAGGGCCTGTGCATTTCCGTGTGCTATCTCTGAATCTTGCTTCCTCCATGAGCAAATGCCCAGGTTTACCTGTTGGAGATTAAGAGGTGACATGGAGGAGAGACAAGGTATAACAACTCAGGCCTCTCTAGATCGGTTAATTAACCTGGTGCTAACCATGGATGTATGAGTGAACTCAGCCGAGAACAACTAACTAACTCTAGCTTGCATCCCAAGAAATTCATATATTTGTGATTTTGAGTCACCAAGTTTAGAGTGGTTTATTATGTAGCTATAGCTAACTGATATAGCTATCTGTTACCAAGAGTACAAGATCTAGCTTAGGGAGGAAGCACGCATGCAGACACACAGAGTGGAGACACAGATGACAGGGCCTCGTTGAACTGTGTGGAAGGTCACATCCCAAACGTCTGCAAGGAGGACGAAGATTCTGTGGACCAAGTTCTCATGGCATCTTCCAGTAAGAGGTGAAACTTGAGCTGGGCCTTAAAAATAAGCAGTATTTTGGTTGATCCTGATTCAGCAACATTTAGAAAAATGGTGATGCCAATCAATGATTTAATACAAAGAAGTCTGGTATATTGAATGCAAACTTCAAAGAATAACAACTAGCTTCTCTTCTACCTACAGAAATACTCTTTATTTGGCTTCTAACACAGTCCTGTCAGAGTACTTAAACATAATAACGTATATGTATATATTTTAAGTGAAGCTTCCCAGGTGCTGCAGTGGTAAAGAATTTATCTACCAATGCAGGAGACGCCAGAGACACAGGTTGAGAAGATCCCCTGGAGAAGGCCATGACAGTCCACTCCAATATGCTTGCCTGGAAAATTCTATGGACAGAGAAGCCTGGTGAGCTACAGTCCACAGAGTCACAAAGAATCGGACATGTCTGAGTGACTGAGCACATGTATTTTAAAACAAGCTAAATGATTATATTTTGCTAACTGGAACAACAATCTATAATTATTAATAAAAATTTGGAAATTATAGAATAGAAAAAAATTCATCTAATGTACAATCCAACCCACAGACACAGTCACTGCTACTGTTTTAATGTTTCTTTCCAGTCTTTTAAAAATCCATATTTACATAGTTAATATTAAATGGGACATATAATTTTGGGTTGTTCTTTCTACTTTCTCTTTTAACATAAATATTTTCTCACTTATAAACTTTCTCAGACTTCCCTGGTGGAACAATGGATAAGAATCCACTTGCCAATGAGTATCATCATACTTTTTTGCTATTTCAATAAATACAAGTTAATAACCCATTGCTACTTTAAATCACATTTCCTTGAGTTTGAGATAGAGTGAACATTTTCCATGCACTTATTGGCTCTTTGTTTTCCTTTTGGTGAACATGGATATAGTCCCTGATCTGGGAAGATTCCATTTGCTGGGGAGCAATGAAGCCCACGTGCCGCAATTACTGAAGACCTCATGCACCCTAGAGCCTGTGATGTGAAACAAGAAAAGCCATCACAATGAGGCGCCTCTGCGCCGCAATGAAAAGTAGACCCTGCTCACCAGACGCCACAAAGAGAAAGCCCATTCACAGCAGTGAAGACCAGCACAACCAAAAATAATAACAAAAATTTAAAAACTACTCTTAAAGAAAAGAATGTCTCAAAATATAATTGTTAATGGCTTTATATTTCATCTTATGAAGGTACTATTATTTATTTATTGCTTCTCATGTTGTTGGGTATTTATGTTGTTCCCTATTTTGTTCTCTCTTAAGTTACTCTACGAGTACCACCTTTCCATATTATTTCTTTAAGATAGCTTGTGAGAGGGGAGATGAAGCTTTACATTTTTGAAGAGTTTGGGTATATGTTGTCAAATTTCTTCTTTTGCCAGAATGAGTGTTCTAAGTTTCTCTCTCTCATAAATGAATGATACTACTCATTCCATTGCATCATTTTGTACTGAGTATCATCATACTTTTTTGCTGTTTCAATAAAAACAAATTAATAATCCATTGCTACTTTAAATCACATTTCCTTGAGTTTGAGATAGACTGAACATTTTCTGTGCGCTTATTGGCTCTTTGTTTCCCTTTTGGTGAAATGACTATTCATGGTCTAGAGAATTGATATTGACATCAAAGTCCTCTTGTGGTTGACCAGCTGCTCCTCGCCTCCCATGGGATACAGGCTGTGTGGTAGGAAAGCTGTCATCTCCTATAAGAATACCTATAGGATGGGCTGCCGCACATGACCATGGCTGCAGCTGTCACCTGGGTGGCATTGCCAGGGCTCTACCATACGCGGTCCTTCCCTACACGATGACATGGAATCTCAAAACCAAGGCTCCATTTTAGAGTCACCTCTAGGGTCCTGTCCTCTTGTGCCCTGGGGGTTGTTTGCTTTAAATAATAGAAGCATTTTCAGAGCTTTCAATTTCTTAGTAGTACCAGAACCTGCTGTGACCAAGAGGGAAGAGAGCACCATAAGGTTGTGTTGCTTGGGTGGTTTTCATGGCCACCATAGGCCACTTGGCTTGAACTCTCCCCTTTCATCTCTGGCTCCATGGTGTGAAATGCTGAAGACTCTGATGGAGAGCTTTCAAGCCTCATTACCCATCCGGAGTACCATACGATTCCTCAGTGAGCCACCTGTTATTGTCAAAAGAAAACCCGGATTTGTGTGTATTTACTGGAGGCAAGACATCTATTTTGGGTGGATGGAGAGCTTGGTCAGGTGAGTGATGAAGATAACTTGGAGATCAGCTTGTTGTCGTTTTCTACCCTGTGGCATTCGGGACACCATTTATTACAGCATTTATCACCCAACAGGATAATTGCCCATTGACTCAAATGCTCTGCCACCAGAGTTGAAGCTCTGCATGAGGGTGGGGAGAACTAAATAACTCCTGTATTTCTAGACCTCGCCTCCCCACCCTCACCCCCTCCTCCCCAGCCAAGGGGCCGTCGCAGATTAGTTTCTCAGTAAATATTTATTGAATTGAAAGAATGTCATCATTTGGATTCTGAGGACAAGAAAAACCTTATCAAACTTTGCATGAGTAAGATGTGTGCCAACAGAGTTCTTAGAAGCAGCTGATGATGAGATAACTTTGATCCTGTGGTTGCTCTAGACTCTGCCTGTTGTTCCTTCATTCTCTGCACCCCTTAGCTGGAAGGCTGCTGCTACAAACAGGGTACTGTGGCCCCTGGCAGTGCGAAAAGGAGACCTGGGTTAACTGATTCTTGCACAACCCTTAAAATCAACATTCTTCCACCTGGTGTGGTGTTATAGTTTAAATTATTTTGCTCAGAAAGATACTGCTGCTACTGCTAAGTCGCTTCAGTCGTGTCCGACTCTGCGTGACCCCATAGACGGCAGCCCACCAGGCTCCCCCGTCCCCAGGATTCTCCAGGCAAGAACACTGGAGTGGGTTGCCATTTCCTTCTCCAATGCATGAAAGTGAAAATTGAAAGGGAAGTCGCTCAGTCGTGTCCGACTCTTAGCGACCCATGGACCGCAGCCTACCAGGCTCCTCCACCCATGGGATTCTCCAGGCAAGAGTCCTGAAGCCCAAACTTCCACTCCTTTTGAGTAGTGGCTGAATTTGGAAGCAAAGTCCTTGCTGATGTCATTAGCTGAGTCAAGGTCACTCAGGAGTAGGTGGGTGCTAAGGTGCTTAGTTGCTCAGACATGTCCGATTCCTCTGTGACCCCATGGGCTGTAGCCCACCACATTCTTCTGTCGATGGAATTTTCCAGGCAAGCATATTGGAGTGGGTAGCCATTACTTTCCAGGGGATCTTCCCGACCCAGGGACTGAAGCTGGGTCTCCTGCATCACAGGCAGATTCTTTACCATCTGAGCCACCAGGGAATACAACCCTCACCCATATGTGATGCCCTTATCAGAAGAGGGAGATTTAAACACTGAGACACAGGGAAGATGGCCACGGGAAGAGGAGGGAGAGATTGGAGTTTTGCTGCCATAAATGGAGGAGCGTCCTGGGGGCTACCAGAAGCTGGGGCCAGGAAAAGATCTTCCAAAACCTTCAGAGTAAGAGATTTTGAACTTCCTGTCTTCAGAACTGTGAGATGAGAAACTCTTGTGTTTTTCAGGGCCCAAGTTTGTGGTCCTTGGCTAAACAGCCCTAGAAACTAACACAGAACTTTGGGATAGCTGAGCCTCCGGAGGCAGCAGACAGAGGCAGCTCACATAAGTGCACACCCCACCATTCTTCTCCAGCACTGACCTAGTTTCTGAGAAATGATCGATGAACCTGGGGCGTGTCTCCGCAGCCTGCGTTTGCCTGCATCCACTGTGGAGTTGCGTTTTATTTCCCTCGTGTCGGTCAGACAGAGAGCTTGCTTTTCAGCCAGAGCATTGTTTTTATTATCCAACTAAGGACTGCCCCTGCTGCACTGGTTTTGCGTGGGGCACTGGGAGGAGGTGATATTCTTGGGCTCCTTGGAGACACAGAGGTCCTAGCCGTTGCCCCCTTGGGCAGAAACACAACTGGCTGTCTTTCTACATTGGGTGTTTTAGACAGCAGACTGGAGGTCACACCTAGGTTCTGACATCAGAGGCAGCATCCAAAAAAGAAAGTGAGCTGAAATTTGAAGTCCTGGCTGCTGGATTCCCTTCTCTTTCTTTCCATGAGATCCTGGGCAGGTCCTCCTTTTCTCTGGAGCTCAGGCTCTCCATGGACACACTTGGTCATAACTTGTGCATTCTTGGGCTTCCTTGGTGGCTCAGATGGTGAAGAATCTGCCTGCAATGCAGGAGATCTGTGTTCAATCCCTGGGTTGGGAAGATCCCCTAGTGAAGGGAATGGCAACTGACTCCAGTAGCCTGGCCTGGAGAATTCCACGGACAGAGGAGCCTCTTGGGCTACAGTTCATGGGGTCCCAGAGAGTCAGACACGACTGTAGTGACTTAGCACACATGCATGTGCACTCTTAGTGTTATAACAACTGGGTCCCAAAAGACTATAGCCCCTCCAGTGAGCCCAGAAAGGGTTGGAGTTCCTGGGTCCAGGTATAGACAGCTGCAAGAAGGTAGAAATGAAGGATCTGGTCTCAACAGGAGCCAACCTGAGGATAATACTAATAATTGAAAAAGAGGAAATAGGCTCTTAATTTCTTAGTGAAATCCCTCTGCATAAAGGATGTACTCAACGACCAGAAGACCGGGCTTTAATGTAATCATGTAGTGAGGCCTTGTAATGAGTCCCTCACCCTCTCTGAGCCTTGTTTTCCTCACCAGGAAAATGCAGGTCACTATAAACTGCCTGCGGGGGCTGTGGTGAACTCAGATGAGAAGCGGGTTTGATTGCGCCTGGCAACCCCAAAGCCTTCAGAGGCCGGGGACGAGCGGCTCTTTCGTGTTTTCTTCCAGCCTGTGTCCCCGTCCCCCATCAGCGGGGCCTCTAATGGCTTTGGCATCTCTGCGGTCCATTTCCTGGAGCGTGTAAATTATTTAGTGGATGAACACATCTGCCAGCAGGAGGAGGGCTGGCCTCGGAGTGTGCCCACTGGGGAGGCTGCAAGGTGGCCTGGCCCGGGCAGCTGCCCACTCCCCATTCCCTGGAGGCTGCCCTCAGCCTGTGGAGTCCTCGATGATGGGGACTTCATCTGGGGTTCTGTCCCCAGGCTTCCTCTCTGGGTCTGGCCGTCACGCTCCCTCCCTTGGAAGGAAGTTAGACCTCTAAATGGCCATGAATAATCGATGAGCTCTTAGAGGAGGGTTCTGGTGAGAAACTCAGCCCCATTAGTGACCTTGCTCTAACTCCTCGGACACCCCCCTCTCCCCCCAACTCCTGCCCCGCACACAGCCTCTGCCTAAGCCAGGCTTGGCAAGCAGGCTTCACTGAGTGTTGACGGGAAGGGTAGAAGAACCTGAGAGCAGGGCAGTTAGCAGCTCCCTCTATGAGGGAGAGGCTGGAGTGGCCTGTCTACTTGCCTAGGGACAGTGAGGGACAATTACCCAGCCTGGGATGTTTGCAAATATCCAAAGGAATTATTCTTGAACTTGGGGGTGCTGGCAGGTGTGTGGTGCATGCAACGAGTCCTTTCAAGTGTCTGGGAGACTTCACACATGCACAGCATGGAGAACTACCAGCCATCTTGGTTGGCCCCCGGGGGTCCCCTGGACTCCCCACTAGTGGCCCCTGGTACTGGGTAAGCCCAGGTTCTGAATCCAGCTGGTTGCCCATCCAGTGGAAGCACCTCCCTCCTTTCTAGTCCTCTCCCCACCTCCACCCTCATCCTTCATATTCAGCAAATGCCTTCAAATATCCTGAGCTCAGGTCAAGGTGCTCCTAGACCTTGTTTTTCCTGACATTTGTCATGCTGGTTCTTGTGACATCATTTCCAGTCTTCTCCTTGAGGACAGCAATCACTGTGTTCTCCTCCACGACATCTCACGTGCTCAGCTGGTGCAGTGTGGATCTCAGCAAATGTTTACCTTGGGTGATTCACTCAACTTTTCACACCACTATCCATCCTCATGGAAGGACGAACCAGTTTCTACTTCCTAAAATACAGCTGGGTTATACACGAGCAGAGGATTTCCTTTTATCCATTAATTATTGAGGGTTTTAGATGTCCTGATATTTTTTCTGGCCTTCTAAGCCTGAGGGCTTATGGACCAGTGATGACTGGTGTGGTCTTACCTTCAAGGTAGAGATAGTACAAAGGTCCTTGTCAAGTCCCTTACCAGCTGGGTGTTTTTGGCATTTTTAGAGGAGCAGAAAAACAGAAGTTCTAGGCATAGCTTTTACCAGTTGGGGCAGGATTAAATCTTGGCTAAGGGAGATAGAAGAAGTTGGTCAGATTGACATAGTTTACCAAGGATTTGGAGAAGTTAGGGGATAGGACTGAGACGGGAGAGAGAAAGAAGTCACTGCTTAATAAACACCTACCACACTCCAGAGATGGCCTGAGCCCTTGGTTTATTGATTTATTTGTTTCTTATGTGGCCCCAAGTATTGAGTACCTCTAATGTCCATTTATGGGAATATGAAACAGAGGCTCAGAATGATCGCATCCCTTGCCTGAGTTCACATGGTTCGTAAGTAAGGCTGGGGTAGGGGTTGTATTATAGCAGGTGATGCGTGCTAAGGACATGTGATCTTCTGAAAGGTCATGGCCACAACCTCCCTGGTGAACAGAGCAGACATCGTGGGCCCCTTCACAGAGATAGGGAGAAGAATACTCAAAGAGGTGAAGTGACTTACTCATGATCACTGTCTGGGGAACCGGGAGAAACATGGAATGCCTGGATGGCTAGGAAGGGAGGGTGCAATGTGGGGCCTGGACTGCTGGAATCCCTCCTCTTCCTTGATGTGCCAGGCCTGAGGGCAGCTTAGTGGGGGATACGGGAACCTCTACTAAAAGGCTAATGCTCCAAAGAACCAATTGTTATCAAGGTAATGTCTCTTATGGGAGCAACATTTTCTAATTTCCAAAGCACTTTTGTATCTACCATTTCCTTTAATTTTCCAAACAGCCCCCGAGTAAGTACTACCATGCCCATTTTGCAGACAAAGAAACTGAGGCTCCGCCATTTAGTACAACCTACTCAAGATTATGCTATTAGGAGGCTGAGGAGCTAAGATTCCCATCCACCTAGGTTCTGGTCATTTACATTCAAGGCCAGCCCTTGGTCTTCCAAGTCAGGGACTGCCATTACCCTTTGATAGCCAGCGGGTATTGTGCATACTTTCCTGGGTAGAGGGGCTGCCCTATTATTTTGTAAGCCTGGTTGACAAAAGAGAGCTCTTTCCTGACAAATGCAGAGACTCACTTGGGGTCCTACAAAGGACACGTCAATTCCCTGGGTGGTCACAAGGAGCTCGTGGAACTTGGTCGGCTGCCCTTTGTCTGGATAAGGGCTATCTGGAAATGTCTAGCTAGCTTCCTGCATCATGCCAGGGCAGCCAGCTACAGTGACAAAAACACATTCAAGCCACGGTCCCTCACACAGTCTGTAAGCCTCTTCAACCCAGAATAGACTTGTTTCTAACATATCTTTTTCGATTTCCTTTTTGCCTCAAGATCTAACAGGAGTAAATTCTGAACATAAGTGACTAATAGATTCTTTCATTCTTTTTGAGATTTGTTAGTGAGAATCTGCATTTGGTACGCGACAGAAGGCGTGTCATCGAGGATTGGAAACACGAAGGCAGAACCCATGAACACGTCTAGCTGTAGATTCCTGGGCAAAGATATTCCCTTCCTAGTTTTTCCCATTTTGTGAAAAGAGGGAAAGGTACTTGCAGACATGGGCACTGTTCTGAGTGAAATACAAAATTGCATGTATTTATTGATCATTCCTTTTTTAAAAGCTGAAGTATAGTTGCTTTACAATGTTGTTAGTTTCTGCTTGTACAGCAAAGTGAATCAGCTATAGGCATCCTCTTTTTTTGGATTTCCTTCCCATTTGGGTCACCACTGAGCACAGAGCAGAGTTCCCTGCACTGTATAATAGGGTCTCATTGGGTATCTCTTTTATATATAGCAGTGTGTATATGTCAATAAAAAATGCCATTTAACCCTCACAACAATTGACAACCCCTGGGCTCAGAGCTTTTGCCCAAAGTCCTGTGAGTAGCGATGGAGGCAAATTGGGGAGGAAGCACTGGGGTCCGTCCCATTTTGCAGTCTTGTTCTCATGGGGGCCTCCACCACATTCTCTCTGGTTGATGCTGGGTTTGGGCATGATACATGCCTGTATCTTACCTCTTTGTCAGGACTTTGTCAGCTGCCACTTGCGAAGTGGTTTCATGTCTCCCCGGCCTACCAACCACCTGGCCTCCAGAAGGTGCTTCCCAAACCACAGTGCGACCCTCCCAGCCTCTTGCAGGAGCCCTGCTCTGCTTCTAATTGACCAGGAACACGCTTCTGAGTGGGGGATGCTTGAAGCCTCTCTTGTGGCCCCTGCTGGCCTTTCCATTTTATAACTTATAATCCACAATTATAGGAAGGGGAGAGAGCAGTTGTTATTTTCTAACTACCTATGAAATGTTCTGCATACACTTTTGCATCTAATTCTCAAGACAAAGTAGAATATAGGGTACCCTTTCTATAGATAAGCATTTGAGGCTTAGTGAAGTTGAGGGTTGGCTCAGTGGTAAAGAATCCACCTGCCAAGCAGTAGCTGTGAGCTCAGTCCCTGGGTTGAGAAGATGTCCTGGAGAAGAATACTCCAGTATTCTTGCTTGGGGAATCCCATGGGGTTTTCTATAATCCTGTAAGCCTGGTGGGTTACAGTCCCCCCTGCTGCCGCTAAGTTGCTTCAGTCGTGTCCGACTCTGTGCGATTCCATAGATGGCAGCCCACCAGGCTCCCCCATCCCTGGGATTCTTCTGGCAAGAACACTGGAGTGGGTTGCCATTTCCTTTTCCAATGCATGAAACTGAAAAGCGAAAGTGAAGTCGCTCAGTCGTGTCCGACTCTTCGCGACCCCATGGACTGCAGCCTACCAGGCCCCTCCATCCATGGGATTTTCCAGGCAAGAGTACTGGAGTGGGGTGCCATTGCCTTCTCCGATAGTCCCAGGGGGTTGCAAAGAATTGGACACAACTTAGCGACTAAACAACAACAATACAGCTAATCCTCAGCTAAATAGATGCAAGAGATTGGATTAAATCTTCACATTCCCTTGAGAAGAAGACCCAACGCATGCCTTCTTTTGAGATAGGGGGTCTAGTTTATAAGGTGAGGGGAGACAGAGGGGTGAGAAAGAATCTGGGGAGCCCTGGAGTCTGGGAGGGAGAGAGCATTGTTTGCAGGGACAGCTCAAATCTGAGAGGCAAAGGCTCTGGTGAGAGACTACACCCCCCCACCCCCATCCCCCACGGGCTTCCCTGGTGGCTCAACTGGTAAAGAATCCACCTGCAATGAGGGACACCTGGGTTTGATCCCTGGGTTGGGAAGATGCCCTGGAGAGGGGAATAGCTATCCACTCCAGTC
>NW_011494879.1:11002263-11005915 GCF_000754665.1 Bison bison bison
CCCACCTCACACAACTTCACACACACACACACACACACACACACACACTTCAGTGTTGCCTAGATCTGGTCTTGTCCTTCAGGGCTATCTGAGAGGAGTCTCATCTCTAAAGGAGGTGGGGGAGTAGGTGGACTGTTTTCAGAGTGTTTTCTGCATCCTCACAGTTTTTTGAGGCCTTGTGAGGGAGCGGGGGTGCTTTGCATCCCTGCATATGAGGACTGCTATTTGACCTGGAAGGAGGTTGTTTGCATGATGCGAGTGGGCCTCGGAGATGGGGAAGGGCTGGAGCGTGGGGCCTGGGGACCTGAGTGGCCAAGAGTCCTCAGTTTCTATATCTGCAAAATGGGGCCAACCACCCCTGGCCCCGTGGCCCTCATGCTTCTGCTGTGAGGCTCTAATAGCATGAGGTGGTGAGTGTGCCTGGGAAGGGGGAGGGCCAGGCACTCAGAGGCAGGCACACTGGCAGGAAGGGTGCAGGGTACCTGAGAGGGAGCAGCTGGACAAGCATGCCCTGGTGGAGGGGTCTCAGAGGAGCTGAGGCCCATCGTGCCCCGTGACAGCATACTGTGGATCAGTTCTCCCATCTGTAAAATGGAATTATGGTGACTGCCCTGCCTACCTCATGGGCTTGTACAGGGTTAAGGAGAAACCCAGATATGGACACTGGCTACAAACATGCCGGACTGATGGTGGCCACGCAGTATTAGAAGGACCTCGGATCTATTCTTGGTTCCACCATTCACCGATGGGGGATTCACCATTCATCAGTCACCGACTCTGGGCCTTATTGGCCTCAGCTATAAAATGGAGATGATAAAGGTAATAGCCACCACTTATAAGTGTTACGGCCACACATTCTATCTATACGCAGCAACTGCATGTATGTATGGGTATATATTCATTTAATCCTCCCAACAACTCAATGAATTCAGAGCTATCACATTTCCATCTTAGAAATAAGGAAACCAAGGCATGAAAAGGTTGCTTGCTTCACACACACTAACCAGGGGTGGATCTGGGATTCAGACTGGGCCATCTGGCTGCCCGTAGCACTGTGTCACCTAGCTCTTAAGGTGTGGGGGTTGAAAGGTGATGAAGGGTGCAAGACCCCAGGCGCAGTTGCGGATCATAGACTTGATTGCTTTTGTGCCACTGCTGCTGGATTTTTCTGTGAAGATAGAGTGCATTTTAGAAAAGCGTGGACTACCCCCTGCAAGGTACGGGCAGTGGCCTGAGTTTCAAAATCATGTTCTGTCTTCTCTTAAAGCATCTTTCATGCTGAAGTCTTTCTTTACCACTTTAGGGAAATTGTACTGCTCTTGGAATGGATAGATCACCAAGTTTAGTGTCTATGGCAACCTGGCCTGTCCCAAGTGGCTTTTAAAGACCCAGAGAAAAGGAGAGACTGTGACAGGACACAGCAGTGACCACATTGCTTCAGGATGCTGTGTGCATGGGTGGCCTGTCATCCACTCACGTGTATGTGGCTGTGCCTTTCTTACTAAAAGCGTAACAGGGTTCGGTGTTCTGCTCCTCCTTTGATGGCTTACTCTACTCACCCGTGATGGGGAAAGGTTGTTTAGACGGTAACTTATCACAGTGATTCAATGAGACAGGGTCCATATTGGCAAGAAAATTAATTCTGGATGCTTCACTTGCAAAGATTTGGAAGATGGGAGTCAGTTTTCAGGGCAGATGAAAGCCAGGTGAAAACAGGGGGGAGACCAGTGAACTGCCTAGAGCACTCCTAGGAACCCACTCCACCTAAGTGTGATGTCTTCTTGAATTTTGCACTACATGCTTTCTGATCTCCCTCTAGTCCCTGGGTTTCAGCATCACTGATTATTAGAGACACGGTCTCCTCCCAACACTGAAGAGCTTTGAGGCTTTGATTTCAAAGAATTCTGGGAGGGTGTACTCTGCCAGGGAAGACAGAGGGGATGAGAAACAAGGGTTGTCTCTGTGTGGACTATGAGGTGACTCAGTGGACAGGACACTGTCTATGAGACTCTTGTCTTGGTGTGTCTAGATTGGCCAATAATTCTTCCTGGTGATGTTATACTTTCATTCACTCTCATGATCTAGTTGCTAAGCCTCTGACTCTCAAGACACCATGGACTGTAGTCTGCCAGGCTTCTCTGTCCATGGGATTCTCCAGGCAAGAATACTGGAGTGGGTTGCATTTCCTTCTCCAGGGGATCTTCCCGACCCAGGAATCCAACCCAAGTCAGGATATCATGGAAGGGTCTTCTACTAAAGAGAAATAAAATAAAATGAAATGAAGAAAAAATAAATAAATAAAATGAAATGAAATACCCAAGCCACACTTGGGCCCTGGCAGTCTCTGGCAAAGGCAGCCTGGGTTGTGTGTAGACCAGTCACCTCTGCAGGGTTGGGGCCTTTAAGCCTTGCTCAGGGGAGCATCACTTAGAGATTCCATGAGATGCTTAGTGAGGAGGAGATGAAAGAGGAAGAGAAGGTAAAACTTTGAGGTCCTGATGGAAACCTATCCCTTCCATTTTATCAAGTTTTATCCATTTGAATTCAGAACAGTTAATTTAATTTTTCCTGTGCTAAGAAAATTGCTGTCTTAAGAGATGTGTGTGTGTTAGTTGCTTAGTCGTGCTCAACTCTTTGCAATCTCATAGACTGTAGCCCACCAGGCCCCTCTGTCCATGGGATTCTCCAGGCAGGAACACTGGAATGGGTTGCCATTTCCTTCTCCAAAAGGAAATACAGAAAGAAAGAAAGTGAAGTCGCTCAGTCATGTCCAACTCTTTGCGACCCCTTAAACTGTAGCCTACCAGGCTCCTCGCATCCATGGAATTTTCCAGGCAAGAGTACTAGAGTGGGTTGCCATTTCCTTCTCCAGTCTTAAGAGATACCTTGCTGATTTCTTCGGAGGATGCCTCTTGGCCTATCAGTTCAGTTCAGTTGCTCAGTCGTGTCCGACTCTTTGCGACCCCATGAATCCCAGCACACCAGGCCTCCCTGTCCATCACCAACTCCCGGAGTTCACCCAGATTCATATCCATCGAGTCAGTGATGCCATCCAGCCATCTCATCCTCTGTTGTCCCCTTCTCCTCCTGCCCTCAATCCCTCCCAGCATCAGTCTTTTCCAATGAGTCAACTCTTTGCTTGAGGTGGCCAAAGTACTGGAGTTTCAGCTTTAGCATCATTCCTTCCAAAGAAATCCCAGGGCTGATCTCTTTCAGAATGGACTGGTTGGATCTCCTTGCAGTCCAAGGGACTCTCAAGAGTCTTCTCCAACACCACAGTTCAAAAGCATCAATTCTTCGGTGCTCAGCCTTCTTCACAGTCCAACTCTCACATCCATACATGACCACAGGAAAAACCATAGCCTTGACTAGACGAACCTTTGTTGGCAAAGTAATGTCTCTGCTTTTGAATATGCTATCTAGGTTGGTCATAACTTTCCTTCCAAGGAGTAAATGTCTTATAATTTCATGGCTGCAATCACCATCTGCAGTGATTTTGGAGCCCCCAAAAAATAAAGTCTGACACTGTTTCCACTGTTTCCCCATCTATTTCCCATGAAGTGATGGGACCAGATGCCATGATCTTCATTTTTTGAATGTTGAGCTTTAAGCCAACTTTTTCACTCTCTTCTTTCACTTTCATCAAGAGGCT
>NW_011494879.1:11006095-11006919 GCF_000754665.1 Bison bison bison
TCCCATGAAGTGATGGGACCAGATGCCATGATCTTCATTTTTTGAATGTTGAGCTTTAAGCCAACTTTTTCACTCTCTTCTTTCACTTTCATCAAGAGGCTTTTGAGTTCCTCTTCACTTTCTGCCATAAGAGTGGTGTCATCTGCATATCTGAGGTTATTGATATTTCTCCCGGCAATCTGGATTCCAGCTTGTGTTTCTTCCAGTCCAGCGTTTCTCATGATGCACTCTGCATATAAGTTAAATAAGCAGGGTGACAATATACAGCCTTGACGAACTCCTTTTCCTATTTGGAACCAGTCTGTCGTTCCATGTCCAGTTCTAACTGTTGCTTCCTGACCTGCATACAAATTTCTCAAGAGGCAGGTCAGGTGGTCTGGTATTCCCATCTCTTGAAGAATTTTCCACAGTTTATTGTGATCCACACAGTCCAGGGCTTTGGCATAGTCAATAAAGCAGAAGTAGATGTTTTTCTGGAACTCTCTTGCTTTTTCCATGATCCAGCGGATGTTGGCAATTTGATCTCTGGTTCCTGTGCCTTTTCTAAATCCAGCTTGAACATCAGGAAGTTCACGGTTCACATATTGCTGAAGCCTGGCTTGGAGAATTTTGAGCATTATTTTACTAGCCTGTGAGAGCATTATTTTACTAGCGTGTGAGATTAATTTACTACCGCAATTGTGCGGTAGTTTGAGCATTCTTTGGCATTGCCTTTCTTTGGGATTGGAATGAAAACTGACCTTTTCCAGTCCTGTGGCCACTGCTGAGTTTTCCAAATTTGCTGGCATATTGAGTGCAGCACTTTCACAGCATCAGCTTTCAGG
>NW_011494879.1:11007019-11028157 GCF_000754665.1 Bison bison bison
TGTTCGTAGTGATGCTTTCTAAGGCCCACTTGACTTCACATTCCAGGATGTCTGGCTCTAGGTGAGTGATCACACCATCGTGATTATCTGGGTCGTGAAGATCTTTTTTGTACAGTTCTTCTGTGTATTCTTGCCATCTCTTCTTAATATCTTCTGCTTCTGTTAGATCCATACCATTTCTGTCCTTTATCGAGCCCATCTTTGCATGAAATGTTCCCTTAGTATCTCTAATTTTCTTGAAGAGATCTCTAGTCTTTCCCATTCTGTTGGTTTCCTCTATTTCTTTGCATTGATCGCTGAGGAAGGCTTTCTTATCTCTCCTTGCTATTCTTTGGAACTCTGCATTCAGATGCTTATATCTTTCCTTTTCTCTTTTGCTTTTCACTTCTCTTCTTTTCACAGCTATTTGTAAGGCCTCCCCAGACAGCCATTTGCTTATTTACATTTCTTTTCCATGGGGATGGTCTTGATCCCTGTCTCCTGTACAATGTCTCGAATCTCATTCCGTAGTTCATCAGGCACTCTATCTATCAGATCTAGGCCCTTAAATCTATTTCTCACTTCCACTATATAATCATAAGGGATTTGATTTAGGTCATACCTGAATGGTCTAGTGGTTTTCCCTACTTTCTTCAATTTAAGTCTGAATTTGGCAATTAGGAGTTCATGATCTGAGCTTGGCCTAACAGTTCAGTTCAGTTCAGTCACTCAGTCATGTCTGACTCTTTGCGACCCCATGAATCGCAGCACACCAGGCCTCCCTGTCCATCACCAACTCCCAGAGTTCACTCAGACTCACGTCCATCGAGTCAGTGATGCCATCCAGCCATCTCATCCTCTGTCGTCCCCTTCTCCTCCTGCACCCAGCATCAGAGTCTTTTCCAATGAGTCAACTCTTTGCATGAGGTGGCCAAAGTACTGGAGTTTCAGCTTTAGCATCATTCCTTCCAAAGAAATCCCAGGGCTGATCTCCTTCAGAATGGACTGGTTGGATCTCCTTGCAGTCCAAGGGACTCTCAAGAGTCTTCTCCAACACCACAGTTCAAAAGCATCAATTCTTCGGTGCTCAGCCTTCTTCACAGTCCAACTCTCACATCCATACATGACCACAGGAAAAACCATAGCCTTGACTAGACGAACCTTTGTTGGCAAAGTAATGTCTCTGCTTTTGAATACGCTATCTAGGTTGGTCATAACTTTCCTTCCAAGGAGTAAGCGTCTTATAATTTCATGGCTACAGTCACCATCTGCAGTGATTTTGGAGCCCCCCAAAATAAAGTCTGACACTGTTTCCACTGTTTTCCCATCTATTTCCCATGAAGTGATGGGACCAGAGGCCATGATCTTCATTTTCTGAATGTTGAGCTTTAAGCCAACTTTTTCACTCTCCTCTTTCACTTTCATCAAGAGGCTTTTGAGTTCCTCTTCACTTTCTGCCATAAGGTGGTGTCATCTGCATATCTGAGGTTATTGATATTTCTCCCTGCAATCTTGATTCCAGCTTGTGTCTCTTCCAGTCCAGCGTTTCTCATGATGCACTCTGCAGATAAGTTAAATAAGCAAGGTGACAATATACAGCCTTGTCGTACTCATTTTCCTATTTAGAGCCAGTCTGTTGTTCCATGTCCAGTTCTAACTGTTGCTTCCTGACCTGCATATAGATTTCTCAAAAGGCAGATCGGGTGGTCTGGTATTCCCATCTCTTGAAGAATTTTCCACAGTTTATTGTGATCCACACAGTCAAAGGCTTTGGCATAGTCAATAAAGCAGAAATAGATGTTTTTCTGGAACTCTCTTGCATTTTCCATGATCCAGTGGGTAGCCCATTTTCTCTTCATTCCTCTGACTTATTGAGGTTAAATGACATTTTCCCCAAGCCATTAGGGGACCAGGTTGTCACAGTCAGACACTTTCCTAAATGTCTCTGGAATAAACATTAAAAACTTCTATTGAGGTCGCTTGGTACAGGGGACAAAGCTCCTTCCCCAGTACTAGAAGGTTCCTTCCTTCCTCCTGGACACTGTCTCAGTGCCTGCCCAGGGGCTCTTTCCACTTCAAATATGGTCTGAGAAAGCATGCCCTGGAGGACTTTGAGCTTCATGGAAAGCAATTCCCTCTGCTTTGCATTCAAGATTCATTCTGTGTTGGAGTGTCCTGTGTGAGGCCCACCTCTTCTTAGGATGACATGGGGGTATCCACCTCTTTCAGCAGAGACCCTTTCTATCCATGAAGAAATGACCTTAGAGACCCCTGCAGGGTAATCCTTAGAATACAACCCAGCCAAGTCCACTTTCAAATAGGAGGTTCCCCCTTTTACTAGTTAACCATCACCAGGGTGACCATAAATCTGGTTTGCCTGGGACAGTCCTATTTTATGCTTGTTGCCCTGGTGTAATTATTAATAGCTCTCCTTTCATTTCCAGAGTGTCCAATTTGGGGCAATCAATTACATGGTCACCCTAATTACCATGATCACGATCAGAGACTTTTGGATCCTCAGTGCTCATCTGATAGGAGGCCCTCCTGCCATGCTCACTGCAGCTAATCTCCTCTTCCAGGCAACTCACTATCAGAATGTTTAGATGTCTGACCCAGCCATGTGCCTTGCTAGTCTTTCCCCTCACTTTGTTCAACTGTTAAGTATTTCCCGCCTACTTACAATGAAACAGAGGGTATGAAAGACAGGGGAAAGAGGAGGAGCCAAAGCAGATAGACTAATCATATACAGAGATTCATGATGTTTCCTAACGATGAAGGGGCTTCTCTGGTGGCTCAGACAGTAAAGAGTCTGCCTGCCAATGTAGGAGATGTGGGTTTGATTCCTGGGTTGGGAAGATCCCCCAGAGAAGGGAATGGCTACCCACTCCAGTATTCTTTCCTGGAGAATTTCCATGGACAGAAGACTGTGAACCTAGTAGAGCTGGGCTTGGGTGGAGGGGGAAAATGTGTGTCCAGTGTTACACAGGGTGGGCAGACCATCCTGTAATGATGTTTGAACAAAGATCTCTGTGAAAGGGCTTCCTAGGTGGCTTAGTGGAGAAGGCAATGGCACCCCAATCCAGTACTTTTGCCTGGAAAATCCCATGGACGGAAGAGCCTGGTAGGCTGCAGTCCATGGGGTCACTCAGAGTCGGACACGACTGAGCGACTTCACTTTCATGCATTGGAAAAGGAAATGGCAACCCACTCCAGTATTCTTGCCTGGAGAATCCCAGGGACGGGGGAGCCTGGTGGGCTGCTGTCTCAGGGGTCGCACAGAGTCGGACACGACTGAAGCGACTTAGCAGCAGCAGCAGCAGCAGCAGGTGGCTTAGTGGTGAAGGATCCACCTGCCAAAGTAGAAGACCTGAATTCCATCCCTGGATAGGGAAGATCCTCAACAGTAGGAAATAGCCTGAAAATTTCAAGGCAAGAGGAGGCTGGCAGGCTACGATCCATAGGGTTGCAGAGTCAGATACGACTGCAAAACTGAGCACACATGCACTTTGTGAAATATAGAGAGCAACCCCAGTGGGGAGAAAGCCTTCCAAGCCAAAGGGATCACATGTGTAAAAGCCGTAAAAAGGAAGGAACAGCAAGGACGCCTACATGGTTGATGTCAGTGCCAGGCAGGGTGCCCATGGATTAGGAGTACCAAGGGCCATCTTTCTCTGTCTTTCCCAAGCCTGGTCTGTACAGGTGCTCGCATCTTGATGGTCTTGGTGGATGTTGATGGGCTGGGTTACACATTAATCTGGCTTTCTTGATCATAGTGGCTCTGGGTCAAAACTTCCTAGGACAGCCTGGCTGTAGCCTTGCCAGTGGGACCAGGGTGCCAACTTTTGCTGTGAGCTTACTGGGGTTCCTAAATGACCTGAAGAGCTACCTTTACAGACAGCCATTGATGTGCCAACCTTCCGCAGGGCTGCATGGCATCTTTCAGAAGCTCAGCTCGCTCCACAGAGCTTAGCCAAGTTAGATCTCAGGATGATGACCTTTTACATTGCTACCATTCAGTATAATTTCATAAAGCCATTTTAGAATGTATATTCAGAAGTCAAGGAAAGAAGTCCCATATTACCTGCTTGCTCCAGGCTATCAAAATTATATTGCATTCTTCAGTTTATTTAAGTAGATATTCTCTGGACAGTATAGATTTTGCCACTGACTGTGTTTCCTTTTTTGTACTGGCAGCCATAAAGCTCATTGCCAGCCCCAGGGGGCATCAGTAGTAACTGGGCAGGAATGATCAGCACACACTCCTATGAATTAACTCACTCCAGGAATCAGTTTATCATTTTACCCTTCCTTTCTCCTGTGTTCATTTTTCATCTTAGTAAACCAAAAGGAATCTTTTCGAAGTGAGAAGGCAGTGGCAACCCACTCCAGTACTCTTGCCTGGAAAATTCCATGGACGGAGGAGCCTGGTAGGCTGCAGTCCATGGGGTCGCGAAGAGTCGGACACGACTGAGTGATTTCACTTTCACTTTTCACTTTCATGCATTGGAGAAGGAAATGGCAACCCACTCCAGTGCTCTTGCCTGGAGAATCCCAGGGACGGGGCAGCCTGATGGGCTGCCGTCTATGGGGTCGCACAGAGTCAGACACGACTGAAGTGACTTAGCAGCAGCAGCAGCAAACCAATAGGAATCTTTTCGAAGTGACCTGGGTCTTAAATTGGGCTTCCCTGCGGGCTCAAAGACATTACTTTGCCAACAAAGGTCCATCTAGTCAAGGCTATGGTTTTTCCAGTGGTCATGTATAGATGTGAGAGTTGGACTGTGAAGAAAGCTGAGAGCTGAAGAATTGATGCTTTTGAACTGTGGTGTTGGAGAAGACTCTTGAGAGTCCCTTGGACTGCAAGGAGATCCAACCAGTCCATTCTAAAGGAGATCAGTCCTGGGTGTTCTTTGGAAGGAATGATGCTAAAGCTGAAACTCCAGTACTTTGGCCACCTCATGCAAAGAGTTGACTCATTGGAAAAGACTCTGATGCTGGGAGGGATTGGGGGCTGGAGGAGAAGGGGACGACAGAGAATGAGATGGCTGGATGGCATCACAGATTCGATGGATGTGATTTTGAGTGAACTCTGGGAGTTGGTGATGGACAGGGAGGCCTGACGTGCTGTAGTTCATGGGGTCACAAAGAATCGGACACGACTAAGTGACTGAACTGAACTGAACTGGGGGCTCAGATGGTAAAGAATCTGCCTGCAGTGCAGCAGACCTGGGTTCGATTCCTGGGTTGGGAAGATCCCCTGGAGAAGGGAATGGCTTAATCCCTAAGCAAATCGGTTTTTAAGACACCATCATGTATAAATACATTTTAAGCACCTACCATGTGAAAAGAAGCATGGAAGCAACCTAAATATCCACTGACAGGAATAGATAAAGATATGTACATATATACCATGGAATATTACTCAGCCATAAAACGGAACAAAGTAATGCCATTTGCAGCAACATGGATGGACCTAGAGATCATCATACTGACTGAAGTAAGTCAGACAGAGAAAGACAAACACCATATGATATTTCTTGTATGTAGGATCTAAAGAAAAAGGCTACAAGTGAATTTATCTACAAAAAAGAAATATAGTTACAGATGTAGAAAATGAGCTATGGTTAGCAAGGAGAAAGCAGAGAGGGATAAATGGAAAGATTGGGATTAACACATACACACTATACAGAAAATAGATAACTGATAAAGATCTACTGGGTAGCACAAGGAACTCTACTCAATACTCTATAAGTGGCCTATATGGGGAAAGAGTCTAAAAAAGTGAATATATATGTTTTTGTAACTGATTCACTTTGCTATACACTTGAAACTAATGAATATTGTAAATCAATTGCACCCCAATACAAATCTTTTTTAAAAAAGAAAGTAGCATGTTAGGATCATAGCCGGTGGAGGGAACTGGAAAACAAGTGTTTCAGAGTACTTGCCCTCCAGCTCAAGTCCGGATTCTATTTGCCCATCAGTTTCTCATGGGTCAGATCGCAGTGAATGCTGGCATTCTATAGATCCAAGAAACTGACCCCCAAATTCCATCACTCTAAAGGATTAATTATTTGCATAATTTACTTTGTTCATAATAGTGTTGGACCTAGTACCTACAGAGAGGAAATCGATTTTTAAAAAAGAAGATGGTTGGGTCGTCATTACTTCACCATGTCTGCGTTGGTGTCTTTGTCTTGAGCGTAATTAAGAGCCTTGCTGTGAGTTTTTAAATGTCTGATCCACCATCCCCCACACTTTCACCCAACATGGCCACAAAGGGAGGTTGAGACTCATTCAAACCAGAACTTAGCAGCCTCATACAGTCCTATGCATGAGGGGGGAGGGACCGGGCTTGGAGGGAGAATATATTGAGATCTGCCCTTTGATCGTGTTCAATGCGACTTTGCATTTACCTGAGGGATTAAAAGTTCTCATTGACCAAGGCTCCCGGCTTCCTACTCAGCCTTTGACGGGACAAGTGTTAATTGGACAATATAATGGGGACAATGTTAATTCCTCTCTTAGAGTTCCTTTTCTTGTTCAGTCAAATAGAAAGGCCCTTTTAAACGGCAGAGAGAGGAAGAAAGGAGCTGGTTTATAAGGGTAATAGACTGCACATCTTCCTCATTTGTCTCAGAACAAGTGCAATGGAGTCCGCATAAAGCGGGCCCTAAACAGCGACAGAAAGGGACCGACGCGGTGGTTTGCATGGAATGTCACCCTGGATTTAGGGATGGGGGAAGTATGGCTGGGAGGCTCCCTCTGCTTTTGTAACTGTGGGGGGTGGGGAGCCTGGAGAGGGTAGAAGCCAGGAGGCTCAGGGGTGAGGAAGGGCAGGTTGGTGAGGGTAGGAAATGGGGGTGACAAGGGCAGTGGACCCCGGACAGTCGGGAAACCTGGAGGGATCCTGAGCCTTTGGACTGAGCCTGATATTCTCAGACCTAGAAGAGTTCCTGACTGTACAGGGCAATGGCAGCAGGTGGGGATTCTAGACGCAAAAGCTGGCTTTTAGGGGGCTTCTGTAATTAGAAGTTCTTCCCTGTAGCTCAAACGGTAAAGAATCTGCCTGCAGTGAAGGAGATCAGGGTTCGATCCCTAGGTTGGGAAGATCCTCTGGAGAAGGGAACGGCAATCCACTCCAGTATTCTCGCCTGGAGAATCCCATGGACAGAGAAGCCTGACAGGCTACAATCCATGGGGTTGCAAAGAGGCGGACGCGTCTGAGCGACTAACACACACACATGTAATCAGAATCTTCCTTCTGCTCTATCTTAGAATAGGCTGATTTCAGGGGTCTGTGTATTCTAGGAACCCCTACTTCTTCCACCTTCCCACTCATAGGAACTAACATTTTCCTCCCAAGTTCCATCTCCTCACACCCTTTTTTTTTTTTTTTTCTCCTAACAAACTCTTCCTCTTGTTGAACAAGTACTTCTTCTAGCCCCAGTTTTTATGAATGATGGCCAGGGTGCATTCAGATTTTCAACTTATTCAACATTTGGATAGCCGGTTATAGCAGGCTGTTTGTTACAGCAGGCTATGAATAGCAAGTCCTCCGCTGTGTCCTCTGGATCTAGTCACCTCGCCTTGCTGCGCATCACACATGCAGAGATGAGAATAAGTGTTCTGGATTTTAGTCTACAGGGTTCTCTTTGAGACACATGGAGGTACTGGATATTAAAATGCCTTATAAAACTATATCATACAGAAAATGAAGTATTCTTCTTATATTTATTCACCGGGGAGATGAGTAGGATGTGTAAGAAATGATAAGCAACAAAGCTAAGACCATCTTTATTGAAGGACAAGCTTGCCACACACAGCCAGTGTGCAGTGCCAAGAAATACTGGCCTGAGTTATCAAAGCGGGCTGTGGTTGTCAGAGACCATCACCAGGCCCTTTCTGGCATCCGGTCTTCCTGTCAGCAAACCAACAGGTGGAAGTATCTTATTGATGGCTCAGCACCTTTATAGCTCAAGCTTCTATGATCCTACTTGGATGGGCCTCTTTCCAGGTTGTTTTGCACATTTTATAATCATACCAGTTTGGCATAATTTGAGAACTCTCAACAAGAAAGGAATCTGCAACTTTTAACTCACTTAAACATTCTTTTGGTTTTAGAATTGATTAAGAAAACAGAAGTAGTTGATTATCCATATTTAAGACCAACCCTGGAGAAACTCGTGAGGTATCCCATTTCATGGTGGGACAGCAGAAAAAGATGGGGAAGCCAACCTTGACTCATATTACTCTGGAGTTCTTTCTCTCAAGTAGCAATGGGGCTGTGCCTGCTATTTACATGCTGTTTCCTAGTTCAGTACCCTCCGGTTGGAAGCCTGCAAACTACGTGTTAGTTTCCGTCTACTTGGAAGTTCTGTCCACTTCTGCCAGTAGGAGGCGCTGGTGGGAGCTTGACCAGAGAGTGCAAGGGAGGGTTCCTCGGTGGCTCCAACAACGTGGCAGCTGCTGCTGGCTCTTGCAGTGGCAGTGGGAGTGGGAGTGGAGCCGATTTTGAGTTCCAGCTGGCTGGCAGGAATAAGTATCCTTTCTCCAGAAGCTGGAGCTCTGGTTGAGAAGACACTTCTTGGGTGGACTCAGAACCAACTGAGACAGGATCTGCAAGAACTCAGTTGCACCAATAGACTTCCAAGCCTTGGTCTGGAGATGGTTGAGCAGCACTGCCCATCTAAATGTTCCTCCCTATTCTTTTCAGTTCCACTATGAAAGTGAAAGAGGAGAGTGAAAAAGGTGCTTAAAGCTCAACATTCAGAAAACTAAGATCATGGCATCTGGTCCCATCACTTCATGGCAAATCGACGGGGAAACAGTGGAAACAGTGACAGACTTTACATTTTTGGACTCCAAAATCACTGCAGATGGTGACTGCAGCCATGAAATTAAAAGACTCTTACTCCTTGAAAGAAAATTTATGACCAACCTAGACAGCACATTAAAAAGCAGAGACATTACTTTGTCAAGAAAGGTCAGCCTAATCAAGGCTATGGTTTTTCCAGTAGTCATGTGTGGATGTGAGAGTTGGACTATAAAGAAAGCTGAACATCGAAGAACTGATACTTTTGAACTGTGGTGTTGGAGAAGACTCTTGTGAGTCCCTTGGACTACAAGGAGATCCAACCAGTCCATCCTAAAGGAAATCAGTCCTGAATATTCATTGGAAGGACTGATGCTGAAACTCCAATACTTTGGCCACATGATGTGAAGAGCTGACTCATTGGAAAAGACTCTGATGCTGGGAACAACTGAAGGTGGGAGGAGAAGGGGACAACAGAGGATGAGATGGTTAGATTGCATCACTGACTCAATGGACATGAGTTTGGGTAAACTCTGGGAGTTGGTGATGGACAGGGAGGCCTGGCATGCTGCAGTCCATGGGGTCGAAAAGAGTCGGATGCAACTGAGTGGCTGACCTGAACTGAACTGAACTTCCTCTTTTTAGTTTCCTTTCTTTCTCTTATTTGGTCTTCCAGCCCTTCTAGCTCCTTCATAATCAGTTTCCCGTATTAAATTCCCTCTGCTTGAAACCCCAGAGAAAATGATTTTTTTTTTTTAACCAATACAAAGACTCTGCAAGAATCTTTGTTCATGGTTCTGCTGGGGCTGGAAAGGAAATAATTCCTGCTTAAAGGTGAAAAGGGCTTCCCAGTTGGTGCTAGTGGTAGAGAATCCGCCTGCCGATGCAGAAGATGCAAGAGATACTGGTTTGATCCCTGAGTTGGGAAGATTCCCTGGAGGAGGAAATGACAACCCACTCCAGTATTCTTGCCTGGAAAATTCCATGGGCAGAGGATCCATACAGTCCATGAGGCAGCAAAGAGTTGTATGCGTCTGAGCATAAATGTGAAAAGCTTAGTTAATGTTGCTCCTTGCTGAAACTGGAAGCAATTCCCTCTACCTCTCTGAGTCTCAGTTTTTACATTTCTGAAAAGCACATAAAAAGTTCAGGTTGGCATTCCTCATGGGGGTGAATTGTTGCTTACAAACAGACCAGCCTGATGTGACCAGCCGCAGTCTCAGTGCTGTGTAGCCAGGGCATCTGGGTGCACTTGGATCTGACACTTTTTCCCATCAACTGATCTTTCTGCATCTGCTCCATCATCCAGCATCCGGCCTTGGATGGGGCTCTTCTCACTCTGAGCTGAAAGCTGCACACTCCAGACTCACCAGCTCTTAAATATTTTATAGCAGACTGGCTGGAGATTAATATTTTATCACAGACTCCTTGGCACTTAAATATTTAATCACTGATGTGACTGATGAGCAATGAATCAGCATCCGGAAAACTTTTGGTTTCTTGTACCAGTTTTAAAGGATCTTTGGTTCCGGTCTCAGAGGGCAGAGGGACCAGAGGCAAGCCTATGTCTACACCAAGTTTAATATTTTTAAGGGCTCAGAAAATGGCCTCAGTTCCAATCTGAGGCTCTGGATCAGAGAATCTCATCCACAAAGACCATAAGCAAGTTGGAAATAACCATAGTTTGAGAAAAATTGTCTAAAGTGACAGCACTTATATCAGTTTAGAAATCCTAAGAAAACACAAGTGCTGTATATGAGGAAGAAATATCTTTAGAGGCACAAGAATGGAGCTGGGGGTAGGAAATTGGAAGCCTTTATCTTTTCAGTGGTGATCTGGAGTATTATGTGCAAATTTTCTTTTTCTAAGAAAAATTTTGAATATGAACAGTTGGTGCTGAAAGCAGGAAAAAATGAAGTTGGGATGAATTCATGGAACTCCATGTTTAAAAAGTAAAGGTAGTAAAAACTTCTTGAATTGGAACTCAAGGAACCTACTGGTGTCCATATGCTAAAAATGGACACCAGAATGAAAGCTCTTTCTAGAATTTAGCCTTAAGGAATTTTGTTTCTGCCATAGAATTCTGGAGGTTCACCCTCTCATGTGCTTAGAGGAGGGGCACCATTCTATCCCCAGGGGTGACTGTCTAAACTGTCCGTTGAAATTTTATTCCCCTTTCTCGTCACTGCTTCAGTCACGGGTACGAAAAGTAATCCTCGTCGATATGGTATGAGGGGAATTGGGGCAGCTGGTCAAGGGGCTTCTGCGAAAAATATTGCTCAGTGATTAAAAAAGACACAGGAAGAAGAGCAACCTGCCTGCCTTTGCATGCTGTTGTGTGATATTGAGGGGCAGAGATCTTGCCATCATGATAAGATAAAGACCAAAGCTAAAGACGAAAGGGAAGAAAAATGAAAGCCCCTGGCCCTAGTACCACTAAGGTGACCAAATCTGGAAGCATTTTATCAACAAGCTTCTTATGATGTGCTTAAGCTGCTTTTATTATTTTACTATATATTGGTGTCTCAAATGGTAAAGAATCTACCTGACCCTGGGTTCAGTCCCTGAGTTAGGAAGATGCCCTGGAGAAGGGAATGCCAACCCACTCCAGTATTCTTGCCTGGAGAATTCCGTAGACAGAGGAATCTGGTGGGCTACTCTTGGGGTCCCAGAGTCGAACATAACTGAGCAACTAACACTTCACTTCAGTTCAAGCTGCTTTTAGTTGAGTGTTTTGTTACTCAAAGGCAGGAGCATCCTAATTAATGTACCATGTGAACAGGGGAGGTAGAGTCAATGTTAGTGAGATAAAGATTAGTGACGAATGGGAGATAATTGAAAAGTAAAGAATAATTAGAAACTTTCCACACTCATTCGACTGGCTAATAATCAAGGTGGATAATACTGACCTTTGATGAAAGTGTGGAGTCTCAGGATCTCTCCCACATGTCCAGGGTACAAGGAGATCTAACTTGCTCCATCATTCCTGGGAACAAGTTAGCAACATCTGGTAGCATAGAAGATACACATGATCCATCATCTAGCAATTCTCCCCTTTGGTAAATCCTTAGAGGTCCTCTTGTAAAAGTGAAAAGCAAAGGAGAAAAGGAAAGATATTCCCATTTGAATGCAGAGTTCCAAAGAATAGCAAGGAGAGATAAGAAAGCCTTCCTCAGCGATCAATGCAAAGAAATAGAGGAAACCAACAGAATGGGAAAGACTAGAGATCTCTTCAAGAAAATTAGAGATACCAAGGGAATATTTCATGCAAAGATGGGCTCGATAAAGGACAGAAATGGTATGTACCTAACAGAAGCAGAAGGTATTAAGAAGAGGTGGCAAGAATACACAGAAGAACTGTATAAAAAAAGATCTTCACGACCAAGATAATCATGATAGTGTGATCACTTACCTAGAGCTAGACATCCTGGAATGTGAAGTCAAGTGGTCCTTAGAAAGCATCACTATGAACAAAGCTAGTGGAGGTGATGGAATTCCAGTTGAGCTATTTCAAATCCTGAAAGCTGATGCTGTGAAAGTGCTGCACTCAATAGGCCAGCAAATTTGGAAAATTCAGCAGTGGCCACAGAACTGGAAAAGGTCAGTTTTCATTCCAATCCCAAAGAAAAGCAATGCTAAAGAATGCTCAAACTAGTGCACAATTGCACTCATCTCACACGCTAGTAAAGTAATGCTCAAAATTCTCCAAGCCAGGCTTCAGCAATATGTGAACCGTGAACTTCCTGATGTTCAAGCTGGATTTAGAAAAGGCAGAGGAGCCAGAGATCAAATTGCCAACATCTGCTAGATCATCAAAAAAGCAAGAGAGGTCCAGAAAAACATCCGTTTCTGCTTTATTGACTATGCCAAAGCCTTTGACTCTGTGGATCACAATAAACTGTGGAAAATTCTGAAAGAGATGGGAATACCAGACCACCTGATCTGCCTCTTGAGAAATCTGTATGCAGGTCAGGAAGCAACAGTTAGAACTGGACATGGAACAACAGACTGGTTCCAAATAGGAAAAGGAGTACGTCACCCTGCTTATTTAACTTATATGCCAAGTACATCATGAGAAACACTGGGCTAGAAGAAGCACGAGCTGGAATCGAGATTGCTGGGAGAAATATCAGTAAGTTCAGATATGCAGATGACACCACTCTTGTGGAAGAAAGTGAAGAACTAAAGAGCCTCTTGATGAAAGTGAAAGAGGAGAGTGAAAAAGTTGGTTTAAAGCTCAACATTCAGAAAACTAAGATCATAGCATCTGGTCCATCACTTCATGGGAAACAGATGGGGAAACAGTGGAAACAGTGTCAGACTTTATTTTTTTGGGCTCCAAAATCACTACAGATGGTGACTGCAGCCATGAAATTAAAAGACGCTTACTCCTCGGAGGGAAAGTTATGATCAACTTAGACAGCATATTAAAAAGCAGAGATATTACTTTGTCAACAAATGTCCATCTAGTCAAGGCTATGGTTTTTCCAGTAGTCATGTATGGATGTGAGAGTTGGACTATAGAGAAAGCTGAACACAGAAGAATTCATGCTTTTTAACTGTGGTGTTGGAGAAGACTCTTGAGAGTCCCCTGGACTGCAAGGACATCCAACCAGTCCATCCTAAAGGAGATCAGTCCTAGGTGTTCATTGGAAAGACTGATGTTGATGCTGAAACTCCAGTGCTTTGGCTACCTGATGTGAAGAGCTGATTCATTTAAAAAGACCCTGATGATGGGAAAGATTGAAGGCAGAAGGAGAAGGGGATGACAGAGGATGAGATGGTTGGATGGCATCACCAACTCAATGGACATGAGTTTGGGTAGGCTCCGGGAGTTGGTGATGGACAAGGAGGCCTGGTGTGCTGTGATTCATGGGGTCACAAAGAGTTGGACACGACTGAGCGACTAAACTGAACTGAACTGAACTGAACTAATATTCCGTTACCACATCTTCTTTATCCATTCACCTGTTGAAGTCCAGCTCTATGCACTGGCCAGACCTTGCCTAGAGGATGGGTCTGAGAATCAACTTACAAGCTCACTTTCATGGCTGTTCGTAGGAGAATCCAGTCCTTATCATATGAGTCTCTGCTTGCGACTACTGAT
This sequence comes from Bison bison bison, assembly GCF_000754665.1. Lineage (NCBI taxonomy): Eukaryota > Metazoa > Chordata > Mammalia > Artiodactyla > Bovidae > Bison > Bison bison. Next base: position 11,020,921 of record NW_011494879.1, read on the forward strand.
CACCTGGCTTTCTTAAGAGCAAGAAATACAGAAGCAAGAGAACAACAGAGCCATAGAGCAAGAGGAATGGAAACTGTAGCATCTTACAACGTAATCTTGGAAGTGAGATACCATCACTTTTGCCATAGTCTACTGGCCACGCAGATCAACCTTGATTCAAAGCATAAGATGTGAATACCAGGAGGCAGCACTGGGGGTTGGAACTTTAACTGCAAGCATAAAAATGTAAATTCACTCCAGAAAGATTTGTATCTGGGCATAAGGGACATTAATATTTCTCCCTTCATTCAAGACGCTCTTATTAAGCATGTCATTTGTGCCAGTCACTGTTCTAGGTGCTGAAAATACCATGATGAGCAACACATTCAAGTTCCTGATTTCAGAGATGTTTTACATTTCAGTGAGAAAGATAAAAATTTAAAAAATGGCCTGTTTGCTTCCAATTAAATTCTTTTCACAATAACTCTTGCTGCTGCTACTAAGTCGCTTCAGTCATGTCTGACTCTGTGCAACCCCATAGACGGCAGCCCACCAGGCTCCTGTCCCTGGGATTCTCCAGGCAAGAACACTGGAGTGGGTTGCCATTTCCTTCTCCAATGCATGAAAGTGGAAAGTGAAAGTGAAGTCGCTCAGTCGTGTCCGACCCTCAGCGACCCCATGGACTGCAGCCTTCCAGGCTTCTCCATCCATGGGATTTTCCAGGCAAGAGTACTGGAGTGGGGTGGGACAGTTTTATTACCAGTGCCCCATTTTTGATATGAGGAAGTCAAGTCTCAGGGAGGTGATGGGGTTTTCCTAGAATCCCATTTAATAAGACCTGGGGCTGGGGTTTGAACCCAGGTCTTTTTCCTCTTTCTCGAGCCAAAGCAGATCACTTTGGGGTGATCCAGTCTACCATAAGAAGAGGCCCTGGAAGCTGGGCCTGTACTTTAGAACATCTCTTGAAGGCCTACTACAGAACAAGTCCTAATTCCTGCTAGACTGTGAGCTCCTTGAGGACAGGCCTGATGCTGTCTTAGTCCCTGCGCCCCCTTGACATCCAGATATTGTAAGAGGAGCTGGCTCCCAGCCCTTAGCACACTCCTTCCTTGGTTCCCTTCTGCCTGTGCCCTCCTCCCCACCATTGGAGTCAGTTCCCTTGAGGGAGACTATTCTCTGGAAGCTTTGCTGGGGCTTCCCAGGTGGCGCTAGTGGTAAAGAACCTGCCAGCCAATGCAGGAGACATAAGAGACACAGGTTGGATTCCTGGGTTGGGACGATCGCCTGGGGAAGGGCAGGGCAACCCACTCCAGTATTTTTGCCTGGAGAATCCCCATGGACAGAGGAGCCTTGTGGGCTATAGTCCATAGGGTCACAGAGAGTTGGACACGACTAAAGCGACTTACCATGCATGTACCATGCATACAAGGAACTCTGGACAGAGCCTGGCAGACCCAATGTTGGGCAGCTGTGGATGCACAGAACAGCCTCATTTTCAACAAAGACACTTAGAGAAACGTGCTGGTTGTTGGTCAGCAAAACTGGGTGCTCAGAACTGATGTGCTTTCACATGTGCTCTCTCACTTTTCTCTTTGTGGTCTGAAAGAGAAAAACAAATATTCATGCATAAAAGTGCAGTCTGACAAAACTGCTATAGACAATTTGGTTTACACAGCAAAAGTGGAGACACAGACGTGGAGAGCAAATGTAAGGATACTGAGGGGGAAAGAGGGAAGATGGGATGAATCGGGAGATCGGGACTGACGCATATACACTATTGATACTGTGTATAAAACATAGCTAATGAGAGCCTACTGCAGAGCACACGGAACTACTCAATGCTCTGTGGTGACATTAATTGGGAAGGAAATCCCAAAGAAGGGGGATATATGCATACATCTAGCTGATGCACTTTGCTGTACAGCAGAAACGAACACAACATTGTAAAGCAACTGTACTGCAATACAAATTTTTAAAAATAAATTTAAATCATTCTATCACTTTGAAAACACACAAACAAAAAACAGACTTGAGAAGTAGGCAGGATGTAGCTTACGGACCAGTTTTACAGACGAAGACACTAAGATTCAGAGACGGAAACCACTTTTCCTACCGTCTCACAGTTGCAACTAGAGGAGTGAGGGTTTTCTGACTTTTCCTCTCTGCTCCTCTTCTGTGGCTGCCCCTAGATTATGTTCTGCCCAATATGAGTAATGCTTTCACATGCAAACCACCTAAGGATCTTACTCACTTGCCAATTCTGATTCTATAGGTCTGGGGTAGTTCCTAAGATTCTGCCATTTCTTTCTTTTCTAAAAATAAATTTTTTTTAAACTGAAGTGTAAGTTGATTTGCAATGTTTCAGGTATATAGTAAAGTGGCTCAGTTCTGTATGTATATATTATACATATATGTAAAGAAACATATGTAATACATAAATCAATTTTACATATATTTATTTTCATATTCTTTTCCATTATAGGCTATTACAAGCTATTGAATATAGTTCCCTGTACTATACAATACTTAATATATAGTAGTGTGTATCTGTTGGAGAAGGCAATGGCACCCCACTCCAGAACTCTTGCCTGGAAAATCCCATGGATGGAGGAGCCTGGTAGGCTGCAGTCCATGGGGTCACTAGGAGTCAGACGCGACTGAGCGACTTCACTTTCACTTTTCAGTTTCATGCATTGGAGAAGGAAATGGAAACCCACTCCAGTGTTCTTGCCTGGAGAAGAATCCCAGGAACAGGGGAGCCTGGTGGGCTGCCGTCTCTGGGGTAGCACAGAGTCAGACATGACTGAAGTGACTTAGCGGCAGCAGCAGCAGCAGCAGTGTGTATCTGTTAATCCCAAACTCCTAATTTATCCCTCCCACTCCTTTCCCCTTTGGGAAACAACCATAAGCTTGTTTTCTATTTCTATGAGTGTATTTCTCTTTTGTTAATAATTTCATTTGCATTATTGTTTTAAATTCCACATATAAACAATTATCATATATTTGTTTTTCTCCATCTGCCTTAGTTCATTTAGTATGATAATCTCTACATCCATCCATGTTGCTGCAAATGATATTATTTCATTATTTTTTAAAGTTGAGTAGTATTCCAGTATGTGTGTGTATGCATATATATATATATGTACTTATATGTACACCATGAGATTCTGCATTTCTAACAGGCTTCTAGGGAATGCCCAGCTGTTCCAGAGAATACACTTTGAGTCATAAGAGCCATTCTGTCCTGTTTCCATATTTCAGAACCCCCAAAGTGAAAGTGAGTGAAAGTGGCTCAGTTGCATCCAACTCTTTACGACCCCATGGATTATACAGTCCATGCAATTCTCCAGGCAAGAATACTGGAGTGGGTAGCTGTTCCCTTCTCCAGGGGATCTTCCCAACCCAGGAATCGAATGGGGGTCTGCTGCATTGCAGCCGGATTCTTTACCAACTGAGCTATCAGGGAAGCCCTCAGAACCCCAAACACCCTTTAAAACACAGCCTCATGACCCAGGAAGACTCCCTGATGTCTCCTGCTGGAAGTGCTTCTTCTCACTGAACGACTTCTCTGGGGACCTGCTCCCTTTGAAGCACGAGTTACAGCTCCTAGCACTAAAGTGACCTGTGATCTCAAAGTCTCTTCTTTGGGCTTGGCTCACATGGGGTTGGACTCACAGTGCCTCTGAATTTATTTATTGCTTCTTCATGGATCATTTGTCAAGTGTAGGCAGTAATCCGTGGTGAGAAAGTGGGCATTGGGGTGCACTGTTGCCCTGAATATCTTAATTCTCCATTTCTTTTCTGTGGGGACAGTTCATTGGCTGATATAATCTTCCACTAATACTGTTAAGGCCATGATTTTGGTGTTTTTGGCTACTCTTAAATTTCAGTTGATCAGACAGCTGAAAAACAGGTAGTGGGCTGTAAGTGGTCATATAATCTTCATCACTGGCAAATTCTGAGGCCGTTGCAGCTGACCTCTACTTAGGGAAAAATCTCCAAAAATGTAACACTTTAGATGTATGTGGAATGACTTCCCTGGCCCAGGCTCTGGTCTGCAGCGGACACAAGCTTCTTGAGGGCGAACACCAGCTGATATTTACATCTAACTCTCCATGATCTAGAACATGTAGACAGATTCAATACATGCCCAAGGACCAGGTGTGCTGGGCCATGTACCTATGTTATAACCGTGAAAAAACCCAGGAAAGCATTCTAACACATCCTCAGAGAATCTCAATTTTTTTGAGTCTCACTCTTTTCAAAGTTTAGGATCAGTCGGTCTTCTAGGTAAGGAAGTTGATTTTCCCTTTTTACTGGACAGATGGGCACACAGATGCTCCTGGGAGTTCATTAACCCTGCCCTGACATTTTTGTAGTACTGGCTTTGTCATACAGTGGATCTTGGAACACGTCCAAAATATACTTAGACATACTTCTCCAGGAGAAAAGCTTTTACACTTCAAAAACACACACACACACACATAAGCATACACTCTTAATTTGAGGTTGAATTTTTCTGCCCTAATTAGCTACGTCTTTGAGCTTCAAGAGCTGGTTTTACTGTGGTTATTAATGAGGCCAATCTCTGATCGCTGGCCTTTTTCAAAAGCATTCCAGTCTGCTAAACAGTGGCCTTTCATGATTTACAAGTTTGGACTCTTTGGGGGTTTTCAACAATTAAGGTGCTAACTTTTCGCACTCGCATGGTCTCCAAACTTCTTAATCACAAAACCTTGGACGTGGGTTGCAGCTTGGTGCTCCTGTTGGTTGCTCTTACATATGGCAGGGTTCATCATCCAGTCCAACGGGCATCGTTTCCAGAGAGGATGCTGGCAGGAAGACATGGGCGCTGCTCATCAGCGTGAAGTCATGGCCTAGAGTGAGTATTGTCAGACAGTGGCTCCAAAAGACATAAGAGTAAACAACCCCTGCCTTGAACTTGGCATGTCACTGTTTTCAAAGTACTTACAAACTTGAACGCTCACTTGATCGTTACAACAAGGCTGTCTAATGCACGGACAAATGCCATTATTACTGAACAGGCAGAGAGAAATGAAGTGACATGCCTGAAAACACAGTCAGGGGCAGAACTGGGACTCAAGAGTGCCCTGGTTCCTAGTCTGTAGCTCATTCTAAAAGGTGTGTCAATTCCTTTAGTCTAAAACTGCATCCCTTTCTTGGTGAAAATATAAAACACTGGCTTAGAACTTTTTTTTTTTTTTAACATAATCAGTGGACTGCATTCTACTTCCACAGGATATTTATAGATGCTTTGGAGAGCCTCTGGTCCCGTTTCATCTACTGGTGTCCTGATGCTCAACACCAGTTAAAAAGTTTAAAGACATTTTTTTCTTCACAGAAGAAACTTATTGCTCATTAGTATTAAACAGCAAATGTGTAGACAACATGTTATAGATATATGGAAAATAAAAAGGGATGACTTCATTTCAACAACAGGAATCCCAGACTGTGTAAGGAATGTAGGCTGGGTTATGCTTTATCAAGACAGAGAAACAGTTGGAAGTCCACTCTTATGTGATTTTTATTTATCTGAAATGAAGCAGATGAAGATGACTCTGATGCTATAAAGAACTGGATTCATTTTAGCTGTATTTATTTATCTATGCTGTTTTTCTACCATGATAATAGTTATCAGTGGCTTTCAAGTTCTCAATACACTTGGATAAGTGTTATTAACTTGCTAAAGAGTGTCATTCCTGGACATGTGAAAGAGGATGTCTGGGCATTTAACGTGAATTCTTCATACCTCCTCAAATTCACCTCCAAAGCATCCTCATATCTACCTGCTTCTCATTGCACTTAGCTGGTCCATCATTTCTTGCCCAGGGAATTGAAGACAGCCTCCCCAGGAGTCCACCTGTTCCCACTGTGCTCAGTCCAGCCATTCTCCACATATCAGCCAAAGCCATCTTCCAAGTCACCCTCTTGTTTAACATCTAGCAGTGGCCTCCTGTTATGTTCACAAGAAAACCCAGCCCCTTGCTGGAGCCTGGGAAGTTCCCTGTGATCTAGCCTCTGTCCATCTGACATCCTCACCTCCCTCCTCTTGAACCCTCAGCACCGCTCACAGCTCCTGAAGTGTGTCCATCTCATTCCCACTCCAGGCTTGCCCTGGCCTTCCATGACCTGTCCCTAGCTCACTGCTGGGCTGGGTCCTCCTGACCATGCAGATCTCTGTGACCTTCTTATAATGGCCTTCTCTGATCACACTATTGGGAGCGATCCCACATCACACCTTGTTCCAGGCACACTTATCAGATTACCCTGTCCTTTCTTTCTACAGAGCACTTACCCTCTCTTGAAAATACCTTCTTCATTGTCTTTGTCTTCCCACTGGAATGTAGGCACCAAGAAAGCAAGAAAATGGCTTTTTAAATTCACTTTGGGATTACCAGTGCCTAAAAGAGGCTAGCATAGGGCAGGTATTCAATCAACATCTGTGACCCAGTGAAACTCGGACAAAGGTAAGAGCAAAGATGGAGCATGCTGTCCAGCCTCTCCTGTCTGTGGGGTCTCTACCCGTGACTTATCTGTGGGCATCTCTTATCCTCCAATAATACTAGGTAATACAGCTTGCTGGGCACAGAGGACTAAACTGAGTCTCAGAGAAACTCACTAACACGTTTAAGGATGTGCAGTCATTAACTAACCCATAGGAAGAAATATTGAGGTAAGTGGCACTCCAAAGCTCATGGCTCTTCTACTGCACCATACAGCAACATTTGTTTTGTTTTGTTTTTTCCTTTGTTTTTGGCATGCAAATCTTCTTAGTTGCCCTGGCCAGGTATTGAACCCTCGCCCCCTGTAGTGGAAGCTCAGAGTTTTAACCACTGGACCACTAGGGAAGTCCTCAGCATCATTTCTAATGTACAAGGTAGCCAGGCATCAGGTGCCTCCACCTCTCAGTAGCATGTAGTGGTTCAGATCAGATCAGTTGCTCAGTCGTGTCCGACTCTTTGTGACCCCATGAATCACAGCACGCCAGGCCTCCCTGTCCATCACCAACTCCCGGAGTTCACTCAGATTCATGTCCATTGAGTCAGTGATGCCATCCAGCCATCTCATCCTCTGTCATCCCCTTCTCCTCCTGCCCCCAATCCCTCCCAGCATCAGAGTCTTTTCCAATGAGTCAACTCTTTGCATGAGGAGGCCAAAGTACTGGAGTTTCAGCTTTAGCATCATTCCTTCCAAAGAAATCCCAGGGCTGATCTCTTTCAGAATGGACTGGTTGGAT
>NW_011494879.1:11028257-11038378 GCF_000754665.1 Bison bison bison
GCTCAGCCTTCTTCACAGTCCAACTCTCACATCCATACATGACCACAGGAAAAACCATAGCCTTGACTAGATGAACCTTTGTTGGCAAAGTAATGTCTCTGCTTTTGAATACACTATCTAGGTTGGTCATAGCTTTCCTTCCAAGGAGTAAGCGTCTTATAATTTCATGGCTGCAATCACCATCTGTAGTGATTTTGGAGCCCAGAAAAATAAAGTCTGACACTGTTTCCACTGTTTCCCCATCTATTTCCCATGAAGTGGTGGGACCGGATGCCATGATCTTCATTTTCTGAATGTTGAGCTTTAAGCCAACTTTTTCACTCTCCACTTTCACTTTCATCAAGAGGCTTTTGAGTTCCTCTTCACTTTCTGCCATAAGGGTGGTGTCATCTGCATATCTGAGGTTATTGATATTTCTCCTGGCAATCTTGATTCCAGCTTGTGTTTCTTCCAGCCCAGCATTTCTCATAATGTACTCTGCATAGAAGTTAAATAAGAAGGGTGACAATATCCAGCCTTGATGAACTCCTTTTCCTATTTGGAACCAGTCTGTTGTTCTTAGAACTCATTAATAGCGTATGTGTAAAGGGGAAATGTTACTTGTTATTTGTAGGAGGATGGCCAAGGATGCATAATTCATGCAAATAAACCATAAGAATAAGATTTCATAAGAATTCATACCCAGTGTTATAGATTAAATTTTGCTCCTCTCACTGGCCTAGATATGTTGACGGCCTAGTCCCAGTACCTCGAAATACAACCTTATTTGTAAATAAGGTCATTGCAGATATGATTAGTTAGGATAACACGAGGTCACCCTGGAGTAGGCTAGCTCTATAATCCCATATGACTGGTATCTTTCTAAGAAGAGAGACATTTGGACCTGGAGACACACAGGGAAGAGCACCATGGGAAGACACAGGCAGAGATGTGAGCCATGCTGCCACAGATGAAGGAACACCTGTGGCTACAGCTGGGGCTGAAAGTGGAAACAGCGGATCCTCTCCTGGAGGCTTTGGAGGAAGTGCGGCCCCACCAGGCCGTACTTCTAGCCTCCAGAACTCTGAAGCAGTGAGTTTCTGTTGTTTTAAACCACGCAGTTTGCAATAGTGTTATGGCAGCCCTCGGAAACGAATACATGTGGAAATCAAAGTCCTGGGAGAAATGTCACCACTGGCTGCTCTGATTCTGCTAGGCAACCCAGGTAATTCACACGAAATAAATGAACAAGAGAAAAGGGAGACAAGAAAGGAATGGTCCATTGTGTGCCAGTCTTATATCCAGTGTGCTCAAAGAGGAGTCATTCCTGTGCAATATTGCTAGATTTGGAAAACTGAAGAATGTAACACGGCTGTCTGTAGGAGCCATACTCACTGGTGCTGGCTCACTGGACTTTGTGCCCAGAATGATTTTACCATCTCCCTTTACTTCCCTGGTGGCTCAGATGGTAAAGCGTCTGCCTACAGTGTGGGAGACCTGGGTTCGATCCCTAGGTCAGGAAGATCCTCTGGAGAAGGAAATGGCTACCCACTCCAGTACTCTTGCCTGGAAAATCCCATGGACGGAGGAGCGTAGTAGGCTACAGTCCATGGGGTCACAAAGAGTCGGATACGACTGAGCGACTTCATTTTTCAGTTTTTAGTGTGGCCAAATTGCAGACCTCTATATGTAGTTTTTCTTTCTCTTTAAAAAAAAATGATTTTACTTATTTATGTATCTTTGGCTGTGCTGTGTCTTCACTGTTGCTTGGACATTTCTCTAGCGGTGAGCGGAGGCTTCTCTCTAGTTGTGGTGGCTTTGCCTGGCGGAGAGCAAGAGCTCTCGGGTGTGCAGGCTTCAGGAATTGCAGTTGCCGGTCTCAAGAGCAGAGGCTCAGCAGTTGAGGAGGGTGGGCTTAGTTGCGGCATGTGGAATCTTCTGGGATCAGGGATCAAATGCATGTCCCCTGCATTGGCAGACTCATTCTTTACCACTGAGCCACCAGGGAAGCCCCCGTAGTTTTCATGTTTGACATGGTCCACCTCTGTACTTACTTGTCTAGTCGCTCCAGTGTGGCCTTTGCCTCTGTCATGCCTCCAAGTTATCCAAATCACTAAGCCAAAGCCAGCACTTTTTCTAATATTCTTTCAGTCTTTTTTCTATGAATATATACGACCAGGTTTACACAGCGTATATACTTTTATATTTATGGAACCATTTCCATATTAATGGACCTATGCAATTTCTATTTTCAATTAATGTATCATTTATCTACTTTTCCCTTATAAGCAGCACTCTGATAAACATCCTTATGCATATAAACATGTCTCTCTTTCAGACTGGGCATAGTCTTGGAAAAGGATTTCAAGGAACAAAGGACGTGATGAATTTTAAACTTTTTCTGCAAATGTTAGCCATGCTAGTGGTGCTTGAATCTAGTCAGCAAAACTGTGGTTTTGGTCAAAATATGGCCGTAACATTTATTTGTTAAATGAAGTGAAACCGACCTTCAGGAAAAGACATATAGCTTATACTATATAGTGTATAATATATAGAAGAATAATATATGATGTGTATATTTAACCTTTGCCCAACAGTAATAATAGGGCTTCCCAGGTGGCTCAATGACGAAGACTCTATCTGCCAAGCAAGAGATCCAGGTTGGATCCCTGGGTTGGGAAGATCCCCTGGAGAAGGAAATGGCAACCCACTCCAGTATTCTTGCCTGGGAAATCGCATGCACAGAGGAGCCTGGCGGGCTACAGTCCATGGAGTCTCAGAGTCAGACACGACTTGGGGACTAAAGCCAGCAGTGATAGTGATATTTTGAACACATTCCCTATAGTTGGGAAGGATCGTGTTCATTACTAGATTACATAAACCTGGAATTATTCATTTAGAGGTGCACTGGGGTCTTTGGATGATATAGCTATGCTTTATAATAATGCTAAAATGTTGTTCCTATATCCTTGTCTTCCTTTTCTAATCTTCCTCATCATACGCATCACTTCCAAACCTCCAAATTCTTTCACTCCACCTCTTTAACTTTTCCTTTTATTCCTTCCTTTTCTTCCGTTTATTGTGATAACAACGTGGATTTCTGAGGGCACAGGCTGTATTCTGACTGACACAATGTTTGGGCTATTTTCTCAAAAAAAAAAAAAAAAAAGACAAAATCAGATCTTTCCTGTAGAACAGATTGGCACTCTGTGGGGCTCTGAATCTGTGACTGAATGAGAACTTTCACTGTTTTGTAGTTTTTCCTTGTTCTCCCCAGCAAGTGGGCCTTGTCATCTTTGTCCCTAGTTCTCTCTGATATCGTCCAAGTGGAGCTGAGGGACTGCATGGGTGTATGCAGAGGAATTATTTTTCTCAGAAAGACTTCTGAAAGCTGTGACCTTCATATTGTACAAAAGTCATCCATCCATCCATTCTTTCAGGAACATTTTGTATATGTAGGTAATTTGCCAGGATCCAGTCTGGGTGCTGAGACGTGAATAAGAAATACCAGTCATGCCCTCAGGGAGCCTGTAATCTAGTGAGAAGCAGAGAGTCTTGTAATGGAGACAAATGGGATAGAAAGCTGCCCAGGGCAGAGGAAATCAGGGTGAGATCTTGGAGGAAGTGGCGTGGGGGTGGGGTCCCAAACGTGGGGGGGATCCCCAGACAAAGAAGAGCAGTTGGGTTCTCTGACATGTCATGTGCACCCTTGGGCTGCATCAGTTCAAACACAAATTCTCAGCCCCTCATTCAGAAGTCCAGCTCAGGGTCTTTGGAGCATCAGTTCAAACACAAATTCTCAGCCCCTCATTCAGAAGTCCAGCTCAGGGTCTTTGGAGCAAAACTTCAGAGAGTTGCAGAGAAGATTCAAAGGAGCCCCGGACTAGGAGTCCGAGAGCCCTGGGTGACAAGTTCAGCTTTGCTAGCCTCAAACATTTGCTGGAATCTCATAGAGCCTCAGTTTCATCCTCTGTAAAATGGTACCCATAACCATTACCTGGGGGCCTTCCCTGGTGGCTCAGTGGTAAAGAATCCATCTGCCAGCTCAGGAGATGCAGGAGATGCAGTTTCGATCCCTGGATCTGGAAGATCCCCTGGAGAAGGAAATGGCACTCCAGTACTCTTGCCTAGAGAATCCCATAGACAGAGGAACCTGGTGAGTTACAGTTCATAGGACTGAGAAAGAGTCAGACATGACTTAGCGCTTACCTGGAAGTGTGAGGCCTGAGTGGGAGGGCACATATAGGAGGAACTCGATGCCTCTTTCATTTTGTGCTCACCCTGGCGCTGATTTTCAAAGCTACGCTTCTGAACACCGCCCAAGGGGTGGGTGGCAACACGTAATCCCGCCCCTTGTGAACTGGTGACCTCCCTGGCCACGGAAGCAGACAGGTCATTTAAAAAATGTAATTTTCGCATTGACATTCTTCATGCTAAGCCCGGGGGCAGGCATGTCCATTCTGCTCGGGGAGAGCTTGGGGGCAGTAACCCAGAAAGAGGCGGCAGCCCGCACTTTGCCATTCTGCGCCTGGGCTGCTGACAAAAGAATTGTGCAAATGAACCTTTAAATCCGTAAATAGTGCCCCCACAATGCCGGGAAGAATGCAGCGGCGACAAAGGGCAATATTCACAGTTTATCTCAGGGTGATGGATCTGAATGGACGCATGAACACGGGTTTGTTAGAGAAAGCGCGGGCCACAGCCCCCCGCCGGGAACCCAGTGGCCGCAGTCTGCAGTGCAAACAGTCAGTCTAAATCCCGAACAATTAGGGGAAACCAAGCTGCCATTATCTGAACTTCAACTTGTTCTCATGATTGATATGGGAAATGAAAAGTTGTACACGGCTCGGGGAAGGCGCTGTGGGCCCTCACCGCACGCAGGGCCTCGGAGAAGGTGCAGAATGTATATTTCATACCCGCGGCAGGAGTGGCCTGCACGCCGCCCGGGTCAGGGCAGGGACGGGGGCAGCTGAGTGCGGCTGATAGACCTCGTGTGGGATCCAGTCTCTGACTAAATATCCCTCCTTCGTCTGATGTCTCTGAAAATCCCCACTCGGTGACCTCAGGGAGGTGGGTTTGGTACCTGACAGCTGTTTTAAACTTCAAGGGCGGGGCTGTCGCTTCTTTTCCTTTTAGTTTCCAGTTTCTTAGCCTAGAGTGGGAGTTCCACTGTGCTTGTTAAGCCCGAAGTGAGCCCAGTACTACGGGAGAGGGACGTGGCTCCAAAGAGGATGAAGCATTTGAACTGGGCCTCCAAGGGTGATGGGATTTGAGAGGCTAATTAGAAGGAGAAAGACCTCATTCCAAGGTGCAGACACAGCTCTGGCAGAGGCTGGGGAAAGGGGCTGAGTATGGCTGGTAGCTGGAGAGAGGGATTCTGGGAAAGGGAAGGACGAGGCAAAGCCTGGAAAAGCAGGCCGATCATCGACAGTCTTGAAAGCAAAGGGGGAGTTTGCCTTTTACCCCATAGGCAGTGGGAGTGATGGAATGTTCTGGAGCAAGGGAATGCCACCTGACTGGGAAGAGTCCCTGAGGATGCAGTCCTGCCTGGGGTGCTACAGTGAGGCAGGAGTGGCCTGCAGAAAGCAGATCATCAGGGCTTGCATGCAGGGTGAGAGGTCAAAGGTGACAAAGGTTGTAAGCCTTTGGCTCTTTCTGCTCCAATTCATTCATTAATGACACCCTTCTTATTGCTTTCCGTCCAAGAGGAATGTCAAAATTCCACACACTAGCTCAGTGGCCAGGAACTTGTAAAGTCAATCGATCAATTAATTGCACATATGTGTATTTTCAGACGGGACACAGAAGTGTCCTTTATTTCATTTTTTAAAAGAAAAAGTCAGTTCTTTCCACCCACCCCAAGCTCACATGGGAACTCTCATCACTTGAATTTCACAGGTAGGAAAACCAAGGCCTAGAGGATTAGATAAACGAGGCGCTCTGGTCTGAGCTGGGATTTGAACCAGGGTCTTTCTGATGAGAAAGCCTTTCCGCTCTCCTTTATGTTAAGCCACCTCTGCTGAGACTGGCCCGGAGGCAGGCATGCAATCACACAGAAAGACCTGCACTCGGGCCACCGGCACAGCGGCTGAAACAGAGACTTCCAAGAACCGTCTTCAAAGCGGCTAGAGGCATTCAGCAAGGCCTGGCATTCAGGCTGCAAAGATTTCTCCATTGTCTCCACCATCAGAGGTAAGTGACATCTTGAACGCCTCAAGAAGATTAAATAGCCCAGCTCGGTCGGAAAGCTTAAAAAAAAAAAAAGAGTGAGAGAGAGGGAGAAGAAAGGGCCCAAGTTGCCTATTATAGAGCTGGTCCTTTTTTGTCGGAGAAAGAGCTTTCAAGGAGCACTATTGGAAGAAGCGGGCCCAGATAGGAAGACAATGACAGGGAACGGGAGAGAACTCCGAGAGGAACCTGGGGCTGGGCGCCTTGAATGCGGATTACTGCGGCTCCGAGCTGGCAAAGAAAAGGGTTCCCCTGGTCAGGATGAAAATGAGGAATTACTTTTTTTTCCCTTCCCCTCTGAGACTCCAGTTCACTGCGCATTGACAATGCATGATGGGGGACACTTGACATGTCCCTCTTCCAGGCCATGTTGGCGCCCCATGTGGGGCCCCCGGGGAACAAGGGCAGTGCAGACCCAAACAAAGCCGATTTTAACCCAATAAACTCACCCCGCATTCTCAGATTGGAACGACGAGCATGGACTGCTGAGTGTCCGTCGCCGGCCCAAACACATGGGATAAATCAGGAGTTTGAGTTTGGGAATGTTTGAACATAGGTAACCTTCATCTTTTTACAAGATTTTTTTTTTTTTTTTAAGCTATCCATGGGGAGGAAGACGAGGGATGCTAGTGGCACTGTTCGTCACCTGAGAAGAGCCTGTTTCCAAGTAGGTGTTGAAAGTGTGGTCTGTGAAGGAGAAAGAGATCTAGTTTTCTCAGTTCCTGGGCACATGATTTGCTTTTGAAATATACACTGTCCTAACCCACCTCCCAATAGCTGCCCTGTATGTTCATTTAGAAAGTGCCATGAGAGAGGTGTAGGGGTGGGAAAAAAACAAAAAACAAACTTGACCGCAGGTCAGGAGATCTGGATTTGAGTCTGTCACCAACTTGCCAACAGTGTTCCAAGAGTCCCTTGGCTTCACAGAGTTTCAATTCTCACCTGCAATGGTCTGAGAAGTCTGCTGTTTGGATAAGGCAGGTAGTAGTTTTCACAGGGTATCACTCCAGGGCAGATGGTACCCAGTGGATGCTTTGTAAACACCTGTGTGGGTGACTAGGGCTGTATCCTGCTTCCTTCTCTGAGATGTAAGACCATCTTACTTCCTTCTCTGAGATGTAAGACCATCTTACTTCCTTCAAGTAAGATGGTCATTGCAAGCTTGGTTTTGACTCTGCAAGTACATTTTACAAATGTGAAGCATGATCATTATTTTTTTGTTCTTGTGAAAATCAATCATCCAAAAAAACATTTAGTAGTAATAAGCAGTTATAGAGCCCAAGTCCTTGTATGATATTCAGCTTAATTAACTTCAAAATTATTTTCATGTACGTAGAGTCACTGATGGCTTTCAAACCTTAAACTGTGTTAAAAAGAAGCATGTGATGGGTGTTGAAGTCAGAAATGTAACAGAAGCCTGAGTAATGAACTCAGTGAATCTTCATTCCTTCTAGATCCTACGCCAGTGTCTACCTCATGTGCACTGGAGTCATATTAGCCTTTTACATTTTATTTATTTATTTACTTATTGGCCACGTTATGCAAGATCTTAGTTTCTTGACTAAGGATTGAACCCAGGCCCCCTGCATTGTAAGGTAGAGTCTTAACCACTGGACCACCAGGGAAGTCCCTAGCCTTTTATGTCTGGTTGTAAGCTATCTTTTCATACTTGGTTTTTTGCTTTCTGTGTGTGCATGTGAATTACAAGACTTGGCCTGCCTATCGGAATTTAAGGTCACAATGGAAAGGGAATTTGGTGCCTATAGTGGGGAAAGAATGCTTATGTCACCTCGGAATCCTTCCTTCTTGGAATGTGAACACACCAGCATGAAGCATCACACACTACACCAAGGGATCCTTGCTAAGAATGTCTTTCCTTCCCAAATGGAGGAGAGGAGCTTCCTTGCTCACAGATGCTTCATTTGGTCCTGGATGCACCTTGGATGAACTCAGGGACAGATATCAACCTTAAACAGGAAGCCACGACTAGTGGAAAGGGTGGACTTTGGCGTAAGGCACACCTTCCACTGACACCCTGCTACACCCTCTTCGGGCCATGGACCCTCAAATGAGCCACTGAACTGGGGTTGGGGTTTGGTTTCCTAAGAGAATAACACCAATGTACCAGAGTTCCTATGAGGTAAGACGGATGGGTGTCACTGAAACTCCATGTGGTACTCAGTGTAAGTGAGGGGAGTGTGTGGACCAGGAGAGGCCAGAGGAGGCTGAATCACCTGTTAGGTACAGGGTCTCCTGTGCCAGAGATGATGCATCTGTAAAGTGAAAGCTTCTTCACAAACTGCTGTAAGGATTTAGAGGTAATGTGGAAGGATCTCAGCTCACTGAGGGAAGTAGGGAAAAGCGCAATATCCAAGAGAGAGGATTAGCTGGAAGAGTTAGAGTGCTCTCACTTCTGCTCATTTCTCCTGAAGACTTACTCCAGGAAACCATTGTCTGAGAGGTTCTCCAGTAATGAGGGTGAGGGGAAGCTGAGTATCTGACTTTCTGCCCCAGCTTGCCCTCTCCTGACCTGAACCCTTGCCATCTGGGGTCACAGGCAGAATCACTCACTGGAGAAAGATTTTGTGCCCATTCCTGGTAAAGATATGGTGTGACTGGGCTGTAGGAGTGTTGGGATGTGAACAAGAAGGTCATTACCCTTAATATTTAAAACTGATTCACAAAACAGTATGGAGGTTTCTTTAAACACAGAAAGTAGAACTTCCATATGATCCAGCAATCCCACTCCTGGGTATCTATCCAGAGAAAACTCTAATTCAAAAAGATACATGCATTCCAATGTTCATTGCAGCACTGTTCACAATAGCCAAGACATGGAAGCAACCTAAATGTTCATCAACAGATGAATACATAAAGAAGATGTCGTAGGCATATACAGTGGAATATTACTCAACTGTAAAAAAGAATGAATCAATGCCCTTTGCAGCAATGAGCATGGTCCTAGAGATTATCATACTAAGTGAACTAAGTTAGACAGAGAAAGACAAATATCGTATGATATCACTCATATGTGGAATCTAAAAAAGAATAAAATGATACAAATGAACTTACTTGCAAAACAGAAACTGACTCACAGACTTAGAAAACAAATTTGTAGTTACCAAACGGGAAAGTGGGGGGCAATGGATAAATCAGGAATTTGGGATTAACAGATACACACTACTCTATGTGGAACAGATAAATCTTATAATAATCTATAATGAAAAAGAATATATCAGTTCAGTTCAGTCCCTCAGTCGTGTCCGACTCTTTGTGACCCCATGAATCGCAGCACACCAGGCCCCCCTGTCCATCACCAACTCCCAGAGTTCACTCAGACTCACGTCCATCAGGTCGGTGATGCCATCCAGCCATCTCATCCTCTGTTGTCCCCTTCTCCTCCTGCCCCCAATCCCTCCCAGCATCAGAGTATTTTCCAATGAGTCAACTCTTCACATGAGGTCGCCAAAGTACTGGAGTTTCAGCTTTAGCATCATTCCTTCCAAAGAAATCCCAGGGCTGATCTCCTTCAGAATGGACTGGTTGGATCTCCTTGCAGTCCAAGGGACTCTCAAGAGTCTTCTCCAACACCACAGTTCAAAGCATCAATTTCAGCACTCAACTTTATTCACAGTCCAACTCTCACATCCATACGTGACCACTGGAAAAACCATAGCCTTGACTAGATGGACCTTTGTTGGCAAAGTAATGTCTCTGCCTTTGAATATGATATCTAGGTTGGTCATAACTTTCCTTCCAAGGAGTAAGCGCCTTTTAATTTCACAGCTGTAATCACCATCTGCAGTGATTTTGGAGCCCCCAAAAATAAAGTCTGACACTGTTTCCACTGTTTTCCCATCTATCTGCCATGAAGTGATGGGACCAGATGCCATGATCTTCGTTTTCCGAATGTT
>NW_011494879.1:11038478-11039139 GCF_000754665.1 Bison bison bison
TTTCACTCTCCTCTTTCACTTTCATCAAGAGGCTTTTGAGTTCCTCTTCACTTTCTGCCATAAGGGTGGTGGCATCTGCATATCTGAGGTTATTGATATTTCTCCTGGCAATCTTGATTGCAGCTTGTGCTTCTTCCAGCCCAACATTTCTCATGATGTACTCTGCATACAAGTTAAATAAGCAGGGTGACAATATCCAGCCTTGACGAACTCCTTTTCCTATTTGGAACCAGTCTGTTGTTCCATGTCCAGTTCTAACTGTTGCTTCCTGACCTGCATACAGACTTCTCAAGAGGCAGATCAGGTGGGCTGGTATTCCCATCTCTTTCAGAATTTTCCACATCCAAGGTCAGGGGCGGCGGCCAAGAGGAGCAACCCCACATCCAAGAAGTGGTGGCTGTGTGGGCGCAGGAGGGCCGAGAGGAGCTACTCCACGTTTAAGGTCAGGAGGGTCGGCCCTATGGAGATAACCCTCGTCCAAGGTAAGGAGCAGTGGCTGCGCTTTGCTGGAATAGCTGTGAAGAGATACCCCACGACCAAGGTAAGAGAAATCCAAGTAAGACGGTAAGTGTTGCAAGAGGGCATCAGAGGGCAGACACACTGAAACCATAATCACAGAAAACTAGCCAATCTGATCACACAGACCACAGCCTTGTCTAAC
>NW_011494879.1:11039239-11045590 GCF_000754665.1 Bison bison bison
GAATGTGGTCCACTGGAGAAGACAATGGCAAACCACTTCAGTATTCTTGCCTTGAGAACCTCATGAACAGTAGGAAAAGAATATATATGTGTAGCTAAATCACATTTTTGTACACCTGAAACTAACACAGCATTGTAAATCAACTACACTTCAATAAAAAGTAAGTCTCAGCATGGTAGTCATGAGAATTTCCTTCCTTGTGGTGTGGAGCGTGCTGCTGCGGTTGCATGTGGGGGTGCTCAGTTGTGTCCAACTCTTTGCCACTGCATGGACTGCAGCCTGCCAGTCTCCTCTCTCCGTGGGATTTTCTCAGCAAGGATACTGGAGTGGGTTGCCCTTTCCTCCTCCAGGGGATCTTCCTGACCCAGGGGTTGAACCCAAGTTCCTGCCTCCTCCTGATCTTCCCTGGTGGCTCAGACGGTAAAGTGTCTGCCTATAATACGGGAGACCTGGGTTCAATCCCTGGGTCGGGAAGATCCCCTGGAGGAGGAAATGGCAAACCACTCCAGTACTCTTCCCTGGAAAATCCCATGGACAGAGGAGCCTGGTGGGCTACAGGCCATGGGGTCATAAAAAGTTGGACATGACTGAGTGACTTCACTCACTCACTCCTGCATCTCCTGCATTGTAGGAGGAATGCCACTGGGGAAGCCCACGTGGTTGTTGGCTTACCCTACACAACACATTGGAGACAAACACCCTCTTCTTCAAATCCCAGTGGCCTGTACCAGCTCAAACTTACTGACTCGATCTGCCCTTGACAACAGGTTTACCAGAGTCCTGCTTTGCTCTATGTCTTTTTTTTTTTAAAGCTTTTTGATTATCTAAAAGTTATGAAAGTGAAAGTCATTGTCTTGTTCAACTCTTTGCAACCCCATGGACTGTATATTCCATGGAATTCTCCATGCCAGAATATTGGAATGGGTAGCCAATCCCTTTTCTAGGGGACCTACCCAACCCAGGGATGGAACCCAGGTCTCCCACATCGCAAGTAGATGTTTTACCAGCTGAGCCACCAGGAAATTTACAATAGTAAAAAATATTAGTCTTATAACCAGAGGGTATTGAGTACTTGTTATATAGAAATAAATGTTGGGTTTCAAATATTTCCACTGGTGAAGCTTCTGTAAAACTTTCATCACAGTTGATATTATGGGAGCACATGTTAAATAGCAAGAAGCAACATTCTGTGTTCAGTTCAATTCAGTTCAGTTGCTTAGTCGTGTCTGACTCTTTGCGACCCCGTGGACCGCAGCACTCCAAGTCCTCCCTGTCCATCACCAACTCCTGGAGTTTCCTCAAACTCATGTCCATTGAGTCGGTGATGCCATCCAACCATCTCATCCTCTGTCGTCTCCTTCTCCTCCCACCTTCAATCTTTCCCAGCATCAGGGTCTTTTCCAATGAGTTAGTTCTTCACAAGAGGTGGCCAGAGGATTGGAGTTTCAGCTTCAGTATCAGTTCTTCCAATGAATATTCAGGACTTATTTCCTTTAGGATGGACTGCTTGGATCTCCTTGCAGTCCAGGGACTTTCAAGAGTCTTCTCCAATACTACAGTTCAAAAGCATCAATTCTTCAGTGCTCAGCTTTCTTTATGTCCAACTCTCACATCCATACATGACCACTGGAAAAACCATAGCTTTGACAAGACAGACTTTTGTTGGCAAAGTAATTTCTGTGCTTTTCAATAGGCTGTCTAGTTTGGTCATAGCTTTTCTTCCAAGGAGCAAGTGTCTTTTAATTACATGGCTGCAATCACCATCTGCAGTGATTTTGGAGCCCAAGAAAATAAAGCCCATCAGTGTTTCCATTGTTTCCCCATCTATCTGCCATGAAGTGATGGGACCAGATGCCATGATCTTCGTTTTCTGAATGTTGAGCTTTAAGCCAACTTTTTCACTCTCCCCTTTCACTTTCATCAAGAGGCTCTAGTTCTTCACTTTCTGCCATAAGGGTGGTGTTATCTGCATACCTGAGGTTATCTACATTTCTCCCAGCAATCTTGATTCCAGCTTGTGCTTCATCCAGCCCAGCGTTTCTTATGATGTACTCTGCGTATAAGTTAAATAAGCAGGGTGACAATATACAGCCTTAACATACTCCTTTCCCAATTTGGAACCAGTCTGTTGTTCCATGTCCAGTTCTAACTGTTGCTCCTTGACCTGCATACAGATTTCTCAAGAGGCAGGTCAGGTGATCTGGTGTTCCCATCTCTTTAAGAATTTCCCACAGTTTGTTATGACTCACACAGTCAAAGGCTTTGGCATAGTCAATAAAGCCAGAAGTAGATATTTTTCTGGAACTTTCTTGCATTTTCGATGATTCAGTGGATGTTGGCAATTTGATCTCTGGTTCCTCTGCCTTTTGTAAATCCAGCTTGAACATCTGGAAGTTCTCAGTTCACGTACTGTTGAAGCCTCACTTGCAGAATTTTGAGCATTACTTTGCTAGTCTGTGAGATGAGTGCAATTGTACGGTAGTTTGAGCATTCATTGGCACTGCCTTTCTTTAGGATTGGAATGAAAACTGCTCTTTTCCAATCCTGTGACCACTGCTGAGTTTTCTAAATTTGCTGGCATATTGAGTGCAGCACTTTCACTGCATCATCTTTTAGGATCTGAAATAGCTCAACTGGAATTCCATCTGCTCCACTAGCTCTGCTCATAGTGATGCTTCCTAAGGCTCACTTGACTTTTCATTCCAGGATGTCTGGCTCTATCTAGGTGAGTGATCACACCTTTGTGGTTATCTGGGTCCTGAAGATCTTTTTTGTATAGTTCTTCTGTGTATTCTTGCCACCTCTTCTTAATATCT
This sequence comes from Bison bison bison, assembly GCF_000754665.1. Taxonomy (NCBI): domain Eukaryota; kingdom Metazoa; phylum Chordata; class Mammalia; order Artiodactyla; family Bovidae; genus Bison; species Bison bison. The sequence goes on from NW_011494879.1 coordinate 11,042,056, forward strand.
TCTGCTTCTGTTAGGTCCAATAAAGGACCATTTCTGTCCTTATTTTGCCCATTTTTGCATGAAATGTTCCCTTGGTATCTCTAATTTTCTTGAAGAGATCTCTAGTTTTTCCCATTCTATTATTTTCCTCTATTTCTTTGCATTGATCACTGAGGAAGGCTTTCTAATCTCTCCTGGCTATTCTTTGCATTCAAATGGGTATATCTTTCCTTTTCTTCTTTGCCTTTAGCTTCTCTTCTTTTCTCAGCTATTTGTAAGGGCTTCTCAGACAACCATTTTGCCTTTTTGCATTTCTTTTTCATGGGGATGGTCTTGATCACTGCCTCTTGTACAATGGCACAAACCTCCGTCCATCGTTCTTCAGGCTATCATATCTAATCCCTTGAATCTATTTGTCACTTCCACCATATAACTGTAAGGGATTTGATTTAGGTCATACCTGAATAGTCTAACAGTTTTCCTTACTTTCTTCAATTTCAGTCTGAATTTGGCAATAAAGAGTTCACGATCTGAGCCTCAGTCAGCTCCCAGTCTTGTTTTTGCTGACTGTATAGAGCATCTCCATCTTTGGCTGCAAAGAATATAATCCATCTGATTTTGGTATCGACCATCTGGTGATGTCCATGTGCAGAGTCTTCTCTTGTATTTTTGGAAGAGGGTATTTGCTATGACCAGTGCGTTCTCTTGGCAAAACTCTGTTAGCCTTTGACTTGCTTCATTTTGTACTCCAAGGCCAAGTTTGCCTGTTATTCCAGGTATCTCTTGATTTCCTACTCTTTCATTTCAGTCCCCTTTAATGAAAAAGATATCTTTTTGGGCTGTTAGTCCTAGAAGGTCTTGTTAGGTCTTCATAGAACCATTCAACTTCAGCTTCTTCAGCATTAGTGTTTGGGGCATAGACTTGGATTACTGTAATATTGAACGGTTTGCCTTGAAAACGAACAGAGATCATTCTGTTGTTTTTAAGATTGCCTCCAAGTACTGCATTTTGGACTCTTGCTGACTATGATGGCTACTCCATTTCTTCTAAGGGATTCTTGGTCACAGTAGTAGGTATAATGGTCATCTGAGTTAAAATGAGTTAAATCTGTGTATCTGGATTATTTTATTTAACAGTAACAAAAATATTCTAAATATGCCACTTATGGAATAAAATGGAAATAGATGGAATCATGGAATAAAATGAAAGTAGCTACCTTGTAAGGCTGACATTATAGGCTACACAATCCTCACACATTATACTAACAATTGTAACCTATCATGTTTCCTTTGAGTCATTACATAATCCCTCCATAGAATAATGCTAAAAGAGACATATCAAAAATATTTTGAGACACAAAAATATCTTGCTGCTATTTGAGATCTTCACAGAGATCCAAGTTATGTGGGGAGAAGAACACATCTTGTGGTGGTGGTGAGATGTTCCTTGCTGCCATGGGAGACCGGTACTGGGTCAGGAAGGACCCTTGGTGGGACTCTTGGGGAACTTCTCTGTGTTCCCAGAATAAGGGGAAGCACAGGGTGTCCTTGTGTGAAGAGCCTCCTCCTGGGACATGACATCAGCATCTGACTTCTGGTGGGAGGATGAAGAGAAGGACCAGAGCCTGGACCGGATGCTTCCCTGTCCTGTGGATCAAAGGGAAGAGAAGACAAGCTCTGTCTTCTTGTGGAGGAGAAGGTATCCCTCTGACTTAGGACAGAGTTGGCCAGACAAGAGGGACCCTGTACATGGAAACAGGTCAATGCTGGGCAAAGGTTCGTGAATGCCTGACTGTCACAGCCTGATGCTTTTCCTTCCTTGGGGATCTGGTTTTTGAGGGGTGGGGTTTCTAGCTGTGTTCTGTGGCCTCTGCCAACTGCCTTATTTGGAACATTAAGGACAGCAGAATACTTTTCCCCACCTTTACATTCTTCTTCAATCAATTTTTGTGTGGTTTATCCATTTTGTTATGCTATTGAGATTTCTCTCACTCAGAATTCTCATTCCAATATTGTGAACTTTTCTTTCTTGGGAAATAAGGTGGCTTTGATAATATCCAATGATTCTTCTGAAATTTCTGCAATAATTTTGGCATGAATGTTACAGGTATGTCACTCTTTGCATGCATTGCTGATGTTTCCATCTACACTGCAGAGAGTCTCCTCTATCTTTACAGTGTCGACTCTCTGTGTATCAGGTATGGATGAAAAAGTATTTTTATTAATGTGAACCAGGAAGGACTCGCTGTTTCTGTGGTAGCCTTTGTGTGCCTCTTTCTGACTGTGTTGTTTTCTTGTTGCGGTGGAACTTTTTGGTTCAGAGACTTCCCATGTGATCTTTAAGTGTATCAATTATTCTGACTTCTTTAATTTCTCATTCATTGGGCTACTTCTTCTTGATGAGTTTTTTTTTTATAACTTTGCTATATAAATCATTTTCTTCCCAGCTCCTTTGATTCATCTTCTTAGAGCACTCCATGAAATACCTCAGTTCCAAGTTCTCATCCTCCTCATTAACTGCCACCAACAGCAGCTCCATTGCTCATCTTTAGCAAGTATATCTACATGACCCAGCTAACCACAATGGTGTGATCACTCACCTAGAGCCAGACATCCTGGAGGGCGAAGTCAAGTGGGCCTTAGGAAACATTACTATGAACAAAGCTAATAGAGGTGATGGAATCCCAGCTGAGTTATTTCAAATCATAACTGTGATTTGTTATGATGATGTGTGAAAGTGATGCACTCAATATGCCAGCAAATTTGGAAAACTCAGCAGTGGTCACAGGAATGGAAAAGGGCAGTTTTCATTCAAATCCCAAAGAAAGGCAGTGCTAAAGAATGCTCAAACTACCACACAATTACACTCATCTCACAGGCTAGCAAAGTAATGCTCAAAATTCTGCAAGCGAGGCTTCAACAGTATGTGAACTGAGAATTTCCAAATGTTCAAGCTGGATTTAGAAAAGGCAGAGGAACCAGAGAGCAAATTGCCAACATCCACTGGATCATTGAAAAAGCAAGAGAGTTCCAGAAAAATATCTACTTCTGCTTTATTCACACAGTCAAAAGCCTTTGACTGTGTGAATCACAACAAACTGAGAAATTCTTAAAGAGATGGGAATACCAGACCACCTGACCTGCCTCATGAGAAATCTACATGTAGGTCAAGGAGCAACAGTTAGAACCGGACATGGAACAATAGACTGGTTCCAAATTGGGAAAGGAGTACGTCCCAGCTGTATATTGTTACCCTGCTTGTTTAACTTACATGCAGAGTAATTTCGGAGAAGGCAATGGCACCCCACTCCAGTACCCTTGCCTGGAAAATCCCATGGATGGAGGAAACTGGTGGGCTTCAGTCCATGGGGTCTGCGAAGAGTGGGACACGACTGAGCGACTTCACTTTCACTTTTCACTTTCATGCATTGGAGAAGGAAATGGCAACACACTCCAGTGTTCTTGCCTGTAGTATCCCAGGGACGGGGGAGCCTGGTGGGCTGCCGTCTCTGGGGTCGCACAGAGTTGGACACGACTGAAGCGACTCAGCAGCAGT
>NW_011494879.1:11045690-11072051 GCF_000754665.1 Bison bison bison
CGCAGAGTAAATCATGAGAAATGCCAGGCTGGAGAAAGCACAAGATGGAATCAGAATTGCAGCAAGAAATATCAATAACCTCAGATATGCAGATGATACCACTCTTATGGCAGAAAGTGAAGAAGAACTAAAGAGCCTCTTGATGAAAGTGAAAGAGGAGTGTGAAAAAGCTGGCTCAAAACTCAACATTCAGAAAACTAAGATCATGACATCTGGTCCCATCACTTCATGGCAAATAGATGGGAAACAAGGGAAACAGTGAGAGACTTTTTGGCGGGTGAGCTCCAAAATCACTACAGATGATGACTTGTTCCTTGGAAGAAAAGCTATGACAAACCTAGACAAATTATTAAAAAGCAGAGACATTCAGTTCCGTTCAGTTCAGGAGCTCAGTCATGTCCCACTCTTTGCGACCCCATACACTGCAGCACGGCAGACCTCCATGTCCATCACCAACTCCCGAGTTTACTCAAATTCATGTCCATTGAGTGGGTGATGCCATCCAACCTCATCCCCTGTCATCCCCTTCTCCTTCCACCTTCAATCTTTCCCAGCATCAGGGTCTTTTCAAATAAGTCAGTTCTTCGCATCAGATGGCCAAAGGATTGGAGTTTCAGCTTCAACATCAGTCCTTCCAATGAATATTCAGGACTGATTTCTTTTAGGATGGACTGGTTGGGTCTCCTTGCAGTCCAAGGGACTCTCAAGAGTCTTTGCCAATACCACAGTTCAAAAGCATCAATTCTTCGGTGCTCAGCTTTCTTTATAGTCCAACTCCCACATCCATACATAACTCCTGGAAAAACCATAGCTTTGACTAGATGAACATTTGTTGACAAATTAATGTCTCTGCTTTTGAATATGCTGTCTAGGTTGGTCATAATTTTTCTTCCAAAGAGTAAGTGTCTTTTAATTTCATGGCTGCAGTCACCATCGGCAGTGATTTTGGAGCCCCCCAAAGTAAAGTCTACCACTGTTTCCAGTGTTTCCCCAGCTACCTGCCATGAAGTGATGGGACTGGATGCCATGATCTTAGTTTTCTAAGTGTTGAGCTTTAAGCCAGCTTTTTTCATACTCCTCTCTCACTTTCATCAAGAAGCTCTTTGGTGGTGTCATCTGCATATTTGAGGTTATTGATATTTCTCCCAGCAATCTTGATTCTAGCTTGTGCTTCCTTCAGCCCAGCATTTCTCATGATGTATTCTGCATGTAAGTTAAATAATCAGGGTGACAATATACAGCCTTGACATACTCCTTTTCCTATTTGGAACCAGTCTGTTCCATGTCCAGTTCTAACTGTTGCTTCCTGTCCTGCATACAGATTTCTCAAGAGGTTTCCCATACAGATTTCCCATCTCTTTCAAAATTTTCCACAGTTTGTGGTGATCCACATAGTCAAAGGCTTTGGCATAGTCAAAAAAGCAGAAATAGGTGTTATTCTGGAACTCTCTTGCTTTTTGGATGATCCAACAGATGTTGGCAATTTGATCTCTGGTTCCTCTGCCATTTTTAAAACCAGCTTGAACATCTGGAAATTCATGGTTCATGTATTGTTCAAGCCTGGCTTGGAGAATTTTGAACATTACTTTACTAGCGTGTGAGATGAGTGCAATTGTGCGGTAGTTTGAGCTTTTTTTTGGCATTGCCTTTCTTTGGGATTGGAATGAAAACTGACCTTTTCCAGTCCTGTGGTCACTGCTGGGTTTTCCAAGTTTGCTGGCATATTGAATGCAGCACTTTCACAGCATCATCTTTTAGGATTTTAAATAGCTCAACTGGAATTCCATCATATCTACTAGCTTTGTTCTTAGTGATGCTTCCTAAGGCCCACTTGACTTTGCATTCCAGGATGTCTGGCTCTAGGTGAGTGTTCACACTATTGTGATTATCTGGGTAGTGAAGAGTTTTTGTTTTTGTTTTGTTTTTTTGTATTTCTGTGTATTCTTGCCACCTCTTCTTAATATCTTCTGCTTCTGTTAGGTCCCTACTATTTCTGTCCTTTATTGAGCCCATCTTTGCATGAAATGTTCCCTTGGTATCTCTAATTTTCTTGAAGAGATCTCTAATCTTTCCCATTCTGTTGTTTTCCTCTATTTCTTTGCATTGATTGCTGAGGAAGGCTTTCTTATCTCTCTGCCATTCTTTGGAACTCTGCATTCAAATGGGTATATCTTTCTTTTTCTCATTTGCAGAAACATTACTTTGCCAAAAAAGGTCTGTATGGTCAAAGCTTTGGTTTTTCCAGTAGTCATATACAGATGTGAGGGTTCGCCATAAAGAAAGCCGTGAAAGTGAAAGTAATTCAGTCTTGTCCGACTCTTTGCGACCCCATGGACTATATAGTCCATGGAATTCTCCAGGGCCGAATACTGGAGTGGGTAGCCTTTCCCTTCTCCAGGGGATCTTCCCAACCCAGGGATCGAACCCAGATCTCATGCAGTACAGGTGGATTGTTTACCAGCTGAGCACTGAAGAATTGATGCTTTTGAACTATGGTGTTGGAGAAGACTCTTGAGAGTACCTTGCACAACAAGGAGATCACATCAGTCAATCCTAAAGGAAATCAGTCCTGAATATTTATTGGAACTATTGATGCTGAATCTGAAATTCCAATACTTTGGCCACCTGATGGGAAGAATTGACTCACTGGAAAAGACCTTGATGCTGAGAAATATTGAAGGCAGGAGGAGAAGGGGATGACACAGGTGGTTGGATGATAATGCCACTCTACGGACTTGAGTTTGAGCAAGCTCTGGGAAATGGTGATGGACAGGGAAGCCTGCTGTGCTGCAGTCCATGGGGTTGCAACGAGTCAGGCATGACTGAGTGACTGAACTGAACTGAGCAAGTGTCCACATGGAGGTTTGATCCAATTCTCTTCACAGTTAAGAACTAGCTCCACAGGCAGATAAGGGGCTTTCTGAGATTTTGTTTCTGTTTAATAAGTGTGTCCATTCTTCCCTTCCATCTTTGAGATCCTTATGGAAGCAACTTTATGTTTCTAGGGAGGTTGAAATTTTCCTGCAAAGCCTGTATCATTGCCCTTGAAGTTATTCTTTATCCTTCTGGTGGGTTTTGAAAGATGTTTTGGTTGCAGCCACTTACTGGATTTGCTTAGTTGGTCTTTTCAGGACTGAGACTTGCTCAGAATGTCGACCATCAGCCAAACTTGCTGTAAACACTGGAATTTATCTTTTTTTCATGCTTTTCTATAAGAATCTATTTTGAGACCAAATAGTGAATTGTTGTTTTCCAGCTCATTGTTCATGGTGTTCCCATTTGCTATTTCTGACAGTTCATTCTTGGGTCTGACTTCCAAGAGAGTTGATGTAAGGTCTCTGTATTCTCTTTCTATGTGGCTAAACCTCTCAAAAGTAGGGTAGCCAGGAAGGACCTCATGGGGCCAGAGGCCACCAGCCACTGCCTCTGGTCTGCAAAGCCTGATGAATATCCCCAAGATCATGAGATATGATCAGTTACTCTGTGAGTCAAGATGTGGGTTCACTGTGGACTTCCCTGGTTGTCCAGTGGTTAGGAATCTGCCTGCCAGTGCAAGGCAGATGTCTTGCCTCCCCAAAGACAGACACTCCAGTTGTTGGTTTGTCTCTCTTTGCAAAGTAATTCAAAATTTTAAGCATTAAAAACTTCTCCATGACTAAAAGTTGCCACCACCCCCCACCCTCAATTTCAGTGCTAAGCTCCTCTGGCAGTGCTGCCACTGCCTGGCACAGGGCTCCCAGCATCAGCACCATGCAGAGTATCAAGGCCATTAGGGGACCCTCTGTGGCTCCCATGGTCTCTGCAGTACCGCCTGGGTTGTCAGGACCCTGCTGGCCACCACAGACGTCAGACCCCCATGGAAAGCATTTTGCTCAGAACCTCCTCTGTGCCTGGCAACCAGGGCAAACCCCAGTGGAAGCAAGGTGAAACAAAAAACAGGGTCTCTCAGCGAGCTCACATCTTTTTTTTTTTAATTTTTTAAAATTAATTTATTTTTGGGTGCACTGAGCCTTCTCTAGTTTCAGCAAGTGGGGGGTATTTTCTTATTGCAAAGCACGGAGTTAGTCATCCCATGGTATGTGGGATGGTATGTGGGATCTTCCTGGACCAGGGATCGAACCCGTATCTCCTGCATTGGCAGGCAGATTGCTAACCACTGGACCACCAGGAAAGTCCACAGTGACACCACATCTTGACTCACAAAGAGAATGATCACGTCTCTTGACCTTCGGGATATGGACCGGGCTTTGGAGACCAGAAGCAATGACTGATGGGCTTTGGCCACCTGAGGTCCTTCTTGGCTACCCCAAGAGGTTCCACATTGGAAAATTTGCTGGCCCTCAGCACTGGCCACTACTCCTTTTTCTTCCCTTTCTTTTTAAAGTTGAAATGACATTCACATAACATAGTGTTTTAACAATTTGAAAGTGAACAATTCAGTGGCATTTCATACATTTACATTGTTGTGCAACTGTTCCCACAGCCTGGGAACCAGCCTTTTGGGGATTAAAATGCAACAAACACCTGTATTTCCAAGGAATCTTTCAAGTACTCCCAGAGTACCTGGTTATAAGTCAGGTTCGCCCTCCCTGTTATCCACAGCACCTTCCTCAGAACTGCGGAAGCCTTTGAACCCTGAAAATTACCTTAAAGAACCAAAGTTGTTAAAGGGTAAACTTTGGTGGGAGATGAGATAAGAATATGGGCTTCCCTGGGGGCTCAGTGGTTAAGAATCCACCTGCCAATGCAGGAGATCCGGGTTTGATCCCTGGGTCAGAAAGTTCCCCTGGAGAAGGAAATGGCAACCCATTTTAGTATTCTTGTCCAGAGAATTCTATAGACAGAGGAGCCTGGTGGACTATAGTCCATGAGGTAGCAAAGAACTGGACACAACTGAGTGACTAAGCACATAGACAAGATAAGAAAGACAAATCCATTGGTGTTTACGGGGCCTCCGTGAGCACTTGCTATGTACTGGGTCCTGAAGAACATGCTAGGAGCCGAAAGGCATAATTATGGCCTCTGATTTGCTCTCTTCTTGGGAAACAAGATGCTCTAAAAACATTTGTCAAGCCCCAGATGTGGGCTAAGCCCTTTCCTATGTGATTGGGGTACAAGACCAAAAATAATTGTTAAATGGTTTGGTTTAGCATTTCTGGTACATTTTTTGGAGAATTATTCTTAAGCAATTTCAGACCCAAGAAGTCTGCTGGAAGGAAGACGGTATGGGATCGAGTGATGAGGATGGGTGAAGAGAACTGGCTTCTGCCATGGGGTTGGCGGGTGGTGGAACTGAGCCCCCCTTGGGCTCTTCCACTGTAAGTCTGGGCTCTGATTCTCCACTGGGATTCCAAAGAGGAGGAACCAGGGTATGGAGCATCCTGCTTCCTTTCTTGGGTGTTTCTGGTCCTTCCATACTCTGTTTCTTCTGCTTATAGTCCTCCTCTGCCTTCTTTCCCTAAAGGATTCTTGGAATAAATAACTTCCTTCATGAGTGTTTCTGCAAAGACTTGCAAGCAGCGTAGGGGACCCGTGGGGACCATAGGGCTGGCTGCACAGGAACCTATTTGCTTCCTTCTACTCCTTGTCGCTCCTGCTAGCCTTTGAGTTTCCTGGGGCAACTCAGTTACAAGAGCCCAGGGCTGAGTGCAGAGAGGGGCTCTGCAACTGGGGGTGAACCCATGGTGCCCTCCATTGCTGTAATCATGGTCTGTTAGTGAGAGGTCACTGGACTTGGCTCCCGGGTGTAAGGGTCTGTGATGCCCTTGTTTTCCCACAAGGCTGTCCAGGGCAGGGAAGCCAGGTATGGCTTGATCTAGGGGACGGGGTTCATGTTCTGGATGAAGAGGGACCCTTCAGGCTTCACCCCCACACTGCAGCTGGAAAGCAGTGTGAAGAGAGAGTGAAGCCACTGGGTATCTGGGGTGGGATAGAATTCAGGCCAGGGGATACCCATGGGCAGGACGAGCAGGGATGGGAGCTCCCTTTGGGAGGGCTGAGGGAGCAAAGAGAATGATGCTGGGGGCAGTCTCTGGGTGCATTGGGATCTCAAAGCAGAAAGCCCAGTCCAGCTTCAGGAAGCCTTGCGGGGGCTGAGCCACATGGACTGAGTCCTGAGAGTCAGCGGACGTCTGGATGGCTGTCAGCAGGGGGAGGTGACGGCAGCTCAGGTGCCCCCAGGAATCACTGTGTACAAGTTGCTCTGCACCCACCATGGAGGAATCAAGCAGCAAGGCGTGGTGAGATCAGATCAGATCAGTCACTCAGTCGTGTCTGGGGAGAGTCACATATTAGGAAGGACCTGAAATCCATGAGCCGGCAGGCCGAGAAAGTGGAGAGGATGCGGGCTGCCGTGGTGACTGGGCTGGGCTTCCCCAGGGGTCTTGTATATTAAGTTCAGATGTCAGTGGGACACCCTAAAGATCATTTTTTTTTCTAATATGAACTTGTGTACCAAGTACAAATTTCAAAAATAAAACCAAAGTTAGGATCTTGCTGGATTTACTTTCCTAGCCTCTTTTCCCTTCAACCTTACATCATGAGCATTTTTACATCAACAAATCCTTCATGAACATTTCTGTGACCATAGGAGAGTCCATCCAACAGACACATCAAAGTATGTGAACCGTTTCCTCATTTTTGGATGTTTAGGTTGTTTTCATTTTTAATCCTAAAAATCAAATGGTAATAAATGCCCTATGCATATGTTTACAATTCACATCTCTAATTATTTCCATAGAATTGATCCTTAGTGAAATTCCTGGATGAAAAGTTATGGACATTTTTAAAGCTCTTGAGACTTGTTAAATTGCTTCCCTAAAATGTCCTGTCTCTTAACCCTCATGGACAATGAGAATGATCCTTCAAAAAAAAATTGATGTTTTGAGAGAAAAAAAATGGTTAGCTTCATTCCTGGATTTTCTTTGATATCTGAAGAAAAAAAATTCAGATGTTCATTTGTCTTTTGTATTTCTGCTGACATTGTTCATTTCCTTTGCCCAGTTCTATGGGATTATTTTCCTTTGTTACTTAAAAAAAACTTCATGTATTAAGCATGCAAAACTCTTTATAGTTGTTTTAAATATTTTTTCAGTTTTATATATGCTTTTTTTTTTCCTTTCAGGAATGTTGTATTGATGATTTAACGTCTAGATGCTGACACTAATAAGACTTAAAGGCTGCAGGTTGGAGGAGTAAGGGAGGCTGGGGACAGATGGCTTGTAGGTTTCTCACTTGACCACTGGGGAGATGCTGGAGATCTCAGATGGTCCAGGGAGCTCAGGAAGACGGAGGGTGTAATGGATTTCATGGACTCCACCTGTGGCATGCCCATCTTGAGATATCAGAGAAGGAGTTGGGGATAAGATCTGAATCTCATACCTAGGAAAGTTTACTGAAAGAATGAACAGATGACTCAGTTTGGAGCACAACAGAGTTCTGGGAGGAGACAGGCTCAGAGTTTGTGATAGGATGGGAATTAGAGCCTCAGGCTCCTGACTCCTAGCCCAGTGCTCCTTGCTGAGCATCAGGTGGATCTGGTAGTCATGGGGTGGGGTTGGGGGGCACTGTTTGAGGTGGTCAAATTGATGAAGTATCAGATTTTTCAACCTGACTGTACTTTTTAAATAAACATCTGATCATCTCGCTCTTTTCCAATCTGTAATTGGCCTCTCCTTTCCCCGTGGGAGATGAACTGTGTTTTGGACACCTCGAGCCAAATTAATCTTGGAGGCGGACACAGGAACCCATCAAATGTTTGTCATAACGGATCTGCTCTCCATTTGCATTCATTAATTTAGTCTTCTCTACAAGTGGCATTAATATTGCATAATTGACTTTTCCATTACAGTGGATTAATTAATAGGAATCAATATGGCAGGGACATTAACAAGGTACCGAGCAATTAAAACCCTCCACAATTAGTTCCCATTGCCTTGCTTTTTTATCATGGAAGGAGAAAAACCAGCACCACCACAGCCAACACACCCCCAAACACTTCCTGTGCGAGCAGAGCTTCTGTATGTTTTTTCCTTCTTCTTCTGCTTTGTGACTTGACAAAACTGGATAAAACCATAGCATTTTATTTTACAGCATGCCCATCACTGGGCATCACCGGCATAGAAATGCTTCCTCCTCCAGCTCATTCGTGCCATAATGGTTTTTCCTTGGGGCTAGATCGTTTTTAAAGGTATTTGTGATGGAGGATTTGCAGCCTTGTGTGGTGGAGCCAGCAATGTGTGTACGCAGGTTGCCAAGCGAATGTCAGTCTATTTGTCATCCTGCTGTCCTGCCATCTCCCCTTCCTCCAGAGGTGGCTGCTTGCACTGAAACTGCACTTGGGGAACCCAGGGTGGGAACCCCAGGCATCAGTGACCTTGCAAGTGACACTTTGCAGTTGCTGTCGCATGGAGGTGCAGAGCCCAGCATAGACTTCCATGCAGAGGGGATCAGAACCTGCGATTAGTTGCCTGCCTGTGTCATCTGATAAAGCCCACCTGCTGTTTCTCCTCTTTGTCCCCTCCCCACTGGTGTTGAACCTCCTGACAGAGGTACAAAGAGGAAAGGGACCAATCCAAGGTGTTTGAGCAATTAGGACAGATCCTTGGGAAGAACTCAGCCTTCTATTGTTTGAAAATGTGTCCAGCCTTGGAAATATGTGAATTATTTACAAATAACTTATGATATTGATTTCTAACATAATTCCACAGTGATATGAGAAAAGACTGAATGATTTCAATACCTTTAGACCATAATTTTTGTGCCTTTTTTTATGTGTCTGGATATATTCCAGTGTCTCCTGGTTTATAGTCTATGGGAACTTGAGTAGAATTTGTACCCTGCTGTTGTGTGAAAATTGTATAAATCTTAATTATGTTGAATTGTTTCATAGTGCTTTTCAGGTCTACTGTATCCTTCTACTTCTCTGCCTATTCATTCTATAAATTTTTGAGAGTTTGATATTGAAACTCTAACTAAAAATCTGAATTTATCTACTTAAAAAATAATTGTTGTATATAGTGGGACTATAGATAACTTTGTCCTGTCTTTTCCAAGTCTCTTGTAAATGTGTTATGGTACTATCATAATTTGAAAAGTAAAATAATATTTAAAAAAGAAAATAAGTGCCCGGAGGTTCCATTGGCAGCAGTGTCCACATAATCCCAATTTTTGGTTGAAGATCAACTTCAGAAAGCAAGACTGATCCAGGCTCACCAATAACTATTATTAATTTTTAAATGCAGTGTGTGTGGTTGAATTTCTGACGTGTTGATTGCCTCTATTTGATTATTCTCCATTATTCCAAGCTGTGGGACTGTACTTTGAGACTCCAAGGCACCTAGATGTGACGAAGGGAGGCCTGGAGGAAGACTTCTTGTGCCCTCAGGCCCACGTATCCGGGCCTGGGCGGCCTTGGCAGGGGCTGCTGGGTGAGGCCGGGCCAGCTGGCTGCTTTGGGGCCTGCCAGCCCCGCTGGGGCCTCCCATCGTTGCCTGGAAACCACACAACAATGCCTTCTGAGCGGCCCCACGATGATCTTTTTCTGAAGTGGCAGCCCCTTCAATTATTTTATTTCCACTATATTATGTTAATTAAATCAGCAAAAAGAACAGAGCACATGCATGTCCCAAGTGGAGTGGCTGTGAAGGGTTAATCGGAATGGCCCTGGCAGCAGCCGCTGGGTGAGCAGACTGGACAGAGCCTTCAGATGGACACTATTCCCACCAGTCTGGTCCCTGGGGTCCATCAAAAGCTCATGGGCCTCATTTCTGTCCACGTTCTGGTGTCTGCTTTTTTCAGCTCTCCCGAACTGCGGGCTGCCCCGTGGCAGGTACAAGTGCAGGTGGGAGCACCAGGCTGTGGGGTGGGGGGATGTGTGTGCAGAAGGGACCTTTTGAAAGACTCCTTATAACTTGCAGCCAGACTTTGTAGAAGCCGTCACACCTCGGTAAACTGGCAGGGATGAAAGATCTGGTGGATACATCATGTGAATAGTCTCAGGCAAAGGTTTTGAAAACATTAGAATGCCTTGTTGCCATAAAAATCTTAAACCAAATCCCCAAAATACAAATTACAGGTTATAGTGGAGCCACTTTGATAAGCGTCCGAGTTGGGTTGGGGCAGCAGTCCCTTTCCCCATCTTTGATTTGGCTAAACCTGTTTAAAAGTCAGGGCCTTAGAGCCCCTCCACGGAGCCCCAAAATCATGGCTGGTACCTGGGCCGTCTGGCGTTGGATGTCTAAGGACCACCCAGCTTTCCCATCCACATGTTCCCCTGCCTGCAGAAATGAGTGCTGAATTTGTGAAGTTGGAAACAGAGAGTATTTCCCTGCCTCAGTTTACTTATTCAAGTAATGAACATAAAAATTCTATGTGGTCTTCCGGGTTCATAATCTTTAAGACCCCGGCTGCAGGGGCTAGATCCAGGCTTGTGCCATACACCTCGGAGGACCATGGCCTTTCATTAAGGGGTGATTCTTGAGCGATGTCTTCATGTTTTAGTAAATGCTCAAAGATCATCTCCCCATTTCTTCTTTTTCAGTAGGGGTAGTGAGGCTGCTCCTTCAGGCTTTTATTTGACTCTTGTGCTTCTTTGCATTCTGCAAAGGCTTCCAGTGGGCCTGGGGATCTGTGGCCTGATTCTGCGGGCATGAGACAGAACCTCTCCTCTTGGGCCTGTGGTTTCTTCCTCAGCCAAGCGAATGCCCTACCACCAACGATCCCTTAGATCCCCCACAGCTGTGGCATCCTCTCATTTGAATACCATCAACAAAAATAGCAGTGCAACGCCTTCTGTTTAAAAGACGATGGAGCAATTATTCTAAAGTTTATTTCCTGCTCCCTTGCATTTCCAATATTGCAAATCTCCTCTGTTTTAAAATTAAGTCGTAAATGAGATTTGAGTTCCACATCACTTACTTTCTTCTCTCTCCAAGAGAAAGAGTTGAATAACTCGTTCAAAGGAAACATACGAATAACTGAAATTCAAAGGGGATTGGAGAGATTTTCTTTCTCCTGATCTTGGTCTCTGGGCTGGCCATCTGATGATGCACCCCCGGGCACTGCTGTGATGGTGTGGTTCTCTATCCAACAGTCTTATCACTTCCCTCTTGTTTACAGGATGAAGTTCAAGGTCAGCACCTACACCATCATAGATATAATAGAAAATGTTTATAGAGTGAGCTTCCTTGGTGACTCAGTGGTTAAGAACCTGCCTTCTAATGCAGGAGACATAGGTTCAATCTCTGGGTGGGGAAGATCCTCTGGAGACCAACCCATTCCAGTACTCTTGCCTGGGAAATTCTATGGACAGAGGAGCCTGGTGGGCTTCATGAGCCTGTATCCATGAAGTCACAGAGTTGGACACAACTTAGTGACCAAACAGCAGCGACAACAAAGTTACAAAGTACTTACTATGGGCCAAACATTTTATATATATTTAAAAAATTCTTTGAAATACGCTGGAGCTGATATACCCACATTACTGACAGGAAACTGAGGCACAGATAGGTTAAGTGACTCACTCAAGGTTCTACAGCTGGTAAGTGATGGATCGTGTATTCTAGCCTGAGCTGTCTGAGTCCAAAGTTCTTTGTTCTTAATCCCTGAATTTGACTTACATACAACCTCTGGGTCACAAAGGAGAGCCTGAAAGTTCTTCTGATCAAACTTCCTTTGTGATGCTCAAATCTTCATCAAGCCTGTCTGACTCGTGATTGTCCAGCTTGGCTAAGACATTCCTGGTGATAGGGAATTCCTACCCTTTGAGGATGATCGATCATCCAGTCATTTGACAAACACAGATATGCCCCATCTGAGTGCCTGGCTTTGCTCAGTGCTGGGCCATAGAGAATGGATACATCATAGTTCCTTCTGCTGAAGGCCTGGCAGACCAGAGTCCAAACTGTGAGGTCCCTGAGCAGCTCTAGTTGCTAGAAAACTCGGTCTTAACTGAACTGGAGAAGATATCCTTGTAACAAACATGATCATATGATTATTGGCCAAAGCAAGATGCTATTGAGTGAACAGGGTCTCTTGTAACAATTATGTTATAGACATGTTATAAACTGAGCCTGTTTCTGCAAAACAGGGATGCACACCCTCAAACAACAATCTGTATCCTGGGTGCTAGGTGGCCTTAGAGTCCACATCAGCCCTTCTGACGTTTGGAGACTAATGTCTGGCTGACTCTGAGCCTCCTCTTCTCCAGCGCGTGTCCAGTTCTCATAGGCAGCCTCATCCTTGTAGTTCGCAGCCCTACCCCAGCATCCTTGCTCTCCTCTGAGCGTGTCTGGGACTCTGAGTTTGGCTTTCCAGTCCCGCCCTGGTTTGGCCTCACTTCCTTCTGGAGGGGGCCAAGCCCGGGTCTGCAGTGGAGGAGGAATGGAGAAAGTTGAACGTTTACCAGACATGCTTTGGAAACTTGGGATTCAGACAAAAAGTGGAGAAGAGAGGTGAGAATTGTGTCAGGGTAGCTCTGTGGTGGACTGGGGGCTGGGCTTAGAAATCCAGACAAAACAGCTTAGGGAGAGAAGTAAGAAAGGTATGTTTTACCAGTGTTTCTCAGGCTTAGAAAACTTTGGAGAAAATGTATTCAATGTCTTTAAACTTGTCAGTCTGGAGACCAAACATCTCTGTTTCTCAATCAGGCAATCAAGAAACATTTATGAACTGGCATCATTTGCAGGGTGCACCGATGATGCAGCCCCTGCTCTCCTGGAACTCAGAGTTTAGATGGGAGCGGAGTGCTGGGGTAACACCTGCCGCAAGGGAAGCAGACTCACCCCAGGGTGAGTGGGAACAGCTTCACAGAGCAGAGCTGAGCAGAATATTTTTGAGTAGAGAAGGGAAGTGTGGAATTCCAGGCAGAGGGAACATCATGAGCAACAGACAAGAGGCAAGAGGAACAGAAGAGTGCTGTGTGCTCAGTGGCTTTGTGTGGCTGGTGAGGCTGGGACTGAAAGGGGATGGGCAGGACCAATCGGTGGGTCTTGGACGCTGTTGGGAGCATTTGGATCTGCACTGGGAGAGGCCTGGACATCCGGGTCCGCTCTGCAAGATGGAACACTGGTGGGTGGATTCAGATGTCCCTGCGATGAGTTCAAGTGAGCCCCAGAATGAAGCCCGAGCGAGAAAATGCTTTTTAATTGAGGGCCGTGTTTTTCAAACGCGGCTTGGCTACCAGCTGACTGTGTGCTCTGGCAGAAGACGCAAGTGATACTTAGCTTTCTTCAAGCTCCATTAATCTGCCCATTTCTTTCTGCTTCAAATTCCACTTCAAACATGCAAGAGCTCCTCAAATGTGTAATGATATAAATGATTTATAACCCTGTTGGGAGCTGGCGAGCCTCCCGTCTGCTGGTGGGGGTGGGTTGGGTTGATCCTGTTGACCTTCCACGGCTTGTCAGTGAAAGAGAGTGGCTCCTCTCTCCTCCTTACACACGCACACATGTGCACACACATGCACAGGTATGAACACACATGAGTGCACATGCATGCACATTCGTGAACACATACCCAGCTGCACAGCCCTTGTCCTCAGCCCCAACTTGGGACCATGTCAGGGCTCCTGGAAGAGCCCAGCAATCCCACACGCAGGCCAGTGCTCCTGGTACCTCCCACAGGGGTGCCTAAGCAACCCCCCCGATCATTGTCATCTCTTCTGTCTGATGCACCAACACTGCTATGCACTGAGCGTGACTGTGTGCCTAGTACTTCACCTGCATCATCGTTTAAGTTCATAGTGTATGCAGATCAGAGTGTGTTATCTCCCTTTTTGGCGAGGAGAGACAGACGTATGGTGACATTCAGTGACAGGCACTAATTTACCCTGAGCCAGCAAGTGGTGGGACAAGGATTTGAACCCATGACTGTGGGACTTTTTCATCCTACCTCAGGAGCCAGTGGGCGGGTGCTGTCCATCCACCTCCTCTTGTCCAGACTTGGAGTTGGGATGACGAGGCTGAATCACTACCCTTGCTTGTAAGAAGAGCTTCTCTGGTGGCTCAGCTGGTAAAGAATCCGTCTGCCATGTGAGACACCTGGGTTCAATCCCCAGGTTGGGAAGATCCCCTGGAGAAGGGAAAGGCTACCCACTCCAGTATTCTGGCCTGGAGAAGTCCATGGACTGTATAGTCCATACAGTCGCAAAGTGTCGGACACGACTGAGCAGCCTGTGAGAAAGGTTGTGGGGTGGATGGATCAAATGTAGAATTTGCTAAGTCCCTTGTTGATCAGCCTTTTTGGGGGTCTTGCTAGAGTGCTGGATTCAGGAGAGGGGGTGGGAGGGAGGATGCAGAGACAAATGATGTGGCCTCAGCTCTCAGAATGTTAATCCAGAGAGAGAATTACAGAGATGACCCAGGCAACGCAGTGAGCTAAGTGAGGACGGCAGTGGGGCTCGGGGTCAAGGCAAAGGGGCTTCCTGGAAGAGGCAGTAACCTTGGAGCAGAGCAGAGGGCTGGGTTCCCTGGCTGGACAAGAAGGGAAAGCGTTTAGTGGAGAGAACATCTGCTCAGAGGCAGAGAGCTCATACAGAGTAGGGGGCCTGGGGATGGAGGGGGCCCTACGAGATTAGGGAAATTAGGGAGGAGGTCTTTTCCTCCCTAATTTTTTATTTTTAAAAATTTCATACCACATAACAGTGGCAAGAATATACAATGAAAATTGCATATCTTATAGCTAAATTCAGCAGCTGTTAACATTTTCCCATGTTTATTTCTCAATCTCTCTCTATATACATGTATGTATAGTTTTATATGTGAAAGTTGCTCAGTCATGTCTCTTTGCGACCCCATGGACTGGGGCCTGCCAGGATGCTCTGTCCATAGAATTCTGCAGGCAAGAATATTGGAATGGGTAGCCATTTCCTTCTCCAGGGGATCTTCCCAACCCAGGGATCAAACCCGGGTCTCCCGCATTGCAGACGTTTCTTTACTGTCTGAGCTACCAGAGAAGCTATGTATGTATATGTATGTATGTATAGATGATGTGTGTGCATGCTTTTATATATATACATTTTCTCTTTGCTAACTATTTGAAGATGAGTTGGGAACATAGCATTTTGCCCCTACAACTTATCATCTCTCTATAAAATGACAATAGTCATTTCAATATTGTTAAAAAGATTAATTCATTGCAGTATGTGCAAAGAGCCTGTGATGATGCCTTAAATATAGCAGGTACTCTAACTTAGCTCTTCCATTCCTTCATTGAGAGTATGGGCCTCATGTAAATGAGAAGGAAAGTGCTCCCAGGGATGTTGCCGCGTGGGAACGTGAGGAACCTCCTCTCCCTAGGGGAGGTGAGAGAAGGAAGAACCTGAGGTCAGAGCTTCCTGGTCACCCGATTGGGGAGTCCAGATGTCTGACATGCCTTCCTCTCAGCTCTGTATCCAGTGGACCTCCGAGTTCCCGTGATTCTCCCTTGAAACGTTTTCTGAACCCACCTTGTCTTATCTGGCCCAGCATCGGCAGTAACTGCATCGATCTCTGGTCTCCATGTCCCTCCCCTTAGCTCCTCTGATGGCAAGTAAGTAGCAAAACTGCTCACAGGACCATTCGGTGAACAGGTGAGCAGTATCCCCCTTCATCTCCTTGCCTCCGTCTCCTCATCTTGACTGTGCTCCTCATCTGCGTCAGACAGGCTCAGCCAACCGAGGGATGGGAGGTTTCTTGGCTGCCCTGATGTTGTTATTTAGTCACTCAGTTGTGTCCTACTCTTGGTGACCCCATGGACTGTAGCCTGCCAGGCTCCTCTGTCCATGGGATTCTCCAGGCAAGAATACTGAAGTGGGTAGCCATTTCCTACTCTACAGGGTCTTCTTGACCCAAGGACCTAACCTTCATCTCCTGCTAGGCAGGAGAATTCTTTACCACTGAGCCACCAGGGAACCCTGGGGTATACAGTAGGTGTTCAATAAATGCATGGATGGTTGAGAGAAGTCATGGCTATCTCTTCTTCTGGGACAGAGGCTCTGGTTGCCTTGTTGCAGGGCATTCCCTCCCTTCCCAGACCTAAATTTGGGAAGAAGGACCCTGATGAGTGCAGCCCAAGTGAGCCAACTCCCAAGGAGACAGCAAAGGCAGCAAAGCAGCCATGATGGGAGCTGCCCTGTGCTCAGCAGGGTTTCCTGCTGCAGTTCTGGGCACGTAGGGACCCAGAACCACCCTGTAGGATGGAGTGAGAAGCCGTCAGAAGGACCCAGAGAGGACATCACACACAGCAGGTCTGACAAAGTCCAGACCTCTTTCTCTGGGTAGCTGCAAAGCCTCCATTTCCCCATCCGAGTGCCAAAGCATGGTCAGGACCACAAGGAGCACAGAGCTCGAAAGAGATTCTGCCCCTCGTTAGTCCTGTGACTCTGAGAGAAGTGTCCCTTTCTTGAAACTTCAGTTTCTCTCCTGTGAAATGGGTTTCCTTTGCAGGGTTGTGAGGCTCCACTGAGACTGCCAAAATGGAACATGTGGTATGGAGCCCAGCTTGTAGGTCCTACTTGATAAATGACAACTGTGGTTGGTTTCATCTGTTCTGACTTGAGGTTTTGTTTTTCTGAAATACTGACTATAGGTCAGAATGTAGGAAGTCACATGTGTGGTTCCTGAATCCATGATGTTGCCCCAGGGACTAGAAAAGACACCTTTAAGCATTATCTTCTTTAAGGGAAGAGAACATCAAGCTTGCCTGTAAGAAAATGCCCACCGTTGATCCTTCAACTTTTAGGAGGAAGTTGCCCTGGAGGTTGGAGGATCCATTGGGCGATTCTATGCCAGCCACTCTGAATTCCAGGTGGTCCTTGAATGCTAGCTCTGTGGGCTGCTCACTTTTAAGGCAGAAAGGGTGGAAGGTAATTGGACTCATGCATGGGTGCCTACCTGCATGTGTGTGTATATGCGTGTGCTAAAGACAGCCCTCCTTCCCCTCACCTCTCACTGAAATGAGAAGTACGGGTATTTCTTGGACTTGCAGCTACAAAAAACATCTTTTGATCCTTGGCAAAGGGATTGTTGGAAATGAATGCTTTGGAGTGGTAGGACCAGACTGAGGATATGGGGTCTTCAGGAGAGGCATGGATGACCCCCCAGCTGGTGGTGGTAGATAGTCTCCACATCTGAACCTTGACAGGCACGGTCTCTTGTGAACTGTTCGGTTTTCCACTGAGCAGCTCTCCTGGGTTTGCAGTGGGCCAGCACTTCCCTTGTAACATCTCACTTCATTCCCACACCCCTTGCAGGGTGCGTGCGTGCTCTGTTGCTCAGTCGTGTCCAACTCTGCAACCCCATAGGATATAGCTCACCAGGCTCCTCTGTCCGTGGGATTCTCCAGGCAAGAATACTGGAGTGGGTTGCCATTTCCTCCTCCAGAGACCCCTTGTAGGGTAGGTGTTGTCATTCTTCTCACAGAGGGAGAGAGTTTGAGGCTCAGACAGGGAAAGCAACTTGCCCAAGGTCTGAGAGCTCTGAAGCCATGAAGCTACTGTTGCAGCCCGTTGGTCTTACGCCAAGTGAAATTGAAAGTGAAGGTTGCTCAGTCGTGTCTGACTCTCTGTGACCCCATGAACCATACAGTCCATGGAATTCTCCAAGCCAGAATACTGGAGTGGGTCGCCTTTCCCTGCTCCACGGGATCTTCCCAACCCAGGTCTCCCGCACTGCAGGCGGATTCTTTACCAGCTGAGCCACCAGGGAAACCCAAGAATACTGGGGTGAGTAGCCTTTCCCTTCTCCAGGGGATCTACCCGACCTAGGAACCTAACTGGGGTCTCCCACATTGCAGGTAGATTCTTTACCAGCTGAGCTACATGGGAAGCCCTTACTCCAAAGCCTGTGCCCATGATAGTGCTTCCCAGTGGATATGAATTCTCTCACTCTGAGCTGAGGATACAGTTTCCACAAGGGGGAAACAGACATGCGCTGCCTTTGGCTTGACTGGAGGTTTACACTTCATTTGAGGTTGATCTTCACATTGCAGCCACTGAGAGGATTGAAAATGGCATAGGAAAAAGAAACACAAATTGCTCCAGGACTCCCTCTGAAATCCTTTATGTGTCAGTGAAAACTGTTCATAAACACGTATCATAGTCTCATGAAAATATCTGTGCAGTCAAGAGGAGAGAGGAGAAAGGGCACTGGACTGAGAAATCAGGACACCAGCTTGGGCTCTGGTCAAGGGAACCTTAGCTTATCGCGTTTTCTCTCTGAGCCTCAGTTTCTTATTCTGTAAAATAGAGATGATAAATCCTACCTGCTCTGCCTGGAGATGGTGTTGAGAGAATCAAAACAAGTGATGAAAACCAAAGCAATGTGCAAACTCTGAAACGCTGTGAATGTGGAAAGCGTAATTCAGGGACTCTGTGAATTGTGTGTGAGATTCCCTTTAGCAGGTGGGCAGCTGTCATCTTAGTCTGAAATAATGTTGGCAACATTTAAGATGGGCTTCCCATAAGATGGGCTTCCCATGTGGGGCTAGTGGTAAAGAATCTGCCTGGCAATGCAGGAGCTGCAAGAGACTCGAGTGCAATTCCTGGGTCAGGAGGATCCCCTGGAGGAGGAAATGGCAACCCACTCTAGTATTCTTGCTTGGGAAGTCCCACATACGGAGGAGCCTGGTGGGCTATAGTCCATGGGGTCGCAAAGAGTCAGACACGACTGAGAACCACAGCAGCATGTTTAAGGTATTCCGACTTACTTCCTTTAGGGAGGTGAGGGGAGCATGACTTTTGTCTGCTGCTTCCTGGGTCCTAACCCTCACCCTCACCCTCACCCCAGCAGGACCCGCAGCCTCGGAGTCCCTGAACCTCACTCCCAACCTCTCAGTTCAGAGACTCTTTTCCTGCAGCCTCAGGACGCTCTGGAGCCCATTCATCTGAATAAAGAAGGTCAGTCTTTGTCCCTTCTAGTACTCTTTTCCACCAAGCCTGGAGCCCACCTTCCCAGCAGCTGCCGTGGTGGTTGTGATGTGCATGGACTTCTTCCTGCGCACTCACCTGAGGCGCCAGGAGCAGCGACCTCGTCCAGAAAGCATCGGTGCCCGGTGGATCTGACAGGGGACCCCTGGTCATTTCTGGGAGGCCTGGATAGAACGAGCATCCCTATTCTGTCCGCCTTTCTTCCTGGGCTATAAAGAGGAGACAGAGAAGTTACTAGGCGTGGGAATGCTTTATCCTTTTTAAAGCCCAGGGCAAAAATGAACACCATTATTTGTTACCAGCCACTTTATCCTCTTTTAGAAGAACCACCAAAATAACAGCTCAGATTATAGCAAAATGTCCAATGACAAGTTCTAAACTACAGGTGCCCTTGCCAACATATACTACCCTATTGTGTGTGGCAGAAGGCTGGAGTGGGCTGACTGTCAGAGATCACGAAACTCTTATTAAAGGTCTTTAAGAACCTAAGGCTTGAGTATTTCCTGACATTTCTGGTCCTGTGTGGCAATGGGTCTCAAAGGCCTACAAGAGCTCCTTTCGACCTTCTACCTGCCCAGGATTGATATCAATTGTGGGTGAAAAAAGCAGACCCGTTTTTCATTAAGAATAATAATTTTGTAGGGCAGTTTCCCTTTACAAGCAGTATTATCAACAATGTTTTCAAAATATTATGATCTTTATCTTGGCGGCATTGAGGGGTAAAAAAATCAGCCTGTCACACGTTCATTGTCTATGCTGGCCAGTCCCCTCTCTGAGACGTGAATTAAATTTGAGCGATGTTCGCTGTATGCCAGGCCTCTGCTCGGCTCAGAGGAAGATATGGAAATAAATCATGACAGTTCCTGCCTGTGGGGAGTTGGCTGTCTAGTAAGGGACACAGGCTGTATCCGGAAACGGTTCTAACAGAATTAAAAAGCACTTTGGGAGCAGTGGCTGGGGTAATAGGGGAGGCGTGGGTGGTTGATTATTTTTAATTAGAAGGTTTGGAAAAGTCTTCCTAGGGGAAGAAACATTTGTGATAGGCCTTACAGAAGGCTAGGATTTCAGTAGGTGGACAGGGGCAGGGTGGGTGTGAAGGACATTTCAGGAGGAGGACAGTGTCCACAAGACAAAGGTTGGGAAAGGCTGGAGCATATGGGGGGGATCGTGGGCCTTCCGTGTGGACTGGAGGGGGGGATGGAGCTAGAAGCACTTGCTGGGTCCTGCTTCTTGAAGGGCTTGTGGGTGTGGAATTGACCCACTCACTCATGCCACCTTTACGAGCCAGGTTCTGTCTCATGTGTTAGGGATGCCAAAGCAAAAGAATTCACAGTCCTGTCCTCGGCCTACAGATTGGTTGTGTGAGGTAAAAAAAGAAAGAACTTTACTAATTTAACAGGATAAATCTTATGCTAGAGATAAGAACAAAGGAGGAAACAGCTTTTCTGATCTTAGAGTTAGGGAAGGCTTTACAAAAAAAAAGGCTACCTTTATATTAAGTCTTCTTTTTTTCTAAATTTTATGAATAGTAACATTTAACTGGCCATCTAGGTTGCACTCTTTTTCACTGCATCTAATTTTTTAAATAGTATCTTTTCTTAAACTAAATTGTTTAATTTATTTTTTCTGATTTATTCTTTTTTAAATTTATTTATCTTAATTAGAGGATAATTACTTTACAATATTGTGATTTTTTTTGTCATACATCAGCATGCATCAACCTCAGGTATACATTAAGTCTTATAGAAGAATATAAGTTCAGCTTCATTTTGCTTGAATTTCTTTTCATCTATGAGTTCTTAACCGAGGGCAATTTTGCCTCCCTAGGGACGTCTGACAACCTCAGAAGACATGTTTGGTTGTCATGATCCCAAAAGTGGGTAACTATTGTCATGATAACATTGTGTAACAAACAGCCCTGAACTCAGTGACTGGCAAACGATGATACAAGTAAGTGTTTGTTCTTTTGTAAGGATGTCTGGGTCAGCTAGTGCCATTCTGCTTCAGGCTAAGGCAAGGCTGGGCTTGGTTTTGAGGCTTCAAGTCAGGTTCAGATCTATTTCACAAGCATGCTTGTTTTCTCGTACCTACCAGCCACCCTTCCATATTCATCTCACAGCAAATCACAGGGGTGCAAGAGGTAAATCCAACTGCATGTACACTGAAAGTCTCTGCCTCATGTCTGTTCACATCACATTGGCAAACACAAGGAATCCGATGAAGTCTGGACCAGTGATGCTGGCATGTAAGCTCTGCCCTAAGGTGGAGGGTGGAGAAGGCAATGGCAGCCCACTCCAGTACTCTTGCCTGGAAAATCCCATGGATGGAGGAACCTGGTGGGCTACAGTCCATGGGGTCGCTAAGAGTTGGACACGACTGAGCGACTTCACTTTCACTTTTCAATTTCATGCATTGGAGAAGGAAATGGCAACCCACTCCAGTGTTCTTGCCTCGAGAATCCCAGGGACGAGGGAGCCTGGTGGGCTGCTGTGTATGGGGTTGCACAGAGTCGGACATGACTGAATTGGCTTAGCAGCAGCAGCAGCAGCAAGGTGGAGGGAGACAGGAGAATGAACCCTTGCTGAACAAGGGGACAGCTGTCTTACTCCTTTTACGTTACATCAAGGAAGCAACCCTCCTGCAGAATTCTCAGGTGATCCCCTGTATGTCACATGGGCCAAAGCTGAGTCCGATGTCCAGCCCAGAACAATCCCTGGGAAAGGAGAATAAAGTCACTGTGATAGACTAGACCAATGGTGATTCAGCCCCTGGATCAGGACCCTCTTTCCCTGAACCCTGAATGGAGTTGGGCTCCTGGCAGAGTGGTACTGGGGGTGATGATTATTTAGGAGGTAACGTACACTGTCTGCCCCAGCCACTGACTCTGAGCACAGCTAATCACTTTTCCTCTCTGGGCCTTGATCTGGGCCTGAAGGTCTCTATGGGCCTCACATTTTGTGGGAGTATGAACTGCAAGGAGATCAAATCAGTCCATCCTAAAGGAAATCAGTCCTAAATATTCATTGGAAGAACTGATGCTGAAGCTGAAATTCCAATACTTTGGCCACCTCATGTGAAGAACTGACTCATTGGAAAAGACGCTGATGCTGGGAGAGATTGAAGGTGGGAGGAGAAGGGGACAGCAAAGATGGTTGGATGGCATCACCAACTCAATGAACATGAGTTTGAGTAAACTCCGAGAGTTGGCAATGGACAGGGATGCCTTGCGTGCTGCAGTCCATGGGGTCACAAAGAGTCGGACACAACTGAGTGACCTGAACTGAACTGAACTGAACTGTGCCAGCACTAGACTTTCCAGGTATGACTTTCTGAAATACTTTCACCTGCTTGTCCCCATCACACCAGCCAGCCAAGAGCTCTCTGGCTTCAGACACTGGCTGCATAAGGCAACCCCCAGCTCCCCGGCCTGTGAGAGTGTCTTGTGCAAGGAGCCGAGCCCTTGTGCATGTTTGTCCTTCCAGATCTGCCCAGTGAAGGCTGCCCCTTGCAGCCTTGCAGCCTTGCGACCAGCCCTGCAGCCGTCACAGCACGGGTGCCCTCTCAGAGCGCTTTGCCCTGCTGGGGATTTCTGTTCCCAGAAGCAGATGTCCCAGCTTCCCTGAGGCAGAGACTAGGAAAACCAAAGAGCCTTGGATTACTCTACCCCAAACCTGCCTCTTTGGGCTTCAGACTGTTCACTTAGAAATATTCTGGGTGATGACAGGGACTCTAACACGCTTTCCTTTGTAGGAAACTGGATGAGAGGCATCAACCTCCCTGATCAGCCAAGGCTTTCTTTGGGCATCTCTTTACCCTGGGAGGTTGGGGCTTCTCCCATGAATTCCTAGACAGGGTCCACGTGGGGAGGCAGGAGCCTAGATTCAACGCTTTCTACATTGCTGCGTGACTAGGTGTTGTGGGATCTGAAGCTTTTATAATTTGGGGAATTTTTTCTTGAAAAGGATAAAAATGATAAATGCTTCATATTTTGATAAATGCTTCATTAGGTAACAGGGCAGTAATGGTTCATTTTCTATATCAACTTGGTTGGATCCCGGTGCCCAAGTATTTGGTCAAGCCTGACTCTAGATGTTCCTATGAAGGTTTTTTTTTGGTTTTTTTTTTTGTTTTTAAATGAGATTAATATTTTAATCATGGATTTTCAATAAAGCAGATTGCCCACCATACAGTGAGTGAGCCTCATTTAAGCAATAGAGGGTCTGAATAGAAAAAAGACTGGCCTCTCTGATGGAAGAAAGAATTCTGCTGGCAGATGGCCTTCAGTCTCAAATTGCAACCCTCTTTTGGGTCTCCAGCCTGCTGGTCTACCCTGCTGGTTTTGTATTTACCAAGCCTCCACAATCATGTGATTCAATTTCTTGAAATGCATCTCTCTGCCCCCCCCCCCCACACACACACACACACACACACACACACACACACACACACACATACAGTTGTTTTTCTTTCTCCAGAGAACCTTGAGTTATACAAGGATGCTGGAAGGATCCTGTGCAAGAGAAGGGATCCAATGCTTGAGGGTCATTATCTACACTGTAAAATCCTTCCCGTGAGCTGTGTGCACTCTGGCCCTCAGCTTTCCCTCCAGAATGTGGTGAGGGGGTGGCCCAGAGGATCCCCAGGCTTCTCCCAGCTCAGACTGTGGGGACAAGGCCCCAGCATGCAGACTGGCTGTATGGCAGTCTCTCCTGCCTCCAAATCTTTGTGCGCCTTCCCCCGATAGTGAAAGGTCAGGGTCTCTGGGCTTGTCTTCTGTATCTCCCATGGCCCACGATACTTGCCGTGCAAGTTGATAAAGCAGCAAGAGACAGAGCAGAGAGAAAGCTCACCCAAGGAGCTGTCAATGAGCTGAAGAACCATAGGCCTGGCCATGACTTTTGTTTCTTCATCAGAATTCCAGTCGGTCTGCTCCTTTCTGAGTGCTATCTCCTCTACTTTGAGGGCCACAGAAAGAAGGATGTGTGGCTTCAGTGATTTTGAGCTCTAGTGAACACCCTTGCCAAGGCCCAAGGGTTGCCTGCTTGTTACTACAATGAGAACATCCCTTCCTCAGAGGCTTGCTGGGGTGGAGTTCTGGAATGGAGTCTGGAGAGCTGGGCCCTACTCTAGGGCTGTTGTTGCCCACCCCTGGCCAGGGGACCCCAGGGCCTCAACAAGGTGCTTGGGCTTTGCAAGGTGGATGGTTTGAGGTTGTTCCAGTAGTAACATCCAGGGCTGGGCTTTGCAGCTGGCTCTGCTGTCCCCATGTGCTTGGTCACTTGACCTTTTGAACTTGGAACTCTTCTTTTTGCAGGGAGGAGTGTCGTGTTGTGCTTAGTTGTTCAGTTGTATCCAACTCTTTGTGACTCCACGGATTGTAGCCCAACAGGCTCCTCTGTCCATGGAGATTCTCCAGGTAAGAATAATGGAATGGGTTGCCAAGCCTTCCTCCAGGGCAATCTTCCCAACCCAGGGATCAAACCCAGGCCTCCTGCATTGCAGGTGGATTTTTCACCATCTGAGCTACCAGGGAAGCCCAAGAATACCGGAATGAATAACCTATCCCTTCTCCAGGGGAACTTCCTGACCCAGGAATTGAACCAGGGTCTCCTGCATTGTAGGCAGACTCCTTACCAGATGAGCTGGAGTATGGATTCACCCCCAAATGTCAAACACAAGAAAATGGACAGACAAGCAAGGAAGCAAGCAAATGAACAAATGCCCAGTTTAAAGTTTTGTGCAAGGAGAAGGGCTCCCGTGATTTGGTGTATGTGTGTGTGCGAGTGCAGGAGTGGAGTTGGGGAGGAAATGACCTTCGCCTGGCTGGGGTGCCTTATGCAGGGACTCCCGCCTTTGGTCAACCCTCCAGCCAAGCAGCCAGCTCATGGGATCCAGGAGAGGGTCATCGGGCCTTTATCATCAGAGGAAGAATTCCTCCGTCTGGCTGGAGGAGACAGTGCATGAAAAATGGTGGCAAGGGGTCAGGAGGCGAAGGCAAGTGAGAAAACACTTTCATCTATTATCCTGGGGTCAATGGGCTCCCATCAGGGAACCTTGAGGCCGCCATGAATGGCCCATGGCAGGACGTGTCTCATTGTGTAGCTGCCGCCCCGTGGACCTGGCAGGGCAGCTCACAGACTTGAGCCCACATCACAGTCCCCTCTCTGGGGACAATAGGGCCTCAGAAAGTAGTGGGTGGCTCGCCTCCCAGGAGCCTGCTTCTTCTTATCAAAGGGCTTTCACGGGGAACGCCCGGCCGGCTTGGGAAGGAGGGAGAGCTGTTTGTCCAACCCTGGGGAGGCATTTCAGACTCATTCCAAAGTCCGCGTCATGGCGATTAGGTTGGCCCTGATTGAATTTCATCCGGGCCTGGTGTGGGTTTCTCAGCTGTTGCCGCCTCTTAGAAGGCGCATATTCTTTGAATGGAATAATTTTTGTTTGAAACGCAACACATTCCTGTTTAAATAAGGCCCACAGCTTATGCTGCAAAAGAGACACACATTTCCTTCGAAAGATGGTGTCATCAGGAGAGCCACCTCAGTCTATCCATCTAGTCTCAGCAGGAGCCGGGCCCGGGAGCTCACTCCTGGTTGGGGGGCGAACCCACAGCCTTGCCTTCTTCCTGGCAACTTCGTGTCAAGAACCCATGTCTGGGTGTTTGAAAATATGCACAAATTCGTTGTGAGTCTGCCACTGTGATGCCCTTGACTGAGTTGGGGCTGCTTGCTTTCCATTTCGGTTGACTGGATGGCTTGAAC
Organism: Bison bison bison; assembly: GCF_000754665.1. NCBI lineage: Eukaryota > Metazoa > Chordata > Mammalia > Artiodactyla > Bovidae > Bison > Bison bison. The sequence goes on from NW_011494879.1 coordinate 11,071,353, forward strand.
CTGTATATTTGTGGTAACCCCCATTCTCCTTACCACCCAGGCTTGATGATCAGGCCTGGGAAAGAAGTGCCAGTGGCCAGACATATGATTTTGTGGCCCTGTCATCACATCTGTCAGGGAACCCAGGCCCAGGGTCTTCTGAGCCTGTCCAAGACATTCCTCATTGTGTAAGTACAAGGCCCCACTGAAGGCTTCTTCCCTGTACCAGTTTTGCACAGGTGGCTGGATTATTGCTCTTGAAATTCATCTATACACATGTGACTTATCAGTCGCTAAGTCGTATCCAACTCTTTGTGACGCCATGGACTGTAGCCCACCAGGGTCCTCTGTCCATGAGATTTCCTAGGCAGGAATATTGGAGTGGGTAGCCATTCCCTTCTCCAGGGGATCTTCCTGACCCAGGGATCGAATTTGGATCGCCTGCATTGCAGGCGGATTCTTTATCACTGAGCCCCTTGGGAAGCCCACCTATATGCAGCTACTCTCTAATTTGCTCCCCTGGTGTCTCAGATGGTAAAGAATCTGCCTGCAATGTAGGAGATGGGGGTTTGATCCCTAGGTCGGGGAGATCCCTTGGAGAAGGGCATGGCAACCCACTCCACTCTTGCCTGGAGAATCCCATGGATAAGAGGAGCCTGGCTGGCTATAGTCCATGGGGTCGCAAAAAGTCAGACACCACTGAGTGACTAACATACATAG
>NW_011494879.1:11072151-11119194 GCF_000754665.1 Bison bison bison
TTTTTTTTTTTTTTTAGCCCTTGGATACCAGATAGTTGCTGTGGATGCAATTCAGCAGGAGACAGTGAGTTTGTGAACTTAACCTAAATGGAAAAAGTCAAACAGTTCACCTTCATGTTCAGGATCCTGACCTCTTGCCTGCAATCACTGAGTCAGCATTCTACGAGTTATGCATACCTGCCTGACAGCAGTTGCTTCCTTCCACCTTGATCCTGGTTCTACTTCCTTTTTGCTGGACCATTTCATCACCTGGCTCACCCAGTTCAGATCTTATGATGTTCCCTGAGGGCAGGGGATTAATTTTATTAAATCTCCACCCGCCCTCACCCTGCTCTTCTAAGGATCTACCAGACAGCCTGGCTCATAATGGATGCTCAATGAGCCTCACAATGTGATTGATTTTATTTGGTTATGTGATTTATGTTTCTCTTCCAGCTGTGTTGTGAACATGATCAGAAGGTTGGACTTGAAAATTTTAGAATAGTTTTCTCAGGGGATATAGCTCAGTGGTAGAACATTTGACTATAGGATAGTTTCGTCAGTTGTTGTTTGAATTGGGCTGTGAATGTGAACTTATCTTGCTTATATCATGACCTTGATATTGTCCTGGTGGCCTGACACTGTTGGTCTGCACAGTTCTTGGCTGACTTCACTGCTTCTCTCATCCGCTGTATCCTTCTGCTGCCACCCAGCTCTAAGCTCCAGGGACAGGCCCTGGGTCTCCTCTCCTGCTCTTTTCCTAACTGTTTCTTATCTAGAACAGAGTGCCTTTTAGATGCCCAGTGTTTTCTGATTTGTTGATTTGTTATAAGCAGGGATGTTTGGGTCCATGACAAATTGTAATGGAATATTAATTAGTTTTCGGAAGAAATTCAGATTGTCCTGGGCCTACCAGTTGCTGGGAAGCATCTGAACCTGGAAGGGGGACTCCTGGGGCACCTTCTTCTGGGGCCTATGTGGGTAGAGACAGCTCAGGGAAAAGTTCTGAGCCTTGCTGGTCTTCTGATCAAATGGATCTAAGAGACTCTCTGGGATTACTCTTTGATACTTAGAAGGCGGTGCTAGTGGTAAAGAACCCACCTGCCAATGAAGAAGATGTAAGATGTAAGATGTGGGTTTGATTCCTGGGTTGGGAAGATCCTCTGGAGGAGGAAATGGTAACCCACTCTAGTATACTTGCCTAGAGAATTCCCATGGGCAGAGGAGCCTGGCAGCCTACAGTTCATAGGGTTGCAAACAGTTGGACATGACTGAAACAAGTTAGCATACACAGGGCTTGGAGGACCCTGAGCCTCTGCCCATCAGGGAAAACTCAGTCTTAGAAAGGAGACATGGCTTAATCATCTATTTATTTATTCAAGAAACAGCTCAGTTCAGTTCAATTCAGTCACTCAGTCATGTCCAACTCTTTGCAACCCCATGGACTGCAGCACACCAGGCCTCCTGTCCATCACCAACTCCCAGAGTTTACTCAAACTCATGTCCATTGAGTCAGTGATGCTATCCAACCATCTCATCCTCTGTTGTCCCCTTCTCATCCCATCTTCAATCTTTCCCAGAAACAGCTACTGAGACCCTGCAGAAGAGATCAGAGACTCATGGTGCCAGCCTCATGGACTTCAATTCTAGAGATGAAAGATGGATAGAAAATAGGTTAGGAGTCCTTTAAAAAAATACCCAGACTGCTATGCAATAATGGGATGTGTGGGGACTTACAGGACAGAGACCTGTTCCAAACAACTGACCATCCATAAAGGTGACTCTGAGAAAGAGACCTTTGAAGTGAACCCTGGAAGAAGAGCTCAGGGAAGGAAGTAAGGAGCTGAGAAGAATGAGATCAAGGTGGAGAAGCAGGAAGGGGCTTGACCAGATGGGGCTTTGGAGGCCAATGGAATGAGTTTGGATTTTAATTTTAAATGTAGCACACAGTTATTGGAGGGTTTTGAGAATGGAACTGATATTTTATTTTAAAAATTCTTTTGGGCCGCATGTCATGTGGGATCTTAGTTTCCTGACCAGACCAAACCAGTGCCCCTGAAGTGGAAGTATGGAATCTTAACCAATGGACCACTGGGGGATTCCCTAGAACTGATATTTTAAAAGGATTCAACTCCTTTGAGGCAAGTAGAGTCAGGTGCCCTATGGGACAACTGAGCTGTTACAGTGACCCAGCTAGGATGTGGGGGGCTAGGCAGATAGGCCTAGGATATCTTGGTATCAGAGCTGAGATTTGTTGAAGGATGGAAGCGAAGATGAGGGAAGGAGAAGGATCAGGATGACTGACCTTTTGGCCAGAGCAGTTCGGTAGTGATGGGGTTCTGGACACATTTCCCCACAATATAGCACCTTGGGATATGGACTGTTTTAGGCTGAAGGTAGTTGGGAGAATAGCAGAAGCAGGAGAGTCATGCTGATCTTGACCTTTCTCCCTTGAAGTGACTCATAAAACCCCCATAAGAGGGGAGCCCTCCCTGTCCCTGGAGAGAAGGAGCATCCTTATCTCCAAAGACAAAGGGACACCAAGAAGAATCTTAACAAACAGGATTTGTCAAGTTTCCTCCAGTTTACTAAACCTATCATATACCTTAACCTATCTCATTCCTCCATCATGGTCCACTTTTTATTGAACAAAGCATAAAAACTCTCAGGTCTAGCCAGGTCTCTGGGTCTTCAGTTCTTTATGAAGTCTCCTGTGTCACATTAAACATATTAAATAAATGTGTGTGCTTTTCTCCTATTGGTCTGTCTTTGTCAGTTTAATTTTCAGACCCAGCTAAGGACCCTAAGAGGGTCAAAGAAAACTTTCTCTTCCCCTTCAGGGGACAGGGGTGTGTTGATTAAAATGGGAGAGATTGGAATAAGAGCAGATTTGGTGATGGAAGAAGAAGCCATAAATACTTTCGGTTTAGGAGCATGTTTCATTTGAGATGCCTACTGGCTATCCAAGGGGAGACGTCAGGTAGGCAGTTAAATATGTATGCTAGAAGCTTAAGAACAGGGCCTGAGCTGGAGAAAAGAAAGAAGACCCTGTAGCAGGGAAGGCAATTTGCTTTTCAATATTCATTTCTCTTATTTCGCAGTAATAAGAACTCCACTCAGATTAGAGCTGGCATCCCTCAGGTTCCTTTGTACCTAGGCATGGCTGTGTTGGTCATTGAAACATAATCACAGAGGATGATCCTTAAAGAGAAGATGGTTCACTATCTTTACCCTTCCTCTAGCCTCATATTTGAAATCTATCTGTGATGGTTGGGGCTCTAGCAGCCATTTTGGTTTAGGAAGATATGAGGTATATATTTTAGAGGGTAAAGGAGGAAGATGGAGAAAGTCTTCATCTTTCATAATTGTGTCATTGTATACCAGCCCTGGATGCCTATATGTGGATTTTCTTTATATGGGAGAAAAATAAATTATCTTTTTTATTTTTAATTTTATTTTTGAATTAACATACAGTAAATTTGATCTTTGGGGGAGTGTAAAGTTTAAAGAATTTTAACATGTGTTTAGATTTATGCAGCCACCAGCAAATGGGTCCAACATGGTTCCTTCACCCCAAAGAACTCCCTCGTGCTGTCTCATTACAGCCGCACCCTCCCTACAGCCTCACCGACTTGGCCATCACCAATCTTTTCTCTGTCACAAAAGTTTTGTCTTTTGAAAATGTCATATAAATGGAATCATATGGTATATAATTTTTTGGAGACTGACTTCTTTTACTCAGGAAAATGCATTTAACATTCATCCATATGATTGTGTGAATCAATAGCTCATTCCTTTTCATTCATTCCCCAGTAATATTTCATTGCATGACGGCATCACAGTTGAGTTTTCCATTCAAATGCTGAAGGCCATTTGAGTTGTTTTCAGATTTGGTGATTACGAATAGAGGTACTAAAATACTTATGCAGAGATTTTAATGTCAATTTTTTTTTCCCCTAAAGTGAATATCTAAGAATAGATTTCTGGTTTTACTATATAAAAATAAAGTATACGTTTGACTATAAGAAACTGTAAAACTTTCTGGAATATCTGCATTATTTTACATTCTTATTAGCAATGGATGAGAGAGTAATCTGTACCACATCCTTATTGACACTTAATATAGTCAGAATTTTGTATTTTTGCCTTATTAGTATGTGATGATACCTCTTCATGGTTTGAATTTGCGTTTCTTTAATGGCTGATGATGTGGATTATCTTTTCAAGTGCCTATTTGCATGAACTCAGAAGGGTCTTATGCTTGTTGCTTAGTGCTTTCTTGTTGCCATCTTGAAATTCTTCCTATTTGAACAAAGGTCTCACAATTTCGTTACGCAGTGGGTCCTGTAAAGGATGTGGCCAGCATTGGCTGTGGTGTGTTTAGACAACAAACAGCAAAGATAGCAACAGCACGTGACCATCTTTGTATACTACTGGGTTATTTATTTTGATTTGTTGTTGTTTAGTTGCCAAGTCGTGTCCAACTCTTTGCCACTCCATGGACTGCAGCCCTTGATTACATAAAAACAAATTCTTACAACGCAGTTAACTCCAGAAATTCACTAGACAAACAGCCCATCCAGAGTTGTGGGCACCATTCTTATCTTTTATTATCCCTCTCTATTTCTCTGTGTTAGTTACTCAGTTGGGTCTGACTCTTTGTGACACCATGGACAGTAGCCCACTAGTCTCCTCTGTCCGTGGAATTCTCCAGGCAAGAATACTGGAGTGCGTAGCCATTCCCTTCTCTAGATTTCCCGACCCAGGGACTGAACCTGGGTCTCCTGCTTTGCAGGCAAATTCTTTACCATATGAGCCACCGGGGAAGATCTCTTTGTTTGGTTCAATTTTACCTGTTTTACCAACAGAATTGTAACCACCACCCCCACCCCCTTATTCATAAACACAGCAAATTTTTGTTGTTGGTGGTGATGGTGAAGCTGAATTCTGTTACTAGAAGCACTTTAAGAAAACACAATATCATAGAGAATGCTGTTCATTTTACTTATTTATTTTATCGAATAATAACTTTTTTATTAGATAATTTATTTTATCAACTAAAGTATTTTATCAAATAATAAATGATAAAATGAGCTCTATGAATACCTAGAGCTCATTTTCAATATGCAAGAACTGTGGCCCAGAGAAGCTAATGATTTTTTACAAAATCATACTGCTAGTGAGTGAGGCAGATTCTTGTCTGGCTTTAGCACTGTCTTTCTGATGTTGCCTCTTTGGACTTCCGTTTTTCTCTGTTGGAGAGTCATGGGTATTTTGGACTCCTTTAATCATCTTTTGGATATCTCAGAAGGCTCTTATTCCCATTCCTATTGATACTCTGAACATCTCTGCTGCATTGGTTAGCATGACTGTCACATCAAGAGTTTCAACCCTCTCGGAGTGGGAAATCTGAAGGAGCCAATATCCCTTCAAGTGATGAGATGCATAATGAAGAAAGTTATTCATGAAAGCGGGAGTCTCTTTTTCCACTTGGAAAAGGAAGCTTTGTACAGTCTTCTATTTTGGTTCTTAACTGCCCTCAGAGAGGGAGGACTTGGGCAGAAGGGACAGGGCTGTAGGTATTCTGGGAAACGGAAGCAGGCAGCACTGAGCCATGGATCCACGCTCCGTCCTGCCCTTCACCCAGATTTCTTCCCTGCTGCCCTGGCTCTTTGGGAAACTGGCTTCCGGAGCCTGACACATGTTTCTTTGTCTGGCCCCAGCTGTTAGAATCTGTCTTCATTCATTAAGCAGGAAGGGAGGTCCCCGAACTGCTTCTGTGGCCTGATGTCGAGGAGCAGACACTCAGACCTTGGCAACTCCAGATCAGAGATGTCAAAACAAGCCAGGGGGCCTGCCTGTGCTCCTCAAGCCTCAGGCTGAAGCTAGATGCTTCTCCAAGTGCGATCTTTAGTCCCCGTGATAGTCTGCACTGTAGATGTAATTATCATTTTACAGAAAAGGAAACTGAGGCTCAGAAGGTGGTGGGGTGTATCAGAGCTGCATACTCAGGAAAGACAGGATCTGAGCCCTGATGGGTTCAAGTCAAATTTCTCAGAACCCTTGATGACCGCCATTCATACCACCAGAAAGCTGCAACCATTTTTTCTGCTCTTGAAAAGCGAAGGGCTAGTCACTAGGAAGAAACTGAGCCATCTTTGGGGAGAACACTGGTTCTCTGCGTCCAGGCTCCCGCCTCTCTGCTGGGAGGAGCCTGCCCACTCAGCCCAGTGTGGAGGGGCTGCCCCGCATTGTCATCGATAATTGTACAGGCCCATTCATCAGCGGGAATCCTATTTCAAACAACCCTCCGACTCTAATGGCACGAAAAGCATGAACTAAGCACAGTTTAATGAATTCTGATCTCACAGGCAGAGGCTGTCTGATCAGGGACAACTGTGCTCACACACGAGGCAGGAAGAATCGCTGCAGCCCGAGAATCAGGGATGCATTCCAATGATGCCTTCGCTGCTTCAAGACGGATCATTTGTTTTTTCTTTTTCTTTTAGCAAATTCATCGGAGACGTCTGTTTCATATGTGACTCACCCTTGTCTTTCTGGCAAAGACAAGCTTTTTACCTGGAGAGCAGTGAAGCCCTCTGGTCCCATTCAGGACAGAAGGAAATAAGCCATTTTACTTTTTGCCAGATGACAGTATCTCAAACGCTTGTAGGTTTTTATGCGAAATCTTACACATCTTAGCAAATCCACATACGCAGCCCAATCACCCAGTCGTCTCTAAGAAAAAACCAAGAGGAAGATCATTATTTGAATTTCAAGGAAAGAAGGATGAACTGGAAGAACAGCATGCGTCTTCATCCTTCAGTTAGAGATCCCACAGGTCTCCATCCTGGGACCATGTCATTGTCTTCTTGGTGCCGCTGTGCAGGAGAAGTGAGGTTACCACCCAGAAAGGGAGTCAGTGGGATTCAGGGGGTGGGGTCTGCCCAGAACCAGGGTCTTACCAGGAAATCAACAAGGTTTAGGACTTCCCTGCTGGTGCAGTGGCTAAGGCTCCCACCTTCCCGATGGAGGGGGCCCGGGTTCCATCACGTGTGCCTCAACTAAGACCCAGTCTGCAAAAAAAAAAAAAAACAAAATTGAAAAACAACAACAAGGTTCTGCCCATAAATCACCTCCTTTATACCTTGCACCTGCTCTGGAGGCAGATAGTTTGCCCTCAAGCTACCAGGGGCAGCAGGCAGCAGGCACAGGGTCACACAGCAACTGAGAGGCACGGTCAGAGGATGTCCCTACACTCCATGTGGACTGCTGATGCCAAAGACAAACCCCTTTGTCCCTCCCAGTGCCAGGTACCCCATATGGAAAATGAGAAGGCAGGGATGTGTGAACACTCTATACTGCTTATTAACATATCATACAAGCACATTGTTTGTTTGTTTGTTTCTGGGAGTGAAAACTGCATGCTTTATTCCCCACAGAAGGGCAGGGAGGAGGGCAGTTGAGAAGGGAGGACCATAGCACCATTCTCCCTCCATCCTTCCATTGCTCATCCACTGTTTCTAGCACTGAGTCTAGAGCTCGGGATTTAGAGATGAGAGTAGTGAGGGGCTCACAGTCTTCTAGAGAAAACAGACACATGACAGAAACTTCCCTGGTGGTCCAGTTGTTAAGAATCTTGCCAATGCAGGGGACACGGGTTCGATCCCTGGTCTGGGAAGATTCCACTTGCTGAGGGTCAACTAAGCACATGCACCACAACTACTGAAACTTCTGTCTGGAGCCCACGCTCTTCAACAAGAGAAAGTACCGCAAGGAGACGCTCACGCACCGCAACTAGAGAGCAGCCCCCTCTCGCCGCAACTAGAGAAAGCCAGGGCAGCAATGAAGACTCATTACAACCATTAAAAAAAAATTAAAGCCAATAAAAATGGGAGATAAATGATCTGGCAGAAATGTCTACAGGGAGCTGTGGGAATAGAGGAGACAAAGCAACTAAGTGAGGCAAAGTTATTTAAATAATTGGGGTCCTCAGTGTCCCCGTCTTTAAAGCTGAGAAATAATACCTTGCACTTGGGCTTCACAAACTTGCAGGGGGTGAGGAATCTAGTCTTCTAAACCCCTGGCATTGTGTCAGGAACTCAGTGAGTATTTCATGGATCTGAGGATGGCCATACGGCTCAGTTGCTGGGTTCTTTTAGCCTATTTTGGTCTAAATCTTTCCCCATTCTTTCTCCAACAGTCCAGCCAGCAGGGAGCCTCTGGGAGGCCCTGTGACCTCTACAAAATGTCCTGCACCAGCCATTTCCCTGCTTGGCTCCCCTGGGATACCCGCTAGATTTGGCAGGTGTACTTGGCCTTTTGCCCCAGCAGATGAGAGCTAGGATGGATAAAAGCTGGAATTTTGGTATCAGGCACATTACTGCCTCACAATCCAGCTCTGTTACTTAGTTAGAAGTTAAACTGGGAAAACTTGCTTAACTTCCCTAAGCCTCAGTTTCCTTGTCTGTAAAGGAGAGGTGATGAGAATCCTTCCTGGATGGGGCTGTGTTGAGGACTGAATGAATGGATGCAGGCAAACGGCTGAGCAGGTGCTACCAGGTGAGCTAGCTGAGCAGGTGACATGAGTAGGTGCTGAGGAGGAGCCCCGGCTCCCTGGCCCTCCTCCTCCCTGCTCCTCCCCTTCCCTCTTCTCCCACTGCGCCCTCCTCTCCATTTCCCCCTCCTCCTCCTCAATGAGCCTGTACTCACCATGTTCAGTTTTGCATATGCAAAGTGGGGTCCCCCAGGACGATGTTCATAGTCTGGAACTCACATTCGTTCTATTTCTTCAGAGCCCTGAAGAGGTCTTGCAGGAGTCCCAGAGGCATGGTAAAGTGGAAGTTTCAATTCATGCTAGCTGTGTGATCCTGGACAAATTACTTATCCTCTCTGAGCCTAAGTTTCCCCAACAGCAAGATGGGTTGATGACACCTCTCTCACAGATTTGCTGTGAGGAGTAAAGTCGATCATCTGAGTGCAGGGGCTTGGCGCATAAACGGATAGTCCCTTCTCCATTCTGCCCAGAGGCTTGACGCCGCTCTGCAGAACACACAGGGTTGTAAGTACAGTTGGTCCTTCATATCTGTGGATTTCACATCCTCAGAGTCAACCAACTGAGGATCAAAATATTCAAGAAAAAAAAAATCTAGAAAGTTCCGAAATCAAAACTTGAAATTGCCCTGAGCTGGCAACAAGTTATATAGCATTGACTGTATTTACAACTATTTATATGGTACTTAGGAGAAGGCAATGGTACCCCACTCCAGTACTCTTGCCTGGAAAATCCCATGGATGGAGGAGCCTGGTAGGCTGCAGTGCATGGGGTCGCTAAGAGTTGGATATGACTGAGCGATTTCACTTTGACTTTTCACTGTCATGCATTGGAGATGGAAATGGCAACCCACTCCAGTGTTCTTGCCTGGAGAATCCCAGGGACAGGGGAGCCTGGTGGGCTGCCATCTATGGGGTTGCACAGAGTCGGACACGACTGAAGAGACTTAGCAGCAGCAGTAGCAGTATATGGTACTTGCAAACAAGAAAAGAAAAGATATAAGCATCTGAATGCAGAGTTCCAAAGAATAGCAAGAAGAGATCAGAAAGCCTTCCTCAGCAATCAATGCAAAGAAATACAGGAAAACAACAGAATGGAAAAGACTAGAAATCTCTTCAAGAAAATTAGAGATACCAAGGGAATATTTCATGCAAAGACGGACTTGATAAAGGACAGAAATGGTATGGACCTAACAGAAGCAGAAGATATTAAGAAGAGGTGGCAAGAATACACAGAAGAATTGTACAAAAAAAGATCTTCACGACCCAGATAATCACAATGGTGTGATCACTCACCTAGAGCCAGACATCCTGGAATGTGAAGTCAAGTGGGCCTTAGAAAGCATCACTATGAACAAAGCTAGTGGAGGTGATGGAATTCCAGTTGAGCTATTTCAAATCCTGAAAGATGATGCTGTGAAAGTGCTGCACTCAATATGCCAGCAAATTTGGAAAACTCAGCAGTGGCCACAGGACTGGAAAAGGTCAGTTTTCATTCCAATCCCAAAGAAAGGCAATGGCAAAGAGTGCTCAAATTACTGCACAATTGCACTCATCTCACACGCTAGTAAAGTAATGCTCAATATTCTCCAAGCCAGGCTTCAGCAATATGTGAACCATGAACTTCCAGATGTTCAAGCTGGTTTTAGAAAAGGCAGAGGAACTAGAGATCAAATTGCCAACATCTGTTGGATCATCAAAAAAGCAAGAGAGTTCCAGAAAAACATCTATTTCTGCTTTATTGACTATGTCAAAGCCTTTGACTGTGTGGATCACAATAAACTGTGGAAAATCCTGAAAGAGATGGGAATACCAGACCACCTGACCTGCCTCTTGAGAAACCTAAACGCAGGTCAGGAAGCATCAGTTAGAACTGGACATGGAACAATAGACTGGTTCCAAATAGGAAAAGGAGTTCGTCAAGGCTGTATATTGTCACCCTGCTTATTCAACTTATATGCAGAGTACATCATGAGAAACGCTGGGCTGGATGAAGCACAAGCGGGAATCAGATTTCGGGGAGAAATATCAATAACCTCAGATATGCAGATGACACCACCCTTATGGCAGAAAGTGAAGAGGAACTCAAAAGCCTCTTCATGAAAGTGAATGTGGAGAGTGAAAAAGTTGGCTTAAAGCTCAACATTCATAAAACGAAGATCACGGCATCTGGTCCCATCACTTCATGGGAAATAGATGGGGAAACAGTGGAAACAGTGTCAGACTTTATTTTTGGGGGCTCCAAAATCACTGCAGATGGTGATTGCAGCCATGAAATTAAAAGACGCTTACTCCTTGGAAGGAAAGTTATGACCAACCTAGATAGCATATTTAAAAGCAGACACATTACTTTGCCAACAAAGGTCCGTCTAGTGAAGGCTATGGTTTTTTCAGTAGTCATGTATGGATATGAGAGTTGGACTGTGAAGAACGCTGAGCAGTGAAGAATTGATGCTTTGAACTGTGGTGTTGGAGAAGACTCTTGAGAGTCCCTTGGACTGCAAGGAGATCCAACCAGTCTATTCTGAAGGAGATCAGCCCTGGGTGTTCATTGGAAGGACTGATGCTGAAGGTGAAACTCCAATACTTTGGCCACCTCATGCAAAGAGTTGACTCACTGGAAAAGACCCTGATGCTGTGAAGGATTGGGGGCAGGAGGAGAAGGGGATGACAGAGGATGAGATGGCTGGATAGCATCACTGACTCAATGGACATGAGTTTGGGTAAACTCCAGGAGTTGGTAATGGACAGGGTGGCCTGGTGTGCTTCGATTTGTGGGGTCGCACATGTTGGACACGACTGAGCGACTGAACTGAACTGATCTGACTGATATGGTACTTGCATTGTATTAGGTTTTATAAGTAATCTAAAGATGATGTACGGAGAAGGCAATGGCACCCCACTCCAGTACTCTTGCCTGGAAAATTCCATGGATGGAGGAGACTGGTAGGCTGTAGTCCATGGGGTCGCTAAGAGTTGAACATGACTAAGCGACTTCCCTTTCACTTTTCACTTTTCACTTTCATGCATTGGAGAAGGAAATGGCAACCCACTCCAGTGTTCTTGCCTGGAGAATCCCAGGGACGGGGGAGCCTGGTGGGCCGCCGTCTATGGGGTCGCACAGAGTCAGACACGACTGAAGTGACTTAGCAGCAGCAGCAGCAGAGATGATGTAAAATGCATAGGAGGATGTGTGTAGGTTATATGCAAACACTACACGTTTTATGTAAAAGACTTGAGCATCTTGACACCTTTGGGTGTCTGTGTGTGTAGGGCAGTGGTGGTCCTAGAACCACTCTCCCTCGGATACAGAAGACTGACTGTTTCCTACCGACCAGTGCTCCTGTGTCCTGGGAAGGTCCTCAAACTTCCAGGGAGAACCTTCTTCCAGGGCAGCTTCCTCTCTGCAGCCCCTCAGATCTTCTGTCTCACCCAGGAGGACCCTGTGGTCTGAGGAACTCAGCTTGTCAAGGGTAATATAGCTAAACATAGTCGCTAGTTTGCTGTTAGAGGTGGTCTATGGTGTAAGACTGCATCTTTAGAGAACGTCTTCTGAACAATTCCTTTTATTCTGTAGAGAGCTTATCTGTTCTATGAGTTGGGTATTTGATAGTAACAGAGATGAAGTGATAATGTGTGTGTGTTAGTCTCGCAGTTGTGTCCGACTCTTTGTGACCCCATGGACTGCAGCCCGCCAGGCTCCTCTGTCCACGGAATTATTCTGGCAAGAATACTGGAGTGATAGTAATAGCTAACAAATACTGAAGCTTACCGTGCGCCAGGCATGGTATGAAGCATGTCACTGTCTTCAAGGATGGAGAGAATGGGTTCAAGGAGCTTGCAGTCAACTTCAGAGGAGATCTTATTAACTCCATTTTGCAGATGAAGACTTGGAGCTTCCACCATGAAGGGTGAGGTACTAACCAGAAGCCCAGCTGCTCATGTCAGGTGAGGCGGGAACTTGGTCTAGTCTGGCTTTCCTCCAGACTCTGCTCTCCGGTGACATCAAACTGGCTTTCTTAGGTAAAAGAGGGGAAGGGACAGAAGACCCAAACAGTGATGGGTTGAAAAGCTTTACTCCCTGATCTAAGGCACACCTCATGATTTACTTATCATTTTCATCCTGGATGAAGGTCTTGGATCCATGTTAGAAAGATCTCAGTTTCCTGGGGCCAATGCCAACTCAGTCTGCCACGGTCACGTCTTGTAGGTTTTCACCCTATTTCACACCCTCCCCTGGGATCCACACTCTCCCCATGAGCCAACAACTTCTGGACGTGACCCTCTTCTTCCCTGTGCTGCAGTCGCAGACCAAGTTCTGCTGCTGCTGCTGCTAAGTTGCTTCAGTCGTGTCTGACTCTGTGCGACCCCATAGACGGCGGCCCACCAGGCTCCCCCGTCCCTGGGATTCTCCAGGCAAGAACACTGGAGTGGGTTTCCATTTCCTTCTCTAATGCATGAATGTGAAATCTGAAAGTGAAGTTGCTCAGTCGTGTCCAACCCTTAGTGACCCCATGGACTGCAGCCTACCAGGCCCCTCTGGCCATGGGATTTTCCAAGCAGGAGTACGCTGCAGTCGTTGACCAAGTTCTAGCTCTGCACAAAAGTCTGCTCCAGTTCCAGCAGACATGTAGCCACTCTTCTAGACAGAAGCCTTGTGGGCACTTGTGGATGGATTTGACCTGGTCACGTGAGAGATAGATGAAGTCTAGCCTCGAGCAGGGGGCAGTTCTCTTGTGACGTCGGCATGGCTTCTTTCCTGGCCTCTCCTGCCCTGTTCTTCATCAGAAATTTCTTTCACACCTACTCTACCAGCCACGTCCTGCTCCATCCTCTAGGTCACTTCACATGCCCCCCTCTCCCTTGGCACACTGAGTCTGGTACAAGATGCTTTTCTCTGTGTTGTTACAGGCATGGCCTTGTGCAACCCCTGGGATGGTGTCCTGTGACTGTCTCCTTCATCATATCATGAGGTCTCTGAGGGCACATGTCCAGTCTATTCTCTGACCAACGGTGTGGCTAGGACCAGCGATGCTGCAGGAACAAATAAACCCTGAAGTCTCAGTGTGTTAGCATAGCTTGGGGACTACCTCGCTCACAGTAACGTTTAGTGCTGGATGCACAGCTCTCTCTGCTGCCTTCCTTTCAGCATTGCCTGGGGGACTGAGGCTCCTTGCCCGTGGCTGTGCCATCAGGGGCACATGGCTTCCTTCCTTCCCCGTGATCATATGGGATAATGTTAAGGATCAGCCTTGGAGTGGTGAGCGTCCTTCCATCCACTGTGATCCAAAGCCAGCCACGAGTCCCAGCCCTACTGCAAGGGAGGCTGGGAAATACTTCGGAACACATGGGACCTCAAGGGGCAGGAAACCCCTCTGATGTGGGCTTAGAGAGGTGGACTTCAGCTCAGTTTCAGGGAGAACTTCCTAACAATCAGACAGTTTGAGATGAAACAAGAAGGCTCCCTGGCTCGAGAGGCTTAGAACTGGTTAGCTGACAGAAATCAACTTGCTTCCCTCACCTCTGCCAGAGACTTGAGTTCAGACAAAAATCAGCTTTTTGAAAACAAGGGGCCGGGCCCTGGAAACTCCGTTTAGCCTGTCAGCCCCGGAGAAGCTTGGTGTTCCCAGCTCGCAGCGTCCTTTGTCCTCTGTGAGCTCCCGAAGCCTGGAGAGGTGACTTCTTTATTCTTGGGAACTGCTATTTATAACTTCCAAAGGACCCCTACTTCTTTGGTTCTGTACCGAGGCTCAGAAAAGCAAGTGCACCCTCCCCCAGCAGCCCTCCCCCTACCCCAGGCCTCTCTCCCCCCAGAGCGATCCCGTAAATAAAGGATGAAAGGACCCGTAATTATTACCATTCGACAACACAGGGACTGTCAAAACCAGGAGCCCCACAAAAGCTTTTACATAAATCACAGCTGATACAATGGCTCTTGGCTGAGGGGAGAGAAGCTTAGAGCCTCCGTGCTGCTGAAAGAAGGTTTGTGTTTGGGGGCGGGCTTGCCAGAGTCAGCCGCCCCTTAGGGAAGAGATGGGGGCCCGGGGTCTGAACAGAGGACTCGCCCATCATCCCTCTTGCCCGCCCGATGGCAGAGGCCACAGAACAAGAGAGAAAAGCTGAGGGGCAGACCCCAGATCCGACTGCTCCAGGAGGCTGGATGGTCTAGATATTTGAGATGGTGCAGGTCACAACTCTGTTGTCGGCAGCTCACTCTCTGGCCCAGCAGAGCCATCCGCCCGGGGGACACGCTGGCCTGCAGTGGTGCATTCTAGGGAAGTCTATACTCTGAGAGTCAAGGAGATAACAGCGCTCCAGGGGCCAGAGAGGGCCTGGGAGTGGACCACGATGCTCAGGGAGGGCTTTCTGGTAGGAAAGGTCATTTTCTTTCTTTCTTTCTTTTTTTTGATATGGGCCATTGTCAAAGTCTTTACTGAACATGTTACAATATTGCTTCTGCTTTTTTGTTTGTTTTGTTTTTTGACTCCAAGGCATGTGAGATCTTAGCTCCCTGACCAGGGATTGAACCTGCACCCCCTGCACTGGAAGGTTAAGTCTTCACCGCTGGATTACCAGGGATGTTCAAAGGAAGTTATTTTCTGATAGGTGAAGGGTGCAGTGATGTAGCTGAATCAGGTGCCCACACAGCAAGGACTGTCCTTCCTGAGGAATCTCAGAGCTGGAAACCATAGCCACCCGGTGAAGCTGTCTGTTCCTGAAACCCAGAGACCTCTTCAGAGGGTGGCAGTTCCAGGGCACTGGGTAAGAGATGCACATCTCTGGACGTAACAGTGATTCCTTTTGCATGAGCCATTTGGTGGCACATGAAGAATTTGGCGTCCTTTAACACAGGCTGTTGGCTCTGCACTACTCCTACTGCTTCTTCTTTTGAAGATGAATAAGACCCTGTCCTTGGGGTTTTTAAAGTCCAGGTCAGGAAGGAGATGCAGAACATGGGCTCTGACACAGACAGACATATCCCAAGAGGCCGTATGGCTGAGCCGGGGAGGCCGAGGCTCTAGAACTAAACGTCCTGGGTTCTAATTCCTGCCCTGCTACTCACAGGCTTGGTGATCTTGGGTGATTCGTTTAACCTGGGCCTCAAAATCCTGGAGTGGGTTGTCATGTCCATGGCAACGCACTCCAGTGTTCTTGCCTGGAAAATCCGATGAACAGAAAAGTCTGGCAGTCTACAGTCCATAGGGTCTCAAAGAGCTGGACACAACTGAAGGGAGCATGCATGCATCAATTACATCAGAATATTAATGGGGAACATGAGAATAAAAAGAGAATTGGAATAAGCCTGGTATCTTGTCCCTGCTGCCCCACCCCAACTCTGGAGGACAGCAGCTTGCTGGGCCTAGGGGGCTGCATAGACTGTGTAGTTCAGGGTGAGTGCTCTGCTGCTCTGGGATCCTTGTGGCCCGGGGGAAGAAGTGAACTTCTGGGGCTCTTGCGGTTGCCCCCAACCCTGCCCTGACCTCTCTGGGAGCCCAGGAATCTCACCATTCCTTACTCAGGGTGACTGCTTGCCCACTACAGTTCCCCACAGCATTCTACCTCAGTTGTCCCCCAGGGGATCCTATGTGAAGGGTCCCCTTTAAATGTGTAAAGCCCGGTGGCTTTACTGGGGAGCCATAGCCTGGGATTCAGAGTGAAAGAGCCAAGCGGGGCATATGATGGAGCCCCAGACAACACATCCCTAGACCCCACTAACGATCTGGACAGACAGGAACCCTGGAGGGTCGTGTGTGTGTGTGCGCTCATGTGTCTGTATGTGTGTGCAGTCAGGACTACAAATTCCTTGTGAAATCAGAGTTGATGGGGGAGGGGTAATGGAGACAGCTGGAGACCACCACATGGACTTGAGAGGCCTCGGGAAGGAGGGAGAAAAGGTTTGTAGGTGCTATCGAGGGCCTGGAAACAAACGCTGCAAGTTGTCACCCAAGTGACATTGCAAATGGTGCTTTCCTTCTGCCTGTGAGGAGGAAACCAGGTTGGAGTTCTGGGAGCTGAGTGGGTCCTGGGGGCTCTTTCCAGGAGGAAGACCTCCACCCCCAGCAGAGGATGTATACAGGGCAGGGGGCACAGTACTTGTCAAACAGTATTGGTGACTCATTAGTGGATCCTGGTGTCAATTTGGTAGGTCATTTGGTAGACCTGCCTTTCAAAATTCTAGAATAGTGTCCATAGACTAGAAAATAGAGTGCATGTCACATAGTAAGGGCCATATAATTGCCATAAACTGATATGAATCTAGATCTATAGTGGGATCTGATATAACATGTACATTTTTTATTGTCTGGTTTTGAAAATGTTTTAAATTTCTGCTGTGGTGTTTCAGTCTCTGAATTAGACTCACCCTTGGCTCAGGTAGAACTGGGTTCAGATGGCTGCTCCCAGCCCCTGGGTGAGTGAGGGTTATGGGAGATAAAACACTTGCAGTGTGACTGGTGTGCAGAGAAGGCTTACTAAGTGCTCGTTCCCTGGCCCCTTCTCCCACCCAGACTACTGGGGGAGGAGGGGTGTCATGGAGCAGTGCAAGCTCCAGTCTCTCTCTTTGCTCTCCTAGTAGTGTGGGCTCCTCCACCCACATGGCAGCTTCTCGGGGTACCAGGCTCTGGACTCTAACAGACAACCTTGTACCCTGGTCCCCTGTGGTTAAAATTCTCACCATTGCCACAGGGGGACTGGGGACACAGAGGACTGGGGTGCTATCCATCCTTCCTCCCTCGAGCATCAGACAGCGCCTGGTGCTGAGGCTTGGGGGGGATAGCAGTAGGGGGCCTTGCGCGTGCAGCACTAGAACAGGACATCTGTCCGTCTGTCTGCCTGTGTGGCTGCACTGGTGCAGGGACCACCCTCTGGCTCGCCTGTTCTCTGCTCTTCACGCCACCTGACAGACTCACACAGAAAGCCAGCCTGGCCAGACCTGCCCCCTGAGTTGGTGGCACGGGGGAAGATGAGGGAATTAACTTCTGGCCTGCTGACAGCGGCGCCGCCTGCCAAAGCCGCCCGGGGAATTTGGTTGCTTTCCTCTGCTGACCTGGTAGCAGCCACAAGAGCGGATTAAGCAGGGAAATGTGGGGTGGAGAGCTCTCCTGCTTGGCGCTTGGACCCGATTGTCTCCTTAGAGTGACAGCGGCTGGTGGTGCCAACGCGCACCACTCCCCTGGCATGTCCCCAAAACAACTCAGCTTCCCGTTCCTGAAAAGAGGGATTTGTTAAAGAACGGCAGCTAAAGAAAAAAGGAGAGGCAGGAGAGGGCGAGGCCGTGGAGTAAAAGTTACGCCGGGTTTGTTAATTACAGGAGCGAGGCTGATGCCGGCAAGGATTGCTGGAGCTTCTCGAACATCCCTGAGGATAATTTCAATTCTGTCCACGCTCCTTGAACACACACTGGCTGCAAGGCACTGGGCTTGGGGTTGGTTGGTGGGGTGGAGGGAGCAATCATGCATGAAAGAGGCCCTCCCTACTTGCTCTCAAGGACAGACAGACAAAAATCTGAGAGAATAATAACTAATATTCATTGAGCACTTACTAGATGCCAGGTGCTGTTGTAATCTCGTTATACACATCAGCTCATTTAATCACCATAAGATTCCCTTGGGATCAGAAGCATTGTTATGATTTTATCTCCACTTTGAAGGTGGGAACACACAAAACACAGTGGTAGGTCTTAGGTTGTTAACAACTGAGCTCTGGAAAACAAACAAACAAAAAAACTAACACCCATGCGCAGCATTTACCGATTTCCAAGATGCTGAGAAAGATTGAAGGCAGGAAGAGAAGGGGACGACAGGGGATGAGATGGTTGGATGGCCTCACTGACTCAATGGACTTGACTTTGAGCAAGCTCCAGGAGATGGTGAAGAACAGGGAAACCTAGCATGCTGCAGTCCATGTGGTCACAAAGAATCAAACCTGACCGAGCGACTGAACAATAGTGATGTCCATATGCCTGCCGTGCTCAATTTCAAGCTACCCATGTGACATCATTGTACGCAGAGTTGGGAAGAGCCATGCAGTTGGCCAAGGAGCTGGCTCCCATACACCAGTGGATGTCAAGGAACTTGTCCAGACTCATGCCGTGAGTGGCAGTCGAGATGTGTGCCCAGGCCATCTGGTAATCTGGTGAGCCTCCCCTGCAACTAAATCCCTGGTCAACGCAGTCTATGATGCCCTAGAGAAGGGGCCCAAGGGGACCCAGTAGGCAGAGAGTTGTCCTGGGGGCTGAATGGGAAGAGGTGTGTGATGCGCCTCAGCCACTCTCAGTTCCTGCCTCATCAGCTGGCCTCCTGCTCCTCCTCCTGATTCCTCCTCCTCCCCTATGAACAATTGCCCCCAGTCACTTGTGGTTCAAGACACCTTGGGTCAACCACAACAAATTTCGTGATGCAGAACATAAAATTGGAGACATCTTTGGTATCCCAGGCAAAAAAATTTATAACCACTAATGAGGTCCTTAAATTCTCTTCGTACATCATTTTCAGTTCATTATCGCAGCACGCTTGTGAGAAATACAATAAAGATTTGCCTCACAGGAGTCAAAAAATTGTTTCCTACTGCCAGTTTCCCTCTTTGGTATTATCTTCCATGCTGGCTGATTTGCCTTCTCGAATCTAGTTATCATCTGCACAGTCTTCTGTTAGAAATCTTCAGGAGATCTCATTACCAACAGATCGACTCTAGGCTTTCTAGTATGGCATCTAAGATCTGCCAAAATCTTATGCTTGCATCCTTCCAGCCACCATCTATCCATCCATCGTCCATCTATCCGTTCATCTATCCATCATCCACCCATCCATTTGTTCCATATGTACTCAATAAATATTGAGCACCTACTGTATGTCAAGCAGGCACTCTACCAAGTGAAATATGACCATCTCAAATTCATCTTCCCTTACTATCCATTTATTCATTCATACAGTTAGTTAGCATTGAGCATTTATTATATCCTAGGTTTTGCAGACACAAAAATATATAAGACACAGACACTACTTTTGAGCTCTGTACATCTCAGGCAAATCTGATTGCTTGTTCTTGCCAAAATATTTTCCTGCTACTGCTAAGTCACTTCAGTCGTGTCCAACTCTGTGCGACCTCATAGATGGCAGCCCATCAGGCTCCACTGTCCCTGGGATTCTCCAGGCAAGAACACTGGAGTGGGTTGCCATTTCCTACTCCAATGCATGAAAGTGAAAAGTGAAGTGAAGTCGCTCAGTCGTGTCTGACTCTTAGCGACCCCATGGACTGCAGCCTACCAGGTTCCTCCGTCCATGGGATTTTCCAGGTAAGAGTACTGGAGTGGGGTGCCATTGCCTTCTCCCAAATATTTTCCTACCTCTGTGCTTTTGTGCACATTATGGTCTCCATGTGGAAGGCCCTCTCTACATTTCTCAACGTTCAAGTTCTATTCCGTGTACAAGGTCACACTGAAGCCTCCTCCGTGAAGCCACCCCTGATCGCTTGTCCCACTCTGCCATGCTGGAATTGATAGAACTTCCTCTGAACTTCCCCTGGGATCTTTTGACCTCTCATGAGCCTATTATTCCTGTCTTAATTTAATGCTGTTTGTGTGCTTAGTCACTCAGTTGCGTCCGACTCTTTGAGACACCATGAACTGCAGCCCACTGGGCTCCTCTGTCCATGGGGATTCTCCAGGCAAGAATGCTGGAGTGGGTTGTCATGTTCTCTTCCAGGGGATCTTCCCAACCCAGGGATCAAGACCAGGTCTTCTGTATTGCAGGCAGATTCTTTACCATCTGCGCCACCAGGAAAACCCAAAAGCTGTTTGTATCCATATCCATTTTCTGTTGATAGAACGAGCTCCTGGAGCTCTGAGACTCAGTGAATCACACTTATTTCTCCTCAGGGAGCAGGTGAGCAGGAATGCCCTGCTGGATGAATGTTGGAGGAAAGAATCCAAAAAGGTGAGAAAGGCTGTCTGTCTTTGTTGTTAAGTCACTACTTTAGGTATAATGGAACAGCAAAGGCCCTGCCAAGTAGAAAACTACAGAGGCCATTTCGGTTCCTTATAAATTGCATGATTTTTCTTTTTTTCTCTCTTGAATTTTTTTTAACAGGTAGCTTTATTAAAATGGAAATCACTCCTGGAACCAAATTAATAAATTTACACATAGAGCAAGTATTAGAACTTGAAGAGATCTGAAAAATCCTTTAGTTTTAGACCCTAATTTAGGTCTAAATAAATAAGACCCAGAGAGACAAAATAACTTACACAGATTACCCCATGGCTGATCACAGTTAATTCTACAACACATTATAGTAATTGCTTATAAAGTTTTCAACTACCCTGCAAGGTGACTATGGATCAGGCAAAAAGATGATTCTAAACCATTAAAGGAAAGAGAAAATGTGTGGATTGGTAGTCTACTTCTTTAGAAATGTTTTCATTAAGAATAGCAAAAACAAAAGCAAAAAAACAGCTTATATAAGGTAAATTTCAGTTATCTGGAAATTCACCTTTACAGAGGGCCCCATTTTATGACATGGCCATGTAAAATGATGACCATATTTTCTTTTTTTTAATTTTAAAAATATTTTAAACTATTTGACATATAGTTGTTTTGCAATGTTGTGTTAGCTTCTGCTATACAGAGATGTGATTCAGTTATACATATGTAATTCTTTCTTTTTTAAAAATATTCTCTTCCATTATGGCTTGTCACAGGATATTGAATAGCAATACCTGGGCTATACAGCAGGACCTGTATAGGTCCCACTTTACTCATTCCTTGTATTGATATAATAGTTTGCATCTGTTAATCCCAAACTGCCAATCTGTCCTCCCCTTCCTTTGTCCCCAGAAGTCTGTTTTCTATGTCTTTGAATCTGTTTGTTTCGCAGATACATTCATTTGTGATGATCATATTTCCTTGTTTGTAGGGCACAGTTCAAGTTTACTCCTTTTGTCCCAACAAAATGATTATTTGTGCTTTCTTTCTCAATGTTGTTCTGGTTTGGACAATAAATGATTTGGTCTTCCTATGCATATATAACTGAGTAGGTTTTGAGTTCTACCTCTGCTACTACAAAAGCCGTTTTTAATGAATATTGGGTTCTGAGCAACGTGTCACTGACCTGTTAGTGTGAAATCATGGGTATTTCAAGACTGCTTCTGAGAAAACCCTCGAGAAACCCTCAGTGGTGCTGAAACGATGCCCTCTTTCCTCTCAGTGTCTCTCCACTGGGAAGATTTTCTGTTCACAAATTCAATGGCACATTCTTTCAATTCTCAGGAAAATAAAATAAACCTGTAGAAGCAGATTGATTGGTTTTGCCAAAAATAAATCTACAAGTAGTCTTTGGGGTGCGGAGGTAGAGGATGTTACTGGGGTGTCATAGGTCAAATGCAAATCGTCCCAGGTATTTTCGCATAAAAATCCATGTCCAATCTTCCTACCTGAACTTGCCATTAGGTAAATTGCTCTAAAGTATTAAATGAACTGTAGCATTGCCTACTGGGGAATTGCTAAACTTGCAAAACCTGGACTTTGCCAATTTTGAAAACTCTAATGGTTTAAATTCTCTTCTGCTGTCCTACACCCATCCTTTGGGGTTGATGGAAATAAAATGACTTGAAGGGAGGTGTATGTGAGTAAGTCCTCTCAGGGCTCCTGAGAATGCTCATCAGAGGTACTAAAGACATCAATGCATCCGTACTTGATCACATCTTTGTAGAGAGCGGTAGTGTGGATTGTGAACGAGGTGTCCTGGAGTGTCAGAGAGATATTGGGGCCCGATTTCATCCATGCCTTGCTCCATGACAGTTGTTTCTGACCTGGGCTCCTGTCTCTAGTCTGTCTCCTGACACTCCACCCTTTTTGCTGCAGCCTGGGAGATCTTTCTGAAACAGAAGCACAGACAGGGCAGAACCTTGCTTCCAATGCCCTGGGGTCTCACTGCCTGCAGAAATTATCTCCAGGTACAATAGTATCTAACCCTCAAAAAGCAGACACCTATGTTTCTTTCTTGCTTCACTTTCAAGGATGAGATTTCTTTCTATTTGCACTCTCAAATTAAAAAAGAAGCAAAAGCAGGCATCAGAATCCAAGGCCTCAACTCTTCCTACCACCACCAGAGAGTGTTATCAGGCACTTGTAAAACATCACATTGAGCTTCAGAACAAATGCACTTAAGACTCTTGGAACTAACTTTTCTATAAGCAGTTGTTGCTTAGTTGCTAAGTCATGTCTGGTTCTTTGCAACCCCACGGACTGCAGCTTGTCAGGCTTCCCTGTCCTTCAGCATCTCCTAGGAGAAGGCAATGGCAACCCACTCCAGTACTCTTGCCTGGAAAATCCCATAGATGGAGGAGCCTGGTAGGCTGCAGTCCATGGGGTCCCACAGAGTCGGACACGACTGAAACAACTTAGCAGCAGCCAGCAGAGTTTGCTCAAATTCATGTCCATTGAGTCGGTGATGCCATCCAACCATCTCATCCTCTGTCACCACCTTCTTTTCCTGCCCTCAATTTTTCCCAGCGTTTGTAAGTAGAAAGGAAGTGAAGTGAAGTCGCTCAGTTGTGTCCAACTCTTTGCAACCACATGGGCTGTAGCCTACCAGGCTCTTTCGTCCATGGGATTTTCCAGGCAAGAATACTAGAGTGTTGCTATTTCCTTCTCCAGGAGATCTTCCCAACTCAGGGATTGAAGCCGGGTCTCCTGCATTGTGGGCAGACGCTTTACCATCTGAGCCACCAGGGAAGTCTAGAGGAACCTCTTTTTCTCTAGTTTACCATCGTCCATCCAGCTACCCATCTATCCATCCATTTACACCTTCTTTCCATGGTTAATTGCTTGCTTGCCTGGTGCCACACACTTGAGCTCTGTGGTAGGACTACTCTGGTGAACAGCACAGACCCTGACTCTGGGGAACTTATAATCTGGTAAAAAACTGCTCTCATTCTCCCAACATGCTGCCCATTGCCTCTGAACAGGCAGAGTCTTCCACCTAGAATGTCATTCTTCTTGTTCTCTGTTGAGAAAATGCTTCACCTTTCTTCAGACCTTGCTGAAGCACTTCTTTCTGAAATCATCTACATCTCCCATGAGCAAGAAGGTGGAGTCACACAGATCCACAAAAGATCTTGTGGAGTCAGACAGATGGACAGAGATCTTTTTTTCTCTTCACTGCCTATGGGACCTTGAACAAATCACTCAATCTCTCTAGGCCTCAGTTTCCAAAACTATAAAAGGAGACTAATAAAAATGGCTCATTTCATCTCACAGAGTAGCTTATCGTTGTCGTTGTTTAGTTGCTAAGTCGTGTTCAACTCTTTGTGACCCCATGGGCTGTAGCCCACCTGATTCTGTGGGATTTTCCAGGCAAGAATACTGGAGTGGGTTGCCATGCCTTCCTCTGGGGGATCTTCTGGACCCAGGGGTTAAATCCACATCTCATGCATTGGCAGGCAGATTCTTTCCAGCTGAGCCACCAGGGAAGCTTAAGGTTCAAATAAATGTTTAAACACCTTGTACCTACTGATGTTCTGTTGATTCATCCATTTCCTAAGAGCCTACTTTGTGAGCTAGGCTCTGTGTTCATGCCAGGCACCCAAGTTTAAAGTCAATCCTTCCCACAGGGAGGATAGAGAGGGTAACAGTCATGGAGCTGTTACCAGACACGTGAGACATACAACGGGAGAAGCAGCACAGCGTGCCATGAGAACATGGGGAGAGTGGGTTTACATGTGAATGCCATGAGACTTAGGGTAACTAGAGCAGGAATTAACATAGACTCGCTACTACATAGAAAATAGATAACCATGAAGGACCTACTGCATAACACAGGGACTGCTGCTACTGCTACTGCTAAGTTCCTTCAGTCGTGTCCGACTCTGTGCGACCCCATAGACGGCAGCCCACCAGGCTCCTCCGTCCCTGGGATTCTCCAGGCAAGAACACTGGAGTGGGTTGCCATTTCCTCCTCCAATGCATGAAAGTGAAAAGTGACAGTGAAGTTGTTCAGTCGTGTCCGACTCTTATCGACCCCATGGACTGCAGCCCACCAGTTTCCTCCATCCATGGGATTTTCCAGGCAAGAGTACTGGAGTGGGGTGCCATTGCTTTCTCCAACACAGGGACTATACTCAGTATTTTTAATAGCCTAGAAGGGAAAAGAATTTGAAAAAGAATATCTATCTATCTGAATCACTGTGCTATACACCTGAAATTAACATGACATTGTAAATCAGCTGCACTTCAATAAAATCAAGTAACCGGAGCCATCACGCCTATCATGCTGTGTACTCACCACTCTTCTCGGAGCTTTAAAGGCATTAATTCATTTAGCTCTCACATTTATTATCTTACTTTGAAGTAGGTGTCTTTATGAGTCCTATTACACAAATAGGGAAAATTTCAGTCCAAGCTGATAGAGTTAATAAACGATAGAGGTAGAATTTAAACCTCTCAGGCCCTTTATAAACAAGGGCCACTGGTGGGAGCAGGAGGACATGGCATGAGACCAGGGCAGTGAGCCAGAGGCTTGGGGTGACCGGAACAGAGGAAGGTGAAGGAGGGGAGAGATACAGTCCTCAAAGTGAGGGAGTGCAATTTGTGGTGGAGTCTGTAGCCCCTAGGAACAACGTGGGACAACGACGGGCCTTCTAGGAACTTGAATTTTGCCTCCTTGCTTGTGGGGACACAGCCACGGTCCTGGAAACTGGCCTTGAACAAAGGCTGGCTTCAAACAATGATCGGCGACCAGACTGTGTTTTGGTTTGGCAGATCATCACAGTCCCCTGCGAGGCTTGCCTGTTCTGACCCCACACCTCTGAAGAGTGGGCAGAAAGAAAGCAGCCATTCTTCTAGATGTTTCCTCATCTATTGGACTCTTACATCTATCACACAGGATTGCTAAGTGGCTAAGTGACATCTTTGCTTTTCCTTTTTGTTTAGATGACCCTAAAAATTTGAGTATTTGGCTTCATTCAGTCAACAATTGATTTGATTTGCCCTGAGCTGCTCTTTGCAGAAATTCCAAGCTGGGCTAAATCAATGATCTCTTTTCTTGTCTCTCAAATTGGCTTGCTTTGGGGAATTTTCCTTTGAAAAGATTTTATTGACTTTTTCTCCAAGAAGAAGTGACACGTTGGATTCTAAATGAAATGCTCCTTTGGAAGAGCTATAAGGTCCCCACTCTGGGTCCTCAATGACCAAGATCTTGAAAGAGTTTCCAGAAACCTTCCAGCCCAGCAGCTCTGAGATCTGATCTCCCAGCAGAATCTTGCGGGGGCTTTAGAGATGGATAGAACAACAGTCAAATAGAACCAATGGACCAGAATCTCTGAAGGAAGGCCTAAGACTCCATTCATGAAGAACATTCCCAGATGTTTCTGCAGCAGCTTATCTGGGCACCTCTGGAGCTGCTGGTCTACCTGACAGAACAGCCTCCAATTGCTGTGTCATTCCAGCTCTGCACACATCCAAGGAAGTACATGGGGCATGAAATCCAGCCTGAGCTCTAGAGCAAGGAGAGCTTTTTCTTTGGATGATTGTCAGCTGGCGAGAGCTTGCTGATGGGCTGTGATCACGCAGAGGGAGTACCTTTTTCTATTTGCATGAAAGCCCCCTGTAGACCAGTGAGGGCACTGCCAATGGACCCCTGAAGCTGTAGTTACATTAAGGACCCTCCTGATGGATGGTCATATCAGACTTCTCCTGGGGCAGCCCATTCTACCCCGGGAACCATGTGGTCATCACTTCTGTCCTTTCCTCTGCCTCCCTGTTATCTGCAACTAGGAGTCCTGCTCTTTGCCCCGGGAGCCCCACAGGATATGTCCAGGTCCTCTTCCTCAAGGGAGACTTCAAGGATTTGAAAATAGTCAACATGTTCCCTCCATTCTTGGTTTCTTGTTAAACTAACCTCACATCCTTCAACTATTTCTTGAATAAGCTGGCTTTGTTTTCCCTTCTCTCGTTACTGGTAACTTCCATGTGGATGGACACCTCATTTGTTCATTTATCCATCTATTCATTAGTGCATACACAGGGCAGTACCCAATGGTCACTCGATAAATGTTTATTAATTGCCTACTACACGACCACCTTGTCTATGGCCTTTGGGGTTGTAGCAGCAAGCAAAATAGGACATCTCTTATGTCATAGGCCTTAAAGTCTAGTAGGGAAGACAAGTAATAGACAAGGAAACCATTGAGTGAGAAAGATCATTTCTATTCCTTGTCAAGGTTTAGGTACCATGCAAGATAACAAGGGGTTCAGAGACCAAAAAAGGTAACTTTCTTCACATTGTTTACAGTCTAGTGGGGAGATTCATTCAATCCCAGAGTTCCCATCTGGCAAGGACAAGGCTGAAATCGAGGCTTGGAGGAGACTATGAGGTCATGGGGGTGACAAAGGCCTATGGGAAAGGAGGGGTCCCCTGGGAGATCAGTTCAGATAGAGACGTTTCCTCTTCATTTTAAATACCTCTGGTTCACTATTTTGCTTGTAACGTCATGTTGGATAGATGTGATTTTTTAGAGACGGTGTTCTTTTAGGAGTGGATGAAGTTGTCTATGAGGGGGAAAAAAAAGAAAACATGTTGCAATTTGCCTTTAAGTCTGATGTCCTTTGGATCCAAAATGTTTGTGCACTAACTAGTAAGTTACACAGAGATGCAGGCTACTCGGCTCCTTCAGTCTGGTTCGCTTGGCAGGGCCAGCTCTTGGTAACAATGACTTCCTATATACCATCCACAGTATAAAAACTGTAGCCTGTGTTTTGTCTTGCTCTGTGCCCTCTGGGGCCAATTCCAGCGCCAAGCTCCCTTTGAAGTCTCCGTGCCTGGATCAGCTTCACAGGCTCTGAAGTCAGATGAGAAATGGGCCCGTTATTAATGAGGGCAAAGCACTTGCACCCTCTTCATACAGTGTGGGTGGCATTGGGCTTCCATGGGATACCCTGGGGCAGAGAGTCCATGCTCGGGGGCTCTAGCGCCCAGCTTGGCACTGGTTTCTTTTGCAACTGGCTGGCACTGAGTGTCTCTGGACAGGGACTGCCTTCCCTGTGCTTAGCTGCTGAGCGATGAGAAGATACTATGGACAGAGATCAGCTTTGGGAATTGTACATAGGGGAGCACATCATTCATTGTTTAATTGATTCACTCATTCAAACACTGACTCAGCATCCATTCTATTCCAGATTCTCTGTCCCTTCTCTTCTCAGGGAATGAAGATCAATAAGATGCTAGTGGAGAAGATGGTATGCAAGCCAATCAGTGCAAAGCAGAGTTATGAGCACCCTGGAAAAAATCTGTGTGGGGGAATGGTTGGGGGTGGTGTGAGGGTGGGGCACAACGGAGGAAGCATCAAGTTCCCTGGCTGGGGATGGTTAGAAAGGATTACCTAGTGGGGAGGGGGCACTTCCCTGGTGGTCCAGTGCTTTTGCTTGGGGCTTCCAGGTGGCACAAGGGTAAAGAATCCACCTGCCAAGGCAGGAGATGCAAGACACACAGGTTCGATCCCTAGGTCAAGATCCCCTGGAGTGGGAAATGGCAAACCACTCCAATATTCTCGCTTGAAAGATCTCATGGACAGAGGGGGCTGGTGGGCTACAGTCCATGGGGCCACAAAGAGTCAGACATGACTGAATACACACACACACTTTTTTGTTATTTAAGCTGTATCTCCTCTCATCATGAGACAATATTTACTACTCCAAAATCTGACTGCAAGGGTGGTTCTGACTGGATATACAGTCTCTGTTTCCTCAACCTGAGACACCATCCTCCTTCCCTCATGTGAGGACCTGGAAGCTTTTCTGACTCAGAGTCCTCAGCCTCCAGAGCCTTGAGGGTGTCCAACTGCCCCTGTCCTCCCAGGGCCTTGAGGGAGTCAGAGGGCCTGAGGTTGTGCTGGAGGGACCAGGTCAGGCAAGTCTGAGGGTGTCTTTGGGCTGCCTGTCTGCCTGCTGGGGTGGCCCCACGTCCTTGGGGCTCAGAGATTTGGAAGGTCTGTTCCCTCTGGTTGGAGGGAACACTTTCATTCTATGGAGTGCCCGCAGAAAGGTGGCTATGGGAGAAGGACAGTGACCCTTCTTTGCACCCCTGGGGTGCCTGTGAAGGGGAGGAAACTGATGTCAACCTGCTACTGCACTGAGGCATCCGGGGCCCTAATGTTGCTAATCTGATGGGATGCAGACTCCACGCAGTGAGGTGGGAACTAGGACCTCTACATTCCAGGTGTGAACAATGACCTCAACGTCCTCAGTTCAGTTCAGTCACTCAGTCATGTCCGACTCTTTGTGACCCCATGGACTGCAGCACGCCAGGCTTCCCTATCCATCACCAACTCCCGGAGTTTACCCAAACTCCTGTCCATTAAGTTGGTGATGTCATCCAACCATCTTATCCTCTGTTGTCCCCTTCTCCCTCCTTCAATCTTTCCCAGCATCAGGGTTTTTTCAAATGACTCAGTTCTTTGCATCAGGTGGCCAAAGTATTGGAGTTTCAGCTTCAACATCAGTCCTTCCAGTGAATATTCAGGACTGATTTCCTTTAGGATGGACTGGTTGGATCTCCTTGCAGTTCAAGGGACTCTCAACAGTCCTCTCCAACACCACACTTCAAAAGCATCAATTCTTCCACGCGCAGCTTTCTTTATAGTCCAACTCTCACATCCATACATGACCACTGGAAAAACCATAGCCTTGACTAGACCTTTGTTGGCAAAGTAATGTCTCTGCTTTTGAATATGCTATCTAGGTTGGTCATAACTTTCCTTCCAGGGAGTAAGCATCTTTTAATTTTATGGCCGCAGTCACCATCTGCAGTGATTTTGGAGCCTAAGAAAATAAAGTCTGCCACTGTTTCCACTGTTCTTGATGTCCTAGGTGTGAACTATGATCTTAATGTTCTAGGTGGCAACCGTGGCCTGAGGTGGGAACCAGTTGCTCACAGGTCACAGTTCAAATAGGCAAACTGAACATTACATCAGCCCCCTCTGAGTTGGGGTGCTGCCCCTCCAGTCCTGCCCCTCCATCCTCACATCTGTGTCTCTGAGTCTCCTTTACTCTCTTCCACCTCAGCCTTCTGGAACCTTCTGTGGCTTATTGGTCATTGCAGCCAAGTGCAATCCTTCCTTCCTCACCACCTTCCCAGCTGGAGGAGTCCCAAAAAAGGCAACAGACTCCCTCAACTCTGTCACCTCTGCCAGAGACACTTTTGTTCCTTCCCTCTCCATCTCTTACCACCCATGCCCCAGATCCCGGAAACCCCCAATCTACAGTGTTTGACTCCTGAACGAGGCAGTGTCTTCGGGGCAGAAAAGCAGATTTCTTTTTAAAATTTCTATGTTCTTAATGGTCACAGTGAAGACACTGTGTCTGTTCACTCTCGGACACTTCCCCACTGGGGAGAGAAAGGTCAGAAAGTGAACTAAATCCTTATGTTCAGGAATCCCAGAGTCTTTGGAAGGAGGTAAAGAGCTCGGACTGCAGGCCAGGCACTATTCTCGTGTCAAGCCGGTCTTACACCCTCTCGTTCTTACAGTACTCTTAGTGGGTGAGTACCTTTGTTACGTCACTTAGCACTCCACTCTCCTGCTTTCTGAGGACACGTGCGATCCTCCTGATGGGTGCCTTGCAGATACACCGGAGCTCAGAGATGGGAGACGTTGATTAGGCTGAAGAGGCTGGGAGAAGTTTGGAGATGGTAACATGTGCTGGGTCTGGAAGCTGGAGAGTTTGGGAAGGTGGCTCTATGGGAGGAGTAGGGAGCCACGAGAAGGTCAGCATCTGGCACTCGAGGCTGGCACACTGGGTGAATGGTAGCATGGACCACGGACTAGGTCAGCAGAGTCCCGCCTGCCTGCCTGGGGATTTGTACCTTATGAGGAGTGAGGTGTTGGGTAAGTGCAGCTGGTTATCATTATTCATGGCAGCTGTCTTCCCTGAAGTTATTGCAAATGTGGAATTATTATAATACCTTTGAGACCATCATTTCTTGTAGAAACACAGGAATGGGTCCCTTTGAGCCTCTGGTCACAATATGTTCTTCAACCAATCAATACAGAATCTTGTTCTTCGTATGTTTCTGTTTAAAGACATCTTGTTTAATAGATACTACTGTTTCATTAACATAGAACTCACAGCCACCAGTGCTTTACGTAACTCATGCATGAAGGAAGTTCATCTAACACGGGTACTTTCTCGGTAAGACCTATCACAGCTTTCCCTCGCCTAGGAACACCAGACAGCACTCAGGACTAAGTCTGAGGACTGTTTTAAACAGTGCCATCACCAAAAAAAGCACAAAAACATGAAAAACCTGCCACTAAATAAACTGTGGGCCTTCCCTCTTGGTTCAGTGGTAAAAAAATCTGCCTTCAGTGCAGGAGACGTGGGTTGGATCACTGGGTCAGAAAGATTCCCTGGAGGAGAGCATGACAACCCACTCCAGTGTTCTTGTCTAGACAATCTCATGGACAGAGGAGCCTGGTGGGATCCAGTCCATAGGGTCCCAGAGTTGGACACAACTGAAGCTACTGGGCCCGTAAATAGATCAAAGAAAGGACCCTTGTGGACAGCATCAGAACACAGCATCGGGTGAACCAAATGTTTTGTTTTGCTGCTCTGCGCAAAACACTTGTCCACAAGTGACCAGGAAAGTGCTGTAGTGTAAATTTAGTGAGTAAGCAAGTTCACCTTTATGGAATCTGTAAGTGGTGAGGATTGACTATAATCAGCCGGGTTTTAGGACTTCTCCCACAGGAAAACAGAGGTTGCTTCACAGGGGTTCCTTGTGCCCCTACTCTCCAGAGGCACTGAGAGGCAGAGCCTCTGGGAGCCCCCCAGATGCGTGCAAAAGCCACCCCTAATCAGTGCATGGGATTTACAAGCAGCTCACCCTGTGCTCTATCTTTGGATTTCTGCAGCAGCCACAAGAGACAGCCTGGGAAAGGGTTACCCTCACTTGAAAGAATGGACACTGAGACTCAAGGGGAAGTGAGTGGCCCAATACCACCCTGCCCCATGGAGGTAAAGTTGGGAAAAAAGAGGCCACACTTCTGACAGCCACGTCAGTCTTCTTTGCAACTCATCTCCATGTCTCAAAGCCTTGGCTAAAGCAATGCCTTAAATGTGAAATGGTTTCTGTTTGCACAGAAAGGGGGACTCAGTCAGAATGAACTTGCAGAAAAGAAAAAGAAAACAGGAGCCCAGCTCTGTGTTCCAAATTCTGATTCGCCACTGCCATGTGTTCCCTCCACGAATGGGCTAAAAGGCACGAGCAGCTCTATTATTGTTCTTGGAGACGGAATTTATTTGTGTCCCATAAATATTCTAACATCGGAGCTGTGGTTACCACTCACTGCTGCTGTTTTAAATAAACGCTGGGTCTGTAGACTTTCACAAGCATTGAATGAAAGTGCTCCTGCGTGTCTTTGTAGAACCCCTTCTTGATGCTCTTATGTTGTGGGAAATATTTCCAAGAATCCCTGACCTCAGCTTCTTGTACTTAAGCACAGGAGTGTCAGTCGATGTTTTGCCTGACTCTCATTCAGTTTATAGCCAACCCCTCATGGGTGGGAATGTGGATGGGGGTGGTGAAGTAATGGTGCTTACAGCCTCATTTTTCTTCCTGGGCAGGAAGGCTGTGGGATTCTGGGTCATCTTGAGGAAATTTCACTGTTCAACTCTCTGGCTTTGTTCCCTCTTCTACAAAAGGGAGTGGGGATAGGATGAAACACCACCCTGCCTTCCTTCCACCACTATCTTGAGGGTTACAGCTTTGAACCAGGTGTGTGAATACGTTCTATAAGGTGCCATGCACGGCACCTCTTTGTTAAACAAAAGTCTGGTTCCTGGGTCTAGCAAAACCAAGGTTATCCTTTTGGAAAATGACAAAAAGAACAACATCACAGCTTAGCCAAAATACATTCTATTCTTTGATTAACAAATAAAATTGTGAGCCTGAGTAGATGGCATTGGTTTAGCTTTTCAAGTGTTACCTAGAATTTACTTTTAATTGTGGTCAGTGTGATGTAGGGATGTACATGTGTGGTAGATATGGCTTTATACATAAAATATACACACTGTGCATTTATGCGTGTTCTTTTTGTATGTTGAGGACCAACATGGAATATATACATATTTTTAAAATGGCACTTATTTTTAGCCCTGTGTGAATTCTTGATCCAAACTTCCCAATAGGTAGGCATCCCCTGGGAACACACATGGAGTTTTTAGACAAATGTTCCTCCCCATGTATGACTTGGCATGCTCCAAAGAAAAGGCCCATTGTCTCCGAGAGGCATAGTGGGGAACCCAGAGGCAGGAAGGTCTTGCCCTAGCTTTTCCAAGGACTTAAACTCTGACCTTATGGAAGGTACTTAATATCTCCACCCCCAATTCCTCCCTCAGAACTTGTCCGGTGACAGAGGTGTCCATTCATACAGAGGCTTTCACCGTCTCCCAGGAGGGAGGCTAGGCAGTCATACCCAGTATTCGTCCAAGACAATCCATGTACACCCTTTAAAGATGCCCATTATCTGCAGAGCTTTGCTGCAGAGATGTTGGAAGGACATACATCAGAGAAAACACACTCCCGCCTGTTTCCAATAACCCGAGGAGGAGGCTTGGTGCCGAAATGCAGGCATTTCCTCCGACGTTCCTCTGCTCCAAATGCTCCCTTTTACAAACCTGGCTAAGAAAACACGGGCAGAGGACTCTGGGAGCTTCATGCCCTCCTGGCCCTGCCATTTATCCAATTTACACTGATCAGACCCACATTGGCAAATGAAAGCCTCCTCTTTCCTTCTGTTTGTATGAGTTACTCACGGGGGCAATTTGAACGGATTGGATTTCCCCTTGGAAATGCTGGTATTTCCATGATTTGAAAAGTCTGGCTCAATTAGAATAATCTTCAGGCACTTCCTCTCCTTTTATGCAGGTAAATCATGGATAATTTAAAAGCAAAAGAACCTTTCGGACCATTGGGCCTGCCTCTTTCATCTCCTCGCCCTGGTAATTGCCCTTCCATTGTGAGACCTCCGTGGTTAGTTGGGAGCCTGATTAAGAGGTGAAGGGTTGGGTTGTGGGGAAGGAGGGTCGAGGGCCACCACACATGGCCTCTCCTTCAAAGACACTTCCTCTGCAGCAGGTATGTTAAACACCAAACCTGAGTCGGGTTACGCTTTCAATTGGTGCCATATGATCCCAAGTGCCCAAACAAAGGCAGGCCATGATTAGAAAGTTCAAGACTGAATGCTTCTGGGGGCAGGGGGTAATCAAGTGCCTGGAGATGGAGAGGGAGACGGCCGGGCAGGCTGACAGTGGTATGTGGCACCCCCAAAAAACGTGTTTGGAACAAGAGAAAATTGTTCTGTTGCCTCGGCTGCCCACGCTTCCATCTGGCACGCGATGAAAGCTTGACTTTGCCCCACTTTCGGCAGTGTTGTGGGGATTGGCTGAATCACAGAGGGGGAAATGCTGTTTTGACTTCCAGCTTTAATTAGGCATGTTTGCATATTCCCTGCCCCATCCACCTTGGAGGAGGGATGCCTTGTTGTGACTGGTGGGGGGCTGTTGAGGGAAGGGAGGGATTCCAGCTGTGCCCAGCTGGGCAGTACTCAGAGCAGTTAGGCGAGACTGCTCATTTTTTGTGGACAGAGAAACCGAGGCATCGGGGTCACTCAGTCTGTTGTCTTCCAGCGGTGCCAGACCTCAGGGTCTTGACCAGCCCTCCTGGGCACCCCAGCTGTTGGCTGTTGTGGAGGTGGCAGAGGTCATCTCCTCCAGCCACAGCTCCAGCTTGGCCCTACCTTTGCCTGCTCAAGGCTCCCCAGCCCATAGTCACAGGCAAGGGGAGCATCTGACACTCACTGCTGAACTGGAGCTAGGGGTGAGGGTTGTGGGGGAGTCCCAAGGAGCAGGCCACCAGGTGGGAGCGGGCAAGAGTCAGTGCGCCAGGCCCTGTGATCTCAGGGCAGCCATGAGGGCCAGCCCGGGGCAGAGACGGGAGCAGCAGATGGGGTCAGGAGCCCCTGTGCTTAGGTTCCAGCTCTGCTGTACCCCCGTTCAGATCCGCTTTGGAGAAGTTTCTCTTTCCCACTCAGATCCCATTTGTTCCCTCTGTAATGTTTCAGAGGTGGAGCTAGTGATCTCGAGGGATTCCCATAAGCGCTTGAATTCAATCACCTTTGGGTCTGTGTGATTCAATGGAAGGCTTTAGCACGAGCTTTCTACGGCGACTCCCCATCAAAAGCCTGCAGGACATCAAGGAGCCTCCCTGGGAAGCTCGGCACAGACATGCTGAGATAGGGATGCTGGGAGCGGGCAGGGAGGGACAGGCAGAGAGCAGAGCCACAGTCAGGCTGGTCCAGACCCCAGGGTCTCCCAGGACTGCCCTTCACTGGTTGGGATGCTGAGGGGGAGGCCTTACAGGGGATGAGCTCATGGCTAGAGAATGGCAGCCATAGAAACACAGTGGAAATAAACTCAATACCTATGTATTGGACAACCTGATTTTTTTTGAAAGCTCCACCACACGGCATGCAAGATCTTAGTCCCCCAATCAGGGACCGAACTCGTGCCCTCTGCGTTGGGAGCACACAGTCTTAACCCCTGTGCCATCAGGGAAGTTCCGGACAACCTGCTAAGTAGCAGATCCTATTCATAAATGGAGGGAAAGATGTGCTTTCTAATCCTTCTGCTTCATCTCCAAAAAGGCTGAGAAGCAGGGGTGATGAGCTGCTCAGGGTTTCCTCTGGGTTCCTTTGCTACCTCACAGCATATCAGCTGCTTCCCTTGTTGTCACCATGGACACATCCGTCTGGAGGACAGGGATTGTGTCTGGTTCCAGCCCCTCCTGCCTGCACCTGTCTGCACAGGCTGAGGAGTTCCTCGTGTGACGTTTATTGAATGGAATGGAAGCTTGCTTCCCCAGCAGGTCCGAGGGGTCCTGTTTTACAGCAGAGCCTGAGAGTGTCGAACACGTGCCTCATTGGCTATTTCCTGTGTGACTGTGGACCCGTTTCTTCAGCATCCTGCCTCTTGGGTTCCTCCCTTATGAAGACTGTGTCATCATACTTACCAGAACCAAGGCAAGTGTTCCTAATAATGATGGTTCACCTTCCCCGGGCATTTTCTGTTAGGTGCTTTTCTAAGCACTTTAGATGCAGCATTTGATTTACTTATCATCTCAGTTCTACCCATTGATTTCTGTGAACTCTCTCTATTCTACGAGTGAGGGATCTGAGACCTGGAGGGGCTACTTGACCTGTCCAAGGCCACACAGCTAGGAAGTAGCAGAGCCAGGAGGCAGCCTCATCGAGCAGTCTTGCATCAGAGCCTGTGCTCACAGCCTCTGCATGCCCTCACCACCTTGCTGGGGCCTGGCACCTGGTTGATGCTGAAGAGCAAATGCTAGTTCCCAGCTCTTTATTTCTTTCTGTGGGCCGAGAGGGTCCTGGCCCTGCTGTGAACCTCTGCTGTGAGCCTCCCAGTGGGGAACGTCTGGAGAGGACCATGAGACCACCCACTAGGGAAGGAGACGCCACTTCCTTGTCATCTGTTGCAGGACCCTGGAAAAATCCACCGGGTCTTGGGAAACAAACATGCCACCTAGAATGTAGCTCCCTTAGCGTGGGGATGGTCGGAGCCCTGGTCCTCCGGAGACCGTCAGCATCCACTCGGTTCCTGCATGTCCCTAATTAGGTAAGAAGAAGATGCAAGCCCCTGGGTG
Organism: Bison bison bison; assembly: GCF_000754665.1. Lineage (NCBI taxonomy): Eukaryota > Metazoa > Chordata > Mammalia > Artiodactyla > Bovidae > Bison > Bison bison. The sequence goes on from NW_011494879.1 coordinate 11,108,392, forward strand.
CTCCTTTCTCCAGGAAGCCCTTGAAAAATGCAGGGAGGCAAAAAAGTTCAAGGTTTGAGTATCTGCTGCCCTTGGTTCTGCTCAGGAATTCTTTAGCTGATTACACGGCTCTCGTTTCAACAACACCAGCTTTGTGTCCCGGGCCCTGGGAAGGCTGCTTGCTGGCATATCCAGCACTGCCACGGAGGGTCACCCCACCGGGAAAACACATCTGGAGAGAACTATTTCCACCAGATTGAAAAATACTCCGGGGGCAACTTCTTCTTAAGGAGGTCTTTTCTTTCTTCTTTTTCCTTTTTCATACGGGCTAATTGTCACGGCAGGGCCCCTGTATTCCTAGAAATCCCAGGAATGAGTCTGGATTGCAAGCCATTGGGATTGAAACGTGGTGCCTCTCTTCTCGGAGCCCTCATGGCCAGTGGCATCCAAGTTGTGCTCAGATCAGGGGACAAGGTCTCTCAGAGGCCCAGGTGGCTCTGGTCCAAGGCCCCGGGAGCCCACCAGGGCCCCATCTTGCTGCTGGAAAAACCCCACCATGCACTGAGCCCACCTGTGTTCTTTTGAGCCCTTTCTTCTGGGGGATTTCTTGAGTCGGGTGAAACAGATTTTTGTGAAACAGATTTTTAGACCATTTTTTCTGCCCAGATTCAGTCTGTGCAAAATTTTCTCATTTCTCTGATTACTCCCCGTCTCTCTCAGTCTCTGAAAAACCCCATGCTAATGTGGTAAGGAGTCTGGAGCTGAATGTGTGACCTGGTCTGTGGGAGATGCAATCTAATTGGGGAGAGCCAAGACTCAGATGAAAGGAACATGAACTTCAATGTGCTTGGCCGGGGTGCAGTGCACAGGGAGGGCAGATCCAGAGAAGAATGAGGATACGTTTATCCAGCATTTACTTTTCAACCAGCCATCGTGCTCAGCTGGCTTTGCCTGAGTCAGTCCTCACAAGAACCCCAAACAGGCTACCTTTAAGCAGATGAGGACCTGGAAGCTGAGGGTGACAACCAGTCCCTGGTCTCATAATGGTGAGTGATCAACCTGGAATTCCAAGCCAAGCCAATAGGACTTCCTCATGCTCACTTGCTCAATCATGTCTGACTCTGTGACCCCATGGACTGTAGCCCGCCAGGCTCCCCTGGCAATGGAATTTTCCAGGCAAGAATACCAGAGAAGGTTTCCATTTCCTTCTCTAGGGGAATTTTCCTGACTCAGGGACCGAACCCACATCTCCTTTATCTCCTACATTGCAGGTGGATTCTTTATGACTTGAGCCATCTAAGTTGTGCCAATCACACACCAGCTCTGCTGAGTGCCCCCCAGGGGAGCATGCCACACCAGAACAGGCCACAAGTGCCAGGCTATAGCAGCACAAGACAGAGTGGGGTCACCATGTCGATAGGGGCCCAGGCCACCAGCACTGTGATGGTCAGGAGGTGGAGTGATTCCTCTGGGACTTACTGGAGTTGGGAGGAAAGAGTGTTGGTGAAGGTGTTAGGACTTGTCTGTTTGTTTTTTTCTTCTGAAATATCTCTCCTCTTGTGTCTTCATAGCCAAATCCTCTATGAGCTTCAGGACCCATGCTACCTCTTCTAGGATGCCTTCTCCAGTTGCTCTCATCTTCAGGGATGTCTCCTTGCCCTGGTTTCCTGTAGCAGGTAGAGTCAGGGCTGAAACTGACATGGGCTTGGGAAGTGCACTTTTTGCCACTAGGATCTTGAATTTTCAGCCAGATTGCAAATTCCTTGTCAGTAGATGGAGCCTGGAGCTCTCAATCTTTCCTTTTCTAGGGTCTAGAGGACAGCACCAGGTAAAGGGGAATTCTGTGAAAAGAGAAGCAAGCCCTAATGCCCAAGGGTGATGTATGGGTGACATACTGGGGCATTTTGGTGACAGAGGAAATGATCAGCATAAAGGAGAAGGACAAAACTACTGTGCTCAGAGTCAAGGAAATAGCTTCAAGGTGGTGCTCTGACCAGTCAGCTCAAATGCAAGGGCACAATCAGGGAAGACAAGGGCTGGCAGCCCTGGTGGATATGATTGTTCAAGGTCATTGATGAGAGCTGTGCCAGGGGGTTGGTGAAGGCACAGGCTTGGCTGCAGCAGAGTCAGGAGTAACTACTCATGAATTATATCTTATTTTGATGCAGTTTGTAGGAGAAGAACAGGAAAATCTGGATGTTTGGGAGAGGAGGATGTATCCTTCAGTACTTATTAGCTGTGTGACCTTGGACCAATTACTTAAAGTCCTTGCACTTTAGCTTCCTTATCTGTAACGTGGAGATAACACCTCCCTTATAGAGTTGGTCTGAGGGGTCAAGGAAATCATGCACGTAAAGCTTGAAAGTTCAGTGTCGCAGGGGAGAACACAGTCAATAGGAGTTGGTCAGGACTGTATTTTTCACGATAGGAGAAACTTCAAAGTATGTGTTGCTGTTTAGTGGCCAAGTTGAGTCCAACTCTCTTGTGACCCCATAGACTGTATGTAGCCTGTCAGGCTCCTTTGTCCGTGGGGTTTCCCAGGCAAGAATACTGGAGTGGATTGCTATCTACTCCTCCAGGGGATCTTCCCAACCTGGGGACTGAACCTGCATTTCCTGCATTGCAAGCAGCTTCTTTAGCACTGAGCCACCTGGGAAGCCCTCAAAGTGAGTGTAGAGTGATGAAAACAGTCAGGGGAAAGAGATATCAAAGATACAGAGCCCAGGAGCTAAGTGATGGTACCAGGGCCCCAAGGAAGGGATAGAGCAGAGAACACAGGGGCGAGGATGGCCCTGAGCCATGGCACCAGAGGAAAGGATGTGCCAATGATCAAAGGCGATTCTTATTATTTGTGGTAAACGAGTTCTATAACATCACTGCAGACTGCATCCATGACCAGAAGCACTGCTCCTGGGGGAATACTAGGTTCCTGTGCACCTCTTCTCACATCTTTGTCCACCGATTAAGACATAACTTTGTTTTCTGTGCTTTTTCTTTAAAGACACTGCATGTAATGCATCTTGTTGATTCACTCATGTTGCGCTCACGGCCATTGGCTCTGTAACGTGAATGAACCTTGCCTAACGCACACCTCCAGGGGGCCCGTCACAGCCCCTGCACATTTAGGGACATGAGACAGCACTTCAACACTACAGTTGGGGCCATTTTAAATGGAGAAATCACCAGTGAGAAGCATGAAAATGTGAAAAATGGGACGAAACAGCAAAAACAAACTTATTTATGGTCTGAGAGCTGGAACAAGAAATAAGAGTGTCAGTGACTTTTGCTGGGAATGTGAGTGTCAGCAGGAGGATTGAGAAGAGGGCTTGGCTTTTCCCCACATTGGGCATGTCCACCAGTGATCACAAGAGGCCCTGAGAATATTGATTTGGGGGTGCATTTGTGGGTTGCAAATAAATTTCAGTGAGTAGGAAAATCGGCAAATACAGAGCCCTTAAATAGTAAAGGCGGTAATTAAGTTTGTAGCAAAGGGCCTCAAGGAGAAGAAGCTAGGTGTTCTTCTTGAAATAGAAGTTGAAGTCTTATTCTGAGAAGAAGCAGGAGACCCGAGGAGAGCAACCTAGTTGGAAAAATTGCTGAGAAGGATGTGTGTGTTTGTGTGTGTGTGTGTGTGTGGCTGGGAGGGCAGAGAGACAGGATTGGTGGGTCTAGCTGAGAGTCCAGGGGAGGTGGGACACTGCCCAGATTTCACTGATTCCTCCAGCACTGCCCTCAGAACCCATTCCCTGAAACTGATTACCTAGAGAAATTCACCAAAAATTGCAAGGCTGAATTTCCTTTTAAAGATTCAGAAGCTTATTTTGGGGGGCTTCCCAGGTGCCTTAGTGGTTAAAAAAAAAAATCTGCCTGCCAGTGCACAGAGATGCAAGAGACACAGGTTCAATCCTTGGGTCAGGAAGATGCCCTGGAGGAGGAAATGGCAACCCACTCCAGTATTCTTACCTGGAAAATTCCATGGACAGAGGAGCCTGGTGATCTCTTTGCCTGCTGCAAAGAATCGAACACAACTGAGCACACACACTCAAGCAGGCCAAGCCTTACCAGTGAATCAGAATTTGCATCTTAACAAGGTCTCCAGGTGGCTTCTGTGTACTTTAAACTTTGAGAAGGGCTGGCCTAAAGGCCGAACCAACTTCTTAAAACATCAAAGTTATGGGAATAGGTTTTCCTTCCTAAAATAAAGGAAATAACTGATCTTGTGAACAGACCTATGAGAGTGAAAGTGAAAGTTGCTCAGTCGTGTCCAACTGTTTGCAACCCCGTGGACTATACAGTTCATGGAATTCTCCAGGTCAGAACACTGGAGTGGGTAGTCCTTCCCTTCTCCAGGGGATCTTCCCAACCCAAGGATCGAACCTGGGTCTCCCACATTGCAGGTGGATTCCTTACCAGCTGAGCCACAGTGAAGCCCAAGAATACTGGAGTGGGTAGCCTCTTCCTTCTCCAGGGGATCTTTCCGACCCAGGAATCAAACTGGGGTCTCCTGCATTGCAGGCAGATTCTTTACCAACTGAGCTATCAGGGAAGCTTGAACAGACTTATAGGTAGTAAATCTAACACAAAATTGCTCATTGCATTAACTCTTATTTGATAAGTATCTGGACACATTGAAAGGTCAGAAATATGAAGAAGAATCCAACATCCAGTCTATGCACAGATATGGCAAAGAAAAAGGAGGAAAGGAACACCAGAAAAAGCAGAAGGAAAACATATGTTACCTAAGGAAACAAGACTTCAAGTAGGTCTCTAAAGTTTCAAAAACATTATAGAGAACGTTAACTTTATTATCACTTAAAAAGAAAAAAAAAAACCAAAAAATTCAAAGAAGAAACTTAAAGTTTCAAAGATTGGACGGAAATCAATGCAAGGAGATTAAAAACAAGCTGGCAGAGCTCAAGAAAGAAAACAGAGAGAAAGTTAAACTATTGCAGTGACAAAAGAACATTGGGAGGAATAAAAGTACTGGAGTGAAAAAGGCGGGATGATCTTTCCCAAATGAGGGGAGAGCTGGCATTTTCACGATCTGCTTTGACGACCCCAAGTGCTCTGTGATGAAGGATATCATTCCCCAAATCTAGCTCCTAACCAGAAGCTTGAGCTAACACTCAAGTGACTTAGGCTTTCAGAAAACTGACCACTGAAAGTGTTGGGGATAATTTATAAACAGAAAGACAAATGGAATGTTTGGGACATTTATTATATACCATACATTTTTCTTATTTTATCTTCAAAACACAGTGCTGGTGTTTTTAATAAATTAATGAGCGACAAAAAAATTAAAAAGAAAAAGATTTATGTTAGTGGAGAAAAAGTTGTAATATAGGGAAAGAGAAAGGAAGGAGGTTTAAATAATCATTTCTCATCACCCAGCAATCACCACTTTGAAAATCTGTTGCATGATTCCAAAATGTCATGAAAATATAAATATTTTTCCTCAAATAGGATTATATTACACATTCTGTTTTTAACATGCTTTTATTTTCCAGTTAATGATATGATGACTCTTCTGTCATTAAGGATTCTATCTCATTTTAATGCTGCAGAGTATTGCGTTACATTGCACTGCCTTGATTTACTTGGTCTACTGTGTCCAAGGCCCAAGCTTACTAAGTGCTTAGTAAATATTTGTTGAATGACTTACTTGAAAGAATGCTGAATAGTTAGGTTGTGTTTCTAAATATTTGCTGTTACAAACAGCACTGGAGCAAACATCCTCTTAGTTAAATGATTAACACATCTGTGACTATTTCCTTAAGATCAATCCTCAAGAGTGGAATTGTTTTGGTTAAAGAGTATGACCATCGTTAAAAGTTTTGGATCATCTCTAAAAAGGTTATACCAGTTTGCATTCCCACCTGCAATAATGAACAACACACATTTTCTTTTATCTCATCCAATCTTTGGTGTTTTTAAAAAGTCTACTCTAATTTGATAGATACAGAATTTCATTTTGGAATAATTTATAATTCTTTGATACTTAGTGAAGTTGATTTTTTTTCATATGTTTATTGATCATTTATGTCTGTTGCCCATTTAAAATTTTGTGGTTGATCATTACTATTGACTTACAACTATTCTTTATTAAGAATATTAATGTGTGCACATATAAAGTTGCAAATTTGATATTTTCTCTTAATTTCTTTATCATTTTTAAAGACTAGACAGTCACTTTGCTCTTCCATTTATGTCTCTATGCTTTGACTTTGTGTTTAGAAAGACTTTCTCCATTTTCAGGGAGAATGGAGACTCTTTAGTTATGGAGGTTTTACCCCACTTTACAGGTAAGGAAAATGAGATTCATAGAGTCAGACAACTCATGAGTAAGATTTTGTATTTGACTTCAAAACTCCATGTTCTTTCTGCTAAATCAGGCTGCCTCCTTCATCCAACAGTATTCTGAATTACTTGAGTCAGCTTTATTGAGCTGTTGGTCTACATACACGTAGAGGCTGAGAGGTCACACTTTTGGGGGTAGATTCCCAATCAGAGAGACTAAAAGCTAATCCTGGAAAATCACAGCTAATCTCCTCTACTCATCTCTGCCATGTCAGCAGCTCCCCTGTGTAGATCCTGAGTTCTCAGAAGTCAGTACACTTTCCTGTAAGCATGTCCTTGAAAGAACGTGGCTAGCCTCTGATGAGAGTCAGAAATTTCACCTGCTAGTAAATTACTCTGATAACATGGAACCTCCAGAGTGGAAGGACAGCTGCAGCCTTGACCTTCAGATGCTTTGTGTAACGCTGACATGTTCTCCCACTGCCCTTCCAGCCTGCGTACCCAAGCACCATGTCAACCTCCAGGTTTGGGGGAGAAGGAGCCGAAGTGGTAGGCAATGATTTCCTTCAATGCCTGAGTTCCATAAGGGACATCATTTGGTCTTCATGCTCTTTTGGGCTTGGGCACTAGAGAGAAAATTGAGTAAGGAGGAGAGCAAGGATTTCCCAGGTCTCTCACATTGCAGGCAGATTCTTTAGCAGCTGAGCAGCAAGGGAAGCCCAAGAGTACTGGAGTGGGTAGCCTATCCCTTTGCCAGGGGATCTTCCCAACCCACAAATTGAACTGGGGTCTTCTGAATTGCAGGCAGATTCTTTACCAACTGAGCTATCAGGGAAGCCCTGATACAACTTAAAGTCTTTGATATTCGTTTTCCTCTAAAGGTCTCCCAATCATCCGTATAAAATTATATAGTAAACTAACAACATGGGCAGACTTGGAATTTTTTTCTTCCTCTTTTCATAATCTTCTTTTTGAAAAAGTCTGTAACAGCTGTTGTACCTTCAGTATACACTAAATGAATAACAGTCTTCATGTTATTCTGATATATTTTCACCATTTCCCTGAGAAAGTAAAGGGAGGTAACATAGAGAAACTAACAACAGCCTCTCTGAAATATTTCTTGAAACAGAAAATATAACATTTTTTTGCTGGTTTTCTCTTAAAATATAAACCACTATGGTGCCTTTAGCAGAGATTCAGAGAATAAAACCAGATATTTTTGATTGATAAAAATGTAGATTTTTTAGTATTTACTCAACCCCCTGACTTTTGGGGAACAGTGTTAAACTAGGATTCACTGTGTAATTCTTGACTCAGTTACCAGCAGTTGTGGAGGTTTTCTACAGTTAGGAACTACATAAGCTTCTCCCCAAGGCATAGGGGCCTCAGTCATATGGGCAGAGGGACAGGCAGGGCCTCAGCTGGGGGAGCTGGTGGAACTGGAGGTCTGAGCAGATGATTCTGATATTTCTAAAAACCAGTAAAATAACGTCCAGACAACTCAGTGAATCTCCAAACTCCCTTCCTCTCCACCATCTGCACCTTGCGCTGAAAAGCAGCACTGCTCTGGGAAACGAAACATGGACTCTCCCCTTTGTTTATTTCGTGTCTGTGACACCATGTATCTTGGTTTCTTCCAGTAAGTTTCCACTCATCAGGGGTGTGTACATTATTTTATTTTTAAGCTGGCATTTGTGGAAAGTGACAGAGGTGCCAAGACTCTGGGAAACTCATGGAAAAAACTGTTCAGAACAAGGTGATGTTCTGCTGTGATGGAACAAAAGAAAGAAATCAAAGGATGGTGGGATTCCCGGGGGCCTGGGATTGCCCCTTGCCCTGCCTCAGTCGTAAAGACCATATTTTTGACATCCAAGCTGCCTCCACTAATAATGTCACTGACTTTCCAGCTAGAATCCTCTCGACTAGGCATTCCCAACTCTGAAGCTGACTTTCCACCAGTATCTGGGCAACCCTGGCATGCCTGTCTCTGAAATGGGGACCTTTGCCAACTCTATGTTTGGTTGGGATCTTGCATATGGCGTGCACAGCAAGACCCCGGCAGAGCCTCTGAAGGCCGAGCTGGGCACTCTTGCCTGCTCCAGGCAGAGTTTGGTTTGGAGCAGAGCTGGTTTTCCTCCAAGATGTCTCAATCAGCAGGGCCTCTACAATCTCTTAAAAAAAAAAAAAAACAAAACACGGTCCTCTCACACTGCCTGTATTCGATGGACCAGACATATGAGTGATTCTTTCATCCTTTCCAGGGAATTTGTGGGGAGCTGAACCAGGACGAGAGGATTTGGAACCTGGGAGGGGTTTCCATTGTCTGGAGTGGCCTATCACCAGTCAAATCCAGTGTGTAGGTTAATAAGGCTTAAACTTTAAAGGAAGGTTGAACATCTGATTGACAAGCTAGTGAATAAGAGTCCAGGGGGAGGTTCTATGCTTGGAAAGTTACCCATGCGGTTGAATTTCAAAGAGTGTGAGTTATCAGTTAGGCGAGAGCAGACACCTCTGAGAGTTTAACTTACATTGAAATACATACCAAATTATTCTTCTGGATCCCACTTTCCAGTTGGTCCAATGACTGGCAAATCAATTGCCTCAATTAATTGCTATTTATTGTTCTTGGGTCAAAGTGTAGTCAGAGCTCCATCCTCAAGTCTGAATCATCTGCAGTGACGGCTGACATCATGCTCTGAGGTGGCCCAAATCAGTTTTGCTGGCGCCAAAATGTTGAATGAGTGTGTTGTCTTCCAGAGGACATATAATGTATCAGTGCCTTCCACCTCAAGTACTGTGGCAATCTAAAGTAAGATTATTTGGGACTTTTTAAATTTTAAGAAGTCCAAAATAACACTTACCTTGTAGCTTGACCTGCTGCAATCTTTGGGATTTGCTTTAAAAATGACCAGAAAGTTACCTAGGGGTGGTCCAGCGAGATGGGTGGTCCAGCGAGGCATACTGGGCTCATGTGTATGAAACCCTGGTGCTTGGCTTCTTGGACAGCAACTCCTGGAGGGAAGTTTGGAATCCTCCTGGAGACCCAGGAAAGAGTCCATAGCAACATCATATATCGATAACTGACCTTTGGGTTAAATAAGTTAAAAATATAAAAGACATGTTTTTAAATTGAAAGAAACTTATCTCATTCTCTAGCACAATTTTAAAAGCAATTTATCTGTGAAAGTGTTCATCTCTTGGACACTTACATATATACCTTTACAGAACTCTGCTGCTACTGCTAAGTCGCTTCAGTCGTGTCCGACTCTGTGCGACCCCATAGACGGCAGCCCACTAGGCACCTCTGTCCCTGGGATTCTCCAGGCAAGAAACTGGAGTGGGTTGCCATTTCCTTCTCCAATGCATGAAAGTGAAAAGTGAAAAGTGAAAGGGAAGTCGCTTAGTCATGTTCAACTCTTAGCGACCCCATGGACTACAGCCTACCAGTCTCCTCCATCCATGGAATTTTCCAGGCAAGAGTACTGGAGTGGGGTGCCATTGCAGAACTCTAGCCATGGTAAAAGATGAATTTAGTGTCTTGATTATTTTTGTTAATGTCATACGAGAAATATTTTAAGGTTGTCATAATTACTATTTTTGATGACTGTACAATATTCAAATATATGGATGGCCATCTTCTGTTTGGGCTTCCCTGGTGGCTCAGACGGCAAAAGAATCTGCCAACAATGCAGGAGACCCATGTTCAATCCCTGGGTTGGGAAGATCCCCTGGAAAAGGGAATATATACCCATTCCAGTGTTCTTGTCTGGAGAATCCCTTGGACAGAGGAACCTGGTGGGCTACAGTCCATGAGGTCAAAAAGAGTCGGACATGACTAAGCAGCATCTTTTGTTTGGAGAGCATTTAAAATATAAATAAAGTTTTTACTAAATTCTATCTTTAATAAACCTTTTTAGAAAAGAAAAAGTGACATAAGGACATGATTACTTTGGTGACTTTTGCAACATGCTGTAATATAACTTTCTACAATGTATACTGTTATCAGAATATGAGTGTGAATAGTCACACTTAACCTTGCCAACATTGGGGATTATCAAATTTTTATAATTATACTGGAAATTCACTAAGAGAGTGAAATCAGGTGCTCTTAACCACACACACCCAAATGGTAAGTATGCCATTTGGAAATAACTAGCTTGACTCAAGTAATCACCTTACAGTGTAATTGTTACACTATTATATTACATATATATGTATATTATATTATATATGTATATGTATATTATATATATATGTAATATAATAGTGTAACAATTACACTGTATATATAACAATATATATGTATATGTATATATATATGTATATGTGTATATATATATACACACACATAAATCACTACATATGTGTGTAAATGTGTAACTGCATCCGGTTCCGTTCAGTCGCTCAGTCATGTCCGACTCTTTGTGATCCCATGAATCGAAGCACGCCAGGCCTCCCTGTCCATCACAAACTCCTGGAGTTCACTCAGACTCACGTCCATTGAGTCAGTGATGCCATCCAGCCATC
>NW_011494879.1:11119586-11120317 GCF_000754665.1 Bison bison bison
ATGAAGTGGTGGGACCGGATGCCATGATCTTCGTTTTCTGAATGTTGAGCTTTAAGCCAACTTTTTCACTCTCCTCTTTCACTTTCATCAAGAGGCTTTTTAGTTCCTCTTCACTTTCTGCCATAAGGGTGGTGTCATCTGCATATCTGAGGTTATTAATATTTCTCCCGGCAATCTTGATTCCAGCTTGTGTTTCTTCCAGTCCAGTGTTTCTCATGATGTACTCTGCACATAAGTTAAATAAGCAGGGTGACAATATACAGCCTTGACATACTCCTTTTCCTATTTGGAACCAGTCTGTTGTTCCATGTCCAGTTCTAACTGTTGCTTCCTGACCTGCATACAGACTTTTCAAGAGGCAGGTCAGGTGGGCTGGTATTCCCATCTCTTTCAGAATTTTCCACAGTTTCTTGTGATCCACACAGTCAAAGGCTTTGGCATAGTCAATAAAGCAGAAATAGATGTTTTTCTGGAACTCTCTTGCTTTTTCCATGATCCAGTGCACGTTGGCAATTTGATCTCTGGTTCCTCTGCCTTTTCTAAAACCAGCTGGAACATCAGGAAGTTCACGGTTCATATATTGCTGAAGCCTGGCTTGGAGAACTTTGAGCATTATTTTATTAGTGTGTGAGATGAGTGCAATTGTGCGGTAGTTTGAGCATTCTTTGGCATTGCTTTTCTTTGGGATTGGAATGAAAACTGACCTTTTCCAGTCCTGTGGCCACTGCTGA